>NC_064625.1:60866931-61480055 GCF_023898315.1 Schistocerca nitens
TACTGGGCGATTGCATCAACTTAGATGCTTCTCCTGTGTTCTACTGTGAGCTTGTATTGTCCCCACATACCGCAGCACGCGACAAGGGCTGGCAGACCATAAATGTAACCGTTTCAGAGAGAAATGCGACCAATGTGACGATCTCGCGTTATTCGATTCGATGGTGAATGACGAAACACGGAGATTTTCTAAGGTTTTTACTACATATTAACACTTTTCACATTTTCTCGTGTTACGTGGCTGCCAGTCCTCGGTTCATGTAAAATCTTAAGGTCCTCGGTCATGTCCAAGGCACCAAACCGACAAATAATTCGATAATCGATAACTAAAACTATAAATGTAGCTCATCTTACTGGGCGATTGCATCAACTAAGATGCTTCTCCTGTGTTCTACTGTGCTGCTTGTATTGTCCCCACATACCGCAGCACGCGACAAGGGCTGGCAGACCA
This sequence comes from Schistocerca nitens, assembly GCF_023898315.1. Lineage (NCBI taxonomy): Eukaryota > Metazoa > Arthropoda > Insecta > Orthoptera > Acrididae > Schistocerca > Schistocerca nitens. Next base: position 60,867,382 of record NC_064625.1, read on the forward strand.
TAAATGTAACCGTTTCAGAGAGAAATGCGACCAATGTGACGATCTCGCGTTATATCGATTCGATGGTGAATGACGAAACACGGAGATTTTCTAAGGTTTTTACTACATATTAACACTTTTCACATTTTCTCGTGTTACGTGGCTGCCAGTCCTTGGTTCATGCAAAATCTTAAGGTCCTCGGTCATGTCCAAGGCACCAAACCGACCAATAATTCAATAATCGATAACTAAAACTATAAATGTAGCTCTTCTTACTGGGCGATTGCATCAACTTAGATGCTTCTCCTGTGTTCTACTGTGCTGCTTGTATTGTCCCCACATACCGCAGCACGCGACAAGGGCTGGCAGACCATAAATGTAACCGTTTCAGAGAGAAATGCGACCAATGTGACGATCTCGCGTTATATCGATTCGATGGTGAATGACGAAACACGGAGATTTTCTAAGGTTTTTACTACATATTATCACTTTTCACATTTTCTCTTGTTACGTGTCTGCCAGTCCTCGGTTCATGCAAAATCAAAAGGTCCTCGGTCATGTCCAAGGCACCAAACCGACCAATAATTCAATAATCGATAACTAAAACTATAAATGTAGCTCTTCTTACTGGGCGATTGCATCAACTTAGATGCTTCTCCTGTGTTCTACTGTGCTGCTTGTATTGTCCCCACATAACCCAGCACGCGACAAGGGCTGGCAGACCATAAATGTAACCGTTTCAGAGAGAAATGCGACCAATGTGACGATCTCGCGTTATATCGATTCGATGGTGAATGACGAAACACGGAGATTTTCTAAGGTTTTTACTACATATTAACACTTTTCACATTTTCTCGTGTTACGTGGCTGCCAGTCCTCGGTTCATGCAAAATCTTAAGGTCCTCGGTCATGTCCAAGGCACCAAACCGACCAATAATTCAATAATCGATAGCTAAAACTATAAATGTAGCTCTTCATACTGGGCGATTGCATCAACTTAGATGCTTCTCCTGTGTTCTACTGTGCTGCTTGTATTGTCCCCACATACCGCAGCACGCGACAAGGGCTGGCAGACCATAAATGTAACCGTTTCAGAGAGAAATGCGACCAATGTGACGATCTCGCGTTCAAATGGTTCAAATGGCTCTGAGCACTATGGGACTCAACTGCTGAGGTCATTAGTCCCCTAGAACTTAGAACTAGTTAAACCTAACTAACCTAAGAACATCACAAACATCCATGCCCGAGGCAGGATTCGAACCTGCGACCGTAGCGGTCTTGCGGTTCCAGACTGCAGCGCCTTTAACCACACGGCCACTTCGGCCGGCGATCTCGCGTTATATCGATTCGATGGTGAATGACGAAACACGGAGATTTTCTAAGGTTTTTACTACATATTAACACTTTTCACATTTTCTCGTGTTACGTGGCTGCCAGTCCTCGGTTCATGCAAAATCTTAAGGTCCTCGGTCATGTCCAAGGCACCAAACCGACCAATAATTCAATAATCGAAAACTAAAACTATAAATGTAGCTCTTCTTACTGGGCGATTGCATCAACTTAGATGCTTCTCCTGTGCTCTACTGTGAGCTTGTATTGTCCCCACATACCGCAGCACGCGACAAGGGCTGGCAGACCATAAATGTAACCGTTTCAGAGAGAAATGCGACCAATGTGACGATCTCGCGTTATATCGATTCGATGGTGAATGACGAAACACGGAGATTTTCTAAGGTTTTTACTACATATTAACACTTTTCACATTTTCTCGTGTTACGTGGCTGCCAGTCCTCGGTTCATGCAAAATCTTAAGGTCCTCGGTCATGTCCAAGGCACCAAACCGACCAATAATTCAATAATCGAAAACTAAAACTATAAATGTAGCTCTTCTTACTGGGCGATTGCATCAACTTAGATGCTTCTCCTGTGTTCTACTGTGAGCTTGTATTGTCCCCACATACCGCAGCACGCGACAAGGGCTGGCAGACCATAAATGTAACCGTTTCAGAGAGAAATGCGACCAATGTGACGATCTCGCGTTATATCGATTCGATGGTGAATGACGAAACACGGAGATTTTCTAAGGTTTTTACTACATATTAACACTTTTCACATTTTCTCTTGTTACGTGTCTGCCAGTCCTCGGTTCATGCAAAATCAAAAGGTCCTCGGTCATGTCCAAGGCACCAAACCGACCAATAATTCAATAATCGATAACTAAAACTATAAATGTAGCTCTTCTTACTGGGCGATTGCATCAACTTAGATGCTTCTCCTGTGTTCTACTGTGCTGCTTGTATTGTCCCCACATACCGCAGCACGCGACAAGGGCTGGCAGACCATAAATGTAACCGTTTCAGAGAGAAATGCGACCAATGTGACGATCTCGCGTTATATCGATTCGATGGTGAATGACGAAACACGGAGATTTTCTAAGGTTTTTACTACATATTAACACTTTTCACATTTTCTCGTGTTACGTGGCTGCCAGTCCTCGGTTCATGCAAAATCTTAAGGTCCTCGGTCATGTCCAAGGCACCAAACCGACCAATAATTCAATAATCGATAACTAAAAGTATAAATGTAGCTCTTCTTACTGGGCGATTGCATCAACTTAGATGCTTCTCCTGTGTTCTACTGTGCTGCTTGTATTGTCCCCACATACCGCAGCACGCGACAAGGGCTGGCAGACCATAAATGTAACCGTTTCAGAGAGAAATGCGACCAATGTGACGATCTCGCGTTATATCGATTCGATGGTGAATGACGAAACACGGAGATTTTCTAAGGTTTTTACTACATATTAACACTTTTCACATTTTCTCGTGTTACGTGGCTGCCAGTCCTCGGTTCATGCAAAATCTTAAGGTCCTCGGTCATGTCCAAGGCACCAAACCGACCAATAATTCAGTAACCGATAGCTAAAACTAGAAATGTAGCTCTTCTTACTGGGCGATTGCATCAACTTAGATGCTTCTCCTGTGTTCTACTGTGCTGCTTGTATTGTCCCCACATACCGCAGCACGCGACAAGGGCTGGCAGACCAAAAATATAACCGTTTCAGAGAGAAATGCGACCAATGTGACGATCTCGCGTTATATCGATTCGATGGTGAATGACGAAACACGGAGATTTTCTAAGGTTTTTACTACATATTAACACTTTTCACATTTTCTCGTGTTACGTGGCTGCCAGTCCTCGGTTCATGCAAAATCTTAAGGTCCTCGGTCATGTCCAAGGCACCAAACCGACCAATAATTCAATAATCGATAACTAAAACTATAAATGTAGCTCTTCTTACTGGGCGATTGCATCAACTTAGATGCTTCTCCTGTGTTCTACTGTGCTGCTTGTATTGTCCCCACATACCGCAGCACGCGACAAGGGCTGGCAGACCATAAATGTAACCGTTTCAGAGAGAAATGCGACCAATGTGACGATCTCGCGTTATTCGATTCGATGGTGAATGACGAAACACGGAGATTTTCTAAGGTTTTTACTACATATTAACACTTTTCACATTTTCTCGTGTTACGTGGCTGCCAGTCCTCGGTTCATGTAAAATCTTAAGGTCCTCGGTCATGTCCAAGGCACCAAACCGACAAATAATTCGATAATCGATAACTAAAACTATAAATGTAGCTCATCTTACTGGGCGATTGCATCAACTAAGATGCTTCTCCTGTGTTCTACTGTGCTGCTTGTATTGTCCCCACATACCGCAGCACGCGACAAGGGCTGGCAGACCATAAATGTAACCGTTTCAGAGAGAAATGCGACCAATGTGACGATCTCGCGTTATATCGATTCGATGGTGAATGACGAAACACGGAGATTTTCTAAGGTTTTTACTACATATTAACACTTTTCACATTTTCTCGTGTTACGTGGCAGCCAGTCCTTGGTTCATGCAAAATCTTAAGGTCCTCGGTCATGTCCAAGGCACCAAACCGACCAATAATTCAATAATCGATAACTAAAACTATAAATGTAGCTCTTCTTACTGGGCGATTGCATCAACTTAGATGCTTCTCCTGTGTTCTACTGTGCTGCTTGTATTGTCCCCACATACCGCAGCACGCGACAAGGGCTGGCAGACCATAAATGTAACCGTTTCAGAGAGAAATGCGACCAATGTGACGATCTCGCGTTATATCGATTCGATGGTGAATGACGAAACACGGAGATTTTCTAAGGTTTTTACTACATATTATCACTTTTCACATTTTCTCTTGTTACGTGTCTGCCAGTCCTCGGTTCATGCAAAATCAAAAGGTCCTCGGTCATGTCCAAGGCACCAAGCCGACCAATAATTCAATAATCGATAACTAAAACTATAAATGTAGCTCTTCTTACTGGGCGATTGCATCAACTTAGATGCTTCTCCTGTGTTCTACTGTGCTGCTTGTATTGTCCCCACATAACCCAGCACGCGACAAGGGCTGGCAGACCATAAATGTAACCGTTTCAGAGAGAAATGCGACCAATGTGACGATCTCGCGTTATATCGATTCGATGGTGAATGACGAAACACGGAGATTTTCTAAGGTTTTTACTACATATTAACACTTTTCACATTTTCTCGTGTTACGTGGCTGCCAGTCCTCGGTTCATGCAAAATCTTAAGGTCCTCGGTCATGTCCAAGGCACCAAACCGACCAATAATTCAATAATCGATAGCTAAAACTATAAATGTAGCTCTTCATACTGGGCGATTGCATCAACTTAGATGCTTCTCCTGTGTTCTACTGTGCTGCTTGTATTGTCCCCACATACCGCAGCACGCGACAAGGGCTGGCAGACCATAAATGTAACCGTTTCAGAGAGAAATGCGACCAATGTGACGATCTCGCGTTATATCGATTCGATGGTGAATGACGAAACACGGAGATTTTCTAAGGTTTTTACTACATATTAACACTTTTCACATTTTCTCGTGTTACGTGGCTGCCAGTCCTCGGTTCATGCAAAATCTTAAGGTCCTAGGTCATGTCCAAGGCACCAAACCGACCAATAATTCAATAATCGAAAACTAAAATTATAAATGTAGCTCTTCTTACTGGGCGATTGCATCAACTTAGATGCTTCTCCTGTGCTCTACTGTGAGCTTGTATTGTCCCCACATACCGCAGCACGCGACAAGGGCTGGCAGACCATAAATGTAACCGTTTCAGAGAGAAATGCGACCAATGTGACGATCTCGCGTTATATCGATTCGATGGTGAATGACGAAACACGGAGGTTTTCTAACGTTTTTACTACATATTAACACTTTTCACATTTTCTCGTGTTACGTGGCTGCCAGTCCTCAGTTCATGCAAAATCTTAAGGTCCTCGGTCATGTCCAAGGCACCAAACCGACCAATAAGTCAATAATCGATAACTAAAACTATAAATGTAGCTCTTCTTACTGGGCGATTGCATCAACTTAGATGCTTCTCCTGTGTTCTACTGTGCTGCTTGTATTGTCCCCACATACCGCAGCACGCGACAAGGGCTGGCAGACCATAAATGTAACCGTTTCAGAGAGAAATGCGACCAATGTGACGATCTCGCGTTATATCGATTCGATGGTGAATGACGAAACACGGAGATTTTCTAAGGTTTTTACTACATATTAACACTTTTCACATTTTCTCGTGTTACGTGGCTACCAGTCCTCGGTTCATGCAAAATCTTAAGGTCCTCGGTCATGTCCAAGGCACCAAACCGACAAATAATTCGAAAATCGATAACTAAAACTATAAATGTAGCTCTTCTTACTGGCCGATTGCATCAACTAAGATGCTTCTCCTGTGTTCTACTGTGCTGCTTGTATTGTCCCCACATACCGCAGCACGCGACAAGGGCTGGCAGACCATAAATGTAACCGTTTCAGAGAGAAATGCGACCAATGTGACGATCTCGCGTTATATCGATTCGATGGTGAATGACGAAACACGGAGATTTTCTAAGGTTTTTACTACATATTAACACTTTTCACATTTTCTCGTGTTACGTGGCTGCCAGTCCTCGGTTCATGCAAAATCTTAAGGTCCTAGGTCATGTCCAAGGCACCAAACCGACCAATAATTCAATAATCGATAACTAAAACTATAAATGTAGCTCTTCTTACTGGGCGATTGCATCAACTTAGATGCTTCTCCTGTGTTCTACTGTGCTGCTTGTATTGTCCCCACATACCGCAGCACGCGACAAGGGCTGGCAGACCATAAATGTAACCGTTTCAGAGAGAAATGCGACCAATGTGACGAACTCGCGTTATATCGATTCGATGGTGAATGACGAAACACGGAGATTTTCTAAGGTTTTTACTACTTATTAACACTTTTCACATTTTCTCGTGTTACGTGGCTGCCAGTCCTCGGTTCATGCAAAATCTTAAGGTCCTCGGTCATGTCCAAGGCACCAAACCGACCAATAATTCAGTAACCGATAGCTAAAACTATAAATGTAGCTTTTCTTACTGGACGATTGCATCAACTTAGATGCTTCTCCTGTGTTCTACTGTGCTGCTTGTATTGTCCCCACATACCGCAGCACGCGACAAGGGCTGGCAGACCATAAATGTAACCGTTTCAGAGAGAAATGCGACCAATGTGACGATCTCGCGTTATATCGATTCGATGGTGAATGACGAAACACGGAGATTTTCTAAGGTTTTTACTACTTATTAACACTTTTCACATTTTCTCGTGTTACGTGGCTGCCAGTCCTCGGTTCATGCAAAATCTTAAGGTCCTCGGTCAGGTCCAAGGCACCAAACCGACCAATAAGTCAATAATCGATAACTAAAACTATAAATGTAGCTCTTCTTACTGGGCGATTGCATCAACTTAGATGCTTCTCCTGTGTTCTACTGTGCTGCTTGTATTGTCCCCACATACCGCAGCACGCGACAAGGGCTGGCAGACCATAAATGTAACCGTTTCAGAGAGAAATGCGACCAATGTGACGATCTCGCGTTATAACGATTCGATGGTGAATGACGAAACACGGAGATTTTCTAAGGTTTTTACTACATATTAACACTTTTCACATTTTCTCGTGTTACGTGGCTACCAGTCCTCGGTTCATGTAAAATCTTAAGGTCCTCGGTCATGTCCAAGGCACCAAACCGACAAATAATTCGAAAATCGATAACTAAAACTATAAATGTAGCTCTTCTTACTGGCCGATTGCATCAACTAAGATGCTTCTCCTGTGTTCTACTGTGCTGCTTGTATTGTCCCCACATACCGCAGCACGCGACAAGGGCTGGCAGACCATAAATGTAACCGTTTCAGAGAGAAATGCGACCAATGTGACGATCTCGCGTTATATCGATTCGATGGTGAATGACGAAACACGGAGATTTTCTAAGGTTTTTACTACATATTAACACTTTTCACATTTTCTCGTGTTACGTGGCTGCCAGTCCTCGGTTCATGCAAAATCTTAAGGTCCTAGGTCATGTCCAAGGCACCAAACCGACCAATAATTCAATAATCGATAACTAAAACTATAAATGTAGCTCTTCTTACTGGGCGATTGCATCAACTTAGATGCTTCTCCTGTGTTCTACTGTGCTGCTTGTATTGTCCCCACATAACCCAGCACGCGACAAGGGCTGGCAGACCATAAATGTAACCGTTTCAGAGAGAAATGCGATCAATGTGACGAACTCGCGTTATATCGATTCGATGGTGAATGACGAAACACGGAGATTTTCTAAGGTTTTTACTACTTATTAACACTTTTCACATTTTCTCGTGTTACGTGGCTGCCAGTCCTCGGTTCATGCAAAATCTTAAGGTCCTCGGTCATGTCCAAGGCACCAAACCGACCAATAATTCAGTAACCGATAGCTAAAACTATAAATGTAGCTCTTCTTACTGGACGATTGCATCAACTTAGATGCTTCTCCTGTGTTCTACTGTGCTGCTTGTATTGTCCCCACATACCGCAGCACGCGACAAGGGCTGGCAGACCATAAATGTAACCGTTTCAGAGAGAAATGCGACCAATGTGACGATCTCGCGTTATATCGATTCGATGGTGAATGACGAAACACGGAGATTTTCTAAGGTTTTTACTACATATTAACACTTTTCACATTTTCTCGTGTTACGTGGCTGCCAGTCCTCGGTTCATGCAAAATCTTAAGGTCCTCGGTCATGTCCAAGGCACCAAACCGACCAATAATTCAATAATCGAAAACTAAAACTATAAATGTAGCTCTTCTTACTGGGCGATTGCATCAACTTAGATGCTTCTCCTGTGTTCTACTGTGAGCTTGTATTGTCCCCACATACCGCAGCACGCGACAAGGGCTGGCAGACCATAAATGTAACCGTTTCAGAGAGAAATGCGACCAATGTGACGATCTCGCGTTATATCGATTCGATGGTGAATGACGAAACACGGAGATTTTCTAAGGTTTTTACTACATATTAACACTTTTCACATTTTCTCGTGTTACGTGGCTGCCAGTCCTCGGTTCATGCAAAATCTTAAGGTCCTCGGTCATGTCCAAGGCACCAAACCGACCAATAATTCAATAATCGATAACTAAAACTATAAATGTAGCTCTTCTTACTGGGCGATTGCATCAACTAAGATGCTTCTCCTGTGTTCTACTGTGCTGCTTGTATTGTCCCCACATACCACAGCACGCGACAAGGGCTGGCAGACCATAAATGTAACCGTTTCAGAGAGAAATGCGACCAATGTGACGATCTCGCGTTATATCGATTCGATGGTGAATGACGAAACACGGAGATTTTCTAAGGTTTTTAGTACATATTAACACTTTTCACATTTTCTCGTGTTACGTGGCTGCCAGTCCTCGGTTCATGCAAAATCTTAAGGTCCTCGGTCATGTCCAAGGCACCAAACCGACCAATAATTCAATAATCGATAACTAAAACTATAAATGTAGCTCTTCTTACTGGGCGATTGCATCAACTAAGATGCTTCTCCTGTGTTCTACTGTGCTGCTTGTATTGTCCCCACATACCGCAGCACGCGACAAGGGCTGGCAGACCATAAATGTAACCGTTTCAGAGAGAAATGCGACCAATGTGACGATCTCGCGTTATATCGATTCGATGGTGAATGACGAAACACGGAGATTTTCTAAGGTTTTTACTACATATTAACACTTTTCACATTTTCTCGTGTTACGTGGCTACCAGTCCTCGGTTCATGTAAAATCTTAAGGTCCTCGGTCATGTCCAAGGCACCAAACCGACAAATAATTCGAAAATCGATAACTAAAACTATAAATGTAGCTATTCTTACTGGCCGAATGCATCAACTAAGATGCTTCTCCTGTGTTCTACTGTGCTGCTTGTATTGTCCCCACATACCGCAGCACGCGACAAGGGCTGGCAGACCATAAATGTAACCGTTTCAGAGAGAAATGCGACCAATGTGACGATCTCGCGTTATATCGATTCGATGGTGAATGACGAAACACGGAGATTTTTAAGGTTTTTACTACATATTAACACTTTTCACATTTTCTCGTGTTACGTGGCTGCCAGTCCTCGGTTCATGCAAAATCTTAAGGTCCTAGGTCATGTCCAAGGCACCAAACCGACCAATAATTCAATAATCGATAACTAAAACTATAAATGTAGCTCTTCTTACTGGGCGATTGCATCAACTTAGATGCTTCTCCTGTGTTCTACTGTGCTGCTTGTATTGTCCCCACATACCGCAGCACGCGACAAGGGCTGGCAGACCATAAATGTAACCGTTTCAGAGAGAAATGCGACCAATGTGACGATCTCGCGTTATATCGATTCGATGGTGAATGACGAAACACGGAGATTTTCTAAGGTTTTTACTACATATTAACACTTTTCACATTTTCTCGTGTTACGTGTCTGCCAGTCCTCGGTTCATGCAAAATCAAAAGGTCCTCGGTCATGTCCAAGGCACCAAACCGACCAATAATTCAATAATCGAAAACTAAAACTATAAATGTAGCTCTTCTTACTGGGCGATTGCATCAACTTAGATGCTTCTCCTGTGTTCTACTGTGCTGCTTGTATTGTCCCCACATACCGCAGCACGCGACAAGGGCTGGCAGACCATAAATGTAACCGTTTCAGAGAGAAATGCGACCAATGTGACGATCTCGCGTTATATCGATTCGATGGTGAATGACGAAACACGGAGATTTTCTAAGGTTTTTACTACATATTAACACTTTTTCTCATTTTCTCGTGTTACGTGGCTGCCAGTCCTCGGTTCATGCAAAATCTTAAGGTCCTAGGTCATGTCCAAGGCACCAAACCGACCAATAATTCAATAATCGATAACTAAAAGTATAAATGTAGCTCTTCTTACTGGGCGATTGCATCAACTTAGATGCTTCTCCTGTGTTCTACTGTGCTGCTTGTATTGTCCCCACATACCGCAGCACGCGACAAGGGCTGGCAGACCATAAATGTAACCGTTTCAGAGAGAAATGCGACCAATGTGACGATCTCGCGTTATATCGATTCGATGGTGAATGACGAAACACGGAGATTTTCTAAGGTTTTTACTACATATTAACACTTTTCACATTTTCTCGTGTTACGTGGCTACCAGTCCTCGGTTCATGTAAAATCTTAAGGTCCTCGGTCATGTCCAAGGCACCAAACCGACAAATAATTCGATAATCGATAACTAAAACTATAAATGTAGCTCTTCTTACTGGCCGAATGCATCAACTAAGATGCTTCTCCTGTGTTCTACTGTGCTGCTTGTATTGTCCCCACATACCGCAGCACGCGACAAGGGCTGGCAGACCATAAATGTAACCGTTTCAGAGAGAAATGCGACCAATGTGACGATCTCGCGTTATATCGATTCGATGGTGAATGACGAAACACGGAGATTTTTAAGGTTTTTACTACATATTAACACTTTTCACATTTTCTCGTGTTACGTGGCTGCCAGTCCTCGGTTCATGCAAAATCTTAAGGTCCTCGGTCATGTCCAAGGCACCAAACCGACCAATAATTCAATAATCGAAAACTAAAACTATAAATGTAGCTCTTCTTACTGGGCGATTGCATCAACTTAGATGCTTCTCCTGTGTTCTACTGTGAGCTTGTATTGTCCCCACATACCGCAGCACGCGACAAGGGCTGGCAGACCATAAATGTAACCGTTTCAGAGAGAAATGCGACCAATGTGACGATCTCGCGTTATATCGATTCGATGGTGAATGACGAAACACGGAGATTTTCTAAGGTTTTTACTACATATTAACACTTTTCACATTTTCTCGTGTTACGTGGCTGCCAGTCCTCGGTTCATGCAAAATCTTAAGGTCCTCGGTCATGTCCAAGGCACCAAACCGACCAATAATTCAATAATCGATAACTAAAACTATAAATGTAGCTCTTCTTACTGGGCGATTGCATCAACTAAGATGCTTCTCCTGTGTTCTACTGTGCTGCTTGTATTGTCCCCACATACCACAGCACGCGACAAGGGCTGGCAGACCATAAATGTAACCGTTTCAGAGAGAAATGCGACCAATGTGACGATCTCGCGTTATATCGATTCGATGGTGAATGACGAAACACGGAGATTTTCTAAGGTTTTTAGTACATATTAACACTTTTCACATTTTCTCGTGTTACGTGGCTGCCAGTCCTCGGTTCATGCAAAATCTTAAGGTCCTCGGTCATGTCCAAGGCACCAAACCGACCAATAATTCAATAATCGATAACTAAAACTATAAATGTAGCTCTTCTTACTGGGCGATTGCATCAACTAAGATGCTTCTCCTGTGTTCTACTGTGCTGCTTGTATTGTCCCCACATACCGCAGCACGCGACAAGGGCTGGCAGACCATAAATGTAACCGTTTCAGAGAGAAATGCGACCAATGTGACGATCTCGCGTTATATCGATTCGATGGTGAATGACGAAACACGGAGATTTTCTAAGGTTTTTACTACATATTAACACTTTTCACATTTTCTCGTGTTACGTGGCTACCAGTCCTCGGTTCATGTAAAATCTTAAGGTCCTCGGTCATGTCCAAGGCACCAAACCGACAAATAATTCGAAAATCGATAACTAAAACTATAAATGTAGCTATTCTTACTGGCCGAATGCATCAACTAAGATGCTTCTCCTGTGTTCTACTGTGCTGCTTGTATTGTCCCCACATACCGCAGCACGCGACAAGGGCTGGCAGACCATAAATGTAACCGTTTCAGAGAGAAATGCGACCAATGTGACGATCTCGCGTTATATCGATTCGATGGTGAATGACGAAACACGGAGATTTTTAAGGTTTTTACTACATATTAACACTTTTCACATTTTCTCGTGTTACGTGGCTGCCAGTCCTCGGTTCATGCAAAATCTTAAGGTCCTAGGTCATGTCCAAGGCACCAAACCGACCAATAATTCAATAATCGATAACTAAAACTATAAATGTAGCTCTTCTTACTGGGCGATTGCATCAACTTAGATGCTTCTCCTGTGTTCTACTGTGCTGCTTGTATTGTCCCCACATACCGCAGCACGCGACAAGGGCTGGCAGACCATAAATGTAACCGTTTCAGAGAGAAATGCGACCAATGTGACGATCTCGCGTTATATCGATTCGATGGTGAATGACGAAACACGGAGATTTTCTAAGGTTTTTACTACATATTAACACTTTTCACATTTTCTCGTGTTACGTGTCTGCCAGTCCTCGGTTCATGCAAAATCAAAAGGTCCTCGGTCATGTCCAAGGCACCAAACCGACCAATAATTCAATAATCGAAAACTAAAACTATAAATGTAGCTCTTCTTACTGGGCGATTGCATCAACTTAGATGCTTCTCCTGTGTTCTACTGTGCTGCTTGTATTGTCCCCACATACCGCAGCACGCGACAAGGGCTGGCAGACCATAAATGTAACCGTTTCAGAGAGAAATGCGACCAATGTGACGATCTCGCGTTATATCGATTCGATGGTGAATGACGAAACACGGAGATTTTCTAAGGTTTTTACTACATATTAACACTTTTTCTCATTTTCTCGTGTTACGTGGCTGCCAGTCCTCGGTTCATGCAAAATCTTAAGGTCCTAGGTCATGTCCAAGGCACCAAACCGACCAATAATTCAATAATCGATAACTAAAAGTATAAATGTAGCTCTTCTTACTGGGCGATTGCATCAACTTAGATGCTTCTCCTGTGTTCTACTGTGCTGCTTGTATTGTCCCCACATAACCCAGCACGCGACAAGGGCTGGCAGACCATAAATGTAACCGTTTCAGAGAGAAATGCGACCAATGTGACGATCTCGCGTTATATCGATTCGATGGTGAATGACGAAACACGGAGATTTTCTAAGGTTTTTACTACATATTAACACTTTTCACATTTTCTCGTGTTACGTGGCTACCAGTCCTCGGTTCATGTAAAATCTTAAGGTCCTCGGTCATGTCCAAGGCACCAAACCGACAAATAATTCGATAATCGATAACTAAAACTATAAATGTAGCTCTTCTTACTGGCCGAATGCATCAACTAAGATGCTTCTCCTGTGTTCTACTGTGCTGCTTGTATTGTCCCCACATACCGCAGCACGCGACAAGGGCTGGCAGACCATAAATGTAACCGTTTCAGAGAGAAATGCGACCAATGTGACGATCTCGCGTTATATCGATTCGATGGTGAATGACGAAACACGGAGATTTTTAAGGTTTTTACTACATATTAACACTTTTCACATTTTCTCGTGTTACGTGGCTGCCAGTCCTCGGTTCATGCAAAATCTTAAGGTCCTAGGTCATGTCCAAGGCACCAAACCGACCAATAATTCAATAATCGATAACTAAAACTATAAATGTAGCTCTTCTTACTGGGCGATTGCATCAACTTAGATGCTTCTCCTGTGTTCTACTGTGCTGCTTGTATTGTCCCCACATACCGCAGCACGCGACAAGGGCTGGCAGACCATAAATGTAACCGTTTCAGAGAGAAATGCGACCAATGTGACGATCTCGCGTTATATCGATTCGATGGTGAATGACGAAACACGGAGATTTTCTAAGGTTTTTACTACATATTAACACTTTTCACATTTTCTCGTGTTACGTGTCTGCCAGTCCTCGGTTCATGCAAAATCAAAAGGTCCTCGGTCATGTCCAAGGCACCAAACCGACCAATAATTCAATAATCGAAAACTAAAACTATAAATGTAGCTCTTCTTACTGGGCGATTGCATCAACTTAGATGCTTCTCCTGTGTTCTACTGTGCTGCTTGTATTGTCCCCACATACCGCAGCACGCGACAAGGGCTGGCAGACCATAAATGTAACCGTTTCAGAGAGAAATGCGACCAATGTGACGATCTCGCGTTATATCGATTCGATGGTGAATGACGAAACACGGAGATTTTCTAAGGTTTTTACTACATATTAACACTTTTCACATTTTCTCGTGTTACGTGGCTGCCAGTCCTCGGTTCATGCAAAATCTTAAGGTCCTCGGTCATGTCCAAGGCACCAAACCGACCAATAATTCAATAATCGATAACTAAAACTATTAATGTAGCTCTTCTTACTGGGCGATTGCATCAACTAAGATGCTTCTCCTGTGTTCTACTGTGCTGCTTGTATTGTCCCCACATACCGCAGCACGCGACAAGGGCTGGCAGACCATAAATGTAACCGTTTCAGAGAGAAATGCGACCAATGTGACGATCTCGCGTTATATCGATTCGATGGTGAATGACGAAACACGGAGATTTTCTAAGGTTTTTACTACATATTAACACTTTTCACATTTTCTCGTGTTACGTGGCTACCAGTCCTCGGTTCATGTAAAATCTTAAGGTCCTCGGTCATGTCCAAGGCACCAAACCGACAAATAATTCGATAATCGATAACTAAAACTATAAATGTAGCTCTTCTTACTGGCCGAATGCATCAACTAAGATGCTTCTCCTGTGTTCTACTGTGCTGCTTGTATTGTCCCCACATACCGCAGCACGCGACAAGGGCTGGCAGACCATAAATGTAACCGTTTCAGAGAGAAATGCGACCAATGTGACGATCTCGCGTTATATCGATTCGATGGTGAATGACGAAACACGGAGATTTTCTAAGGTTTTTACTACATATTATCACTTTTCACATTTTCTCGTGTTACGTGGCTGCCAGTCCTCGGTTCATGCAAAATCTTAAGGTCCTAGGTCATGTCCAAGGCACCAAACCGACCAATAATGCAATAATCGATAACTAAAACTATAAATGTAGCTCTTCTTACTGGGCGATTGCATCAACTTAGATGCTTCTCCTGTGTTCTACTGTGCTGCTTGTATTGTCCCCACATAACCCAGCACGCGACAAGGGCTGGCAGACCATAAATGTAACCGTTTCAGAGAGAAATGCGACCAATGTGACGATCTCGCGTTATATCGATTCGATGGTGAATGACGAAACACGGAGATTTTCTAAGGTTTTTACTACATATTAACACTTTTCACATTTTCTCTTGTTACGTGTCTGCCAGTCCTCGGTTCATGCAAAATCAAAAGGTCCTCGGTCATGTCCAAGGCACCAAACCGACCAATAATTCAATAATCGATAACTAAAACTATAAATGTAGCTCTTCTTACTGGGCGATTGCATCAACTTAGATGCTTCTCCTGTGTTCTACTGTGCTGCTTGTATTGTCCCCACATACCGCAGCACGCGACAAGGGCTGGCAGACCATAAATGTAACCGTTTCAGAGAGAAATGCGACCAATGTGACGATCTCGCGTTATATCGATTCGATGGTGAATGACGAAACACGGAGATTTTCTAAGGTTTTTACTACATATTAACACTTTTCACATTTTCTCGTGTTACGTGGCAGCCAGTCCTCGGTTCATGCAAAATCTTAAGGTCCTCGGTCATGTCCAAGGCACCAAACCGACCAATAATTCAATAATCGATAACTAAAACTATAAATGTAGCTCTTCTTACTGGGCGATTGCATCAACTTAGATGCTTCTCCTGTGTTCTACTGTGCTGCTTGTATTGTCCCCACATACCGCAGCACGCGACAAGGGCTGGCAGACCATAAATGTAACCGTTTCAGAGAGAAATGCGACCAATGTGACGATCTCGCGTTATATCGATTCGATGGTGAATGACGAAACACGGAGATTTTCTAAGGTTTTTACTACATATTAACACTTTTCACATTTTCTCGTGTTACGTGGCTGCCAGTCCTCGGTTCATGCAAAATCTTAAGGTCCTCGGTCATGTCCAAGGCACCAAACCGACCAATAATTCAGTAACCGATAGCTAAAACTATAAATGTAGCTCTTCTTACTGGGCGATTGCATCAACTTAGATGCTTCTCCTGTGTTCTACTGTGCTGCTTGTATTGTCCCCACATACCGCAGCACGCGACAAGGGCTGGCAGACCATAATTGTAACCGTTTCAGAGAGAAATGCGACCAATGTGACGATCTCGCGTTATATCGATTCGATGGTGAATGACGAAACACGGAGATTTTCTAAGGTTTTTACTACATATTAACACTTTTCACATTTTCTCGTGTTACGTGGCTGCCAGTCCTCGGTTCATGCAAAATCTTAAGGTCCTCGGTCATGTCCAAGGCACCAAACCGACCAATAATTCAGTAACCGATAGCTAAAACTATAAATGTAGCTCTTCTTACTGGGCGATTGCATCAACTTAGATGCTTCTCCTGTGTTCTACTGTGCTGCTTGTATTGTCCCCACATACCGCAGCACGCGACAAGGGCTGGCAGACCATAAATGTAACCGTTTCAGAGAGAAATGCGACCAATGTGACGATCTCGCGTTATATCGATTCGATGGTGAATGACGAAACACGGAGATTTTCTAAGGTTTTTACTACATATTAACACTTTTCACATTTTCTCGTGTTACGTGGCTGCCAGTCCTCGGTTCATGCAAAATCTTAAGGTCCTCGGTCATGTCCAAGGCACCAAACCGACCAATAATTCAATAATCGATAACTAAAACTATAAATGTAGCTCTTCTTACTGGGCGATTGCATCAACTTAGATGCTTCTCCTGTGTTCTACTGTGCTGCTTGTATTGTCCCCACATACCGCAGCACGCGACAAGGGCTGGCAGACCATAAATGTAACCGTTTCAGAGAGAAATGCGACCAATGTGACGATCTCGCGTTATATCGATTCGATGGTGAATGACGAAACACGGAGATTTTCTAAGGTTTTTACTACATATTAACACTTTTCACATTTTCTCGTGTTACGTGGCTGCCAGTCCTCGGTTCATGCAAAATCTTAAGGTCCTCGGTCATGTCCAAGGCACAAAACCGACCAAAAATTCAATAATCGATAACTAAAACTATAAATGTAGCTCTTCTTACTGGGCAATTGCATCAACTTAGATACTTCTTCTGTGTTCTACTGTGCTGCTTGTAGTGTCCCCAAATACCGCAGCATGCGACAAGGGCTAGCAGACCATAAATGTAACCGTTTCATACAGAAATGCGACCAATGTGACGATCTAACGTTATATCGATTCGATGGTAAAAGACGAAATACGGAGATTTTCTAAGGTTTTTACTACATATTAACACTTTTCACATGTTCTTCTGTTACGTGGCTGCCAGTCCTCGGTTCATGCAAAATCTTAAGGTCCTCGGTCATGTCCAAGGCACCAAACCGACCAAAAATTCAATAATCGATAACTAAAACTATAAATGTAGCTCTTCTTACTGGGCGATTGCATCAACTTAGATGCTTCTTCTGAGTTCTACTGTGCTGCTTGTAGTGTCCCCACATACCGCAGCACGCGACAAGGGCTAGCAGACCATAAATGTAACCATTTCATAGAGAAATGTGACCAATGTGACGATTTAACGTTATATCGATTCGATGGTAAAAGACGAAATACGGAGATTTTCTATGGTTTTTACTACATATTAACACTTTTCACATTTTCTTGTGTTACGTAGCTGCCAGTCCTCGGTTCATGCAAAATCTTAATGTCCTCGGTCATGTCCAAGGCACCAAACCGACCAAAAATTCAATAATCGATAACTAAAACTATAAATGTAGCTCTTCTTACTGGGCGATTGCATCAACTTAGATGCCAAACTACAGCCGAGCGCTGCGACGTCTGCAGCACTCCGATGCCGTTCGTTCACTGCCGTCGATTGACCTCCACACAGCCCCGACTTGGTCCCATCCGATTTTCATCTGTCTCCAAAACTTACGGAACACATTCGAGGACGTTTGTAGTTCGAAGCCGTGCAAGCAGAGGCGGGGTTGAGGCTCTGTTATCATAGTCAAATATTCTACAGTGACGGTATCAACAAAATCAACATTTCAAAAATGAGACTACGTAGTCCGATGACTACAGCTTCAGTGCGCTGCAGCTGCAATTTGTTAGCTCGTGTAAATACTTCAGTGTATAAATTTGTAGGGGTATGAAATGGAACGATCATATAAGCATATTTGTAGGTAAAGCACGTGCGGTTCATTGGTACAATACTGGGGAATTGCAATCAGTCTACAGAGGAGACTGATTACAAAATAATCGTGCGACCCATCCTGGAATATTGATCAGATTCATGGGACCCGTACCAGATAGGACGAACAGGGGATATTGAACTTATACAGAGAAGGGCTGCAAAAATGCTCACAGGTTTGTTTGACCCATAGGAGAATGTCACGAAGACGTTCAGAGAACTGAACTAACAGACAGTTGATGGTAGTCACAGACTATCCCGTGGAAGAGCAAAGTATCGCGAGGAGACCTACTTAGAAAGTTTCTAGAACCCACGTTACATGATGAATGTAGGAATATACTGAAACCGCCTACGTATCGTAACTGTAGGGAGCGTGGAGACCAGAATAGACAAAGCACAGCACGCACAGAGGCTTTTAAGCAGCCACAATTCGCACGCTCCATACGTCAGTGGAGTGGGAATAAGTCCTAATAACTGGTATAATGGCAAGTTCCAACTGCCATGCACTTCAAGGTCGTTTGTAGAGTACAGATTATAAGCTGCCTATTTTTTGTTTAAATTTGGATTACAAGAAAATGGGCGTCGTGCAAAATGTCCTAAATAAGTCTCCTCTTCATCGTCGTCGCCGCCGAAGCCGCCGCCGCCGCCACCACCACCACCACCACCACCACCACCACCAACATCATCATCATAATGAGTGTTCTGCCCTAGGGCAGGTCTTCACATGTAGATCTCCATGCAGTCCCATCATTTGTTACCCTCTTGTTTTCTCACAACTATTTTCTGTCCCTACACTGTCCACCACTTGGTATGTTCTGCGTCTTCTTCTTCTCCTTTTTCTTCTTCCATTCACTATTCCCTCCATACCATCCATCAATAAACAATCTCTTCTCATTCAGTGTCCATGCTAACTGTGTTTCCTCATCCTGCTACCTTTAAAATTTCTCTCTGTTCTCCGACTCAACACCACCTAATTTCTCACTGTGCCTGCCTATTTTATCCTGTATCAACGCATCCACATAAAAGCCTCCTGTTATGAAACGTCTCGTTGGCAATTTCTATACGTGTTTTCACCTCCTTATTGCTTCCAATGTCGTCCATAATAGCGCGTCGCAGTTACCTAAATGGTTCAAATGGCTCTGAGCACTATGGGACTTAACATCTGTGGTCATCAGTCCCCTAGAACCTAGAACTACTTAAACCGAACTAACCTAAGGACATCACACACATCCATGCCTGAGGCAGGATTCGAGCCTGCGACCGTAGCGGTCACGCGGTTCCAGACTGAAGCGCCTAGAACCGCACGGCCACTCCGGCCGGCAGTTATCTAAAAACACTAAATTGTTCTGAATCTTCCTGCCTAACATTATAGTTGTTCTTACTTTTCTTGCACTTACCACCGGACATTTTGCCTTTTTCTTATTATTTCTCATTCCAATTTACTCACGTCTCTTGTGTAATTCTTTTAACATTTCAGTCATACTTTTCTCGCTCACTGCCAATAACACCATATTATCCGCGAGTCTAATACATTCTGTTCTCCTAACAACAACCAGCTCCACTCTATTTCGTGTCAAACGTTTTTGAATGACCTGCTCCAAATATATTTACACACCAAGGAAAATAAACGTATCCCGGAGGAATTACCCCAGTGCGATGGAAATCGATACAAGTCATGTACGTGTAGGGGCAAATGAATGATTACAGTTGCAGAAAAACTAGATGATTAATTCAGGAGAAAGAGCTTCACAAATTGATAAGTCGATAACGTGTTGTTCCGCCTCTGGCCTTTACGCGGGCAGTTATTCGGCTTGACATTGATAAAGTTAGTGGATGCTCTCCTGACGGATATCGTACCAAATTCAGTTCGGTTGGTTCGTTACATCGTCAAAATCGCGACCTGCTTTAAAGAACCCGCCCATTGTGCTCCAAACGTTCAAAATTGGTGAGAGACATGGCAATCTTGCTGAGCAATGTATTGTCTGGCATGTTCAAAAACAAACACGTAGATACTATCTCCGTGTGTGGTGCGAAAATTGTCGGCAAGCACCTCACTTAGTGTCCCGAGCAGAGTTCAAGCCGCCATAGAGACAAAGGGTGGACACACTGCATATTAATGTCCACTAATAGGTGTCTGTACTCTTACTGATAGGATAGTGTATTTCGAAATGTTAGCAGAGGCGCGAAGTTGGACTATTTGGCTTTCCGCTTACAGCTTACGTGCGGTGAGTCGTCTTATCTCTAAAAAGAGACACCTCTGGCAACACTAGTTGAAAATGTACTTCAATCTAGCCGTGCTGCGCTCTCTACCTCCGGTTATTCTCGTGGCCGTCAGAGCTGCCGTAGCCAAGACGCCCCCTGGGTAAACGCTGCGGACGTCTGCAGTCGCGCCTGACGATCTGTCACGAATTATGAAATGTATTCGCAGATATCAGTTATAATACGACAACGTCTACACAATTTACTGGAAACGTACAGGATGTTCTGAAATTCCGATCACTAACTGCTAGAACTTGTACAGGGGACTGAGTACATAATACTCGTATTTTAAGTTGTAACCCCTCTCCGGAAACGTACCGTGTGCTACAACCATTTCAAACATGTTGGTAACGCTGTCACCTTGACAAGTAATTTGTTACACTGAAGAGCCAAAGAAATGCCGTGTAGGGCCCCCGCGAGCACGCAGAAGTGCCTCAACACGCCGTGGCATGGAATCGACTAATGGCTGAAGTCGCGCAGGAGGGAACTGACATCATGACTCCTGCAGAGCTGCCCATAAATCCGTAAGAGTACTAGGGAGCAGAGATCTCTGATCATCACGTTGCAAGGCATCCCAGATATGCTCGATTATGCTATACAATTTACTAGAAACGTACAGGATGTTTGGGGAGTTTGGTGGCCAGCGGAAGTGTTTAACCTCGGAAGAGTGTTCCTGCAGCCACTCTGTAGCAATTGTGGTTGTCTGGGGTGTCGCATTGTCCTGCTGGTATTACCCACATCCGTCGGAATGCACAATGGACATGAGTGGATGCAGGTGATCAGACAGGATGCTTACGCACATGTCACCAGTCAGAGTTGTATCTAGACGTATCAGGGGTCCCACATCACTCCAAATGCACACGCTATACGACGTGAGCCTCCACCAGCTTCAACAGTCCCCAGCTGACATGCAGGGTCCATGGATTCATGATGTTGTCTTCATACCCGTACACGTCCATACTCTATATACATTTTGAAGTGAGACTCGCCCAACCAGGCAATATGTTTCCAGTCATCAACAGTCCAATGTTCGTACCGATGGGACCAAATGAGGCGTAAAGCTTTGTGCTGTGCTGTCAGCAAGGGTACACGAGTGGGCCTTCGGCTCTGAAAGCCCATATAGATGATGTTTCGTTGAATGCTTCGCATGCTGATACTTGTTGATGGTCAAGCATTGAGATTATCTGTAATTTGCGGAAGGGTTGTACTTACGCCACGCTGAACGATTCTCTTCAGTTTCCATTCTTGCAGGATCTTTTTCCGATCGCACCGATGTCGGAGATTTGTTGTTTTACTGGATTGCTGATATTCGCGGAGCCCTCGTGAAATGGTCGTACAGGAAAATGCCCACTTCATCGCTACCTCGGGGATCCTGTGTCCCATCGCTCTTGCGCCGAGTATAATACTACGTTCAGAATCTAACAACCACGGCAGACACATGTCTTACACAGGTGCTGCCGCCGGCAGCACCATATTAAGCCTGTTTACATGTCTCTGTGTTTGAATACGCATTATTATACTAGTTTAATTGGCATTTCAGTGTAGATGTGACCCATTACATCTATTGTTCTACAGTTTCACTCGTTAATAACCAAAGAAACAAAAAAAATCGGTCTTCAGAGACACTGTTTATACAGGAGGGCCTTTTCCAGTTCGAAATTAGAATGGTATTAATACTTTCAGCTGACGACGGGCGTTGATATATATCAACGAAGACAGGTGAAAATGTGTGCCCCGACCGGAACTCGAACCAGGGATCTCCTGGTTACATGGCAGTCGCTCTATCCATCTGAGCCACCGAGGGCACAGAGGATAGTGAGACTACAGGGACTATCTCGCGCACGCCTCCAGCGAGACCCACATTCTCACCTTGTATATCCACACACTACATTCGTAGTGTCCTTTCGGACATGTCCAAAAGAACAGACACCATATCCATATAAATATATTTTCCAATTCGCGTGCGCTGCGTCTCCACAGGGCACCACAGTCGCACCTGCTGACGGTGAAGGCACCCTTTCTCGAAGACGTTGCGCAATGGTAACGAAAAGGGTGTGGGAAGGAGTGAAACGTTGTGGACAACGATCTTGATAAAGGCGACCAGCAGCTCTTCCAGCACTGTGAGCTTGGCCACACACAATACTCGTGTCGGTGTATTCGGCAAAAGTGTACTCAGCAATGTTGCTCTATCACTCACAGACACATGAACGACACTCGAACCAGTTCAGAGAGGTAGGACAGCCGTCAAATGACATCATACGATCCGACGTAAGTAACCCCCCTCCAGTGATGATTACCCTGTTGCATACCTCAATAGCGAAGAGGTATTTATACGGCTGTAGCACGGATATACGCTTCCATACATGGGTTCCAGTTCAAAATATCGTCACTCAGTCCCCTAGAAGTTTTTAGCGGGAATTTTGGAACATCCTGTATCTCTCCAGTAACTATACAGCTATTTCCAGAATTAGTTCACTCTGCAGCTGAGTGTGCGCTGATATGAAACTTCTTGGCAGATTAAAACTGTGTGCGCGACCGAGACTCGAAATCGAGACTTTTGCCTTTCGCGGGCGAGTGCTCTACCATCTGAGCTACCCAAGCACGACTCACGCCTCGCCCACACAGTTTTTCTTCTGCCAGTACCTCGTCTCCTACCTACAGCTGTTGTGCCGCATTCGAAATATACGGATGTGTTTCAGGATTTCGGCGTTATGCAACTTCGCAGAAACATGGCTGAATTTTCCTGTATATTGTTATCATTAAAACGAAGCACCGTTTCTGTCTTCATATCAAAAAGTATTAGGTACTATTTTCATCATTTCAAGCACTATTAACGTTGTTAGGTGTAGGAAAAAATACTAGTATCATGCTGAAAATATTGGAGAGAAGCGATAGAATTCCTACAAACATCTACATGATTACTCTGCAATTCACATTTAAGCGCTTGGCAGAGGGTTCATCGAACCACAATCATACTATCTCTCTACCATTCCACTCCCGAACAGCGCGCGGGAAGAACGAACACCTAAGCCTTTCTGTTCGAGCTCTGATTTCTCTTATTTTATTTTGATGATCATTCCTACCTATGCAGGTTGGGCTCAATAAAATATTTTCGCATTCGGAAGAGAAAGTTGGTGACTGAAATTTCGTAAGTAGATCTCACCGCGAAACGTCTTTGCTTTAATGACTTCCATCCCAACTCGCGTATCATATCTGCCACACTCTCTCCCCTATTACGTGATAATACAAAACGAGCTGCCCTTTTTTGCACCCTTTCGATGTCCTCCGTCAATCCCACCTGGTAAGGATCCTACACCGCGCAGCAATATTCTAACAGAGGACGAACGAGTGTAGTGTAAGCTGTTGCCTCTTCGAAGTGTCCTGCCAATGAAACGCAACCTTTGGCTTGCCCTTCCCACAATATTATCTATGTGGTCTTTCCAACTGAAGTTGTTCGTAATTTTAACACCCAGGTACTTAGTTGAATTGGCAGCCTCGAGAATTGTAGTATTTATCGAGTAATCGAATTCCAACGGATTTCTTTTGGAACTCATGTGTATCACCTCACACTTTTCGTTACTTAGCGTCAACCCCCTGCGGGTTCGGGGGTTAGAATAGGCCCGCGGTATTCCTGCCTGTCGTAAGAGGCGACTAAAAGGAGTCTCAACTGTTTCGGCCATATGTGATGGTCCCCTCTCGGGTTTGACCTCCATATTTCTAAATTATTCCGAAGAGCGAGCCAATTGGGGAAGGGCGCCTTACATGGTGCACTGTATCCGTCGTGCAGTTAGACCTTTAGCCGGATTTCTCGTCGTTGCAATGATGTCCCGCTCGTTTTCGATCTCTTGGGCGATTACCACGCTGCACTCTGCAGTGTTTCTTTTAACTGCGACGACGACGTTGGACATTTTGCACCTAAGATCCAGCACGGTAGCCAGTCCGTTGTGGTGGGGCCGCCATGTACCCTCTTGGTTGTAGCCCCCTGACAACACAGGGATCGCTCTACTGATGCCTGCGCCGTTAACTCCCCACGTATGCCAAGGAGTAGATGCCCATCTCCCTGGGGCATCGGGACTCCCGGCAATGGCCATCCTGCCAGGTGGCTATTGCTGCGGCTGGGTGGCGCCCGTGGGGAGGGCCCTTGGTCGGAGTAGGTGGCATCGGGGCGGATGACCCGCAATGAAGCGTGGTACTTCATCTCTCGCTGGTGGGCCTCCACCAGCAGTCTCTAAGCGATCGAGGTCTAACCTCAACGGCAGGAAATACGATCCGCGATCCTTTCCCTCCCTGGCCACTCCATGGGAGGAACGTATGGCAAAAGAAGTCGGTGGAGAATATTCACCCCGGTTCCTTGTGTGCACGCGAGTCGATGGAGAATCGTTTATGTCAACTAAGCCCCAGTTTTTTGTGGAGCATTTAGAGGACAAGTTCGGGGAGGTGGAGGGCTTGTCAAAGATGCGCTCTGGTTCTGTGCTCATCAAAACGGCATCCTCTGCCCAGTCACGGAGGTTGCTCACTTGTGACAAGTTGGGGGATGTTTCAGTTAGCATCACGCCGCATAAGAGTCTCAACATGGTCCAGGGTATTATATTCCACAGGGATCTTCTTCTGCAGTCCGACGATGAATTACGCGCCAACCTCGAACGACGAGGTGTTCACTTCGTCCGGCGCGTCCATCGGGGTCCGAGGGATAATCAGGTAGCCACCGGTGCCTTCATCTTGGCCTTCGAGGGTGATACGTTACCGGAAAAGGTCAAGGTGATGGTCTACCGATGTGATGTCAAGCCCTATATCCCTCCCCCGATGCGGTGCTTCAAGTGCTGGAAGTTCGGCCATATGTCTTCCCGCTGCACTTCCAGCCTCACATGTCGCGATTGCGGACGCCCATCTCATCCCGATACTCCATGTGCCCCGCCTCCTATCTGTGTTAACTGCGGAGAACACCATTCCCCCTGCTCGTCGGACTGTCGGATCTTCCAGAAGGAAAGGAAGATAATGGAATATAAGACCCTGGACCGCCTGACCTACACCGAGGCACGGCGGAAGTTTGAAAGGCTACACCCTGTGCCCATGCCGTCCACCTATGCTGCTGCTGCAACACCTGTTCGCACTTCTTCAGTGTCGTCCCCAACAGTTCGAACTCAGCTCTGTCAGCCCTCACCGGCCCCCTCGGTTGTGGGGGGCACTTCACTCCCTGTTGCTCCTGCTCCATCTACTTCAGGAGCAACACCACCCCAACCACCGGGGACATCTGTTCCCCCTTCACAGCCGGAGAAGCGTGGGCCTTCTTCGGCTCCTCTCGCCCGGAAGGGGTCCCTTGGGGCCCTCCCATCCCAGGCTTTGCCCAGTGCCAAAGCGGACACTCGCCAGTCTGCCAAAAAACCACCGGTCGCTGGTTGTAGGGCGTCGCGGTCGTCTTCAGTCCCTGAGACTGACCCAGTGACGCCCTCCCAGCCAGAACCACCACAGGCACAGCGAGCAAAGCAGTCAAAGAAAAAGGCTCCCAAGAATCCTGAAATTGCGGTGGCACCTGTCCCACCGCACCCTTCTCCCTCTGCGTCCGAAGATGAGGTGGAGATTCTGGCGTCCGCTGAGGACCTCGATCTCGGCGGTCCCTCAGACGCCATGAATAGCACTAGCGTGGGTGCTCAGTCGGAGGCAGCAGGTGATCTGGCGGCGTAATCTGCCTTCCCAGTCCCGTCACGCCTTTCCCAGCCATGGACAACACCATCCTCCAGTGGAACTGCAGCGGTTTCTTCCACCATCTAGCTGAGCTCCGCCAGCTTATCAGCCTTCATCCTTTCCTTTGCATTGCTCTGCAGGAAACTTGGTTTCCAGCAATGCGAACCCCCGCCCTCCGTGGCTATCGGGGTTATTTTAAGAACCGGGCAACTTATGAAAGGGTGTCTGGTGGCGTCTGCATATATGTCGCTCACACTCTGCACAGCGAGTCTGTCCCTCTCCAAACACCTTTAGAGGCTGTCGCTGTACGGGTGTGGACGCCACAGGCTATTACCGTCTGCAGTATCTACCTTCCACCGGATGGTGCTGTCTCGCAGCATGTCCTGGCTGCTCTGATAACCCAACTGCCGCCACCTTTCATGTTGTTGGGCGATTTCAATGCCCACAACCCTCTATGGGGTGGGACTGTCTCCGATGGCCGCGGTCGTGCCGTGGAGCATTTATTGGCTCAGCTCGACCTTAGCCTCTTGAACACCGGTGCTCCCACACATTTCAGTGTGGCCCATGGCTCGTTCTCCGCCATCGATCTCTCTCTTTGCACCCCCGGACTTGTCCCATCCCTCCACTGGAGGGTGCATCCTGACCTGTGTGGCAGTGACCATTTTCCCATCTATTTGTCACTGCCCCAGTGTCATTCTTCTGGGCGTCTGCCACGCTGGGCCCTCCACAGAGCTGACTGGCCGCGTTTTACCTCCGCGGCAACCGTTGAGTGTCCCCCGCAGGGTGACATTGACGAGGTGGTCCGTGTCTTCACCACGTCCATCATTTCGGCAGCCGAGGCTGCCATCCCCCGCTCTTCTGGACTCCCTCGGAGGAAGGCTGTACCCTGGTGGTCGCCGGAGATTGCTGAGGCTATTCGCGACCGTAGGCGGGCCCTCCAGCGTCATAGGCGGCACCCGTCTCTCGAGACCCTCATCGCCTTTAAGAGGCTCCGTGCCTTCGCCCGACGTCTGATTACACGGCGTAAGCAAGAGTGCTGGGAGCAGTATGTCTCATCGTTGGGCTCCCATGTCTCCCCCTCGCTGGTGTGGTCCCGGATACGGCGGATTTATGGACACCAGACCACTTTCGGTGTCCCTGGGATCTCCTTGGACGGCGCTGTATGCACGGACGCTGCCGCCATTGCTGAACGGCTTGCCGCACACTTTGCTCAGAGCTCTGCGACTGCATCTTATCCCCCCGCCTTTCGCTCTCTAAAGGAGCGAGCCGAGCGGACGCCGCTCTCATTTCACACGCGTCGTTCTGAAACATACAATGCCCCTTTCAGCGAGAGGGAATTCCTCGCTGCTCTCGCCGATTGCCCTGATACAGCACCAGGCCCAGACTGCATCCACGCGCAGATGCTGAAGCATCTCTCCAGGGACTGCCAGAGACACATTCTCGCGATATTTAATCGCATTTGGAGCGAAGGTGTGTTCCCGTCGCAATGGCGAGAGGGTGTTATTGTCCCCATCTTGAAGCCCGGTGCGGACCCACTGGCGGTGGACAGCTATCGTCCCATTACCCTCACCAACGTTTTGTGCAAATTGCTCGAACGTATGGTGGGGCGGCGTTTGTGTTGGGTCCTTGAGTCGCGCGGTCTCCTCACTCCATCCCACGGTGGCTTCCGTCGGGGCCGGTCTGCAGTGGACAATTTGGTGCGGCTGGAATCAGCTGTCCGTACGGCCTTTGCCCGACGTCAGCATCTCGTTGCTGTATTTTTCGATCTGCGGAAAGCGTATGACACCACATGGAGGCATCACATCCTCGCCACGTTGCATGAGTGGGGTCTTCGTGGTCAGCTCCCGGCTTTTCTTCAAAGCTTTTTATTGCGCCGCTCTTTCCGGGTGCAAGTCGGTGCCACCTCTAGTTCCTCTTATATACAGGAAAATGGGGTCCCGCAGGGCTCAGTGTTGAGCGTCTCCTTATTTCTGGTGGCTATTAATGGTCTGGCTGCAGCAGTGGGGTCGTCGGTGTCTCCTTCTTTGTATGCCGACGACTTCTGCATCTCATTTAGCTCCACGACTACGGGAGTCGCCGAACGCCGGCTGCAAGTCGCCATTCGCAAGGCAGCCTCGTGGGCTCTGACTCACGGTTTTCAGTTCTCTGCAGCCAAGACTCGAGTTATGCACTTCTGCAGGCGTCGGACGGTCCACCCTCATCCTGAACTTTACCTCGACGGCCACCTGCTTGAGGTGGTGGACACTTGCCGCTTCTTGGGACTCGTGTTTGATGCCCGGCTCACATGGGTTCCTCATATTACTCAGCTGAAGCAAAAATGCTGGCGGCACCTCAACGCCCTCCGCTGCCTTAGCCACACGTCTTGGGGTGCAGATCGCTGCACGCTGCTGCGGTTGTACAGAGCCCTTGTGCAGTCCCGGCTTGATTATGGGAGCCTGGCCTATGGGTCTGCGTCCCCCTCAGTGTTGAAGTTGTTAGACCCCGTACACCACTGTGGGGTTAGGCTTGCCACTGGCGCTTTTCGCACCAGCCCCGTGGATAGTCTACTGGTGGAGGCCGGGGTTCCCCCGCTGCGGATTCGCCGCCATCGTCTGCTCGTCGACTATGCTGTCCACGTTCATTGCTCGCCAGATCATCCCAATCGTCGCCTGCTTTTCCCTGCTGTGGTCCTCCATCTGCCCGAACGGCGACCTAGGTCTGGGCTTTCCATAGCTGTCCGTGTCCAGTCCCTGCTGTCAGACCTGGGGTCATTCCCTCTTCTGCCTCCCTTCCGGGTCCGTACACCTACGCCTCCCTGGTGTTTGTCCCGGCCGTCCGTCCGTCTGGATTTGGCACAGGGACCTAAGGACTCGGTTCCGCCTGTGGTCCTCCGTCGCCGTTTTCTTGCGCTCCTCGCCTCATTTCCGGGCTGTGAGCCTGTCTACACGGATGGTTCCCTGGTTGATGGTCGCACTGCCTACGCTTTTGCTCACGCTGCCCATGTTGAGCAACGCTCCTTGCCGGCTGGCTGCAGTATTTTTACTGCAGAGCTGGTGGCAATCATGCGCGCTCTTGAGCATCTGCGTTCCTGCTCAGGTGGGTCCATCGTCATCTGCAGTGACTCCCTGAGCAGCCTTCAGGCCATCGACCGCTGCTATCCCTCCTCTCCTCTGGTGTCCTCCATACAGGAGTCTGTTTCCGCCATTGCCCGTTCTGGTCGTTCGGTGGTCTTGGTTTGGACGCCCGGTCATGTTGGCATCCCAGGGAACGAACGTGTCGACAGGCTGGCTAAAGGGGCGATCGACGCCCCGGCTTTGGAGGTCGGCCTTACGGCTCGCGACCAGCAGATGGTGTTGCGCCGTAAGCTGATTGGGATGTGGGCTGCTGAGTGGCGTGGCATGACAGCCCCGAATAAACTGCGGGCTGTCAAGGAGACGACCGCCGTGTGGCGTTCCTCCCTGCGGGCTTCTCGCAGGGACTCGGTGGTCCTGTGTCGGCTGCGCATCGGCCATACGTACCTGACGCACGGCCATCTCTTGCGTCAGGAGGATCCCCCCCTGTGTCAGTGTGGGTCCCGGCTGACGGTCGGCCACATTTTGCTGGAGTGTCCTCGACTGCGCACACTCCGGCAATCTTTTAATCTCCCGGGCACTTTGGCTTTGGTTTTATCTGACGATGCCTCCATGGCTGATAACGTTTTAAATTTTATCCGTGGTAGTCCGTTTTATGGTTCGATTTAGGGAGGTCCTGCACCTTTCCCTTTCTGTGTCTTTTGTCCTTGTGCCTGTTGCTGTTCTGGTGTGCCGTGAGATGGTTGACTCTTTCCCTTTTTTGTTGTCGTGGTCAGTCAACCAGTCTCCGGCCATCTTCTTCTCTTCTATTTCTTTCTGTCTGGTGTTCGTCCGTACTCTTCTTTTCTGTAGTGTTCGTTGCCTAATTTGTGTTCTTTAGCACCTGGGGGGGGGGGGCAGTCTCCTTCCCCCTTGGGGTTTTATCTGCTCTGCGACTTTGTCTCGCTTGTTTTTGGAATGGGGGACTGATGACCTTCGCTGTTTAGTCCCCCTTACACATCCCAACAACCACCACCACCACCACCATCGGCACTGCGCAGCGAAGGTATTGACTGCGTCTTGCCGCTTGTGTACTTTACATACGACCAGAATTTCTTCGGATTTTCTACCAAATTTCGAGACAATGTTTCGTTGTGGAACCTATTAAAGGCATCTCGCATTGAAGTCCGTGCAAAATTTCGCGCGTCTGTAAATTTTAACCAATCTTCGGGATTTCGCGTTCTTCTGAACTTCGCATGCTGTTTCCGTTGCCTCTGCAACAGCGTTCGGACATGTTTTGTGTACCATGGGGGATCAGCTCCATCTCTTACCAATTTATGAGGTATGAATCTCACAATTGCTGTTGCTGCTATATCTTTGAATTTGAGCCACATCTCGTCTACATTTTCATAGTCAGTTCGGAAGGAAAGGAGATTCTCTCTTAGGAAGGCTTTTAGTGACACTTGATCCGCTTTTTTAAATAAAATTATTTTGCGTTTGTTTCTGGTGGATTTGGAAGAAACGGTATTGAGCCTAGCTACAACGACCTTGTGGTCACTAATCCCTGTTTGTCATGATGATGCTCTCTATTAGCTCTGGATTGTTTGTAGTTAAGAGGTCAAGTGTGTTTTCGAAACCATTTACAATTCGCGTGGGTTCGTGGACTAACTGCTCGAAATAATTTTCGGAGAAAGCATTTAGGACAATCTCGGAAGATGTTTTCTGCCTACCACCGGTTTTGAACAAGTATTTTTGCCAAGATAAAGAGGGATGGTTGAAGTCTCCACCAACTATAACCGTATGAGTGGGGTATTTATTTGTTACGAGACTCAAATTTTCTCTGAACTGTTCAGCAACTATATCATCGGAGTCTGGGGGTCGGTAGAAGGAGCCAATTTTTAACTTAGTTCAGCTGTTAAGTATAACCTCCACCCATACCAATTCGCACGGAGTATCTACTTCGACTTCACTACAGGATAAACCACTACAGACAGACACAAACACTCCATCACCAATTCTGCCTAATCTGCCTTTCCTGAACAGTGTCTGAAACTTCGTAAAAATTTCTGCAGAACTTATTTCAGGCTTTATCCAGCTTTCTGTACCTATAACGACTTCAGCTTCAGTGCTTTCTATTAGCGCTTGAAGAAAATCATTTTGGGTACTAGTGAAACAACTAAAATAACGACATTTCGACCATCGTTTGAACGATCCTCTTCAGAGCGAATAAATGCCACGAAATTTCAAATCACCAGCAGCAAAATGAAAGTTCCATTTGGAAACAATTTATATTTCTTATCTTCGATTAATTTCCCGAATTTCTCGTTCATTTCGTATGTTGCTGTCTTTATACAAGGTGTTTCACATTTCTAGAGCTTGCAATTTTATCTAGTAACTCATGCCTGCAAACGTCATCTAACGAGGCTACGGAGCATCAAAATACAGGCGCCAGCTCCGGCAAATGTATGTAAGTAGAGTGTGATGCCGTGATCATGTATCAATTTGAGGTAAGGGCCCCAGTTCCGGAAACAAATGAGTCGAAAGTTACAAGGGAAAATCGTTATCATACCTCTGACGGTGGAATACAAGTACTGGTACTGTTGTTGCTAACTTTCAAAGGTGGTAGTATGAATCAAAGTAAGAAAAAATGTCCCTTAAAGATGGGCTACAAAATGCATACCTGAGGAGCTATGAGCACTTGTTCAATAGTGGAGATATGTTTTATGCTAGCGAAGATGAACAAGTCCTCACAGCTCTTAAGGTATGCATTTTACAGCCCATGTGTACTGGACATTGTTTTCTTCTTTCGGTCCATACTACCACCTCTGAAAGTTTCCTGCCCTACATCTTAGCAACAGCACTACCGGTACATACTGTCACACGTAACAGGAATGTCTTCTCTTCTAATTTTCCGTTATAGGGACATAACCTCAAATTTATACATTTCTTCATCTACATCATCATAGAAAATTGCTAACATCTTCATTGGATCTCCCTGCATACACATATTTTACAGACTCCAGCGCCTGTAACTTCGATACTCTGTAGCGTCGCTGGATGACGTTTCCAGACATCGATTCCTACAGACTCGATAAGTGTGTAGCACGACGTGTGGAACATTCTGTATGCAAAGTGAATAACATGGGAGAATTGGCTAGAGCCCCCCCCCCTCCCCCCAATCACTCCTCTCTCTCTCTCTCTCTCTCTCTCTCTCTCTCTCTCTCTCTCTCTCTCCCTCCCCCTCCCCCATACACTCACTCACTCACTCACTCACTCACTCACTCTTCTCAACTATCAACTACCAGCTTTCCTTTATGTCTTTTAAGTCTTACAACTGCTGTCTGATTTCTGGCAGAACTCTAGATAACATGCCGCTCACTGTATTTTATCCCTGGTTGCATCTTAAATTCAAACTGTATATTCTAGTCAAAACTGTCAAAAGTTATTTTCTACATCTATTGATGTTATAAATATAGGTTGAATTTCTTCAACCGAACTCTAGCGGCTAGTGTGTTCTCTCAAAATTGATTTTCCTCTAGCTCGTCTTCTCTAATGTGTTCCATTCCTCTGTAGATATTTTGGATCAGTATTTTCAGCCAGGACGTATGAAAGTGATGGTTCGGTAGTATTCGCACTTATTACCATTTGCCTTATTTGGTATTGGTGTTATTTTTTTCGTTTAGTCTGAAGATTTAGCAGTCACGTCAGCTAGCATAGATGTTGAGGAGTGAAGCAGCAAACGCCGACAGAGTGAGTCCTCACCGGTGCTGATAGAGCCCTCTGGTAGCGAAGCCCTGCACTATAGACAACTGAGTCTATGAGGGACTAGTAGCGACACCTAGCAGCGAAGCGATAACTGACTGTGTGAGGGACTATTAGCGACACCTAGCAGCAAAGTGATGAACCGCAAAATGGCCGCGAAAATTGAGTGACTTAAATGTCTAGTTGCTGTTTACTTCTTCCTTTACACTATTATTACAAAACAGACTATGGCATCACTGCCCGGTTTGTCTGTTACCGTATCATTGTGTATTTCACGCGTTACAAAATAATTCTGTTCTCGTAACATAAAATGCAAACTACATCTCCAGCGACATTAATGTACGCAGCATGTTACATTCATCATTCCCTCTTTGTAATTTAGTGTTACTAAAAGTTTTGTCCACACTTCTAAGCATTAAAAATGGATATGTGGCTCGGAATTTAACAGCAAAAGAAACAGCCATACTAGCAGACAGTGTCTCTCTCTCTCATTAACAAAAATATGAAATTTAGGTTCAATTTCCTCTGCGCAATGAGGTCGGGGCTACTGTTACATTAAATGGTACCAAAATAATCGCACGGTATTGTGGGTTAAAGAATTTTGAACAGCAAGGGGAACTGTAAGTAAGTTTCTTGCAATGCAACGTTAGTGATATAATAGTACAGCAATAATAGACGTTTGTCATCCCTTTTTCTTACTTTACAGTTTCGCTCATTACTGGTGGCAAACGCCTTCCAGAGAAGGTAACATTCTGCATCTTCGGCTGCGGCCTTTACAATCTCTTTCATTCAACTAGACTTAACCTGTAGAGGTAGTAATATAATTTCTTTTCTGATCCACAAGATTCTTTTACAAAAAGTAGAGGCAGAGAGGTTGTCATATAACTATTAATCGAAATATTATATGAAATATATGGACGTGTTAGTAAAATCGCCAAGAAATTCCTCTTATTAATGTTAAGTGTTATCTCTTAGATTCAGCATTCAGCTCACATAAAACCACAAGAAATATCGTTTTTCATACAAAAAAAAAAAGAGTTTATCTCATTAGTGACCTGTGTCATATCAAACATCTCATTTTGACGCTAGAATAATTTGAGAAAAAAGAAGGCCTGTGTTCGTTTTTGAAAATGCAATTAATGAAAACAATGTATTTTTAAAAGGTATTGTCAACTGTTACGAAACGATTTCTTATACAGAATTTATTTATCACATAGTCAATCATGATACTAAGAAGAACACATTGTTGGCTTGTATGTTGCTATTGATATAATATTTTGCATTTTCTTATGACTTTGAAATAATTACTGCTTTTTCAGCACTGAAAATGTGTTAAATACCGTATGTAATATATGAATCAGTATGATAAACTTTTTTTTCGAATATTGACTGTTAACTACAAGAAAATGGCAGATGTTTGGGTATTTACCTCAGCAGTGTTCAGCACGCGAAGGAAAATAATTTTTTTTTTTCAAGGTACTTATTTCATAAATGTAATCCTACAAATATTAATGATACCATGCAGTTTCTTTTGATAGTGAGATATATTAAGTACCTTAAAATATATGTAGATGAAGTCTGATGAAGAAAGTGTGTGTGAATTAAAATGTTTGCAGCAGCATAATCAGGTTTAGTTTGTAGTGTGGGAGTGAGCTACACGTGGGATCCGAAGCACGGACCCCACGGGGGTACCCGGCATGCGCCACATGCCAGGGCAGAGGTGGAGGCTAGTGTTCGGAAATCTGAAAATTCCAGCGCCGGCCGGGGATAGAACCCCGGCCCGGCTGGGGCGAATAGCCCCAGCCGAATCGCTGGAACGTTCCAGACCCCTTACCACTAGACCACCGAGGACCCCGGCCGTTTCCTGCTCTGAAGTCCAGCTAGTGGCCGTAGAGCCCTTCCTGCTGTCCTCCGTGTTTACACCGAGGCAGCAGTAGCATGGTATAACAGGAAGTGTTTACCTGCGTTCGCTGGATGTGCACTTAGTGCACGACTTATTTACGCGGCTGACGTTCGTGTCGTTGTAATGTCCTTAGTTGCGTTACAATTATTTGCAGGGACCGAAAATCTGCCTATGCAGTTCACGCAGTCGAGTCTCACTATTTGAACCTCTGTAATTCGATCGTGTTGTCAAGACCCATATTAGAACTTCTATTTATCGAAGAAACCTCATGTGTTCGGTACATTCCATAAACGGAAACGACTGTCATAACAGACAGCCCCGTAAACATTTTGTAATGAAGTAACAGCTGGTACGTAATACTCGATATCTAGAATTGTTTTATCGGTTAATAAGATAATCGTTTCACCCCTATACACTTCGAAAAATTCCCGTGTTTTCTCAATAAAGCAAAAGCACAGTACATAAATCCGTCGCGAAAATGACATCGAAGAAGTGCAAGTGTTCGAGTACCACAGAAAAGAAGTGGGTCCTTGAAGGTGTGGAACGAAGAGCAGAACAAAAATAAGATGTAAAGTTTCGGGATTCCCTCATACTCGCTGCAGACACTCCAGAAGCAGGAAGATCAGTTTGATGACGTCTCATGAGGAGCGAGGAATAAATTCACTCTCAAAAAACTACTGTACGAGATGCCTCGCCGCCTCTTGAAGGGTGTCATGGGCTTCGGCGGCCGTGGAGTTGGCGACCCGTGAGTCATCGCGGTGTTCTGACCACATACATTTTCATACATTTTAGCTGTGGGTTCTCCGGCCTGCAAAGAAAGCCGCACCAATGGGGAGGCTCTGCCTGTCGTTTTGTAACAAGAACGCCCCTCCACATGCTATCTGGGCTTAAGACTGTTTATGCACATAGTGCATAGCCGTGTTTTAAAAAATATTTTTTTTTTACCTTTTCCATTCTACAACATTAATTCCTGTCTTATTTTACGAACTTTTCGTAGGAATGTCGTACATTTTAAACGTCTTAAATCCACCGAGTCATTACGTGTCTCTAAAATATCCTGTAACTCTTTTTCAACACATATGTATCTTTTACCTCCTGCACTGAAGAGGCTGCCCAACAGATTTTTTTAAATTTCAGGTATTGATTTTATTGCATTCTCCTTTAGCGTATCGATCAGAAATTGTAGGTTCAGATACCTTCGCCTTATTGAGTATCGTTTGCTATGCCAAACTTCGACAGCATTCATGGTCCTGTGCATCGAATTGATGACGATAGATAGCTGGCCGAAATCACTTCGAAATAAATTTCCTGAACGCAGATAACTTTGATACTGTTGTGTTAGGTATCGAGGTATTACCTAACGCAACTGAAGCCAAGTTAAGAGTGAATTTATTTCGAAATAATTTCGGTCGACTGCCTGTCTTCACCAATTCCACATTTCAGATGGTGTACTAGGATTTTCCACCTATTGGCTGACTATATAGTCTACGAACTCATGATATTTTCGCCACTGGGCATTTGGTACGCTGTTACCATCCATGCATCATCAAGGCAGTCGGGTGGAAGATGTGCTATACAGTATACAGGCGGCAAGACAATCGAACTACTTCTTCATCCCTGTATCTCTCCACTAATCCCTGTTCTTGTATGTCTTCCAGAGGCATTGCTTGAATTGAAAATTACAACTGGAAATAGATGGCTCGCAGAACACTGTTTCCATAGCTTAATTTGCAGCCATTTCCAAGTCTAGCACTGCAGTTTTAAATGACAACCCAGGGGGGTAGGGCAGGGGCTCCTGGCAAATGTCTGATTGCACTCAGGAGCAATGGTCTAAGAAAGGCTGGGAACCACTGTTCAAGTGCCTGTACTGAACATAAATGTGGAAAACTGCAACAGATCACTTTTTGAATTTTTTTAATTCGAGTTAACTAGTTTTGGAGCCGTTTCAGGATCATCTTCAAATGTGGCTCACAGAATTCGCGTCTTTATTTCTTTAGGGTGAATCTGGGTACTGGCTCTCTGACAAGAATACAGAGAACTCTTTAATGTATCGCCACGAGCGGCATGTATCGGGAAACCAAACCTCCTACTTACCGTGGCAGCGTGGGCGGTATTGCAGTTAATATCCATCTGGCAACTTGAGTTTTAGTTGTCTGTTGCCCACTGGTCAATCTCTTTTCATTGTAAATATAAATACGAATCGTCACCATAAATCAACAGCATAACGTTTACTGCAGCTGTACATTACGAAGATCTTCTCTTAAAAATACAGCATACTTTGCTCGGAAACAATTTTTTTTATTTTTGTGGGTATAACACGACGGCGTGCTGAGAAGATAATGACTCGGTCTGTTTTATTTGATGAAGTCAGTAACATTCTACATATTTACTACGGATATCTGCAGCCCTCTGCTCCTAGAGGCCTCCGATTTTGCGTAAGGAGCGTTTTGTAACAAGTGTTTATCCTTATTTTGGATAGTTACCTCTCTTATCCGAGTGACTATGTTGGTTGGTGAGAAAGAGCTCACAAAACTAAAAGCGCGAATTGCAAGATTTCGTACGCATGTGGAGCACACTCACCTAAAGCACTGCAGTGCCAAACTACACACGAGCGCTGCGGCATCTGCAGCAATCCGACGACCTTGGTTCACTGCCGTCGATCATCCTACACAGTGTCTCGATTATCGTCTTTGTGCAAAACTAAGAAAACCTTCGATCACTTCAATTGTTTCAAGCGGTGCAAGCAGAGGTAAGGTTGTGGCTCTGTTAACATGGTCAAACAATATAATGTGACGGTATCAACAAAAATACGAAGTGGCCGTGCGGTTAAAGGCGCTGCAGTCTGGAACCGCAAGACCGCTACGGTCGCAGGTTCGAATCCTGCCTCGGGCATGGATGTTTGTGATGTCTTTAGGTTAGTTAGGTTTAACTAGTTCTAAGTTCTAGGGGACTAATGACCTCAGCAGTTGAGTCCCATAGTGCTCAGAGCCATTTAGCCATCAACAAAATAGTATCTAGTTGGGGAAATTGTGCTTGTTCCCAGGGTGAGTGTGTTGAGAAATAAATTTATAGACCTGAAGAATACAGATGCAGAATGTTAATGAAGTTTGTTTTATTTAAAAAGCGTTGCGAGTTTCCACATAAAACATCTGCAGACATTACTTTTCAGTACGTCCTCGTGAAGTGGATGTCTGAGAAAATACGTACATTGATCAAAATAAGTGTTGACATGAATGCTGTTAACAGCACTAGGTTCAAAAAATTTTAACTGTATGGCAATTGCAGATTAATTTTATTTGCAGCTAGCTCGATTATATGAGTGGAGGAGTATTAGATTTAATGGTGAGCATTAATGTAATTTTTAAGCATTGTCTGTATTGTCATTCTTCCTCTCCAAGTACCTCGTCCTCCAATAACACTGCCGATCGGTAGCATGATCTGTTGTCCGTCCATGGTTTTTCAGAACATTGATTCAGTGCTGAACCCAAACTGCTGGTTTAAGTTATTTAGCCAGGATAATCCTGTGCGTCGTGGATTACATATGCCATTAATCTTTCAAAAAAGAAGTTCAAAT
Source organism: Schistocerca nitens (assembly GCF_023898315.1). Lineage (NCBI taxonomy): Eukaryota > Metazoa > Arthropoda > Insecta > Orthoptera > Acrididae > Schistocerca > Schistocerca nitens. Next base: position 60,906,052 of record NC_064625.1, read on the forward strand.
GGCTCTGAGCACTAGGGGACTTAACATCTGAGGTCATCAGTCCCCTACAACTTAGAACTAAAACCTAACTAACCTAAGGACATCACACACACCCATGCCCGAGGCAGGATTCGAACCTGTGACCGTAGCGGTCGCGCGGTTCCACACTGAAGCGCCTAGAACCGCTCGTCCACAAGGGCCGGCCATTGTTTCCTTGAATTATTAATTTCAACAGGTTTTATTTATTGTTGCGGAATTGCGGTACCAAAACAATCGAGTTTTGCTCTCTGGGTGCTGTTGAGAATTTCTGCGTCTTCCTACCGCCATATTTTTGACTATATCTGTCGATGGTATCCTTAATATTTTTCGATACGACCGCATTTCAAATGCCTAATACAGTCCATGACTCAGGTCCATAGAGTAGGACACCGAACGTGTAACATCGAAGTAGTCGAGTGCGAATCCTAATGACTGGCCTGAAGGTTCTCAGCAGTCGCCGCGGACTAAATGACTGCCGGGGACTTGGTGCATCGGCTATAACTTTTCTAGTAATTCTGGAGATTTTCCTTTGGACTAAGTACGAGGTCGTTCTTCGTTGCTTGGATCGTGCAGGTTTCAGACCGTTTGTGTTACTACGGCTACACTACTAAATGTGTGTCCACCACCATATCAGTAGATATAACGAAACGGCGGCCCTCTTTCGTTATGTCTTACGAGGAGATTTCTCGTGCGGTAGGATCGACTTTTTGAAACCATCTATACGGTTATGTAGGTTAAGCACCCAAGTATCACACTCTGCAGCCATTCATCATGGTGAGTCGACGTTTGCTAGGAACTGACGAGAAAAGAAATTCGAAATTTTTTGTGAGACTCGATAGCATGAAGAAAGCCGAATGACATAAGTTGGTTGTGAGGGTAATGGAAACGATACTAGCTTCACATGCATGAGGTTGTGGGTTCGAATCTCACCAGAGAAAGAAATCTATTTTAGGTCTTTAGCGAAGTGACATTGATAATCATTTTCATTCAATTGATGTAAATATATATATTTTTTTTATTTCCACTCCTCGGTCACGTGATTCAATAGTGATATGAACCTCTTCATTTGGTCTAATTTTTCTTCTTATCATCCCTTCTCCACTGGAAATATTTGTTCGTGAACTTTTAATCATCTTCATGTATCAATTCCCATTTAATTTCTCCTGTTTTTATGACCATGTATTTTCGTCTACGTTATTGTGTTCATTATATCGATTTCTCACTTTGCTTGAATTTAATTTTACTTATAAAACCTTCTCTCATTTAAATCTTCATCTACACTATTTTTTCCATAGTGCAGCAAGAATTTAGGTTATGATTTAAATATTTGTATGTCGATTACCATGCAAAAAAAGGCACGTCTTGTAATGAAAAATATATTTTTCACGCTAATGCACAGTCAATATAAATAGATTATTTCGTCTTTTGTTTTTTAATTAATATATCGGAGTTTTGAAATAATTGAATAGTCAAACAGATAGGTATAATAAAATACACATTCACAAAAATTTCGATTGGAGGAAGAATGATAAAGAAAAATTGAACAAATGGAAAAGTTCATACGGTGCTTAAAACGATGTGACAAAGGAATATAACGAAAGAAATTACATTTAAACCAATAAATTGAGTAAAAATAGGCATCAAAGTCATTTCGATAGAGATTTAACAATAAAAAAATTATTGCACCTGACGAGGCATGGTTAAGGTTCTATCCTAACCATTATGACACGTAACCAGACAATGGAATACGACTTCCCTAACACTATGTAGCATCACACCAAATTCCGAAATCTTTTCCGTCAGTTACTTGCAAACGGAGGCCCACCTGGATGCAGGGTCTGATACGGGGAATCTTAAGTTACACTACCGCTTATTTGGTTTCAAAAAGTCGATCCCGCCTCTGGGGAGCTCTCCTTGTTAGTTTTAAGAGTAACAAACGGCACATTTTGAAAGAACAATAATGTCGCAGTCCAATAGCGCCAAATAGCGGTGTCCCCTGCAAACTTGAAAGACGACTCTAGCAACGGCAAAGAAAAGATAACTGTAGCAAGTAACCTGGCAACGCTACACACATGTTTAGACAACTGAACAACAGCGAAATATTAATAAGTTCACAGGAGAGCTTCTGTAAAGTTTGGAAGGTAGGAGACAAGGTACTGGCATAGCTGTGAGGACGGGGCGTGAGTCGTGCTTGGGTAGCTCAGACGGTAGAGCACTTGCCCGCGAAAGGGAAAGGTCCCGAGTTCGAGTCTCGGTCCGGCACCTATTTTTAATCTGCCAGGAAGTTTCAATAATAATAATAGGTCCAGTCATATTAATGTGACCAACTCTTGTTTTCGTGTAAATACTCATAGATAGCATTAGTAGGTGATGAATGGGGGGGGGGGGAGGCTGGAAACAGTGAATTCGTTGTCATAATGCGTAAAAGGGGCGATTTGTGTGCCGTCCAACAGGGCATAATCGTTGACTTTCTTCCCAAGGGTGGAAGCATTTCCGAAACGGCAACATCTGTAATCCTTTCAAATGTCACTGTATGTAAAGTAAACCGTGCGTGGCAAAATCTCGGTATTCTAATCCGGCTCCGAGGTAACTGTTTTGCACTACGGACGGGCAGTAGGCGACACAGGTGAGCGATAGCTGCAGATACGTGTGCTGGCGAATAGACGTGCAACTTTTGTGCAGCTGACTGCCCAGGCGAACCAAGGGCTGCCACCAATGTTTCCTCAACAACGTATGAGCTTCCGCAGTAGGCACCTGGTTCCTGCACCCATGCTGACTGCTGTTCATTGGCGTTGAAAGCTTGCATTTGCACGCCGGTACCACAACTGAAAGTCCACTGAGTGCTACAGGTGGCCTCTCCATATTAATCACGTTTTATGCTCCATCGGACAGATTTCCATTGGCATGTAACGTCTGAAAGCAAACGCCCTGCAACCCTGAGGTAGCGTTATGGTGTGGGCAATGTTTTCGCGGCACTCCCTGGGTGATCTCGTTATTCTGAAAGGCACAATGGATCAACCCTAGTACGCACCTATCCTTGGGGACCATATCCACCCTTAGATGCACGTGTAACATAGCTCGCAGTGTATGTGCGTGGTTCTGAAAGCTCTAGGATGAATTTACCGTACTGCCCCGACCGCCAAATTTCCCGGCTTTAAACCCAATCGAGAATCTGAGGGGCCACCTCCATCGAGTAGTTTGTGCCAAGGATCCTCAATCGATAAAATTCTATCGCAACCGGGCAAGTACTGGAGTCGGAATGGCTTCTTATCACTGTCATTACCTCATTGACTCTATTCCTGTACGTCTCATGCTGCAAAAGGATTTTATTCGGGGTTTTAACACGTGGTCAGATTACTGCGTTTGGACAGTGTAATAATACTAATAAATTTCGCGTATTTCAGTGCCCTCGTTTAAGTCTTTCAATCGGACGGCACTTTGGCGACTTGCTTATCATTAACGTACACCAGTTGTCCAACCGGGGAAAGGGAATCGGTAGTTCAACGTGGAATCGGCACCACATGTTGATTCTACCGACTCCTGATATCATTGAGAGGTGAAGGCTGGATTAAACGCAGACTGAAAAATTTATTGGTTCAACCGGGATTCAATCCCGCGATTCTCGATTTGCAGCCACGCGCTGTGACGGTAGACCACCAGGTCCAACAGTTACGAGATGGTAATCGAACTGTGTTGGCGGAGTTTTTCGTCATATTTTACGTCAAGTAAATGTGCTGTGGTGCAAGCCACAGTAAATTTATTTCGAGATATCGATTTATTTCGAAATATCAAATTACGTCGGATTATTCGTCTATTTGGAGATATCGATGTATTTCGAGATATCGATACATTTCATGGTATCGATTTCTTTCGAGGCTTCGAGATATTTAGAGCTTTCGATTTATTTCGTGGTTTCGATTTAGTTCGAGATGTCGTTTTAGTTCGAGTTGTCGATTTAGTTCGAGATATCGATTTAGTTTCGAACGGCTAATTTCGAGATAAAGATGTATTATGTGATACCGATTTATTTCGAGATATCTATTTATTTCGAGATGTCGATTTATCTTGAGACATCGATTTATTTCTGGATATACATTTATATCGAGATTTCGGTACACTTTGAGATTTCGATACATTTCGAGATATCGATATATTTCGTTGTGTCGATTTATTTCGACGTGTCGATTTATTTCGAGGTGTCGATTTAACAGGAGAACAGCCCTTGAAATTTAACGCTTCAAAGTTTTAAGCCCTGCTCATTCCAGATGATTAGAAACTGTTAACCTACATGTGAAACCTGAGTACATAATCCCTGTGACATTTGATCAACGGTGTTCCTTAAGGACAGGTCCTCATTCAAAACGTTCGAAAATTCATTTTCTTTGTAGTTGCATTTTTTTAAGGTGTACTTGTCTAGACTCATGGATCGGAAAGGTTTTTTTTTTTTACACCGTGCTTCACAAAAGTTTCTACAGCCCATTGTTTGAAGCAGTGTCACGACTGCCATGAGCCGCGTGGTTGTAGCCGCGCTGTCTCAAACGCCTTGTCCAGTTCGCGTGGCTCGCCCCGTCGCTACGATTGGCTACGAGGTTCGAATCCTTGTTCGGGCATGCGTGTGTGTGTGTTGTCCTTAGATTAGGTTACTGTTAGTAGTGTGTAAGAATAGCGACTGATGACCTCAGCAGTTCGGTTCCATAGGAGCTTACCATAGCCAGACGGTTGCCATGGGACACACTTGAGTCGGAAACGCTCTGCTCAGGTACGCTTGTCCGTCCGCTTTTAGAATACTGCTGCGCGGTGTGGGATCCTTACCAGATAGGGTTGTCGGAGTACATCGAAAAAGTTCAAAGAAGCGCAGCACGTTATATCGTGATAATGGGAGAGAGTGTCACTGAAATGAAATGATACAGGATTTGAGCTGGACATCATTAAAACAAAGGCGTTTTTCGTTGCGACAAAATTCCAATTACCAACTTTCTCCTCCGAATGCGAAAATATTTTGTTGACACCGACCTACATAGGGAGAAACGATCACCTGGATAAAATAAAGGAAATCAGAGCTCGTACGGAGAGATATAGGTGTTCGTTCTTTCCGCGCGCTAAACGAGATTGGAATAATAGAGAATTGTGAAGATATATGAAGATAGTAACTGTTATCGAAAGAACGGATACCATTTATAACTGTGCAGCTTCTCTAGAATAAATGATAATTAATTGAAACCCTCAGCTGCCGACTGTTGTTGTTGACATACCTCGGGTCACACATTTTCAGCTGTCCCCCTCGAGGTATATCAACACCTGTCGGCAGCTGAGAGTTTCAATTATTAATTATGAAGGTAATTCGATTAACCCTCTGCCAGACACTGAAATGTGATTTGCAGGGTATCCATATAGATGTAGATGAAAACTCGTCCCGTGACGCACGTGCACAAAATGATTCGTACTGCTGAGTGCATGCAAACATACTCGCCGAAAATATTTCGAATATCGAAAATCGAACTTCAGATTCGTGTTCAGCGACATTAAAAATATATGTGTAACACTTAGTTCATGCAAATCGAAGTAATAATATAACTAAAAGTTTTCCCTAAACTTTGAACATTTTTTTTTTTTCGAGAAACAATTTTCTCAGAACGGCATGCAGCATTAACTAAAAATGGTTCTATCTCTTAACTTCTACATCTGACCCAGAAAAGTAAACACTTTTCTTAGGAGCTTATACCTATAATATATGACACTGATTAATATTAACTAATTTCTGTGAAGGCATAAGGAGTGAAACAAACCCCCAAAAAATCGAACTCAAAGTTCGAATTTGCACCGTGTCGTTAAATTTAAGGTTGTTTCATTGCGGTTAGGTATGAGCTCACATAAATTTTATGTAATAGTGACTGATGTTATCCATTTTTAATTTCAGAGAAGTATGAGCTCCCATAAATTTAATGTAGTATCAACTGATGATATCCATTTTAGATTTCAGATAACGTCTGAGAGGCCACACTGCACGCAGTCTGCGTACTGCAGACTCGCAGGCCCTTGATCAAATCATAATTACGGTCGCCATTTTGTTCTTTTTTTTTGTACTGAAAATCTAAAATAAAGCTCATAGTATGTTGTTGTTGTTGTTGTTGTTGTTGTTGTTGTGGTCTTCAGTCCTGAGACTGGTTTGATGCAGCTCTCCATGCTACTCTATCCTGTGCAAGCTTCTTCATCTCTCAGTACCTACTGCAACCTACATCCTTCTGAATCTGCTTGTATTCGTCTCTAGGTCTCCCTCTACGATTTTTACCCTCCACGCTTCCCTGCAATACTAAATTGGTGATCCCTTGATGTCTCAAAACATGTCCTACCAACCGATCCCTCCTTCTAGTCAAGTTGTGCCACAAACTTCTCTTCTACCTAATTCTATTCAATACCTCCCCATCAGTTACGTGATCTACCCACCTTATCTTCAGCATTCTTCTGTAGCACCACATTTCGAAAGGTTCTATTCTCTTCTTGTCCAAACTAGTTATCGTCCATGTTTCACTTCCATACATGGCTACACTCCATACAAATACTTTCAGAAACGACTTACTGACACTTAAATCTATACTCGATGTTAACAAATTTCTCTTCTTCAGAAACGATTTCTTTGCCATTGCCAGTCTACATACTAACACGAATTCTTTACAGACGATTTGTAGACTTAGAGAAAGCTTTTGACAATGTTCACTGGAATACTCTTTCAAATTCTGAAGGTGGCAGGGGTAAAATGCAGGGAGCGAAAGGCTATTTACAATTTGTACAGAAACCAGATGGCAGTTATAAGAGTCGAGGGGCATGAAAGGGAAGCAGTGGTTGGGAAAGGAGTGAGACAGGGTTGTAGCCTCTCCCCGATGTTATTCAATCTGTATATTGAGCAAGCAGTAAAGGAAACAAAAGAAAAATTCGGAGTAGGTATTAAAATTCATGGACAAGAAGTAAAAACTTTGAGGTTCGCCGATGACATTGTAATTCTGTCAGAGACAGCAAAGGACTTGGAAGAGCAGTTGAACGGAATGAACAGTGTCTTGAAGGGAGGATATAAAATGAACATCAACAAAAGCAAAACAAGGATGATGGAATGTAGTCAAATTAAATCGGATGATGCTGAGGGAATTAGATTAGGAAATGAGACACTTAAAGTAGTAAAGGAGTTTTGCTATTTGGGGAGTAAAATAACTGATGATGGTCGAATTAGAGAGGATATAAAATGTAGACTGGCAATGGCAAGGAAAGTGTTTCTGAAGAAGAAAAATTTGTTAACTTCGTGTATTGATTTAGGTATCAGGAAGGCTTTTCTCAGAGTGTTTGTATGGAGTGTAGCCATGTATGGAAGTGAATCATGGACAATGAAGAGTTCGGACAAGAATAGAATAGAAGCTTTAGAAATGTGGTGCTACAGAAGAATGCTGAAGATCAGATGGGTAGATCACATAACTAATGACGAGGTATTGAATAGAATTCGGGAGAAGAGAAATTTGTGGCACAACTTGACTAGAAGAAGGGATCGTTTGGTAGGACATGTTCTGAGGCATCAAGGGATCACCAATTTAGTATTGGAGGGCAACGTGGAGGGTAAAAATCGAAGAGGGAGACCAAGAGATGAATACACTAAGCAGATTAAGTAGAATGTAGGTTGCAGTGGGTATTGGGAGATGAACCTTGCACATGACACAGTAGCATGTAGAGCTGCATCAAACCAGTCTCTGGACTGAAGACCAACAACAACAATATGAAGGTATTTGTCTGATGTGTAACCTTCAACAGAAGTGGGACAGGCAAGAGGGTTAGATTGGATTATATGTACTTTCTGTTGCAATTGATCCATAATGAGGAGATACTCAATGGGAAAATAATATGCTAATTTACCTTCCACAGATCGCAAGTGGACTGATCATGAACGTGGAATGAGGAATGAAAATTTAGACATACTTCTCTCTCTCTCTCTCTCTCTCTCTCTCTCTCTCTCTCTGTCAATCTCAATCGCGCGCGCGCTAGTTCTACTAAAAAATTCCACTCATTAATGGTGTCGGAGTAGATGGTTAGCAAGAAATCCTTTAGGCTCCTCTTAAACTGAAATTTGTCAGTAGTAAAGCTTTTTATGGCTGCTAGCAAGTTATTGAAAACATCGTTTTCCTGAATGATTGAGACTTTCTTGCACCAAAGTAATTAACTTCCCAATTTTTGTGGAGATTATTCACGTTTCTAGTAATGACTTCATGATATCAGCTGTTGATTTGAAAGTATTCATTTGTATTTAAAGACAAATTTCACGGGGAGAACGTATCTTCTATCTCCACCATGTTAAATTGATCTATTTCCATGTCCCTTATCTCAAGCTGTGTTATATTAACGGTAAAACACAAAACAATTCCTACATGCGTTTCCACTATCTTCCAACAAGCTGACTATTTTTCATGATTAATATATTAATAGTGTAAATTTGGAGAAATTTAGAAAGACACGTTTTGCGGGCAAATTTCAAAAATAAAAAGACCACAGTGTTCTTTATAATACAGCTAGGAAGCATTACAAAATATTTCTACATGCCCTCGAGTAAGACAACTGACCGTTAGAATTCCATGGTTCTGAGATAAATGGTTTGAGAGGAAAGGTACATTTAGTTAGAAAAGTTACGGAAAATTTAAAGTTGTATTGCCCTTAACGACGTACATGCACTCATTTAAATTCATAGTTTCTTTCATAGCATGTGTCATAGATTTCTCTGCCGTTTATTTGCAACCAGCGCACTGTAAAGTCTTTTTTTTATTTTTTACACGGCTCGTAAAGTTTTTCGTTCCTTTCCAATAGTACGCATGCCGTACAAAAACATAACATTTGTTTAATGATATTTACTCTTCTATTTCTTGCAAGTCTTCCAGAACTTCTCTCGAACACTTTGTGGGTAGATCTTGGCATTTGTTTTGTTCAGAAACGAGAAACACCCATGATACGTTATTACTGTAGCAAACAACTGACTACGAGACAAGAAAAAATGTATTCAATAGGTGAAAGCTCAAAGCAACGGGAAAAAATGTCCCTAGGCTTATCATCTCAAAGAAGAGCTGTCACAAAGAAACAAGTGGGCATGTCTTACATAGCAAGCTGCCATTTAAACCGACATTTAGGACCTTCAAATAAGGATTTGGACTAAAATGCTTTTATATTCGCAATAAGTGTAAATAAAACTGGTACAATCACCAATAAAAAAATTATTTTCATTGTTTTCGAGGTACCTTCTGCCCTTCGGAATATATATATTGCGAATCAGTAGTTAATATGCCTGGTTCCCCAAACAGGAGACGACTAGAAACTTTCGAAATGTGGTGGTGTAGAAGGATGCTAAAAAAGTTTTGATCGAATAGCTGATGGGGAGATACGAAATCAGATTAGGGAGCAGAGAAAAAAATGGCACAACTTGACAGAAAGTAGCGATCGTGGGCAAAGGGCGTATTTCGATTCCACCCGTCCACTTTGACCCATGACGTTTAGCATGACGGTCATTAGTTTGCGTTTCCAAGGATACCAGTGGTCTTATTAAATGTTAACTGTGATTACCTTCGTTTCTAGAGCAATTTATAATGTTCGTTAAGTATGATTTTTTTCGTAATATATCGTGATGAACGATGGGAGGAACCCGAGAGCACAGCTTAAATTGTCGTTAAAGAAACGAGTAGCGATTGTATTTTTATCTTTCTTATCCGACACATACGGGAACCTGGGGCAGAATGGGGTACAAAGTTGAAAACTTTGACTAAATGTACAGAATTGATAAATAAGAGAGTTACCAATTTTTATATGAACACCTTATGATGTATTAATCACAAAAATACAAGAACATTGTCATAAAATAAAACAACAATATTTTTTCACTCAAAAACAGAAATTTATATCATTTGCCCCATTTTGCCCCGTGCACGCGGCAGAATGGGGTGGTAAGTACAAGTGATTACAAAAACGTATAAAATTATCGGAAATGCAGAAAATATTGGCTTGCTCGGTATTTATTTAGTTTAAAGTGAATATTAATGTCCAACTACAGTTTTCATGTATTGTATCCTTTTCTTAAGGCTGTTTACAAAATTCACACACGAGGAGACACTCATCATCTTCGCTATCTATTCCTGCACGAGAATCGTGTGTCCATTTTTTGCACGTGGAACAAGCGACCAAAGCTTCAACTGATTTTGCATAAAACCCACCACAATATAAACATTCACAGTCAGAACTTTACTCATAATCACTCTCGTTAGTATTGTATTCTCTCTCCTTTTCTCCATTTATCTTCAGGCCCTTTCTTTTTTGAATTCTTAATTTTATTCTCTTTCGCAAATAGTTTTTTCTTTGCTCTTTCTTCTTTGGCAAAGTTCTTTTTCAATTTTTCCTAATAATGGCTTTTAACTCTTTTTTTGTACGGCGAATCAGTTAAACACCGATCTTCCCCCTCTTCAGTTTCGCTCTTTTCTTGCTTTCGTTAACTTTTGGCAAGGGCATCAGAATTTCAGGAGAAATATGAAATGAGGAGGTGTTGTCAGTTGTCATCCAAGAGCACCAAGGATTAGAACAATTAGCCTCAATAACTTTGTCATTCTTAGGCGGCAGTTCATTGTTACAATCGCTGAAACCTCGTTCGCTTGATTATCCAGCCCGTTGGCGTCGTCTTTTTTAGCTGGTGTGCTAGGTGGAGGCAATTCCAATTGTTCAGATACGATAACCTCTTTATCTGACGACCTATTTTGTCCGATGTCAAATGTGTCTGCTGGAAGGAAGTCTGCATCGGTGAATATGGATGGGTCCGTGGGCCGTATTCCATTAGCTTCGAAACATTTAATAGCGGTTTTCATTGTTGCATTTTAGACGAAAGCTGAACCAAAAAGCGTTGAAATTTGAAAGATAGTTACGACTTTCCCTGCGTGGCTTCGTAGCCATTTTCGAAGCTCATCACAATAACGAGGACTTAAATGCTTCATAAAACTAACATCAAGCGGCTGAAGTCTGTGAGAGCTATGTGGTGGTAAAGATAGCAACGAAACGCCACTCTCCCTCGCGTAGTCCATAACGTCAGTGTTCGTGGTATGTACTGAGTGGCCATCTAAGGAGAACTGGGAAGTGCTTTGATGCCTTAGAAAATTCCACAAATTTTCGAAGCCATACAAAGAATGACTCTGTGGCCATCCATACGGTGCTGTGGACCTCAGCGCAACCTCCTGCTGCCAGTCCTAACTCAAATTCTTTCTGCTTCTTCTTTCGTGGAAAAATAAGCGTAGGAGGCATGTAAGCTCCGCTTGCTGACGTACTAATGAGGCAGGTTGCAGTTTCGCCCCTTTCTGCAGATGTTAACGATCCTACTTGACGTTTCCCTTTGCAAGCTGTGTTCTTCGATTGGTTTTTAGGATTAACCGAAACGCCTGTTTCATCACAAATAGTTATTTGAGAAGTCATTAGTTTGTGTTTGTCAGTTACACTTGTTAGCAACGGAAAAAACCTATCGACAGCTACTTTATTAAAACACATGACTCTTGCTCCAGATGTTGCTTCGGGTTTGCGAACAAACCCGCATTTGCTTCTTCATTGTTTCATGATGTAATAAACATTTCGATTTGTTTTGCTCGAAATTTTCGAAAAAGTATCTGGGAAACGTTCAAAAACTGAAAGGCAAAACTGTGCACCTGCCGAAATACGAGTGCGTATACTCATTTGAAACAATTTTCCTAATCCGCTTCTGATACGCTAGAGGTTACCGCACAGTTAACAGCAATTGTAGTTGACCGTTTGCCTGTGCCGTATAAAGTGCGGCCAGTAAAATATTTTTGTAGGGAGGACACAGCATCTCATCTTGAATGGAGAGTTCATATATACGTGAAAAACTAACACCTAGCAGCGAAGCGATAACTGACTGTGTGAGGGACTAGTAGCGACACCTAGCAGCGAAGTGATAACTGACTGTGTGAGGGACTAGTAGCGACACCTAGCAGCGAAGTGATAACTGAGTGTGTGAAGGACTAGTAGCGACACCTAGCAGCGAAGTGATAACTGAGTGTGTGAGGGACTGGTAGTGACATCTAGCAGCAAAGTGATGAACCGCAAAATGGCCGTGAAAATTGAGTGACTTAAATGTCTAGTTGCTGTTTACTTCTTCCTTTACACTATTATTACAAAACAGACTATGGCATCACTGCCCGGTTTGTCTGTTACCGTATCATTGTGTATTTCACGCGTTACAAAATAGTTCTGTTCTCGTAACATAAAATGCAAACTACATCTCCAGCGACATTAATGTACACAGCATGTTACATTCATCATTCCCTCTTTGTAATTTAGTATTACTAAAAGTTTTGTCCACACTTCTAAGCATTAAAAATGGATATGTGGCTCGGAATTTAATAGCAAAAGAAACAGCCATACTAGCAGACAGTCTCTCTCTCTTTCATTAACAAAAAATACGAAATGTAGGTTCAGTTTCCTCTGCGCAATGAGGTGTCGGGGCTACTGTTACATTAAATGGTACCAAAATAATCGCACGGTATTGTGGGTTAAAGAATTTTGAACAGCAAGGGGAACTGTAAGTAAGTTTCTTGCAATGCAACGTTAGTGATATAATAGTACAGCAATAATAGACGTTCGTTATGCTTTTTTCTTATTTTACAGTTTCGCTCATTATTGATGGCAAACGCCTTGCAGAGAAGGTAACATGCTGCATCTTCGGCTACGGACTTTACAATCTCTTTCATTCAACTAGACTTAACCTGTAGAGGTAGTAATATAATTTCTTTTCTGATCCACAAGATACTTTTACAAAAAGTAGAGGCAGAGAGGTTGTCATATAACTATTAACCGAAATATTATATGAAATATTTGGTCGTGTTAGTAAAATCGCCAAGAAATTCCTCTTATTAATGTTAAGTGTTATCTGTTTGATTCAGCATTCAGCTCACATAAAACCACAAGAAATATCGTTTTTCATACAAAAAATTTATCTCATTTGTGACCTGTGTCATATCAAACATCTCATTTTGACACAAGAATAATTTGAGAAAAGAAGAAGACCTGGGTTCGATTTTGAAAATTCAGTAAGTGAAAACAATGTATTTTTAAAAGGTATTGTCAACTGTTACGAAACAATTTCTTATACAGAATTTATTTATCACATAGTCAATCATAATACTAAAAAGGACACATTGTTGGCTTGTGTGTTGCCATTAATATAATATTTTGCATTTTCTTATGACTTTGAAATAATTACTGCTGTTTCAGCACTGAGAATGTGCGAAATAAAGTATGTAATATATGAATCAGTATAATAAACTTCTTTTTTCGAATATTAACTGTTAACTACAAGAAAATGGCAGATGTTTGGGTATTTACCTCAGCAGTATTCAGCACACGAAGGAAAACAAAATCTTTTATTTATTTTTTTGTAAGGTTTTTATTTCATAGTTGTAATCCTACAAATATTAATGAAACCATGCAGTTACTTTTGATAGTGAGATATATTAAGTACCTTAAAATATATGTAGATGAAGTCTGGTGAAGAAAGTGTTAGAATTAAAATTTAAAATCTTTGCAGCAACATAATCAGGTTTGGTTTGTAGTGTAGGAGTGAGCTCCACAGCACGGACCCCACAGGGGTACCCGGCATGCGCCACATGCCAGTGCAGAGGTGGAGGCTAGTGTTCGGAAATCTGAAAATTCCAGCGCCGGCCGGGGATAGAACCCCGGCCCGGCTGGGGCGAATAGCCCCAGCCGAGGCGCTGGAACGTTCCAGACCCCTTACCACTAGACCACCGAGGACCCCGGCTGTTTCCTGCTCTAGAGTCCAGCTAGTGGTCGTAGAGCACTTCCTGCTGTCCTCCGTGTTTACACCGAGGCAGCAGTGGTATGGTATAACAGGAAGTGTTTACCTGCGTCCGCTGGATGTCCACTTAGTGTACGACTTATTTACGCGGCTGACGTTCGTGTCGCTATAATGTCCTTAGTTGCATTACAATTATTTGCGGGGACTGAAAATAGGCCTAAGCAGTTACACGCAGTCAAGTCTCATTATTTGAACCTCTATAATTCGGTCGTGTTGTCAAGACCCATATTAGAACTTCTATTTATCGAAGAAACCTCATGTGTTCAGTACATTCCATAAACGGAAGCGACTGTCATAACAGGCAGCACCGTAAACATTTTGTAATGAAGTGTCAGCCGGTACGTAATACTCGATATCTGGAATTGTTTTATCGGTTATTAAGATAATCGTTTCACCGCTATACACTTCGAAAAATTCCCGTTTTTTCTCAATAAATCATAAGCACAGTACATAAATCCGTCGCGAAAATGACATCGAAGAAGTACAAGTGTTCGAGTACCACAGAAAAGAAGTGGGTCCTTGAAGGTGTGGAACGGAGAGCAGAACAAAAATAAGATGTAACGTTTCGGGATTCCCTCATACTCGCTGCAGACACTCCAGAAGCAGGAAGATCAGTTTGATGACGTGTCATGAGGAGCGAGGAATGAATTCACTCTCAAATAACTACTGTACGAAGTGCCTCGCCGCCTCTTGAAGGGTGTCTTGGGATTCTGCGGCCGTGTGACTTGGCGACCCGTGAGTCAACGCGGTGTTTCTGACCACATACATTTTAGCTGCGGGTTCTCCGGCCTGCAAAGAAAGCCGTGACAATGGGGAGGCTCTGCCTGTCGTTTTGTAATAAGAACGCCCCTCCACATTTTATCTAGGCTTAAGACTGTCTATAGTGCATAGCCGTGTTTTAAAAAATATTTATTTTTTTTACCTTTTCCATTCTACAACATTACTTCCTGTCTTATTTTACGAACTTTTCGTAGGAATGTCGTAAATTTTAAACGTCTTAAATCCACCGAGTCATTATGTGTTCTTAAAATATCTTTTAACTCTTTTTCAACACATATGTATCTTTTACCTCTTTCACTGAAGAGGCTGACAAATGGATTATTTTTCTTTAATTTCAGGTATTGATTTTATTGCATTCTCCTTCAGCGTATTGATCAGAATTTGCAGGTTCAGATACCTTTGCTATGCCAAACTTCGACAGCATTCATGGTCCTGTGCATCGAGTTGATGACGGTACATAGCTGACCGAAATCACTTCGAAATAAATTCTCTGAACGCAGATAACTTTGATACAGTTGTGTTAGGTATCGAGGTATTACCTAACGCAACTTAAGCCAAGTTAAGAGTGAATTTATTTCGAAATAATTTCGGTCGACTGGCTGTCTTCACCAATTCCACATTTCAGATGGTGTACAAGGATTTTCCATCTATTGACTGAGTATATAGTCTACGAATTCATGATATTTTCGCCACTGGGCATATGCTACGCTGTTATCATCCATGGATCATCAAGGCAGTCCGGCGGAAGATGTGCTCTACAGCATACATGCGGCAAGACAATCGAACTACTTCTTCGTCCCTGTATTTCTCCACTAATCCCAGTTCTTGTATGTCTTCCAGAGGCATTGCTTGAAATGAAAATTACAACTGGAAATAGTTGTCTCGGAGAACACTGTTTTCATAGCTTAATTTGCAGCCATTTCGAAGTCTAGCACTGCAGTTTTAAATGACAACCCAGTTATGACATTTCTCTGTTCAGAAAAAAATATTTCACAATTATTTTGACTTTCCTCCGGTAAAAAAGCTAGTCTTCCGTGCTTCAGGTATCAACATGCAATGGTGTACAGTTGTCCGAAATGTCCGTCCATAAGAAGAGCTTTATTTTCACACATTTTCTCCCCTTCTCCGTAACTGATCAGCAGGATTCATTTGTCGGGAACAGATTTATTATCAATTTAAAAAAAAAAACTTCAGTCACTTTCAAAATCTCTCCGCGCAGCTGAATCCCTGAACTAGTGCCACGGTTATGGGACATCCCAGTAGCTTCCCTTACACAGTGCAGTCTTTCTCTTAATTCGTCATACTTGCGACGTAATTTAAACCTTTATATCGCAAATCTTGGAATTACTTTTTAAACCTTCGGAAAACAGGCACTGTCTGCTCTCCTCAGACTCTTTTCCAGCAGTTACGCATTCATTTCTCAATCTCCACATCTGTTTCGTCAGGTTGGGCGAGAAACTTATTCTTCATCTGTGATTCTACCATTTACAATTTTTAAACTGCCGCTGCTCCTATTTCGTTCGGAGTTCATGCACAGGCAATTTGTATATATTTTCGGTGCTCCTGGTACCGATTACCATCCTTTCCCCTTTCAGTTTCCTTTCCTTTCCTTTTTCTTTTCTATCTACAAAGTCCAGTCACATTAACGTGATCACCGCCTCTGTCCGACGTTAATGTGCAATAACCACTCACAGACAGCAGGTGGCTGCACTAGCTGTGGAGGGTATGTAAAGCCCTTGGTGGTGGGAGGGGGGGGGGAGGGGCTGGAATGGGGGACGCGACGCAGAAAACTGCAGTCGTTTCCGTAATGCGGAAAGTCAGCGATAGATGTGACATCCAAAAGGACGTGATCATTGCCTTTCGGGCCACCGGTGGATGCATTTTCGAAACTGCAATGTTCGTAAAACGTTGGCGTGTTGCCACATTTAAAGCATTCCACGCATGGCACTGTCCAGAACCGGCGCTGTGGCCGTTGTGATGCCCCACGGGCCACAGGAGTTAAAGAAGGCTGCAGGTGAATAACGTGCTACTGTTGAGCAACTGACCACTCACGTGAACCAAGGGGCTACCGACAGTGTCTCCTCAAAGATCACTCGGTGAAAAATGCTGTGTATGGGTCTCCACGGCAGACGCCTGGTCCACACACCTATGCTGACTGCTGTTCACCGGCGACGAAGGCTGGAAATTCCACGCTAGTTCTGCAACTGGGCGTCCACTGCACGGTGACAAGCGGGCTTTTCAAGTGACAGATAGACGTTGGCGTCTAGGGCGTGATTCACCTGAAAGTGAACACCCTGCAGCAGTCGACGGCAGGGTGAAGACAGGAGGAAGGATCGTTATGGTCTCAGAAACGTTATCGTGACACTCCCGCCGTGACCTCGTCGTTCTGGAGGGGCACAGTGCATGAGCAGAAATATCCGTCGGAACCATTGCCACACCTACATCGAGTTTGTTTTCCCTCGGAATCTACCAGCAGAACAACTGAATCTGTGACACAGCTTTCAGTGTACGTGCGTGGTGTGAAAAGCACCACGATGAGTTTGCTGTACTCCACCGACCACCAGGCTTCCCGGGCTTAACGGAATCGAGAATATGTGGGACCACCTCGATGAGGCTCTTCGTGTCCTGGGTCCTCAACCGACAAACATAGCGCAGCTGACTAAGGCACCGGCGTCGGCATGGCTCAGTACCTCACTGACTCCTGCCCCTTTCTCAATTGTCCGCGCTTCGCGTTAATTGTATCCTCCTACAGTGACTCAACGGCGACACTCTCCCGTACACGACAGCATCATCAACAGCCGCAGCTTGCTGTTCACTTTGCCTGTCACATCATTTATGTCTATAGAGAATAACAGCTGTCTGTTACACTCCTGACGATACCCTTGTCTCTGATCAACGCTCGCCGTCGAAAACGTACTGGTATCTGTCTTTGAGCCACTCACATATCTGGGAACCTACTCCGTATGCTCATACGAGGCCCTTCGTTAACAGTGTGCAGTGGAGCACTGTGTCAAAGGCTTTTCTCAAATCTAGGAGAGTGCAATCTGCCTGGCACCCTTCATCCGTGGTTCGCAGTATATAATGTGCGAAAAGGGCAAGCTGGGTTTCACACGAGCTTTCTAAAACCGTGCTGCTTTATGGACGTAAGCTTTTCGGTGTCTAGAAAATTTATTATATTCAGATTCAGAATACGTTCTAAAATTCTGCAGTAAATCGATGTCAAGGACACTGGTTTGTAATTTTGCACATCCTTTCTTTTACTCTTGTTGTACACGAGTGTCACCTGCGATTTTTTAGACTGCCTTAGGTTGGACCCATTACGGGTGTAATATTCAGAAGCCAAATGTATATTGATCTCGTTATATATGGGTGCCACTTGCGCTTTTCCCAGTCGTTTGCGAAATACTGCTGGGCAAGAGACAGGCGATAAATGCGAATGAAGTAAGTAAAACCGAAATTGTTTTAACCTACTCGCTGTCGCTGAATTCTTTCCACGCGATGCGTCCTTGAGCGGATCAAACAGGTAGCAATAAACGCTCTACAAATGAGGTTGACTTTTGAAGTTTTTCTTATGAGTTAATTACGCTGCAGACAGCTTCCATTCTGCATAATATCAGCAATATGAAAATGAAAATTCACGGAAGTCAAATCTGGACTGTAGGGACGATGACGTAGAGTTTCGCAACCCATTATGGTTTCTTTTTCCTTCCAGTGGTTTCTTGGATCAGCTGCGCTGTGTGTGGGCGAGCATTGTTATGTAATATTATCACGTCTTTTCTTTGACATTGGCGACCCTTTCCTCTCATCGCTGGCTTTACTTTGCTCATCAGTATATATGAGTGGTCAGCGCTGCATCCTGTACGCTGATCTTCCAAATAATCACCAAAATACAACTGTGGCATCCAGATGATGGCCAGCATCACTTTCCTCGCTGATGCTCCAGTTCTGAATTTCTTTCGGACAGGTGAACTGGTGTGCTTCCATTTCACGCCTTGTCTTTTCGAGTCGGGTTCACCATTTTGAACGAAAGTGTCATCACACGTTAAAATCTCGTTCAGAAAAGGTTCACCTTCACATGCATAGCACTCTTTGTTTCCTGGTGGTGTTGTGTGAATTTTTTCGGGACCCACGTTGGACTTGTTTTGCTGTACTTGAGCATGTCACTGACAACGTTACGAACTATGCCACTACCTATTGCAGCTATTTTGCTATTCAGTTCTAATGCAACACGTCGGCCACCAGGAGTAATGTCGTCAGAGTCGGCTTTAAGCGAAGGAGGAGACACTTCAATTGGCCGGCCACGGCGTTTTTCATTCGTCACTGAAGTGCCATTGTTTTTTAACTGTCCTACGTATTTATCGGAAATTTCCGTCGTTCGTACGGCTTCGACCATACTGAAAAATCGTTAGAGAAAATATTTTGGCCGTTTTCACCTTCTGAAAGGGAAAACGCATCGCTGAACGTTGCTCAATTAATGTGGAAACTTCAACCGGACACGTCATTGTTAATTGCAACATTAAGGTTATAAATAAAACCGTTATTTTTGTGTCAGCCGCTCTCAGCTCATCTCAGTCGTGCCAACCTAAAGTCATGAAACTACAAAAATTCTTCCTACAAACTATTCGACTTCATCACTTTGCCTTTGCAGGGGAAAGTCAGGAAGGACTATGCACTTAGTATTTCATCGGTCATTTCTAGTTGATGAGAAAGTTAAAATAAACAAATAGCAAACCATTGCTCATTTATTTAGGAAAACATTTATCAGAGTAACTTTTAACCCAAACCTTAAATGTCATTATATATATATGACACTGCTCGTTCGTACTCGTAGCCGCATAATCTGGTAAGAGTACGCACTAACACCAATAACAAGAAAATGCACCATGACCTTCATAAACTGTGCATTCTTCATGCCACTGCTGGGAGCAATTACCACAGTTAATACAGTCTTCCGTGACAGACTCCTTTTAGTCTTCATCACACCTTCTTGTTGTTGTTGTTGTGGTTGTTGTAGTCTTCAGTCCCGAGACTGGTTTGATGCAGCTCTCCATGCTAATCTATCGTGTGCATGCTCCTTTATCTCCCAGTACCTTCTACAACCTACAACCTACATCCTTCTGAATCTGCTTAGTGCATTCATCTCTTGGTCTCCCTCTACGATTTTTACCCTCCACGCTGCCCTCCAATACTAAATTGGTGATCCCTTGATGCCTCAGAACATGTCCTACCAACCGATCCCTTCTTCTAGTCAAATTATGCCACAAGCTACTCTTCTCCCCAATCCTATTCAATACCTCCTCATTAGTTACATGATCTACCATCTAATCTTCAACATTCTTCTGTAGCACCACATTTCGAAAGCTTCTATTCTCTTCTTGTCCAAACTATTTATTGTCCATGTTTCACTTCCATACATGGCTACACTCCATACAAATACTTTCAGAAACGACTTCCTGACAAATCTATACTCGATGTTAACAAATTTCTCTTCTTCAGAAACGCTTTCCTTGCCATTGCCAGTCTACATTTTATATCCTCTCTGCTTCGTCCATCATCAGTTATTCTGCTCCCCAAATAGTGTCTCATTTCCTAATCTAATTCCCTCAGCATCACCCGACTTAATTCAACTACATTCCATTATACTCGTTTTGCTTTTGTTGATGTTCATCTTATATCTTCCTCTCAAGACACTATCCATTCTGGTCAACTGCTCTTCCAAGTCCTTTGCTGTCTCTGACAGAATTACAATGTCGTCGGCAAACCTCAAAGCTTTTATTTCTTCTCCATGGATTTTAATACCTACTCCGAACTTTTCTTTTGTTTCCTTTACTGCTTGCTCAATATACAGATTGAATAACATCGGGGAGAGGCTACAACCCTGTCTCATTCCCTTCCCAACCACTGCTTCCCTTTCGTGTCCTATAACTGACATCTGGTTTCTGTACAAATTGTAAATAGCCTTTCGCTCCCTGTATTTTACCCCTGCCACCTTTAGAATTTGAAAGAGAGTGTTCCAGTCAACATTGTCAAAAGCTTTCTCTAAGTCTACAAATGCTAGAAACGTAGGTTTGCCTTTCCTTAATCTTTCTTCTAAGCTAAGTCGTAAGGTCAGTATTGCCTCACGTGTTATCAACATTTCTACGGAATCAAAACTGATCTTCCCCGAGGTCGGCTTCTACCAGTTCTTTCACTCGTCTGTAAAGAATTCGCGTTAGTATTTTGCAGCTGTGACTTATTAAACTGATTGTTTGGTAATTTTCACATCTGTCAACACCTACTTTCTTTGGGATTGGAATTATTATATTCTTCTTGAAGCTTGTGGGTATTTCGCCTTTCTCGTACATCTTGCTCACCAGATGGTAGAGTTTTGTCAGGACTGGCTCTGCCAAGGCTGTCAGTAGTTCTAATGCAATGTTGTCTACTCCCGGGGCGTTGTTTCGACCCAGGTCTTTCAGTGCTCTGTCAAACTCTTCACGCAGTATCTTATCTCCCATTTCATCTTCATCTACATCCTCTTCCATTTCCATTATATTGTCCTCAAGTACATTCCCTTGTATAGATCCTCTACATTCTCCTTCCACCTTTCTGCTTTCCCTTCTTTGCTTAGAACTTGGTTTCCATCTGAGCTCTTGATATGAATGCAAGTGGTTCTCTTCTCTCCAAAGGTCTCTTTAATTTTCCTGTAGGCAGTATCTGTCTTACCCCTAGTGAGACAAGCCTCTACATCCTTACATTTGTCCTCTAGCCATCCCTGCTTAGCCATTTTGCACTTCCTGTCGATCTCATTTTTGAGACGTTTGTATTCCTTTTTGCCTGCTTCAATATTTCTTCTATTACCCAAGGATTTCTATTAGCCCTCGTCTTTTTACCTACTTGATCGTCTGCTGCCTACACTACTTCATCCCTCAGAGCTACCCATTCTTCTTCTACTGTATTTCTTTCCTCCATTGCTGTCAATTGTTCCCTTATGCTCTCCCTGAAACTCTCTACAACCTCTGGTTCTTTCAGTTTATCCAGGTCGCTTCTCCTTAAATTCCCACCTTTTTGCAGTTTCTTCAGTTTCAATCTGCAGTTCATAACCAATAGATTGTGGTCAGAATCCACATCTGCCCCTGGAAATGTCTTACAATTTAAATCCTGGTTCCTAAATCTCTGTCTTACCATTATATAATCTATCTGATACCTTTTAGTATCTCCAGGATTCTTCCAGGTATACAACCTTCATTTATGATTCTTGAACCAAGTGTTAGTTATGATTAAGTTATGCTCTGTGCAAAATTCTACAACGCCGCTTCCTCTTTCATTTCTTCCCCCCAATCCATATTCACCTACTATGTTTCCTTCTCTCCCTTTTCCTACTGACGAATTCCAGTCACCCATGACTATTAAATTTTCGTCTCCCTTCACTACCTTAAAAATTTCTTTTATCTCATCATACATTTCTTCAATTTCTTCGTCATCTGCAGAGCTAGTTGGCATATAAACTTGTACTAATGTAGTAGGCATGGGCTTCGTGTCTATCTTGGCCACTATAATACGTTCGCCATGCTGTTTGTAGTAGCTTACACCCACTCCTATTTTTTTTATTCATTATTAAACCTACTCCTGCATTACCCCTATTTGATTTTGTATTTATAACCGTGTATTCACCTGAGCAGAAGTCTTGTTCCTCCCGCCATCGAACTTCACTAATTCCCACTATATCTAACTTTAACCTATCCATTTCCCTTTTTAAATTTTCTAACCTACCTGCCTGATTAAGGGATTTGACATTCCATGCTCCGATCCGTAGAATGGCAGTTTTCTTTCTCCTGATAACAACGTCCTCTTCAGTAGTCCCCACCTGGAGATCCGAATGGGGGACTATTTTACGTCCGGAATATTTTACCCAAGAGGACGCCATCATCATTTAACCAAACAGTAAAGCTGCATGCCCTCGGGAAAAATTACGGCTGTAGTTTCCACTTGCTTTCAGCCGTTCGCAGTACCACAACAGCAAGGCCATTTTGGTTAGTGTTACAAGGCCAGATCAGTCAATCCTCCAGACTGTTGCCCCTGCAATTACTGAAAAGGCTGCTGCCCCTTTTGAGGAACCACACGTTTGTCTGGCCTCTCAACAGATACCCCTCCATTGTGGTTGCACCTTCGGTACGGCTATCTGTATTGTTGAGGTACGCAAACCTCCCCACCAACGTCAAGGTCCGTGGTCCATGGTTCATGGGGGCATCACACCTTGGGCAGTTCAAAACATGAAGTCGGAATAATAGACAATTGTGAAGGTGATTCGATAAACCCTGATTTCCAGAATATCCATGTGGGTGTAGATCCCTCCTAGGATTGTGCCATGGTTGTTGCTGAAGATGATGGCGCAGTTTAATCCAGATTAGCCGTAGAGATTCTACGTTGTTTGTTACTGCTATTTTGTTCCTTCGTGGATTAGTTTGTTTTTCTAACAATGCATTTTTGTACGTAGACTCAAACAGAATTTCAGATGTTTTTGCAGCTGGCTTTAGATGTTCGAAAACCTAAAACTGTGCAGTTCACAAAACGAAAGAACATAGTATCCTATGACTACAACATCAATAACTCTCATTTTCAATCGGTCAACTCACACAAATACCTCGGTGTAACCCATTGTAGGCCGGCCGCGGTGGCCATGCGGTTCTAGGCGCTGCAGTCCGGAACCGCGGGACTGCTACGGTCGTAGGTTCGAATCCTGCCTCGTGCATGGATGTCCTTAGTTTAGTTAGGTTTAAGTACGAGGGCGGTTCAGAAAGTAACCTCCGATCGGTCAGAGTGCGGGTTGTGGGGGAAGTAGCGACGCCATCTGTGCGTTCACGCACTCAGCAGGTCAGTCGGCATCAAGCCGTGGTCGAGTGAACGTCGTACCTGCGCTAGTTTAGTTTTTGTGGCAGTTTGAAATGTGTGCTGCAATAGAAAACCCCGCCAAATGTGAAGTGCGTGCTGTCATAAGGTTTTTTACAGCCAAAGGATATTCTGCAGCAGCTATTCATCGTGAGCTTTGTGCCGTGTACGGACCAAGAGTTATGAGTGAAGGAGTTGTCCGTGAATGGGTACGTTTATTTAAAAGTGGACGAGAAAACGTTCATGATGAAGAGAGGAGTGGTAGACCATCATTGGTGACTGACGAAATCGTTCAGACAGTTGATGCAAAAGTTCGTGAAAATCGACGTTTCTCAATGTCGGAGTTGTATACTGGTTTTCCACAGATTTCTAGACTCTCTTGTACGAGATAGTGACAGCAAGATTGGGTTACCGTAAGTTCTGTGCACGATGGGTGCCCAAAATTCTTACCGACCACCACAAAACTCAAAGAATGGCCTCTGCATTAGACTTTCTGTCACGTTATGAGGACGAAGGAGAACCATTGTTAAACAGAATCGTGACCGGTGACGAAACCTGGATTAAGTACGTGAACCCTGAGACAAAAGAACAATCAAAGATGTGGGCACATTCAAATTCGCCTACCAAACCAAGAAAAGCCTCGCAACATTTTTCTGCCAGAAAACTGATGGCAACGGTGTTTTGGGATGCCAAAGGGGTGTTGTTGGTTGAATTCATGGAACGTGGTACGACCATTAATCAAGACGTGTACTGTGAAACAATAAAAAAGTTACGACGGGCTATACAGAACAAACGCCGTGGTATGCTGACTTCCGGTATCGTTTTTTGCACGATAACGCCCGTCCTCACTCTGCTCGCAGAACAACGGCCCTTCTTGAGTCCTTCAAGTGGGACGTTATCAACCATCCACCTTACAGCCCAGACCTGGCGCCAAGTGATTATCACCTCTTCATGCATTTGAAGAAATGGCTCGGGTCACAGCGGTTTGATGACGACGAAGAGCTCAAAGATGCGGTCACAGGCTGGCTCCAGGCACAAGCGGGTGATTTTTATGCAGAAGGAATTTCAAAGCTTGTGAAGAGATACGATAAGTGCCTCAGTCGCTATGGAGACTATGTAGAAAAATAGTGCAAAGATGTAGTTGTAAGATGTATATATTAAAATATTTTTATTTAACTTGGTGTATTTTTTTAAATCAACCGGAGGTTACTTTCTGAACGGCCCTCGTAGTTCTAAGTTCTAGGGGACTGATGACCTAAGATGTTAAGTCCCATAGTGCTCAGAGCCCTTTGAACCATTTAACCCATTGTAAGGGTACGAAATGGAAGCAGGACTGAATAAAACTCAAGACGCGTTCATAGGATTTGTAGACCTGGAAAAGTTATCGACAATGTAAAATGGTGCAAGATCGAAGTTCTGAAGAAAATAGCTCTAGGGAGAGATGGGTAAAATATTCGTACAAGACCCAAGAGGGAATATGAATGGAAGACCAAGAACGAAGTGCAAGGATTAAAAAGGGAGTAAGACTTTGATATAGTCATTCGCCTCTACTGTTCAATCTACGCATCAAAGAAGAAACGAAGAAAATAAAAGAGAGGTTCAAGATTCAGACTGAAATACGGGGTGAAAGGATATCAGTGACAAGATTTGCTGATAATATTATCGTCCTCAGTGAAAGTGAATTACTACAGGATCTGATGAATGGAATATACAATATGAGTGTAGAATTTGGGGTGAGAGTAAATCAAAGACACAAGTGATGAGATGAAGCATAAACGGGAGCAGCGAAAATCTTAACATTGGTGATAACGAAGTAGATGGTTCAAATGACTCTGAGAACTATGGGACTTGACATCTTAGGTCATCAATTTCCTAGAATTTACAACTACTTAAACCTAACTATGGACACCACACACATCCATGCCCGAGGCAGGATTCGAACCTGCGACCGTAGCAGTCACGCGGTTCCGGACTGAAGCGCCTAGAACCGCTCGCCCACCGTGGCCGGCGAAGTAGATGAAGTTCAGAAATTTTTCTACCGAGAAAGTTAAATAAACCATGACGGACAGAGAAAGGAGTACGTAAAAAGCAGGCCAGCATGGCATTCTTGACCTAGAGTAATCTGCAAGCATCAAACATAGGCCTTGATTTGAAGAAGAAATTTCCGAGAATATATGCTTGGAGCACGGCATTGTATGGTAGTGAAACATGGACTGCAGGAAAACCAGATCAAAAGAGAATCGAAGCATTTGTGATGTGGCGGTAGGGATGTATGTTGAAAGTTACGTGGACTGATGGGGTGAAGGAATATTTGGAAAACACTGACAAGGAGAAGGGACAGGATGATAGAACATCACTGAGTAACTTCCACGGTATTAGAGGGATCTGTAGATGGCAAAAACTGTAAAGGAAGACAGACATTGGAATACACACAGAAAACAATTTACGACGTAGGTGCCAAATGATACTCGGAGATGAAGAGGTTGGCGCAGAACCTCACCTGCGCCAACTTCTTCATCAGAGTAGCACTTGGCATCTACGTCCTTCATGGTGGGTCGTATCAGACCAGTCAGAAGACTGATGACTCAAAAACAAGTAAGAAAAGGAACCATCACATTGTCCCAGTCAAAGGTAAAGATGGTGACGGACTGTAATTCATTGTTAGAATTAAAGGGAAATATAATCAGTGCACAAAGATGATCTTTTACGAACTATTGGGGTGACCCATACTCTAATATTGCTCCAGTGTGTGGGACCTGTCCCATATACGACTAGCAGGGGATATTGAACTGTTCATATGAAAGTAAGCACGAATGGTTACAGGTTTGTTTGGCCCACAGGAGAATGTAACAGAGATGCTGAAGAAATTGGCAGATGCCTGAAGATACACGTAAGCTATCCCGAGGAAGCCTACCTGCAAAATATCTAGAACATACCCTAAATTTTGAATATGCAAGGTGTGTTCAAAAAAATTTCGGAACATTCGTAATTTCGCGCCAATGGCGTGTTGGGGCGAAATGCAGTTGACATCCCTACACACGCGTGTGCTTAATGTGTAACTGCGGGAAGTTTCATTGTTGTATGTCTGTTAGCTTATTGTTCAGTGCTGTATTGAGTAGAACGTTGTGTCGCACAGTTGGCGAACTTCGAGAGGGGATGGTTAGAGGAGCAATGCGCCTGCAATAAATTTTGCGTGAAACTCAAGCAAACCGCCATTCGGGGTAGCCGCGCAGTCTAGGGGCCTTGCCACGGTTCGTGCGGCTGCTCCCCGTCCGAGGCTAGAGTCCTCCATCGGGCATGGGTGTGTGTGAGTGGTGCAAGCCTAAGGACTGATGACCTCAGCAGTTTGGCCCCATAGGAACTTAAAAGCTAAACTCAAGAACACCTTTACAGAGACACACCAAATGATGCAGGAAGCCTATGTTGATGAGTGCTTAAGCTGTACTCGGTGTTACGGATGGTTCACACGGTTTAAAAACGGCCGGACGGAAGTTAAAGACGACCCTTGTTCAGGACGTCCTTCGACTTCTGCCAACAGCGCTTGTGTCAGGAACGTCAACGAAACTGTGCGTTCTAAACGAAGACTGACTGTCAGAGAGATCGCAGAAGAATGTAACATTGCAGTTGCATGGTGAAATCCTAATACAGCATCTTGGAATGTATCGTGTTGGCCCCAAGTTCGTGTCACGGCTCATGAGTCAAGAGCAGAAAGACCTCCGCCTCGCAAATCTGAGAAGAGTTTTAGGATCACCCAAATGAGAACGAGATGTTCCTTAAGAAAATTACAACTGGTGATGAGACGTGGGTCTGCAGTTATGACGTTTAGAACAAGGTTCAGTCTTCACAATGAGTAGGGAAATGTTCTCAACGATCAAAAAATAAAAAGCTTGTCAGGTCAGCTTGGCCCTTGCGGACATTTTTTTTTTTTTTTATTTCCAAAGTTGAGAGGACGAAGATTTGTAACGATAGACGCGCGGTCCAGCGAAAGGCGAACCAAGTCTGCTCTCGGAAGTGGAAACGGTGTTGGGAGCGGTGTATCAGTCGTGGGGGAGATCATATACAAATAAGTGGAAGTTAGCGTAGAGAAGTTCCAGAATTTTTTGAACAGACCTCGTAGACGAAAGGTAGTGAATACTGGAAAGTGGTCTGCAAATGTTCGTACGGTTGCGTTCGTTTCCATTCGCTGCTGTGGAAACTGGGCTTAATAATAATATTCCCGCTGTGAGATGTTATTGGCAACTCTGTAAACGCTGAGCTGTGCACTGCTTACAGCCCAGGCAAAATTATTCTCTGAGGGACACATCATTATCTCCTTCGTGCCTAAAGTTGCTTCGGCCAAACTCCAACTCAATTGCCAGGCCGATAGCTCGTTATCCTACTCCTCTGCAAGTAACACTTCGTCTGAAACCATCTGTACGGTTATGTAGGTTAAGACACTGCAGCCACTCATAATGGTGGGTCTGCGTTTGCGAGTAACTGACGAGAAAAGAAAGTCTGAATTTTGTGTGACACTCGGCAGCATTAAGAAAGCTGAGTGACATTAGTTGGTTGTGAGGTGTAACGGAAAGGATAATAGCTTCACATGTTGTGTTCGGACACCAAGATTTAAAAGCCTGAAGTCTTCTATTTCAGAAGTAAGGAGCGCCACAATCAAGTGATTTATGAACAGTAAGTGCACACATTTTTGCTCGGTTGATTTTAATTGAGGTTGCAATGTGCAGGTCAAGCAAGTGCCGTACTGTAGAGAGGTTGAGCAAGAGGAGCGTTTTTTAACAAGTGTTTATCCTTATTTTGGATAGTTGGCTTTCTTATCTGAGAAGTAGTTGCGGGTAGCAGTTGAAATGCATTACGAATTCCTTCGTCATTCAGTCTAATATCGCCCCCCCCCCCAACCCTCTCTCTCTCTCCCATCGCGCACACACACACACACACACACACACACACACACACACACACACACACACACACTAACTAAATACCCTCCACCTCTCATGATTTTAAAAATAAAAGTGCTCCTAGAAAAATTGTTCACTCTACAGTTTATTTATGTGCCAAAGTTAATGATAATGCGGGGGAGGGGGAGGGAAGGCCACAGACGGCAGCAAGGGGGGTAGGGCAGGGGGTACTGGCAAATGTCTGATTGCACTCAGGAGCAATGGTCTAAGAAAGGCTGGGAACCACTGTTCAAGTGCCTGTGAATGTGTACTGAACATAAATGTGGAATACTGCAACAACTCACTTTTTGAATTTTTTTAATTCGAGATAACTAGTTTTGGAGCCGTTTCAGGATCATCTTCAAATGTGGCGCACAGATTTCGCGTCTTTATTTCTTTAGAGTGAATCTGGGTACTGGCTCTCTGACAAGAAGACAGAGAACTCTTTAATGTATCGCCACGAGCGGCAGTTACACGGCGACATGTATCGGGAAACCAAACCTCCTACTTACCGTGGCACCGTGGGCAGTATTGCAGTTAATATCCATCTGGCAACTTGCGTTTTAGTTGTCGGTTGGCCACTGGTCAATCTCTTTTCATTGTAAATATAAATACGAATTGTCACCATAAATCAACAGCATAATGTTTGCTACAGATGTACGTTACAAAGATCTTCACTTAAAAATAGAGCATACTTTGCTCGGAAACAATTTTTTTTTATTTTTGTGCGTATTACACGACGGCGTGCTGAGAAGATAATGACTCGGTCTGTTTTATTTGATAAAGTCAGTAACATTCTACATGTTTACTACAGATATCTGCAGCCCTCTGCTGCTAGAGGGCTCCGATTTTGCGTAACATAGCGGTGTGTGACGTGACTATGTTTGTGGGTGAGAAAGAGCTCACGAAACTAAAAGCACGAATTCGAAGACTTCGTCCGCATGTCGAGCACACTCTCCTTAAGCCCGGCAGTGCCAAACTACACACGAGCGCTGCGGCATCTGCAGCAATCCGACGTCCTTGGTTCACTGCCGTCGATCATCCTACACACAGTCTCGATTTTCGTCTTTGTGCAAAACTAAGAAAACCTTCGATCACTTCAATTGTTTCAAGCGGTGCAAGCAGAGGTAAGGTTGTGGCTCTGTTAACATAGTCAAACATTATACTCTGACGGTATCAACAAAATAGTATCTAGTTGGGGAAATTGTGCTGGTTTCCAGAGTGAGTGTGTTGAGAAATTTATAGACGTTAATAATACAGATGTAGAATGTTCATGAAGTTTGTTTTATTTAAAAAGCGTTGAGAGTTTTCACATAAAACATCTGTCGACATTACTTTTCAGTACGTCCTCGTACAGTGGAAATCTGAGAAAATACGTACATTGATCAAAATAAGTGTTGACATGAATGCTGTTAACAGCACTAGGTTAAAAAAATTTTAACTGTATGGCAGTTGCAGATTAATTTTATTTGTAGCTAGCGCGATTATACGAGTGGAGGAGTATTAGATTTAATGGTGAGCATTAATGTAATTTTTAAGCATTGTCTGTATTGTCATTCTTCCTCTCTAAGTGCCTCGTCCTCCAATAACACTGCTGATCGGTAGCATGATCTGTTGTCCGTCCATGGTTTTTCAGAACATTGATTCAGTGCTGAACCCAAACTGCTGGTTTGAGTTATTTAGCCAGGATAATCCTGTGCGTCGTGGATCACGTATGCCATTAATCTTTCAAAAGAATGGTTCAAATGGCTCTGAGCACAGTGGGACTTAACATCTGAGGTCATCAGTCCCCTAGAACTTAGAACTACTTAAACCTAACTAACCTAAGGACACCACACACATCCATGCCCGAGGCAGGATTCGAACCTGCGACCGTAGCGGTCGCCCGGTTCCAGACTGAAGCGCCTAGAAACGCTCGTCCACACTGGCCGGCCATTAATGTTTCCTTGAACTATTATTTTCAACAGGTTTTATTTATTGTTGCGGAATCGCGCTACAAAAACAATCGAGTTTTGCTCTCTGGATGCTGTTGAGAATTTCTGCGTCTTCGTAACGCCGTATTTTTGACTATATCTGTCGATGGTATCCTTAATATTTTTCGATACGATCGCATTTCAAATGCCTAATACAGTCCATGACTCATCTCCATAGAGTAGGACACCGAACGTGTCACATCAAAGTAGTCGAGTGCGAATCCTGATGACTGGTCTGTTGGTTCTCAGCAGTCGCCGCGGACTAAATGACTGCATTGGCTATAAGTTTTCTAGTAATTCTGGAGATTTTCCTTTGTACTAAGTACGAGGTCGTTCTTCGTTGCTTAGATCGTGCAGGTTTCAGACCGTTTATGTTACTATGGCTACACTATTAAATGTGTGTCCACCACCATATCAGTAGATATAATGAAACGGCGGCCATCTTTCGTTATGTCTTACAAGGAGATTTCTCCAGCGGTAGGATTGACTTTTTGAAACCATCTATACGGTTATGTAAGTTAAGCACCCAAGTATCACACACTTCAGCCATTCATCCTGGTGGGTCGACGTTTGCGAGGAACTGACCAGAAAAGAAATTCGGAATTTTGTGTGAGACTCGATAGCATGAAGAAAGCCGAATGACGTAAGTTGGTTGTGAGGGAAAGGATACTGGCTTCACATGCATGAATCTCTCAAGAGAAAGAAATCTATTTTATGTCTTTAGCGAAGTGTCATTGATAATCATTTTCATTCAATTGATGTGCACACGGGGGTTTTTTAGGTTAGAGGGACCCCCCCCCCCTTGGGCGAAACGATAAAATACCTGACGGCTTACCAGAGAGAACATTATCATCGTTGATAAAGATCGTCCGTCCTCAGAGACCAAAAACAGGAAAAGTTAACGTAATATTGGTAAACTGCAGGAGTATCCAGGGCAAGGTTCCTGAATTTGTATCTCTTATTGAAGGAAATAGTGCGCATATAGTATTAGGAACGGAAAGTTGGTTAAAACCGGAAGTGAACAGTAACGAAATCCTAGACACAGAATGGAATATATACCGCAAGGATAGGATAAACGCCAATGGTGGAGGAGTATTTATAGCAGTAAAGAATTCAATAATATCCAGTGAAGTTATTAGCGAATGCGAATGTGAAATAATCTGGGTTAAGTTAAGTATCAAAGGTGGGTCAGATATGATAGTCGGATGCTTCAATAGACCACCTGCATCAGCAACCGTAGTAGTTGAGCGCCTCAGAGAGAACCTGCAGAACGTCGTGAAGAAGTTTCGTGATCATACTATTGTAATAGGGGGAGACTTCAATCTACCAGGTATAGAATGGGATAGTCACACAATCAGAACTGGAGCCAGGGACAGAGACTCTTGTGACATTATCCTGACTGCCTTGTCCGAGAATTACTTCGAGCAGATAGTTAGGGAACCAACTCGTGAAGCTAACGTTTTAGACCTCATAGCAACAAATAGACCGGAACTTTTCGACTCCGTGAATGTAGAAGAGGGTATCAGTGATCATAAGTCAGTGGTTGCATCAATGACTACAAGTGTAATAAGAAATGCCAAGAAAGGAAGGAAAATATATTTGCTTAACAAGAGTGATAGGGCACAAATCGCAGAATATCTGAGTGACCACCATCAAACGTTCATTTCTGAGGAAGAGGATGTGGAACAAAAATGGAAAAAATTCAGAAACATCGTCCAGTACGCCTTAGATAAGTTCGTACCGACTAAGGTCCAAAGCGAGGGGAAAGATCCACCGTGGTATAACAATCATGTACGAAAAGTACTACGGAAACAAAGAAAGCTTCATCATAGGTTTAAGAGTAGTCGAATCATAGCTGATAAGGAAAAGCTGAACGAAGCGAAAAAGAGCGTAAAGAGAGCAATGAGAAAAGCATTCAACGAATTCGAACATAAAACATTGGCAAACAATCTAAACAAGAACCCTAAAAAGTTTTGGTCATATGTAAAATCGGTAAGCGGATCTAAATCCCCTATTCAGTCACTCGTTGACCACGATGGCACCGAAACAGAGGACGACCGAAGAAAGGCAGAAATACTGAATTCAGTGTTCCGAAACTGTTTCACTGCGGAAAATCGTAACACGGTCCCTGACTTCAGCCGTCGCACGGACGCCAAAATGGAAAATATTGAAATAAACGATATCGGAATTGAAAAACAACTGCTATCACTTAGTAGCGGAAAAGCATCCGGACCAGACGAGATACCCTTAAGATTCTACAGTGATTATGCTAAAGAACTTGCCCCCTTTCTATCAGCAATTTATCGTAGATCTCTGGAAGAACGTAAAGTACCTAGCGACTGGAAGAAAGCGCAGGTCGTTCCCATTTTCAAGAAGGGTCATAAATCAGATGCGAATAATTATAGGCCTATTTCGCTTACGTCAATCTGTTGTAGAATAATGGAACATGTTTTGTGTTCTCGTATTATGACGTTCTTAGATAATACAAATCTCCTTCATCATAACCAACATGGATTCCGCAAACAGAGATCATGTGAAACTCAGCTCGCCCTATTTGCCCAAGAAATTCACAGTGCCGTAGACACTGGCGAGCAGATTGATGCCGTATTCCTGGACTTCAGGAAGGCATTTGATACGGTTCCGCACTTACGTTTAGTGAAAAAAATACGAGCTTACGGAATATCGGACCAGGTTTGTGATTGGATTCAGGATTTCCTAGAAGAAAGAACACAACATGTCATTCTTAACGGTTCAAAATCTGCAGATGTAGAGGTAATTTCGGGAGTACCGCAAGGAAG
This sequence comes from Schistocerca nitens, assembly GCF_023898315.1. NCBI lineage: Eukaryota > Metazoa > Arthropoda > Insecta > Orthoptera > Acrididae > Schistocerca > Schistocerca nitens. Next base: position 60,939,299 of record NC_064625.1, read on the forward strand.
CGTGATAGGATCTTTATTGTTTACAATATACATAAATGACTTAGTTGACAACATCGGTAGCTCCGTGAGGCTATTTGCAGATGACACGGTTGTCTACAAGAAAGTAGCAACATCAGAAGACTCGTACGTACTCCAGGAAGACCTGCAGAGGATTAATGAATGGTGCGACAGCTGGCAGCTTTCCCTAAACGTAGATAAATGTTATATAATGCGCATACATAGGGGCAGAAATCCATTCCAGTACGATTATGCCATAGGTGGTAAATCATTGGAAGCGGTAACGACCGTAAAATACTTAGGAGTTACTATCCGGAGCGATCTGAAGTGGAATGATCACATAAAACAAATAGTGGGAAAAGCAGGCGCCAGGTTGAGATTCATAGGAAGAATTCTAAGAAAATGTGACTCATCGACGAAAGAAGTAGCTTACAAAACGCTTGTTCGTCCGATTCTTGAGTATTGCTCATCAGTATGGGACCCTTACCAGGTTGGATTAATAGAAGAGATAGACATGATCCAGCGAAAAGCAGCGCGATTCGTCATGGGGACATTTAGTCAGCGCGAGAGCGTTACGGAGATGCTGAACAAGCTCCAGTGGCGGACACTTCAAGAAAGGCGTTACGCAATACGGAGAGGTTTATTATCGAAATTACGAGAGAGCACATTCCGGGAAGGGATGGGCAACATATTACTACCGCCCACATATATCTCGCGTAATGATCACAACGAAAAGATCCGAGAAATTAGAGCAAATACGGAGACTTACAAGCAGTCGTTCTTCCCACGCACAATTCGTGAATGGAACAGGGAAGGGGGGATCAGATAGTGGTACAATAAGTACCCTCCGCCACACACCGTAAGGTGGCTCGCGGAGTATAGATGTAGATGTAGATGTAGATGTAGATGTAAATATTATTATTTTTTATTTCCACTTCTCGGTCACGTGATTCAATAGTGATATGAACTTCTTCATTTGGTCTAATTTTTCTTCTTATCATCCCTTCTCCACTGGAAATATTTGTTCGTGAACTTTTAATTATCTTCATGTATCAATTCCGACTTAAATTCTCCTGTTTTTTTCGTCTACGTTATTGTGTTCATTATATCGACTTCTCACTTTGCTTGAATTTTATTTTACTTATAAAACCTTCTCTCATTTAAATCTTCATCTACACTATTATTTCCATAGTGCAGCAAGAATTTAGGTTCTGTTTTAAATATTTGTATGTCGATTACCATGCAAAAAAAGGCACGTCATGTAATGAAAAATACATTTTTAACACACTAATGCACAGTCAATATAAATAGATTATTTCGTCTTTTGTTTTCTAATTAATATATCGGAGTTTTGAAATAATTGAATAGTCAAACAGATAGGTATAATAAAATACACATTAACAAATATTCCGATTGGAAGAAGAATGATACAAAGAAAAATTGAACAAATGGAAAAGTTCATACGGTGCTTAAAACGACGTGACAAAGGAATAGAACGAAAGAAATTTCATTTAAACCAATAAATTGAGTAAAAATAGGCATCGAAGTCATTTCGATAAAGATTTAACAATAAAAGAAATTATTGCACCTGACCAGGCATGGTTAAGCTTCTATCCTAACCATTATGACACGTAACCAGACTATGGAATACGACTTCCTTAACGCTATGTAGCATCACACCAAATTCGGAAATCTTTTCCGTCAGTTACTTGCAAACGGAGGCCCACCTGGATGCAGGGTCTGATACGGGGGATCTTAAGTTACACTACCGCTTATTTGGTTTCAAAAAGTCTATCCCGCCGCTGGGGAGCTCTCCTTGTTAGTTTTAAGAGTAACAAACGGCACATTTTGAAAGAACAGTAATGTCGCAGTCCAATAGCGCCAACTAGCGGTGGCCCCTGCAAACTTGAAAGACGACTCTAGCAACGGCAAAGAAAATTTTACTGTAGCAAGTAACCTGGCAACGCTACACACACTTTTAGCCAACAGAACAACAACGAAATAATAATAATAGGTTCACAGGAGAGCTTCTGTAAAGTTTGGAAGGTAGGAGACAAGGTACTGGCAAAGCTGTGAGGACGGGGCGTGAGTCGTGCTTGGGTAGCTCAGACGGTAGAGCACTTGCCCGCGAAAGGGAAAGGTCCCGAGTTCGAGTCTCGGTCCGGCAGCCAGTTCTAATCTGCCAGGAAGTTTCAATCATAATAATAATAGGTCCAGTCACATTAAAGTGACCAACTCCTATTTTTGAGGTTAACGTGTAATAAGACGCCAGGTGATAGCATTAGTAGGTGATGGATTGGGGGGGGGGGGGGGGGGGGCGTGGTGGGAGGCTGCAAACAGTGTAGTCGTTGTCATAATGCGTAAAAGAGGAGATTTATGTGACGTCCAACAGGGCATAATCGTTGGCTTTCTTCCCAAGGGCGGAAGCATTTCCTAAACGGCAAAATCTGTAATCTTTTCACATGCCACTGTATGTAAAGTAAACCGTGCGTGGCAAAATATCGGTATTCTAATCCGGCTCCGAGGCAACTGTGTTGCACTTCGGGCAATAGGCGACACAGGTGAACAATAGCTGCAGATATGTGTGCTGGCGGATAGACGTGCAACTTCTGTGCAGCTGACCGCCCAGACGAACCAAGGGCTACCACCAATGTTTCCTCGACAACGTATGAGCTTCCGCAGTAGGCACCTGGTTCGTGCACCCATGCTGACTGCTGTTCATTGGCGTTGAAAGCTTGCATTTGCATGCCGGTACCACAACTGAAAGTCCACTGAGTGCTACAGGTGGCCTCTCCATATTAATCACGTTTTATGCTCCATCGGACAGATTTCCATTGGCATGTAACGTCTGAAAGCAAACGCCCTGCAACCCTGAGGGAGCGTAATGGTGTGGGCAATGTTTTCGCGGCACTCCCTGGGTGATCTCGTTATTCTGAAAGGCGCAATGGATCAACCCTAGTACGCACCTATCCTTGGGGACCATATCCACCCTTAGATGCACGTGTAACATAGCTCGCAGTGTATGTGCGTGGTTCTGAAAGCTCTAGGATGAATTTACCGTACTGCCCTGACCGCCAAATTTCCCGGCTTTAAACCCAATCGAGAATCTGAGGGGCCACCTCGATCGAGTAGTTTGTGCCACGGATCCTCAATCGATAAAATTCTATCGCAGCTGGACAAGTACTGCAGTCGGAATGGCTTCTTATCACTGTCATTACCTCATTGACTCTATTCCTGTACATCTCATGCTGCAAAAGGCGTTTATTCGGGATTTTAACACATGGACACATTACTGCGTTTCGACAGTGTAATAATACTAACAAATTTCGCGTATTTCAGTGCCCCTCCTTTAGGTCTTTCAATTGGACGGCACTTTGGCGACTTGCTTATCATTAACGTACACCAGTTGTCAAACCGGGGAAAGGGAATCGGCAGTTTAACGTGGAATCCGCACCACGTGTTGTTTCTACCGACTCCTGATATCATTGAGAGGTGAAGGCTGGATTAAACGCAGACTGAAAAATTTATTGGTTCAACTGGGATTCAATCCCGCGATTCTCGATTTGCAGCCACGCGCTTTGCCGGTAGACCACCAGCTCCAACAGTTACGAGATGGTAATCGAACTGTATTGGCGGAGTATTTCGTCGTATTTTACGTCAAGTAAATGTGCTGTGGTGCAAGCCAAAGTAAATTCATGCTAAGGGCATCAATTTCTAATCCTGAAAATGTGCAGCCAGGGCAGTACTGTAAGTGGAAATCGGACATTAATGCTCTAAGTAAAAATCAAACTCTTCCATCTTTCGTAAATAATTGCTATACATCTAGAAAACAAACCAAAATTGTGAAAACATTTCATACAAGACTACCGATAAATTTTTATGACTAAAAATAAACGGGTATGGAAATATACATGTGGTGGATGAAAAGTAGTGGCAGTTCGGTTGTAATTCATGCCAAACTTTATTGACTAAAATTCACTTTATTACATTTCCGTCTCGCGTCTCGATCACCTTCCACACCCACATGAAAGATGTCATACACTGTCAGTGCATCCATCTGTGATGATGTCTCGCTAGGACCGCCATAGGGTGTCTTATCATTTGCTGTAACGCGTACCACGAAATACTTCGTTCATTTGGGCGATCAGGTCGTAATTGGGGGGACGCTACCGGATGAATACGGTGGATGTTCCAGTATGTCCCGCTGCCACATACGCGGAGCTCCTGCACAGGGCTCGTCGTTTGGCGTCGTGCATTGTCTAGAGTTGGTGGAATGCAGCGCCGGGAGGAAAGATTGTTGCGCGCTCCGACCAAGCGCCCTTTCAGTCTTGACCCAAGCACATTTTTCGTGTTTCCCAAACATACTATTAAGGCATTTGAGCTAACCTCTCCAACTTTGAAATAGTACACACAGCAACTGACTGAAACACGACCTATGCCGCTGACTTTACTACTTCAGCCCACCATCTATCAGCAACAGAAAGCGCGCGTACCAAATGACTCACATCCTTCATGTTACGGCATTGTGCTACTACTTTTTATCCAACACATGCAAAGACGCATGTGTGAGTACTTGTTATCTCCCATCTTGGTAGTGGGCTAATTATTGGGAGGTGCGTTATCTATACCGGGTGTATCGAAAACAATCATCCGATCTGGCCCGTCTATATTTCTGAAACTACGAAACATATACAATTAATTTTGTTTTTTGATGAACGGAAACCGAAAAAGTTTTTTTCATCCTTTTCATTGGTGTTCAATATGCATTCTTGAGATGCACGGAATGTGTCAATGCGGTGTTCAAATTGTACCAACACTGCAGCAAGCATGTCTTGAGTTACAGTTTCCACAGGTGCTGTTATCCGATGTCTCAGTTCATTTATTGCTGTTGGTAACGTAGGTACATAAAGAGTCTCTTACAAACCCATACATATATAATCACATATAGTCGGGTACGGTGACCTTGGAGGCCAGTAATCTACGGCCTAGTCAATTAGTCCAGTGTGACCGATCCATCGTTTAGTAATCGTTTGATTTAGAAATTCCCGCATTTCCAGATGCCACTGTCGCGGTGCCCCATCCCATTGGTAAATGAAGTCGTTCGAATCAAACTGTGGGAAAAGAAAGTTTTCAAGCATATCGAGATATATGCTTCGTATAACAGTGTTTCTGGCAAAGAAAAATGAATCATACACCTTTTCCCGTTAAACTGCACAAAACACATTTAATTTAGGAGAGTCTATTTTATGTTGTAAAACTTCATGTGGTTGTCCCGTACCTCATATTGTCACATTCTGACAGTTCGCCTTTCCGTATAAATGGAATGTGGCCTAGTCACTAAACACTAACTGGGAGAAAACAGCCATCCTCCACCTTGCCGAGAGTGAAATTATGGAACTTCACACGATGTTATCGCCCTCACGAAAAGCTCGCAGTAGCTGAATTTAATATTATTTGATGCATAAACGTCGACGCAGAGACGCCAGACGGACATCGGGGGCGTGCTGAGCTGTCGAGCTGCACGGCGAACGGATTTCTGCGGACCCCTCGTGAAACTGTGGTGGTTGCGTTCGACGTCTGTGTCAGGCACTCGGGGACGGCCCGGCGATTCGCCTTTCCGCAAACATTGTTTCTCTTAATCGTTGATGCCATCGTCTAATGCTCTGTGCTGTAGGAGGATCCGCACCGTACCTTGTATGAAAGTCACGCCGAACACTTGTTACTGCCCACACTGCGCAAAATGCAGAACACAAAACGCTTTCTGTCGTCGCGACACCATTTTTACTAGGACTGAAATGGACGGACAGTTCAGCTGCCAAGCGGTAACCATGTAAAGCCCGAGGGTTTGCTCTTTCCAGCAGTACGCTATTCACGCACGTATGTCGAATAACATGTTACTTTTTTTTTTAAATCGGTTGATTCTTTTTGATACACCCGGTATATTTACACTCTAAACCGTACCACCAAGAAATTACCCCAGTGTGAAGGAAATCGGTAGATGTGATGTACGTGTAGAGGCAAACAAATGATAACAATTGCAGGAAAAAAATGGCTCTGAGAACTATGCGACTCAACTTCTGAGGTCATTAGTCGCCTAGAACTTAGAAATAATTAAACCTAACTAACCTAAGGACATCACACACATCCATGCCCGAGGCAGGATTCGAACCTGCGACCGTAGCGGTCGCTCGGTTCCAGACTGTAGCGCCCAGAACCGCACGACCACTCCGGCCGGCCAATTGCAGGAAAATTGGGTTATTCATTCAGGAGAAAGTCATAACGCGTTGGTCCACCTCTGGCCCTTAAGCAAGCAGCTATTCGGCTTGATCTTGATTGATAAAATGGTGGATGTCCTCCTGACGGATGTCGTACCATATTCAGATCAATTGATTCGTTACATCGTCAAACTCCCGACCTGGTTGCAAGGGGCTGCCCATATTGTTCCAAAATTGGGGAGAGAGGCGGCGATTTTGCTGGCCAGTGTATTATCTGGTAGGTACACACAGATGAAACTCTCACCATGTGTGGTGCGTAAAATATCGTCGACACTGAAAGCGTTCCCAGCAGAGTTTAACCCCTCGTAAAGACAAAAGGTGGTCATACCGCATGTTGAAGTCCACTACTAGGTGTCTGGGTACTTTTGATTGGACAGTGTATTTCAGAATGTTAGCAGTGGCCAGAAGTTGGGACATTTAGCTTTCCGCTTAAGGCTGGTGCGGGGCGGGTCAAGATACCTCTAAAAGTAGAGACATCTGGCAGCATTAGAGGAAAATGTCCATCAAAGTAGCTGTGTTGCGCTCTCTACCTACAGTTGTTCTCGTGGGCGACAGAGCCGCCGTAGCCATGACGCCCCTGGGTTTTATACTGCGGACACCGTAGTCGCGCCTGATGAGCTCTCAGAAATTATGAAATGTTTTCGCAGATTTCAATTATGATGGGACAACAACTGTACAATATACCGTAAACATGCAGGATGTTCCGAAATCCCCGTTACAAATTCCTGTAACGCACCGTTCCCTCGCTACAGCCATTTGAAAACATGTTGGCAACGCGGCCACTTGTACAAGTAAGTTATTCGGTATGACCCAGTACCAATACCACTCATTAAAAGGAAACTCAATATGTTTTCAGAAACACTGTTCTTTACAATACGGCCTTTTCCAACTCGGGTGCGCTGCGTCTCTTTGAAGCACTACAGTCACCCCTGCTGACGGTGAACGCACCATTTTCTCAAAGTCGTTGCGCAGAAAAGCGTATGCGATGAAGTCGGACGCTGCGGAGAACGAGCTTGATAAAGGCGACGAGCTTCGCCATACAGATGGATCATGTCGGTGTATTCGGCAATAGGGCGCTCCGCAATGTTGCTCTAATACTGACAGACACGTGAGTGACGCACAAGCCATGTCAGAGTGGTAGGACAGACGGTAAATGACATCCGACGTAAGCACCTCCCCCCAACCCCTCCGCCTCCCACGATGACTACCCTGTTGCATACCCACCTAGCAAACATGTATTCAAACGGCTGTAGCACGGAAAGTATACGCTTCCATACGTGGGTTCCAATTTAAAATATTGTCGCTTAGTTCCCTCTAAAAGTGCTAATTTCGGAAAACTCTGTATCTGTCCAGCAAACTGTACAGCTGGTGTCGTACCACATTCGAAATATCCGATTTTATTTCAGGATTTCGGTGTTATGGCTCTTTGCAGAAACATTACTGAATTTTCCTGTATATTGTTGTCATTAAAGCCGAGTACCGTTTCTGTCTCCATACCATAAAGCATAAGTACCATTTAAATCATTTCAAGCACTATTTTAGTTATTCGGGAGGGCGACAGTTCAATCCCGCGTCCGGCCATCCTGATTTAGGTTTTCCGTGATTTCACTAAATCGCTCCAGGCAAATGCTGGGATGGTTCCTTTGAAAGGGCACGGCCGACTTCCTTCCCCATCCTTCCCTAATCCGATGAGACCGATGACCTCGCTGTCTGGTCTCCTTCCCCAAAAACAACCCAACTATTTCAGTTGCTAGGTTTTAGGAAAAAATAAGTGTATCATTCTCAAAAAGTCGGAGAGAAGCGATATAGTTCCTACAAAGAACTTGAAGAAAATCATTTTGGCTACTACGCCATGTCGTTATAAAACACTGAAAAACGAAAATACCGACATTTCGACCATCTTGTCAGCGATCCTCTTCAGGGCGAATATATGCCAGGAAATTTCAAATCAGTGCACACTCCACTGCAAAGTGAGAGTTCAATTAGGGAACAACTTTCATTTCTTCTTCACCTTTGATTAATTTCCCGAATTCCTCGTCCTTTTTGTGTATTGCTGTCTTTACACAAGGTGTTTCACAATTCACGTTACACATTTCTAGAGCTCGCAATTTTACTTAGAAACTCATGCCTGCAAACGTCACCCAACGACGTTACAGGCGCCAGCTCCGGTAAATGTATGTATGTACAGGATGATCCGGGATTGTGTTACAAACTTCCTAGGATGATGGAAACAGACGAATGTATCGATTTGAGGTAAGGGCCCCTGTACCGGAAACAAACGTGTCGAAAGTTGTAAGTGAAAATCGTTATCCTACCTCTGACAGTGGAGTACAAAAAAATGGTTCAAATGGCTCTGAGCACTATGGGACTCAACATCTTAGGTCATAAGTCCCCTAGAACTTAGAACTACTTAAACCTAACTAACCTAAGGACATCATACACACCCATGCCCGAGGCAGGATTCGAACCTGCGACCGTAGCAGTCCCGCGGTTCCGGACTGCAGCGCCAGAACCGCTAGACCACCGCGACCGGCAGTGGAGTACAAGTACTGGTACTGTTGTTGCTAGGATTGTAGGGTAGGCAACTTTCAGAGACGGCAGTATAGACCAAAACAAGATAAAATGTGCAGTAAACATGGACTCTAAACTGCATGCTTCAGGAGCTATAAGCACTTGTTCAATAGTGGAGACGGGTTTCACGCTAGCGAAGGTGAACAAGTGCTCATGGTTCATGATGTATGCATTTTACGGCCTATGTGTACTGCACTTTGTTTTCTTCCTTTGTTCCATACCACCGCCTCTGAAAGTTTCCTGTCCTACATCTTAGCCACAACGATAACGGTACATACTGTCAGAGGTAACAGAAAGGTTTTCTGTTATAATTTTCCAGTACAAGGACATAATCTCAAATTTATACATTTATCCATCTGCATCATCTTAGAAAGTTTGTAACATCTTCGTGGGATCCCTCTATTTTTGTAGGCGCCGGTGCCTATGACTTGTAGCGTCGCTAGATGACGTTTTCAAAAGTAGATTCCTATGTAAAACTTGATCAGTTAAGTTCCCTGCACAGCCCCGAGTAGTGTGGAGCGTGACTTGTGAAACACCCGGTATATAGAATGAATAACATCAGGGAATGGACTGGAACGCTGTCTCACTCACTTCTCACGTATTTCCTTACTTTTATGTCCAACTCGTACAGCTAGTGTCTCACTTCTGCTAGAGTTCTACGTAATGTTTCGCTCGCTATATTTTATTCCTGGTTGCATCTAAAATTCAAACTGTATATTCGGGTCAACATTGCCAAAAGTTTTTTCTGTATATAAAGATGTTATAAATATGAGTTGTGTTGCCTCCAAATTGATTTTCCTCTAGATCAGCTTCTGTAAGGTGCTCCATTCCTCTGTAAATAGTTTGTATCAATATTTTCAGCTAGGAGTTATCATAGTGGTGGTTTGGCAGTATTCGCACTGACCACGATTTGCCTTATTTGGTATTGGTGCTATTACGTCTCTCGTTTAGTGTGAGGATTTAGCGGTTATTTCAGCTGGCGTACACGTTCAGGAGTGAAACAGTAAATCCCGGCAGAGTGAGTCTTCGCCAGCTCCGCTGCAGCCCTCTGGTAGCGAAGCCCTGCGCTATAGACAACTGACTGTGTGAGGGACTAGTAGCGACACCTAGCAGCGACGTGGTGAATAGGAAAATAGTATTACTAAAAGTTTCATCCACGCCTTTAGCATTTAGAATGGAGATACGGCACGGAAGTTAATAGCAAAAGAAAACAGCCATAGTAGCAGTCTCTCTCTTGCAATGCAACGTCAATGATACAACAATAATAGACCAACTGAATCTGAAGAGGTAGTAATGTAATTTCTTTTCTGACATGCAAGATACTTTCATATAAAGCTGAGCCTGAGTGGTTGTCATGTAACTACCAACGGAAATATTATATGAAAGATGTAGTAAAATCGTTAAGAAATTAGTTTTTTAAATGTTATCTGTTTAATTTAGTATTCAGCTCACATGAAACCAGTAGAATTATCCTCTTTCATAGAAAGAAAGAGTTTATCTCATTAGTGACCTGTGTCATATCATGATCTCATTTTGACACTTGAATAATTTGAAGAAAAAAAAAAAGAGAAGGCCTGTGTTCGTTTTGAAAATACAATTAGTGACAATATACATTTATAAAAGGTACTGAGTGTGAACTGTTACGAAACGATTTCTGATACAGAATTTATTTATTATCATTTAATCAATCAGGATGCTAAAAAGAAAAGGCAGACTCAGACACCTGAAAATATTTTTTTCTTTCACTATTCACTTGTGTCATGGTATTGATACAATATTTTGCATATCTTTTGACATTGAAATAATTTATCCTGTTTCAGCACTGAGAATGTGCTAAGTAAATATGTAATATATGTATCAGTATTATAGGCAAACTTATTTTTCCAATTACTGATTGTTAACTACAAGAAAATGGAAGCTGTTTTGGTATTTATCTTAGCAGCATTTAGCATAAAAACGAAAATAAAGCCTATTAGTTTTTTTAGTAAGGCCTCTATTTCATTGTTGTAATCCTACAAATGTTCATGATACTATGCAGTTTCATTTGTGAGTGAGATATATTATGTATAAAGTACCTCGAAAATATATGTAGATGTGATCTGGTGAAGAAAGTGTGCGTATTAAAATTTAAAATGTTTGCAACAGCATAATCAGGTTTATTTTGTACTGTGGGAGTGAGCTCCACGTGGGATCCGAAGCACGGACCCCACGGGGGTGCCCGGCATGCGCCACATGCCAGGGCAGAGGTGGAGGCTAGTGTTCGGAAGTCTGAAAATTCCAGCGCCGGCCGGGGATAGAACCCCGGCCCGGCTGGGGCGAATAGCCCCAGCCGAGGCGCTGGAACGTTCCAGACCCCCTTACCACTAGACCACCGGGGACCCCGGCCCTTTCCTGCTCTGAACTCGATCTGGTACTCGTGTCACAGTACAGCACTTCCTGTTGTCGGCTGTGTTTACATCTGACGCTGTGTGGCGGACTCTAGCCGGCAACATTAGAATGCTGTGAGGGGGAAGTGTTTACCTCCGACTGCTCGCCGTCCCCCTTACCCAGCTGAAGTTTTATTGCGTGGCTGTAGTTGCTTTATAAAGACATTTGAAATCAGCCTCTGCGACTGTATGCAGTCGACACTTGTTAATCGTTTGTTTCAACCTGTTCCCAAATGCCTCGAGAAAACCGAAGAAATTTCTTCACTAATCGAGGCGACTGTCATAGCAGAAGGACCAGCAGACATTCTATGATTACAAGTCAACGCCTAGCTTAAACCGGATAATTCGATTTGTTTCATAAGTTGTTTTAACAATGCACAAAATACCACAGCATATTATTAATCAGTTGCAAATAAATATCTGTGTGTGCAGTTCAGGTCTGCGCCGTAGATTTTTCGTGAAAACGTCGGGATAAAATCGTAACATGTGTTTCATATTAATATGTAATTTAATTATCAATATCTGTAATACAGTGGTCAGACGGTTACTCACCATTTTGGACTTCCAGTGGCCGGTGTACGATATAGCCTTTGACTACGTTATCGCGTCGCGCCGTTTCTTCCTTTTCTTCCGACTCTGCGGGATCTGTCGCCTTCTCTCAGCGCTGCACTTTTTAGGCTTCTGGGAGGGCTTTTCTCGTGTTTTCTGTAATTTAGAGCATATTTACAAGTCCTGTGAGACGAACTCCTCCTTTGTGTCATAGGTTTAAACTCAATATAGATTTTCGCTTATATTCCGGCGAATATTTTTATTTTCTATTCCGGCGCTCCCTAAGCTGTTCATCGCAATGACACCCAAATCAGTATCCTAGCTTACAGCTACACCAGTTTATAACTTTACACAAAGATGATTTGTAACAATGACGCGCATATGCCTACACTGGTAGGATGACAACACAGGCAATAAGCGACAACCACGTACAGACGGCGTGGACTTAACCTTTGTTTGCGCACTGTCGGTCTCGTAGTTATTAGTGATTCAAATCTAACGCCATTTTGTCACACAAGAAACTTCGACCCAGGAGAAAGTAGACGTTTTCACGTCAGAATAACTTCCAGGAAGTTTTCGACTTTCGCAAAACAGAAACGAGTTTCGACGCTGTGGAATGCAACAAGAAGTAACAGGTAACGAATTGTTTCGGGATTCCACCATCCATGCTGCAAACGATGATCAAGCAGAAAGATAATGTTGCTGATAAGCATCAAAAGACGGGAGCAAGCAGACCGGGCGAGTCCCCGCCTCTTTCTGAAAGCTTATGGAATTGGCTTACTCAATGCAGGGTACAGAAGGTATTTGTCGGAGGTTATAGCTTAACGGATCGCTAAATCATTAACGGTTAGTCTGAGAACCGAAGTCTCAGATACAAATAAGGAGTGACATGCCAACTCCAAAGACATAAGTTCGTTTATAAGAAATTTAGTTCACAAAATGCATCCATTCGTGACAGTTTGTTCACCATTGAAAAATTAATGAAGCTGAATTATTGTATTTTCGAACATTTGTGTGTGCCTTCCGTTCCAAATACTAAAGCAAATAACATGTAAGAAAACTGGGAATACAATAGTAAAAAAAATATCAAAATTTTATTTCGATTTTTCCTGATTTCATCTAGAATAAAGTCGAGTTAAATAGAATTAACTATACGAACTTTTTCTCTTAATTATTCGAACTTTTTCTTAGATCCTTTGACCTTCGAATTGTGCAGACTCGATTGTAACGGTCCCTTGAGCTTCTAATTTTCTAGAGTCTGCATTAATGTCTAAAAAGTAAAAATAAATCTTCTCGTGCTACTATCCACGTTGCAGTGGATGCTGATTTGGTTGTCCATTTTAGTATATCAGTATGATTATAGAGTCCTAATCAACGTACGGAACGCTGTTACGGTATAAACGTACGTTTATTTTTACCAAAGCTGCGTAAGAATGCGCTTCTGCCATGCATCCCCACTCCCTAAACCCGCCATCAGGCAAAAGAAAGTGAATATTCTTTCCTTTGTTTTTCACCCCTCAAATGGCTCTGAGCACTATGGGACTTAACTTCTGAGGTCATCGGTCCCCTAGAGCTTAGAACTACTTAAACCTAAATAACCTAAGGACATCACACACATCCATGCCCGAGGCAGGATTCGAACCTGCGACCGTAGCGGTCGCGCGGTTCCAGACTGTAGCGCCTAGAACCGCTCGGCCACCGCGACCGATAATGACGTTGCAGCAGAGACCTGTTGAGTGAGTGCTTAAACGAAAGGCATGGACGAATAAAAATACAAAACAGATATATACGTAACGTCACGTAACCATGAAGAAAACCAGACTTCGTTTATTTTACCGTATCAGTACTCATTTCGTTTAATTCTTTTAACAAACCGTCAGTGGTATTCATAATTTTGGTCGCTTTCTACATCTAGGAACGTTCTTTGCAATAGATGAGTTTCTGATATTTACTTACAGCATTCTTGTGTCTTTTCCCCTTGCATTTGGAATTGTCTTCTCTGACTGCAGATTTTGGAGCAGCACTGGTGTCATTAGCCTAAATTTATGTTGATCTGCAGCGCTGAGGTTGATCCCTCACCTGTGGTCGAGTGAGAGATCATTCCAAAGTCTGGCAGGCAGCGAAAGACTTGCGACGGGCCGATTGTAGGGCCTCCAGAGGAAGCTTCTTGGAACGCAAATTCTGGGCGTTCACAGAAGGTGAGTTTGCTGGTAGTTAGCATCAATAGGCGCGTAATTGGGCCCCCTTAGTAACATGGCTGCCAAGGAGGGAAAGTACGGCAGTGTGCACTCCGTGTGGATAAGGTGGGGGAGTCACTCCTGATTTGTAAAGAGTACAGGGTGCAGCCAACTGCAGGTGGTGGCCCAAGTCGGTGCCAATGACGTGTGTCGCTTTGGATTGGAGGAGATTCTCTCTGCCAGTCTTGCTTGCGAGATTAAGGCGGAGCTCACCATCTGCACCATCATCGACAGAACCGACTGTGGTCCTTCGGTGCAGAGCCGAGTGGAAGGTATGAATCATAGGCTCAGGCGGTTATGTGACCGTGTAGGCCTCAGACTCCTTGACTTGGGCCATAGGGTGGTGGGTTTCTGGATTCCGCTTAATAGGTCAGGAGTCCACTACACACAGGAAGCGGCTACATGGGTAGCGGGGGCGGAGTTTTAGGTTCTCAGGAAACCATAGAAATAGCGTCCGTCTAAAAGGGGGCAGGTAACACACAGTAAGGTGGTTGTAGAAACGATCGGTGTTGTAAATTATCTTAGCTGTGTTGGGAAAGAACCAGAGCTCCAGGCCCTAATAGAAAGCACTGAAGCTCAAACAGTTATAGGTACGAAAAGCTGGTTAAAGCCGGAAATAAGTTAAGCCGAAATTTTTTCAAACGACCTAACTACGTTCAGAAGGGATAGATTAAATACAGTTGGTGCTGGAGTATTTATTGCTGTCAGAAGTAGTTTACCTTGTAGTGAAACTGAAGTAGATAGTTCCTGCGAAATAGTATGGGTAGAGGCTATACTTTTCAATCGGACTAAACTATTAATTGGATAGTTTTACGACCCCCGACTGAGAGGATATAGTTGCTGAACAGTTGAAAGAAAACGTGAGTCTTTTCAAATAGGTACCCTACTCACACAATTATAGTTGGTGGTGATTTCAATCTACCGTCGATATGCTGGAAAATTTATACGTTTAAAGCCGGCGGCAGCAGGCTTAAAACGTCATCATAAATTGTACTGAATGCTTTCTCAAAAAATTATTTTGAACAATTAGTTCGCGGGCCCACTCGAAGCATAAATGGTTGCGAAAGCGTACTTGACCTCTTAGCAGCAAATATTCCTGGATGAATAGGTAGTATCATGACGAATACAGGGATTAGCGACCACAAGGCAGTTGCTGCTAGACTGAATACTGTAACACCTACAACCATCAAAAAGAAACTCAAAGTACATCTATTTTTAAAAAGCTGACAATGCCATGCGCCTTTTCCCGGATGATGCTGTAGTGTACAAAGAAGTTGCAGCATTAGAAAATTGTAGCGAAATGCAGGAAGATCTGCAGCTGATAGGCATTTGGTGCAGGGAGTGGCAACTGACCCTTAACATAGACAAATGTAATGTATTGCGAATTCATAGAAGGATCCTTAATTTTATGATTATATGATAGCGGAACAAACACTGGTAGCAGTTACTTCTGTAAAATATCTGGGAGTATGCGTGCGGAACGATTTGAAGTGGAATGATCATATGAAATTAATTGTTGGTAAGGCGGATACCAGGTTGAGATTCATTGGGAGAGTCCTTAGAAAATGTAGTCCATCAACAATGGAGGTGGCTTACAAAACACTCGTTCGATCCATACATGAGTATTGTTCATCAGTGTGGGATCCGTACCAGATCGGGTTGACGAAGGAGATAGAGAAGATCCAAAGAAGAGCGGCGCGTTTCGTCACAGGGTTATTTAGTAACCGTGATAGCGTTACGGAGATGTTTAGCAAACTCAAGTGGCAGACTTTGCAAGAGCGGCGCTCTGCATCGCGGTGTAGCTTGCTCGCCAGGTTTCAAGAGGGTGCGTTTCTGGATGAGGTATCGAATATATTGCTTCCCCCTACTTATACCTCCCGAGGAGATCACGAATGTAAAATTAGAGAGATTCGAGGGCGCACGGAGGCTTTCACACAGTCGTTCTTCCCTTGAACCATGCGCGACTGGAACAGAAAAGAGAGCTAATGACAGTGGCACGTAAAGTGCCCTCCGCCACACACCGTTGGGTGGCTTGCGGAGTATAAATGTAGATGTAGAACGCTTTTTAAAGAGACAGCCTCCACTCCTTCCTATCTGATCATGTAAGCGTAGAAGAGATGTGGAACGATTTCAAAGAGAGAGTATCGATTGCAATTGAGAGATATATATATACACCACATAAATTAATAAGTGATGGTACTGATCCCCCATGGACAAAACGGGTGAAATCGCTGTTGCAGAAGCAACGAAAAAGCGTGCCAAATCTGAAATACTCCAGAATCCCCAAGACTGGTGAAGTTTTGCAGAAGGTCTAAATATAGCGGCTACTTCAGTGCGAGATGCTCTTAATAATTTCCGCAACAATTCTCTGTTTCGAAATCTGGCGAAAAACCCAAAGAGATTCTGGCACACCAGTGTCAAGACGCAATCAGTACCTTCATTGCGCGAAAATAACGGTGAAGTCACTGATGACAGTGCCACTAAAGTAGAGTTATTAAACATGGTTTTCCGAAACTCCTTCAGCAAAGAATACGAAGTAAGTATTCCCGAAGTCCAGTCAACAGAAAGTGCCAAGATGAGAATCATAGAAGTAAATATCCTCGGTGTAGGTTGGTTCTGAGCACTATGCGACTTAACGTCTGAGGTCATCAGTCGCCTAGAACTTATAACTAATTAAGCCTAACTAACCTAAGGACATCACACACATCCATGCCCGAGGCAGGATTCGAACCTGCGACCGTAGCGGTCGCTCGGTTCCAGGCTGTAGCGCCTAGAACCGCACGGCCACTCCGGCCGGCTCCTCGGTGTAGCAAAGCAGCTTAAATCACTTAATAAAGGCAAGGCTTCCGGTCCAGATTGTATACCAGTAAGGTGAAACAATAGCTCCATATTTAGCAATTATATACAACCGCTCACAGAAAGATCCGTACCTAAAGACTGGAAAATTGCTCAGGTCACACCAATACCCAAAAAGGTAAGTAGGACTAATCCGCTGAATTACAGGCCCATATCACTAAGGTCGATTTGCGGTAGCGTTTTGGAACATATACTGTATTCGAACATTACGAATTACCTCGAAGAAAACGATTTATTGGCACACAGTCAGCACGGATTCAGAAAACATTGTTCTTGCGAAACACTTGTTATGCTCAAGAAGTAATGAGTTTTATCGGCAGGGGATGTCAAATTGATTCTTTATTTTCAAATTTCCAGAAGGCTTTCAACAGCGTTCCTCACAAGCGTCTTGTAACCAAGCTGCATGCCCATGGAATATCGCCTCAGTTGTGCGACAGGATTCGTGATTTCCTGTCAGAGAGGTCACAGTTCGACGGAAAGTCATCGAGTGAAAGAGAAGTAATATCCGGCGTTCCCCAACGAAGCGTTATAGGCCCTCTATTGTTCCTGATCTATATTAACGACATAGGAGATAATCTGAGTTGCCATCTTAGATTGTTTGCAGATGATGCTGTCATTTACCGTCTAGTAAAGTCATCAGACGATCAAAACGACTTGCAAAATGATTTAGATATGGTATCTGTATTGTGTGAAAAGTGGCAATTGTCCCTTAATAAAGAAAAGTGTGAAGTTATTCACATGAGTACTGAAAGAAATCCGTCAAATTTCTTCTACGCCGTATGTCACAAAAATCTTAAGGCTGTAAATTCAACTAAATACTTAGGGATCACAATTACAAATAACCTGAATTGGAACGATCACATAGATTGTGTTCTGGTAGTGGAAACCAAAGACTTGCGATTCATTGGCAGAACACTTAGAAGATGCAACAGATCTACTAGAGAGACTGCTTCACAATGCTTGTCCACCCTATTCTGGAGCATTGCTGTGCGTTGTGTGATCCGTGTCAGATGGGACTCACGGCTCGTTTTGTATTATCGCGAAAGAGGGGCTAGAGCACCACAGACAAGATACGTGAATTGGAGTGGCAATCGTTAAAACAAAGTCGTTTTTCCTTGCGACGGGATCTGCTCATGAAATTTCAATCACCAGTTTTCTCCTCCGATTGCGAAACCATTCTGCTGGCATCGACGTACATAGGAGAAATGATCATCACGTTAAAATAAGAGAAATCAGGGCTCGCACAGAAAAATTTAAGTGCTCGTTTTTCCCGCGCGCCGTTCGAGATCGAAACGAGAGAGAGAGACAGCTCGAAGGTAGTTCATTGAACCCTCTGCCAGGCACTTTATTGTGAACAGCGGAGTAATCACGTTGATGTAGATGTTGTATGCGTGTACGAATCTAAACTGAATTGTATGGTGATTCTCTCAGGGCGAGTAACATAGTCATTTGAAAATGTATCTTCGTGATATACATTAGTTGCACTGGTGACAGTATACAATGAAAATGGAAGCTACCAGGTGGACATAAATTGTACGACACAACAGGAGTATGAAAAGGAATTCCTTTTCCGACAGAGCCTGCAATATAATTGCCACTCATTGCGATACATTAACGTTACTTTATCTATCGTCTCGTCGCAGAGGCAGTATCTCTCATCACACTACGGAGATAAAGATGTAGCTTCTCTGCGCCCCCTTCTGAAGAAGGGCCTTGAAAGTCTGGAAAGCTAGTTTACAGGAATTAAAAAAATTCGAAATACGCTATCGGCAAACAATCGCAGCAACAGAAAATAATGAACGTAGTGCGATGAAATTTTGAGAATACGTTGCTTTGCGGCATATATGTAAGTGATGAACATTGCAAGACCACAGGTTAATGTAAGCGCGGGATAAGCCATGGCAAATGCGAAATGCTGTGAAACCGCCAGAATGTTGAATGCAAGCATGCAAACGTGCATGCGTTGTTTGTGAGTTACTGGATGTCAGTTTGTGGTACTTGCTGCAGTTGGTTGGTCAATACAGCGACTGTTAAAGCTGGAGTTGTCGTCCTATGACGTCCCATATGGGCTCGGTTGGAGACAGATCTGGTGATCGAGCAGGCCAGTGCAATATGTCGACACACTGTAGAATGTGTTGGTTTACAGCACCAGTCTGTGAGCGAGAGTTATCTTGTTGGAAAACACCCTCTGGAATGCTGTACATGAATGGGAGCACAACAGGTCAAATCATCAGATTGACATACAAATTTAGAGTCAGGGCGCGTGGGATAACTAAGCAAGAGCTTAAATTGCACTCGAGTCATTAACTCACGGTGTAGGTCCAGTGTATCTAGCACACAGACTGGATGGTTGGTTGGTTGCTGGCACTCAAGTGGTCTCCTCCTAACCAACACATGGTCATCAATGGCACCGGGGCAGAACCACATTTGATCAGAAAAAAAAACACCCTGCCCTCCAGTGATCTCTCATTCGACATCACTGCAGCCGTCCGCTGTGGTCCAACGGTTCTAGGTGCTTCAGTCGGGAACCACGCGTTTGCTACGTTCGCAGGTTCGAATCCTGCCTCGGGCATGGATTTGTGTGATGTTCTTAGGCTAGTTAGGTTTAAGTAATTTTAAGACTAGGGGACTGATGATCCATAGTGCTTAGAGCCATTTGAACCATTCTGACATCACTTAAGTCGCAAGGGTCAGTGGAATGCACGCTACAGGTTGTCTGGCTCGGGTCATACCTTGTTAAAAATGGATTACTTCAGTTAGTTGTGTCACCGTTGTACAAACTGCTGCAGTGTGATGTGACAGAGCCTTACAGTGAACACGATGATCTTCCCTTTCAGTAGTGCCACGTGACTTTACGGAGCCCGGTCTTCTTGCAACTGTACATTCTCCTGAACAACGCTGTCAGCAATCATTTACAGTGACAACATTCCTGCCAGGTCTTTCTGCAGTATCGCAGAAGGAACATCCGGCCTCTCGTAGCCCTATTAGAAGACCTCGTTCAAACTCAGGCGTTGTTGATGACCTCATTGTCGCTTTAAGGCATTCTTGACTAACATGAACTCACCACGTCCATCTCCAAAGTTGGTAACGCTCGCAACCCTTGCAGCGTGTATTTAAGGCAAACCTGATATTTATGCTCATAGCGGCACTTCTAGTGCCATTCTTACGCGGCTGGCGTGAAATCTGAACAGACGTGATCTTTCAGCGTACCAGCTTTGATTTATGTCGCCTAACTCCTTCCTGGCGTCGCCATATTTTTGCCGCCAGTGTATCACTGTAGCAGTCTTTCGTATAATTTGTGCTAAAGTCAAGAGCTCTAGGACATCAGAGTGGTTAACCTTAATCGGTTGAGAGATAGTTCGAACGTGAACTGTAGCGACTTGTTGCGGCAGAGGATTAGGATAGCGAGCTGTCGCCTGGAAATGGGTTTGATGATTGGAGGGGGAAGCAGCTTGTGATGGGGGCGGGGGTTAATGATAGCTCCCGCTGAGATTAATTTTGTCCTGGCTGTAAGCGACACAGAGCTCAGCACTTGATAGTGTTTCCACCTCGACCTCGCTCCGGGAATATTATTTGATATCCACAAGGTGTAACCATTTAACGTCGCTGAATCACCAGTCAGTACAGTTTCCAAGTAACGTCATTATTTAATAAACTGCTCCAGCAAAAGTTTAACGCCTACTTTACATCAAAGGAGTAAACTTGCACAGTAGATTGACAGCAATTGAGGCGTCGATGTCATATTGTAACAGGGTGACCGGAGCAGGTGACGTGGACGAGGTTGTAGGGCATGGCTGGGTAGGAGGAAGTGGCAGTTTTTGGCAATCTTCCTCTTTATTGTTGGTTCTCCCAAGACATTTTCCCGTAGCTCAGCCCCACCGCTCGTGTCGTGGTGGAGACGTGCTGATGCACGCAGTCCGGGGAACGTGACGATGGCCTCGGTCAGCGGCTGCACAGGCAGTAGGAGGACAGCGGCACGAGGCCGGGCCAGCCCAGCCCGCCTCCTGCAGACGCTGCAGCTCGTGACGACGCCGGGAGTCGCCGGTGCAGCAGTGGGCAACGCCCCCCACCGGCCGGTCCTCAGGGACAGCGTAACCGGTCACGACGACGTGACAGCGACCTAACGCCCAATCGGTCGAACCGAATGCCGACGCCCACCTCTGATGCCCTTAAATAGTGCAGGCCACTGCTGAATCCGCCGGTTACGCGGCGACGTGTTTATTAGAAGGTTCTCGATGAGTTGGCTAATGCAACCGCGCCACAAGTGGCCCGCGCCTTCTTAATTCTGCTAATACTGTGCTCTGATGGCTGCTGCGCACGTACACACATATCGACGCTCGTTGCAAAACTGTCAGCTGCATAATGCGCTGGCCGGCCTTCGTCCGCCGTGAGGCTGGCGCATCGCGCAATGAAACACACTAAATCACAATTTTGCACCGTATTTCCTAAAAATAACCCCTTGTCCTCTACAATTCCTCTCTCGTACGAAAAGAATTCGTCTCCGAATTCAACCAAAAAGTCAAAACAACTGAAGTTCACTTCACAAACTACACAAAATGCGATTGATTCACTATTTACACTGTGTTCATTCAGTTCTATCTTCAGTCTAATCTTTGTTTCTGAACATTACTCAGTGTTCTGCTGCAGTGCCCACAACTGTCCAGTGATATTGTCTGGACCCTTAGGTTAATGGTTGGAAGGGGGCGGGATTTGGGCTACTTTCCTCTTGAGCTGATAGTACACTAATCCTATGACAAAGATAAAAATACAGGTGGCAGTGGTTGATGATCCAATACCTAGTAAGCGTTGCTTATGCTCATTACACTACTCGTGCACTCGTTGAGAAAGATGTTCCATAGTTATACATCCAATTTGAGCTGCTAGCATCCGGTCCAAAGAGGCGAGCAAAGTCGGGTCTGATATGCTATTCAGAATAGTGATATTTTTTTCGTGACGAATTGCACCAGTTGGTCGGGTACATAGATCAATGTGCGTGTTATGTTCATGATTGTAGCTCCAGTAATCACGGCTGGTAAATGGAAAGTTGGCCCTGAAATGTCACACTGTGTGCCGTTAATTAAAAGTCCCTGCCCCCGCAATTCTATTCTTTGCGTACTCCCTTGCTTACCCTGCTCGTAACAAACACAAATAAAGACAGTGTTTCCCATGACTGAAAATACCCAATGTGGTCCCACTTGCGGAAAGAACTGCACCGTGCCTGCTATTATTTTGCTTAGGGCACTCCGTGACTGGTTCTTGAGAGCGGAATAGAGAATACTCGCATTATTTGGGAACAGTGTGTAACAATTTTGTGGGGAGATGGTAACTGGACCTGTTTGGCAACACAGGAAGTCTTGTGCAGTGAGGAACGCATGAGCTTGTCTGTTACGTGCCACTAACAGTATTTCCCACACGGTTAATTGTACGAATTTCTGCAAAATTTCCCACTTCACCGGATACATATGCAAGGCGTAACATTCAAATTTACAATCCTTACATGTCAATGGTATTATGATATGAATTCTCAGCAGGGTAGCCATCCATGTACTGGTAACAATGGCCATTTTGTAGTACAGAGATAAGTGCCCGTCTGTTAATGTCAGTAGTAGCTCCAGGGATGCGGGCAGTTCAGATTGAACTTCGCGTAATCCTTCCCGAAGTTGAAACTTCCTGGCAGATTAAAACTCGGGACCTTTTCCTTTCACGGGCAAGTGCTCTACCAACTGAGCTACCCAAGCACGACTCACGTCCCGTCCTCACAGCTTTACTTCTGCCAGTATCTCGTCTCCTACTTTCCAAACTTTACAGAACTTTGAAGAACTAGCACTCCTGAAAGAAAGGATATTGCGGAGACATGGCTTAGCCACAGACTGGGCAATGTTCCCAGAATGAGATTTTCACTCTGCAGCGGTGTGCGCTGATATGAAACTTCCTGGCAGATTTAATCTGCCAGGAAGTTTCATATCAGCGCACACTCCGCTGCAGAGTGAAAATCTCATTATGGAAGGTGAGGCAGAATTTTTTTGAATGAAGTAATTCCACTTTAGTTTGTCAAACCATTACTTATTGTGACTGCAGTTTCGACAATTGGTCACTTTTAAGCACCCTGAAAGCCGCCAGTCACCAAATGAAAGAGACGTAATCACAAAACAGACAAACTTTGGAAAATGAAAATTTCAAGGCTACTTACGTGGGACGTTGTATCCCACTTAATAAAATAAAGCTACGACATGCTGGAACGTAGTTGTCACCAGTGTAAAAGCAAACTAACACATGTTCCATTCACCGTGCAAGCCTACGTTAGAGCGCTGGTGAAATAATACCTGATATGATAAAGACTTAAGTCAATATCTCGTGTAGCAGGCATGGTAGACGTCTGACAATAGCAGCAAAGATGCAAACATACAAAGCTCATGAGCCATACAGCGCAAAGACGCTAGGGTCTAATATACAGAGGCGATACGTTTGTAAAACGTGTGCGCATAAATGAAGAAAGTGACAGAAATATGTGCCAAATGATACCGAGTGTGTAAATTAAAAGTAGCTAAAAATATGAAGTGGCTGTCAGGTCAAAGCAATACCCATAAAATAAAAGTATAGAATAGTGTGTAAAATATCAAGTATAGATGAAAGCAGCGGATCACACACGCAAAACAGACGCGAGCAGTCAGAGTGTGATGAAATGCAAGTAACACACAATTGTAGGGAAAAAAGGATGTTAAGTAGTAATAAGCGTAGCATGGTCAAGAGTATTTGGGAGAATTAACACGCTTAAAGCCAGTCATAGGAAAAAAATCGCTATATTGTAGAATGTTCTTGAAGCAGTCTAGTGACCTCCTACTTTTAAGATAGGTTTCATTCTAAATGTGTTCTGGTTGGTCTATAAAAGTCGTATAAATTTCAGTCTCTTCTAAATAATCAAGCTTACTTTTCCAATTTCGTGAAGAATTTCTAAAGAGCTTTCCATGTTATCTAACCGTAAAAGTGCCTCCCGGATGACAGGGTTCCGTACACACGCACCGTTACCACACTACATGGTTGAGTTAGCCGACACGGCTGATTCCCGCGCCATCCTGCAGATAAAGAGCTTTCTGCGGATGGACGTACGTGTAGAACTTTACGAACCACCCAACGTCCCCCAACAACTGCCAGCGGTTCGGCCACTCGGCCCTCCGCTGCGGCCTGGCAACTCGCTGCCGCGGATGCGCTGGCAATCACAGATCCAACACTTGCACACAAACACAGCCAAACCAGTGACGCTGTGCCAACTGCGGTGGGCCCCATGCGGCAAACTTCAGACAGTGCAACTCATACAAACAGGCGCTGAAGCGAAAACAAGACAAAAGCAGGGTACTATACGACATACCACGCCCAAGGCCAGCGCCGAACCCAGTAAGGAACGGCGTAACGTTTGCCACGGTTGCACGCCCTGGCGGAACGGCACAGGCTGCGGAACCTCAGCGCCCTACACACACACCCGTGAAACAACCGCTGCAATAGCCACACAACAGCCACAGGCAACACCTGAAACCCAACAAGCATCGGTACCAACAGCTATGCCCCCAAACAACACGACCCCACTCCCGGAAATCACGTGCTGCGAAGAAACGCACCATTTACAGGAAAACACATCCACACAAGAACCCCCCGAACCCCAAGCCCAGAGGAGGAATAGACGTACACGCAAACACAGGGCGGGGAACACGAAATCACCACAACAGGCCACGCAGCAACAACAGAACAGCAACACACAGGAAAACAATCAACAAGATACCGCGACTGTAACTCACACTACCATCCCCCTCACCACAGAAGTAACACAGGCGCCACAACCTCTGTCACAAAGCACAAATGCCGCTCCTAACAACACGCCAATACCCGCACAAGCGGCCGCTAACTCCACAACAGCACCTCGGGCTGCCACACCCAACACCGACACACCACCTGGGGGAATACTGGAAACACTATTCCCCCGACACACGACCGTTCAAATCCTTACCAAGGTGCTGACGGCCGTCACTACACTCATCACCCAGCTCATGAGCGCCGAACCCGGGCAATACTGGGCTGTCATACACACTGCCATCACAACACTCTTTCACACTCTTACATGAATAATATGCCACACCCGGCCCATAACGCAGACCCGCACGCACTATCACAGATCCTGTTCTGGAATGCGGACTCGATCCACAACAAAAGGGCAGAATGTGCCGCGTTCATGGAGCGCAAGGGAATCCTTGTCGCGCTACTGAGCGAGACTAAACTTAAACCGCACAAACAATTAAACTTTCCTGGCTATTGTGTCTATCGTACCGACCGACCAAGCGACGCCGTGGCAGGTGGAACTGCAATCGTCATACGCAAAGACATTGAGCACACAAACATAGAGCTCCCTCAACTGGAAAAAATCGAGGCTACGGCCGTCAGAGTCAAGTTCAACGGAGCCTACACCACACTGATATCGGTATACAACAGCCCTGTAGGCATCTCAACACGCGATATCAGCACATTACTCAACATTTCACCGCGAGTAATAGTCGCTGGAGATCTGAACGCAAAACACCCAGAATGGAATTCACGCATACGAAATCCCAACGGCAAAAAACTGTACGAACATTCACTAGGCAGAAACTACATTATACTAGCGCCGACTGAACCGACGCACATTCCCTATCAGAGGGGACACAGGCCAGACGTGATAGACATGGCCCTCATCAAGGGCATTACAGCGACACTCAACGTCGCCGTTGAAAACGATCTGCCCTCAAACCACCAACCTGTAATACTATACATTGAGGAAACACTGCAGCACACGGAACAACGCAAGATGTTGGACTACGGGCGTGCGAATTGGACATTGTTCAAGCAAACGCTTGATAGCCACATCCCACCTATACACGAAATTAACGAAATAGCACAAATTGACGAGGCAGTAGAAACACTCACCAACGCCGTCCAGGACGCAATGGCAGGCACCATACCTGATCGCACCTCACAACAACGCAGTGCGGCCCTGCCCCAGGAAATCCTGGGCCTAATCTCAATGAGGAATCGCCTCAGGAGACAATGGCAGCGCACCAGGCGCCCGTACTTCAAACGGCACGTTAACATACTACAGGGCATCATACACGATAAAATAGAAACACACAGAACACAACAGTGGAACCAAAAACTCGAAGGGCTGGACACCACACGACCTGGCGTGTGGCAACTAGCCCGACACTTCACCAGGGAGAAAATATACACCCCAACGCTTCAAGGGCCTGACGGACCTGCATACTCAGCGGAAGAGAAAGCAGAGCTAATGGCCCGAACACTCGCAGCGTCATTCACACCGAACCTGGTACCATCAGATCCAGCGTTCACACTTGCTACTGACCAAGAGGTTACACGCATTCTAGCCCAACCAACGCGCGACGACATTCGACATGCTAGCACAGCCGAAGTCTCCTGGGCTATAATGCATTCCGCTGCTAGGAAAGCCCCTGGTCATGATGGCATTCAAAACCGTGTCCTCCAGGAGTTCACGGATAAAGCAACTAGTACCTAACACACATAACGAATGCCATACTAAAACACCAACACTTCCCCGCCTTTTGGAAGACGGCCAAGGTCCTGATGTTCAGGAAGCCGGGGAAAGACCACAGCCTCCCACAAAATTACCGACCCATCAGCCTTCTGAGCTCGCTCAGTAAGGTTGTTGAGAAGGTGATTCTCAAACGCATCACTAGGCACTGCATAACAAATGACATCCTGAGACCGGAGCAATTCGGCTTCAGGAATCACCACTCCACAACACAACAACTCTACGGGTTGTTGAACATATAACACATGGCTTCAATATAAACAAAGCTACAGGGGTAGTGTTCCTTGACATCGAAAAGGCTTTCGACCGTCTATGGCACAACGGCCTCATCCGCAAACTCAGCGACGCGGGATTCCCCGACGGGCTGCTGCGTCTAATACACTCATACCTCACAGACAGGAGTTTCAACACCGACGTGCAGGGAAAACAATCAACACGACACGGTATACACGCGGGAGTACCCCAGGGAAGCATCCTAGGGCCACTACTGTTTAACCTCTACATAAACGATCTCCCAACCACACACAACACAATGATGGCAATCTACGCGGATGACACAGCCATCCTTGCGCAAGATTGGAAACCATCAAACATTACGTCACGCTTACAGACTGCACTCAGAGTGGCCGAGCCTTGGTTTGAGAAATGGCGTGTTAGAGTAAAAGTCGACAAGTGCGAAGCCGTTCTGTTCACTAAAAGACCGAAGCGACTGCGCAAACACCGCTACTGCAGACCAATAACTCTACATGCACGTCCAATACGTTTCTGCGAGAAAGTTAATACCTCGGTGTCTGGCTGGACCGGAAATTACTCTGGGGGGACCACATACAACACATGACCAACCGAGCTAGCGCGAGGCTCAAACAGCTCTATCCTATGCTCAACAGGCGTAGCACACTGAACAGAAGGGTGTCGAGGTCCATGTACATGACATCCGACCCCTGATGACGTACGCAGCTCCCTTCTGGGGATACGCTGCGCCTACACGCCTGCGCCTTCTGCAGCTCATACAAAACAAAGTACTCAAAATCATATGCAATGCTCCACGATACACACGCATCGCGGACCTTCACCGGGAATACCGACTTGAGACTCTCACGGAGGTAATCCACAAACTCACCACAAGACTATACAGAAACTCCAGACATTCGCAGAACCCGTTTATTCTGAATCTGGGGAACTACGACCACAACCACAGATGGAAACATAAAAGACGAAAAGACATACTTGCAAGGACATAACATCTATGGCCAAGCATACGCAAACATAACGGCAAAGGCGAGCCCCTGTTAATCACACGCATTTACTGGATATCCAGCTGAAATACACTGCCGAATAACTGGCACCACACAGGGAAGCCGTACCGTACACTGCATGCAAACAAGCTCCACACATCCCCCACACAGTGAGATGATCTATGGCCGATCTCCCACTACTGTATAACGATCTCGATTGTTCCAGGAATGTAGCAGCTGCAGCAACTGGGACACATCGCCATCGCTTGTCACGGTAATGATGCATGATACTTATACTAACAAATCCAACCTTTCATGAGCTATCGCAGCTAGTAAGCCACTACTGCTCTTACTACCCATCCCACTGTCGCAGAGGTTTTCTTCCCACGGCACGAGCCATGGCACTTTTTTCCCTCTGCTCTTCAAATCGCTACCCTCACTCGCGTTTCGTCCACTATCTATCACCTGATGGACCGTGTTAATGCGTAGCCTTACCCAGACGCACGGACAACATCACAGCCCAGCATCCTGTGATCCACTTACTAGATAACTAACATGTTTACGGAGGTGACAGTAGAACTTTTGGTTTGGTCACCACGTTGGTGCGGGCGTGGAGGGGCCCCATCTCTATTAGTCGTCCGAATATGGGTCGCCGACAGCGATCTAAAACTGTCACTGGTGTACTGTTCTCTAGAACGAATGTTCTGTCCTGTATTAAACCTAGTTCATTCCTACAGTTAATTTTATAAAGCCGAGACTATGATTTTATTAGGAACGTCCAGACTCGCTGCTTTATGACATTAATTTTTATTTCTCTCACTTTCACTAATGATCTGTTTCGGCTAAATCGTCATTATCAAATGACATATGTATTGTCTAGATAAACTGACGTACACTGCTGATTTAAAATAGTAATTAATTTGTTACGACATTAACAGCTTTGGAGCCACGATCTCATACGTTTACCTCGTAGCTCCAAAACTGTGAAATTACTGTCATAGCTTTTTAATTACTGCCTTAATTCAACAAATAGAGAACGACAGTCATAATACTGTTACCAAAGATGTTATTTGTATGTTAGTCCATCTAGACTTTATATAATCGATAATGGCAGTTTAGCCGAAATAAATCTATAATGAAAGTGAAAGAAATGAAAATTAATATCACATAGCTGTGAATCTGGGCACTCCTTACAAATATGTAACATGCTGACTTTACTACGCTACAGGCCCCATGGAACCCAGAGTGTGTGGAAGGTTTATTGTGTTGTAGGCTGTGACGTACGGTCAGGCCTAACGTGTCGTCGGTACAGAAGCCTGTTCTTACTTCGCTGTTACGAAACTGTTCAGCCATTCAGCCAGAAACAGGTCCACGTTATGGTAGGGACAAATAGTTTTAGCTTCTTCCTCTTTCTGCAGTGTAATCTCACCAGTAGTATTGCGACTGAGTAATTTTGCAGCGAACGCTTTACCAGTTATTTGTGCAATGAAAACGTCGTTCAGTGCTACATGTCTAAGGATTCCTAGTTCATTGCAATTTCGTTCTGCTCTAGGGGAAGGCTGACTAATGTGTGAATCATAGAAAGGAAAAATGCGTTCTCTGGGTTCGTGGGAGGCAGAAATTATTGTAGATATCATTACCTGTGCAATAGTGAAAATTAATGCTAGTGTATATACTATTCAGTTATGTCATTGTAGTGACAGTGTCACTGAGTGATCTTCTAAATGACACAAAGATTTCGTCCGTGTACATAGTATAATATTAAATTTTGTTAGCTCTGACGGGGAATTTCTTAAAGTACTGCCTTTTGTCATGTTTAACAAAACTGTTAGCAAGCGTACTTGCTATACAAATGCGCGTGGCAAAGGCTTCCGGTCGTAAAAAAATTTCAGCGTTTAACTTGAAATAGTTATAGGAGAGTATCAGAAGCAATAACATAATGACATCTTTAATTTCTTGTACATTAGGTTTTTGTGTTGGAGAAGATTCTCTTCAGTAATTTTAATAGTCTCATAAATGTGAATGTTAGTAAGTCAATTAACTACGTTAAAGGATACGAAATTACCATCATCAGGAATGGAAAATTTTTTAATTGCAGCTGTTAGTTAAAGGGAATTTTTGACAGTGTAGTTTTCTTCAAAAACATAATATTCTCTAAATAGTGTATCTAATTTTTTG
The DNA here is from genome assembly GCF_023898315.1 of Schistocerca nitens. NCBI lineage: Eukaryota > Metazoa > Arthropoda > Insecta > Orthoptera > Acrididae > Schistocerca > Schistocerca nitens. Next base: position 60,969,212 of record NC_064625.1, read on the forward strand.
CCGATTTCATAGAAGCGCCATCTGTATAGTTAACACTGTCCACTGGAAGCGAAGGCGGCATGCTGTCGGGGGCGATGCTGGGTTCGTAGCGGTGGGCACCAGTTGTTGGCTACGACGGAACTGCCCGGGAGGCACATTTACATTCGAGTGGCCGCACGTGTCACGGCGGATGCAGCAGAAGGTCTGTAGCAGGAGTGACCCTGTCGTAGTTGTGTGCACCACCTGTTCTAGTGTCTCGTGTACACGAAGGACCTCTGCGGACCGAGCTGCTAATTTCTTAGCTCGCTGGACTGTGCAGTTAATGATTTACAGGGGATGTGTTCGATGCAGCCTGCTTGGCAGAGGTGTGTTGCAGGGTGGCGTCAGCGCCTGACGGCTTCCGCGACTGGACAAATGAACTGGCGGTAAAAAAAATCACAGCAACAACAACATAATATAGAGTAATGAAATTTCGGGAATACGTCTATGTAGGATATTTGAGTGATTAACATTGCAGCATCACAGGGCAATGTAAGCGCGGAATAAGCCGTTGCAAAAGTGACATGCTGGTAAATTAATAACAGATGTAACGATCAGCATGTTGAATGCAAGCATTGAAACGGGCACGCATTGTGTTGTAAAGGTGTGCGATATCAGTTTGTGTCGCAAATGGCGGTGCTTTGGGGGTCAGTGAAATGCATGCTGCTGGGCTCCTGGCTCGGGGCTGTCCTTAAGTAATCGATTTTTAGCATTTCGTTATGTCGCCAACTGCTGTTCATGTTGCTGCTGCAGAAGAAATGTGATGCGCCAGAGCCATACGCCAGACACGACTGCCTTCCCTCTCGGTAGCACCACGTGACCGGTCGGAGCCCGGCCTTTTTGCAACCGCACCCTCTCGTGGTCACCGCTGCCAGTAATCGTGTACAGGGATACATTTCTGCCAAGTCTTCCTGCGATATCGCTGGAGGAATATCCAGCTTCTCGTGGCCCTATTACACGACCTCGTTCAAACTCAGTAAGATGATCATAATGGCGTCTCTGTCTCCTCAAAGGCATTCTTGACTAAGATCAAATCACCACGTCCAATCTAGAAGGTGACTAACGCTCACAACCGTCACGGCGTGTATTTAAAGCGAACCTGATTTGCACCCTCATAGTGCCGCTACTAACAACACTCTTATGCGCCTGGCGCGAAATTTAAATAGACATTATTTTTCAAATATAAAAACACGCTTACAAACTTTCGTTTATCTCGCACAACTGCTTGTAGTGTTGCGATTTTTTCCGTCGGTGTATGTTCAAGAATTATGCAGCAAACGGATGTTAACGATATTGGTCCTTAATTTTGCAGGTCCGTACTATTACTGTTCTTATACACTACTGGCCATTAAAAAATTGCTACACCAAGAAGAAATGCAGATGATAAATGGGTATTCATTAGAGAAATATATTATACTAGAACTGACATGTGATTACATTTTCACGTAATTTTGGTGCATAGATCCAGAGAAATCAGTACCCAGAACAACCACCTCTCGCCGTATTAACGGCCTTGATACGCCTGGGCGTTGAGTCAAACAGAGCTCGGATAGCGTGTACAGGTGCAACTGCCCATGCAGCTTCAACACGATACCACAGTTCATCAAGAGTAGTGACTGGCGTATTGTGACGAGCCAGTTGCTCGGCCACCATTGACCAGGCCTTTTCAGCTGGTGAGAGATCTGGAGAATGTGCTGGCCAGGGCAGCCGTCGAAAATTTTCTGTGTCCAGAAAGGCCCGTACAGGACGTGCAACATGCGGTGTCGCATTATCCTGCTGAAATGTAGGGTAGAGCCACGGGTCGTAACACATCTGAAATGTAACGTCCACTGTTCAAAGTGCCGTCAATGCGAACTAGAGGTGACCGAGACTAGGAACCAATGGCACCCCATACCATCACGCCGGGTGATACGCCAGTATGGCGATGACGAATACACGCTTTCAGTGTGCATTCACCGCGATGTCGCCAAACACGGATGCGACCATCATGATGCTGTAAACAGAACCTGCATTCATCCGAAAAAATGACGTTTTCCCATTCGTGCACCCAGCTTCGTCGTCGAGTACACCATAGCACGCGCTCTTGACTGTGATGCAGCGTCAAGGGTAACCGAGCTGATAGTTCATGCTGCTGCAAACGTCGTCGAACTGTTCGTGCAGATGGTTGTTGTCTTGCAAACGTCCCCACCTGTTGACTCAGGGATCGAGACATGGCTGCACGATCCGTTACACCCATGCGGATAAGATGCCTGTCATCTAGACTGCTAGTGATACGAGGTCGTTGGGATCCAGCACGGCGTTCCGTATTACCCTCCTGAACCCACCGATTCCATATTCTGCTAACAGTCATTGGATCTCGACCAACGCGAGCAGCAATGTCGCGATACGATAAACCGCAATCGCGATAGGCTACAATACGACCTTTATCAAAGTCGGAAACGTGATGGTACGCATTTCTCCTCCTTACACGTGGCATCACAACAACGTTTCACCAGACAACGCCGGTCAACTGCTGTTTGTGTATGAGAAATCTGTTGGAAACTTTCTTCATGTCAGCACGTTGTAGATGTCGCCACCGGCGACAATGTTGTGTTAATGCTCTGGAAAGCTAATCATTTCTATATCACAGCATCATCTTCCTGTCGGTTAAATTTCGCTTTTGTAGCACGTCATCTTCGTACGGTAGCAGTCTTAATGGCCAGTAGTGTATATAGGAGTCACTTTTTTCCAGTCACTGGGGACTTTGCGTTAGGCGAGAGATTCGCGATAAATGCAATCTAAGTAAGTCGAAACAAGGCCCCCGGAGTAGACAACATTCCATTGGAACTACTGACGGCCTTGGGAGAGCCAGTCCTGACAAAACTCTACCATCTGGTGAGCAAGATGTATGAAACAGGCAAAATACCCTCAGACTTCAAGAAGAATATAATAATTCCAATCCCAAAGAAAGCTGGTGTTGACAGATGTAAGAATTACCGAACAATCAGTTTAATAAGCCACAGCTGCAAAATACTAACACGAATTCTTCACAGACGAATGGAAAAACTAGTAGAAGCCGACGTCGGGGAAGATCAGTTTGGATTCCGTAGAAATACTGGAACAAGTGAGGCAATACTGACCTTACGACTTACCTTAGAAGAAAGATTAAGGAAAGGCAAACCTACATTTCTAGCATTTGTAGACTTAGAGAAAGCTTTTGACAATGTTGACTGGAATACTCTCTTTCAAATTCTAAAGGTGGCAGGGGTAAAATACAGGGAGTGAAAGGCTATTTACAATTTGTACAGAAACCAGATGGCAGTTATAAGAGTGGAGGGGCATGAAAGGGAAGCAGTGGTTGGGAAGGGAGTGAGACAGGGTTGTAGCCTTTCCCTGATGTTATTCAATCTGTATACTGAGCAAGCAGTAAAGGAAACAAAAGAAAAATTCGGAGTAGGTATTAAAATCCATGGAGAAGAAATAAAAACTTTGAGGTTCGCCGATGACATTGTAATTCTGTCAGAGACAGCAAAGGACTTGGAAGAGCAGTTGAACGGAATGGATGGTGTCTTGAAGGGAGGATATAAGATGAACATCAACAAAAGTAAAACGAGGATAATGGAATGTTGTCGAATTAAGTCGGGTGATGTTGAGGGTATTAGATTAGGAAATGAGACACTTAAAGTAGTAAAGGAGTTTTGCTATTTGGGGAGCAAAATAACTGATGATGGTCGAAGTAAAAATGTAGACTGGCAATGGCAAGGAAAGCGTTTCTGAAGAAGAGAAATTTGTTAACATCGAGTATAGATTTAAGTGTCAGGAAGTCATTTCTGAAAGTATTTGTATGGAGTATAGCCATGTATGGGAGTGAAACATGGACGGTAAATAGGACAAGAAGAGAATAGAAGCTTTCGAAATGTGGTGCTACAGAAGAATGCTGAAGATTAGATAGGTAGATCACATAACTAATGAGGAGGTACTGAATAGGATTGGGGAGAAGAGGAGTTTGTGGTACAACTTGACCAGAAGAAGGGATCGGTTGGTAGGACATGTTCTGAGGCATCAAGGGATCACCAATTTAGTATTGGAGGGCAGCGTGGAGGGTAAAAATCGTAGGGGGAGACCAAAAGATGAATACACTAAGCAGATTCAGAAGGATGTAGGTTGCAGTAGGTACTGGGAGATGAAGAAGCTTGCACAGGACAGAGTATCATGGAGAGCTGCATCAAACCAGTCTCAGGACTGAAGACCACAACAGCAACAACAACAACAATAAGTAAGGGGCCAATGCCGTAGAGTACTGTTTGTGAAACCGAATCGGTATTCCGTCAGGACCTGGCGACTTATTTGTTACCAAATCTTCCAGCTGTTTATCTAGGCCAGGGATATCCATTACCATGGTGTCGACACTAGAGTTTAACGACTGTATGTTTCTACGATCCTCCTGCGTGAAAAATTTCTTAAACATGAAATTTAAAACTTCAGCATTCCTTTTGTTGTTTTCTACTAGCACACCAGGCTGGTCAACGACTGAGCAGAAGCTTCGCTCTACTTAGAGGTTTTACGTAGGACCAGAATAGTCTCGCGATCTCTTCAAGATAATTTGTTATGACGGTGACAGCTGTATGTTCGAGCATCGATCTTTCCACACACACACGAATCTCTACTAACCTTTACTTGCCGTTATCCCGCTCTCTGTTGAACTGAGAGTGCAACAGTCTTTGCTTCCTCATCATATCTTTTCCATCCTTCATTCACTTACTAGGCACATACTTTTGCACAGCACGATTTACAATCTGTTTAAACTTCGCCTATAATTACTTTACATCCATCATACTGGAACTAAATAATGTCCGTTCACTGTCTGAGATTCTAACAACCGCTTTTCTGCTCTTTCTAGCAAAACTACTCTCCTAGCTTTCTTCATTGATTTAATAACTTAAGTAACCATCGTCGCTACGATGACGTCATTATCACTAACGCCTGTCTCTGTAGTGACACCGTCGGTGAGTCCAGGTATCTTTGTAGCTACGTGCTCTAAAATACTCACATCAAAAAATGTTTTCAATCACCTCGGTTCCTAGAGTTCCGGAACCTGTACAGAAAATTGGAATAGAGATCAACATAAACATCGTTTCCGCCCTTTTTATTGCTCATAAAAACCACACATTGCATGTTGTACCACCATACAGCGAGACCTTCAGAGTTGGTTGCCCATATTGGTGTACACACCGGAACCTCTAATACCCACTACCACGTCCTCTTGAATTAATGCACGCCTGTATTCGTCGTGGAATACTATCCACAAGTTCATCAAGCCAGATTGTCTCACTCCTAACGGCGATTCGGCGTAGATCACTCAGTGTGGTTGGAGGGTCACGTTGAGCATGAACAGCCCTCTTCAGTCTATCCCAGGCATGTTCGATAGGGTACATGTCTAGAGAAAAATGGTTCAAATGGCTCTGAGCACTAAGCGACTTGACTTCTGAGGTCATGAGTCGCCTAGAACTTAGAACTAATTAAACCTAAGGACATCACACACATCCATGCCCGAGGCAGGATTCGAACCTGCGTCCGTAGCGGTCGCCCAGCTCCAGACTGTAGCGCCTAGAACCGCACGGCCACTACGGTCGGCACATGTCAGAAGAACATGCCGGCCACACCAGTCGAGCGATGTCGTTATCCTGAATTAAGTCAGCCTATCTGCTGAGCCGGAAACTACGGCTCCTCTCCATGTGGATGATGTGCACAGCCGATGCCCTACCGCAGTATCAGTCTCCTGGGCAGACGACGTGGAGATCGAAGGGACTGGGGTGGGTGGTGCTGATGATGGGGCGCCCCCATCGGTGCGCCCGCGCCCGCAAACTCTCCACAATAGCAGCCTCTTCAGCGGACCGGCAAGATCGACGTCCTCCCGCTCCTGAAGGAGGACCCCCCCACCTGTGCCTGAGGAACGATTAACCTCGCGACCATTCGTGCGCCCCAGAAACTAGCGCTGCTCCGCGATATGATTTATGATGCGGACATCGATATTGCACTATTTCAGGAAGTACATGTCGCCGATTTTTCACGACCACATGGTTTCACGGCGCATCTTTCTCCCGCATCGGACACCGGTAGTGGTGTTGCCATCATCTTACGAGAAGGTCTTCCTGCCAAAGATGTCCTATACCTCCGCAACGGCAGAGGTATGGCCCTTACTCTCTTTGGTGTAAGCATCGTCAACATTTATGCGCCGTCGGGCTCCAGCTACCGTCGTGAACGCAATGCCTTCTTCGCGAATGAAGTTACACCCCTTTTTATGGGACCACACGATGACTGGGTCACGGGTGGAGACTTCAACTGCACACAGCGACCTCAGAATCAATTGCCGCGTCACTCACCATGCACAGCTCTGGAAACAGTTGTCATGCGGCTACAATTTGTCGACACGTGGAGACATGTTCTCGGTGATCTTTTGGGCTTTACGTACTACACTGCGCACTCCTCCAGCCGACTGGATCGCATCTACATCTCACGATCCCTAATTCAACACACTCGACAGGCTGAAATCTGGCCTGTTGCTTTCTCAGATCATGAGGCTTACTTCTGTGATGTTGTTCTCACAAGACAGGCAGTATGGCACGGACGTGATTTATGGAAACTGAACACGGCACTTCTTAAATCACCTGACTGTCGACTCCTAATAGAAGACACTTGGATCACACGTAATAGACGCCGACCCACGTATCCATCTACCACATCCTGGTGGATCCAGTGTGCAAAACCTGCTCTTCGAAAAACTTTAATCCTGTATGGCAAAGATGTTGTCGCCTGGAGGAAGAGCACTATGGACTTTTACTACAGGATCCTACAAGAATGCTCCACGATACCAGCCTCCCCTGAGCGCCATACACAGATGATCCATGCTAAGGCCCAACTCTCCAATCTCATGCAAAGGCATTTGGAAGGAGCGATAGTACGATCTCGTACTGCTGATCGCATGCCTCATGAACATTCGTCGATGTACTATAGCATCCAAGAACGCCAAAATCGACGCCGAAAATTGATTCACGTCCTAACAGACTAATAATCTGCAATAGGGAATGTGCTTCACGCCCACTACCAGCAGCTCTATGCCGCAATTCCACATTCCCCAGAGTTGATCGAGGAAGTCTCTCAGCTCAACTTCGGAGGTATCCCAGGAGATGCGGCGACTGACTTGATGTCAGAGGTGACCGATGATGAAGTCCGCGATGCGATCCGGGCAGGAATCATCAATCGCTCCCCAGGACCCGACAGTCTTCCCCTCGAATTTTATCGCACGTCGCATGTTGGCAGCGATGGCATCTTTCGTCAGCTCAGGGCTGCTGTTCAAAGTTAACTATGCAACCCTTACTCTTCCCCGTGAACAAGGTGGGATATGTCTGTTTCACGTGCCGGATAGAGCTCGCGCCCTATTTGTCAGCTCCCAGATGACGGTATGGACACGTTGCCCATCGAGCCTCACTGGTCTCCTCCTGTCGGCATATACGCCGGTCTCACTGTCAGCCCCAGTGATGATCTCGGATGTTCCAGCCCAGTTCCATTATATACGATACTTCTTTCTTGAACTTAGTTATCTACGCCTCGCCTTACCAAGACAGCTTTTACTCAAGACAAAGGCAGTATACAATGTCCTACAATTAGGTCGTCCACCTAACCCGATTGAACAAAAGTTCCCCCAGGTTGACTGGCATCATATATGGCGCGCGGTGTTCGCCTCTTACCTTGACACGAATGTTCAATCTGTCTGGTACCTAACTGTCAATGGTAAGCTACGGAGCACCAAAATACAGGCGCCAGCTCCGGCAAATGTATGTAAGTAGAGTGTGATGCCGTGATTATGTATCTACACTCCTGGAAATTGAAATAAGAACACCGTGAATTCATTGTCCCAGGAAGGGGAAACTTTATTGACACATTCCTGGGGTCAGATACATCACATGATCACACTGACAGAACCACAGGCACATAGACACAGGCAACAGAGCATGCACAATGTCGGCACTAGTACAGTGTATATCCACCTTTCGCAGCAATGCAGGCTGCTATTCTCCCATGGAGACGATCGTAGAGATGCTGGATGTAGTCCTGTGGAACGGCTTGCCATGCCATTTCCACCTGGCGCCTCAGTTGGACCAGCGTTCGTGCTGGACGTGCAGACCGCGTGAGACGACGCTTCATCCAGTCCCAAACATGCTCAATGGGGGACAGATCCGGAGATCTTGCTGGCCAGGGTAGTTGACTTACACCTTCTAGAGCACGTTGGGTGGCACGGGATACATGCGGACGTGCATTGCCCTGTTGGAACAGCAAGTTCCCTTGCCGGTCTAGGAATGGTAGAACGATGGGTTCGATGACGGTTTGGATGTACCGTGCACTATTCAGTGTCCCCTCGACGATCACCAGTGGTGTACGGCCAGTGTAGGAGATCGCTCCCCACACCATGATGCCGGGTGTTGGCCCTGTGTGCCTCGGTCGTATGCAGTCCTGATTGTGGCGCTCACCTGCACGGCGCCAAACACGCATACGACCATCATTGGCACCAAGGCAGAAGCGACTCTCATCGCTGAAGACGACACGTCTCCATTCGTCCCTCCATTCACGCCTGTCGCGACCCCACTGGAGGCGGGCTGCACGATGTTGGGGCGTGAGCGGAAGACGGCCTAACGGTGTGCGGGACCGTAGCCCAGCTTCATGGAGACGGTTCCGAATGGTCCTCGCCGATACCCCAGGAGCAACAGTGTTCCTAATTTGCTGGGAAGTGGCGGTGCGGTCCCCTACGGCACTGCGTAGGATCCTACGGTCTTGGCGTGCATCCGTGCGTCGCTGCGGTCCGGTCCCAGGTCGACGGGCACGTGCACCTTCCGCCGACCACTGGCGACAACATCGATGTACTGTGGAGACCTCACGCCCCACGTGTTGAGCAATTCGGCGGTACGTCCACCCGGCCTCCCGCATGCCCACTATACGCCCTCGCTCAAAGTCCGTCAACTGCACATACGGTTCACGTCCACGCTGTCGCGGCATGCTACCAGTGTTAAAGACTGCGATGGAGCTCCGTATGCCACGGCAACCTGGCTGACACTGACGGTGGCGGTGCACAAATGCTGCGCAGCTAGCGCCATTCGACGGCCAACACCGCGGTTCCTGGTGTGTCCGCTGTGCCGTGCGTGTGATCATTGCTTGTACAGCCCTCTCGCAGTGTCCGGAGCAAGTATGGTGGGTCTGACACACCGGTGTCAATGTGTTCTTTTTTCCATTTCCAGGAGTGTATTTGAAGTCGTGGTAGACACGAGTCTAGTGTGCTTCACCTTCAGCACCTTCTGTTTCAGTCTCGGTTCCTATGTCGCTGATTTCACAACGAATAGTTCGTTGTCTACTGAGTATACTGTCTATTGCACGACACTATCCTTCCCACGCTGCTAAATTTAGGTCGTCGGCAAAATATGAGTGCAGTGGAACAAGGGCGTCCGCAGAAATTTCCCCAGGAGGTGGTGAGGGCATTGATAGGGGTGGGGTGGGTTGGAGGCCTATTACTACGAAATTCACCCAGTCCCGACCGCCAAGGAAAAGAAACCTTGAGATTTGGAAAGGATGTTGATATTATACTTATACTGCATATTTCGAAATTCCACCTCTAAGAGGGAGAAACAGGAAATGAAAGGATTTATGAAACATGTAGCTATTAAGGTAATTTTGAAGCTATACATACGAAAATTTGTATCTGGTTTCTAGATCAGAAATAAAGAAATATGTTTTCCAGTATTATTGGAAATTTAACATCTATGAGGTGAAATAGTGGGTGGACGTTTCATTTTGAGATAAATAATTATGGAAGAACTATTAAAGTATTTTTAAGGCTACATCTACGAAAATTGGTATTTGACTTCAAGGTTACAAATACGAAAATACGTGTTTCTGTGTTTTTGGAAAGTGAACCCCTAAGGGGATGAAATAGAGTGAGCTGGTGCGTTTCTGGCGCCAGTTTCCATCGATCGTCATTTTGATCTTTGAGTCGCGGTCCAGAGGACACTGCTCCCTAAGCGACTGTAGTATTTCTCCGCGCGGCTCCAAATCGGGCTTACCGCGCTCACACTGGACACAGTTACCAACATATCGCCTGACATCGCGATATAGGTTGGGCCAAAACATGTGTTCCCGAACTCGGTTCAAGGTGTTGTAGAACCCCAAATGACCCCCGACCTCCGAATCATGGAAATATCTGAGTGCCATGCTAACTATTTCCTGTGGAATTCAGACCTTCACTTCACCTAGGTTGTCTCCCCCTTTACACAAGAGGCCCCCACGAAGGCAATAGCCAGTAACAACCTCGCCATCCGCCAACTGCTGCCGAATCGGTCCCCACCTAGGGTCCTCAGCCTGTTTGTCAGCTAAGTGCCCTTGCCTTCCCCAGACTCTCACGCGAACATACGGCTAAGAGCGTCGGCCACTTCGTTGTCACTGCCCCTGACATGCCGAACCCGGAGATAAAACTTGTCATCTGAGGGGCCACACTGCACGCAGTCTGCGTACTTGAGACTCGCAGGCCCTTGATCAAATCATAATTACGGGCGCGATTTTGTTCCTGTTTTTTTCTGAAAATCTAAAATAAAGCTCATACTATGATCACTCGTAATTCCCAAACAGATTCTTCGAATGTATTCTCATTGTCTCAAAAAAATTTCCAAATGTACCATTTTATGCTCATTTGAACGAGAACCTGGCCGTAACGCCGGAATATAGTCACGAGATTTTTTTCGGAGACGCTGTACGTTCGCGAGAAGAATTTCGTTCTGCGCGTGTCGATGTACATTCCACAGATATTACTGTGTGCGTGTCTGTGTGTGTGCGCTACTTAGTCGTGCCACTTGAGTGTACATCTTTGCATAGTTTTCCTTTCACTCTGTAAACAGTGCTCGGCTCAGTCGCTAACTGGCCAGTGAGTGGTTCCGAAGGTGTCGGATGTGCGTTGCGTTCGGTCTGCTATGACAACAACAGACACTGAGGGAGCTAGCTGCTGGGACGCCAGCGAACAATTTATGCCAAGTAAGACGAAGAGAACTATTCTAAAATTATGAGCCGCCTCAAAAGTGTTTATCATTAGTAAATCTTGTAGTTGAGACTGACAATCAATCTACAATATCTGACAGTTTTGCCTAGAGAGAGATACAGGAAATCCTTCCCCCCCCCATGAAATTTTGGTTGTCATGACCGGCCGATGGGTAGTGTAGCCTGAGATCTAAATTAGGTTGGAAGGGGGTAATTTGAATGAGAGTTGTTTAGGCCAACGATTATGAATGCCGAGTAAACGTTGTGCGAGCAGATTGCCCTGTAGCGTAGCCTAGTGTTTCCGTCCGCTCCATATTTAACACACTTTCTCTAGCTGTGTACAAAAGTTGCACAACAGCCACGAAAACTACGTTTCTGGTGGGTGAAGGGGAGAGTCCACTATGTAACTTCCACTACAATTTTTAGTAACCGCCGAAATAGAAGCGTAATTTTAACTATATTTCCGTTTGTGGGAAAATAGTGGTTCTCCTCTTTCGGCAGCAACTGTAATATGTAGGCGACTTATTAGAGTTTTTTTAACTCTGAAACATGATCTCAATAGACGCAGAGCTTTTTTTTTGCTTTACTTGATTCGTGGTCTATAGTAAACAATGCAACGTATTGGTAAATTCATTGAAGTGTGACGGGTATTACGTAGACGGCGCCTGCAATGTTCGTGGGCCATATTCCAGTAGCTTCGAAACTTTTAATAGCGGTTTTCATTGTCGCCCTTTAGACGAAAGCTGAACCAAAAACCGTTGAAATTTGAACGATAGTTACGACTTTCCCTGCGTGGCTTCGTAGCCATTTTCGAAGCTCATCGCTATAACGAAGACTTAAAGGCTTCATAAAACAAACATCAAGCGGCTGAAGTCAGTGAGAGCAATTTGTTGTAAAGATAGCAACGAAACGCCACTCTCCCTCGCGTAGTCCATAACGTCAATGTTCGTGTTATGTGTGGAGTGGCCATCTAATATAAGGAGAACTGGGAAGTCCTTTGATGCCTTAGAAAATTCCACAAATTTTCGAAACCATACAAAGAATGACTCTGTGGCCATCCATGCGGTGCTGTGGACCTCAGCGCAACTTCCTGCTGCCAGTCCTAAGTCAAATTCTTTCTGCTTCTTCTTTCGTGGAAAAATAAGCGTAGGAGGCATGTAAGCTCCGCTTGCTGACGTACTAATGAGGCAGGTTGCAGTTTTGCCCCTTTCTGCAGATGTTAACGATCCTACTTGACGTTTCCCCTTGCAAGCTGTGATCTTCGATTGGTTTTTAGGATTAACCGAAACGCCTGTATCATCACAATTAGATATTTGAGAAGTCATTAGTTTGTTCACGTTAGGAACCAAGCTGAGCTCACGAGGGAATAAGTCCGGGGAGTGTGGTGAGTGGTGCGGCGCTTCCCATCCCCACACACCAATCATATCAGTCACGACTTGAACCAAGCCTGCCCGAACATTGTCCTGCAAAATGATGGCCGCGTCCTGCAGAAACTGACGCCGCTTCTTTCTCTCAGTTGTTTTTCTACTTTGTAACACAATCTGTTTCGTTTTCGAGACTAAACCGGTTAACAGATATTGTTCAAATTTGGCATGGAGACAGTTTGAATCCTGAGAAAGAACATACCCCACTTTAGAAAGCAAGAAATTTTTTTTTCTTTGCATCAGTGAACGTAAACTACATTAAAACTTACTTATTTTGGTGTATAAATTAAGAATTCTATAATGTATTTCAGTAGTCGCCACGCGGGATAGTCTCTCAAACGAAATTACTCCCACGTCCGAGGCCTTCCAATATCACTTCTCCCATTCCGCTTGTAGTTCAGAATATTTTGGGGAAGTCTGGGAATTAGCATTATCACCAGTCTTCACGATATTTTTGAATTTTTTAGTTTCTGTTGAAAATACTTAATTTTTCTCTAGTATCTTCATTCCTAATCATTTCTTATTCTGCAGCCCTTCGAATTTCTTAGGAACCTCATCACTGCCGTCTGAATTTTTTTTGTTTTAACCATGTTTTCGCTTTATAGCATAACACAGGAACCGCGACCACTTTATAGAATTTCGGGACAATCTCTTTTTGTACTTTACTGCCCAATGTTCGGATAATGGTGCCACAGACAGCTTAGAATTTGTGTAATTTATTTTCAGTATCAGAGTAAAAATAAGATCTTACAGCGTAGCCTAAATGAAAGATTAAGAGACCTGTTCTAAAACAGGATTATCCAAAACCAGTTTTAAACTGACTGAATATTTTCCTCGAAGTGCACTTATTTTCGTTTCATTACTAGAAATTTTAAAGTTGCATTCGTTGCATATTTCGTTCAGGTGGTATACAGATCTTTGGAGGTCATTTCATTCACTTGAATTATGTCATCTACAAACAGAAGCACAATGAGGTATTTCTCATTCGTTATCCCAATTCCTTTGTCTTCTCGTAGTTCATGCTTTCATTTATGAAGAATGAAGTCAATGTAAATAGTAAAAATACTGACATAATCTACTCATTTAAAAGTACACCGAGCGAGCTGGCGCAGTGGTTAGTACACTGGATGATGATGATGATGAAGATTGGTTTGTTGGGCGCTCAACTGCGCGGTTATCAGCGCCTGTTCAAAGCCCTAATCTTTACACAGTCCAATCTCGCCACCTTCACGAATGATGACGAAATGATAAGGACAACACACACACCTAGTCCCCGGGCGGAGAAAGTCCTCAACCCGGCCGTGAATCGAACCCGGAATCCCATGATCCAGAGCAGAAACGCTAGCTACGAGACTCCCATTGGGGAGGACGACGGTTTAAATCCGCGTCCGGCCACCCTGATTTATGTTTTCCGTAATTTTCCTAAATCACTCCAAGTAAATTTCGGGATGGTTCCTTTAAAAGGGCACGGCGGACTTCTTTTACCCTTCCTTGACGCAGTGCCATTTCCTGCTGCGTCTCTGATGACCTCGACATCGATGGCACATTAAATACAATCCTCCTTCCGTCCCTCATTTAAAGGCATAGGTTTAACGCAATAAGTCGGGCGTTAAAAGTTAGAACCTGCGTACTCGTCTAAGGCAGCATAGTTACATGGCGCGAAAATTATCCAGATTATATTCACCGTGCATTTGTGAATGGCAGCACTTGGCGACTTCCAACAAACTTCACACATAATTTTGAAACTTTGCGAAACTGATAGAACTTGTACAGGGGACTGAGTACATAATACTCGTATTTTAAGTTGTAACCCCTCTCCGGAAACGTACCATGTGCTACAACCATTTGAAAACATGTTGGTAACGCTGTCACCTTGACAAGTAATTTGTTACACTGAAGAGCCAAAGAAATACCGTGTAGGGCCCCCGCGAACACGCAGAAGTGCCTCAACACGCCGTGGCATGAAATCGACTAATGGCTGAAGTTGCGCAGGAGGGAACTGACATAATGAATCCTGCAGAGCTGCCCATAAATCCGTAAGAGTACGAGGGAGTAGCGATCTCCTCTGATCAACACGTTGCAAGGCATCCCAGATATGCTCGATAATGCTATACAATTTACTGGAAACGTACAGGATGTTTGGGGAGTTTTGTGGCCAGCGGAAGTGTTTAATGTCGGAAGAGTGTTCCTGCAGCCACTCTGTAGCAATTGTGGTTTTGTGGGGTGTCGCATTGTCCTGCTGGAATTACCCACATCCGTCAGAATGCACAATGGACATGAATGGATACAGGTGATAAGACAGGATGCTTACACACGTGTCACCAGTCAGAGCTGTATCTAGACGTATCAGGGGTCCCACATCACTCCAAATTCACACGCCATACGACGTGAGCCTCCACCAGCTTCAACAGTCCGTAGGGTCCATGGAGTCATGATGTTGTCTTCATACCCGTACACGTCCATACTCTATATACATTTTGAAATGAGACTCGTCCAACCAGGCAATATGTTTCCAGTCAACAGCAGTCCAATGTTCGTACCGATGGGCCCAAATGAGGCGTAAAGCTTTGTGCTGTGCAGTCAGCAAGGGTACACGAGTGGGCCTTCGGCTCTGAAAGCCCATGTAGATGATGTTTCGTTGAATGGTAAATTGTAACCCGTCTTGTTGATGGTCAAGCATTGAAATTTTCTGTAATTTGCGTAAGGGTTGCACTTTCGCCACGCTCAACGATTCTCTTCAGTTTCCATTCTTGCAGGATCTTTTTTCCGGCCGCAGCAATGTCGGAGATTTGTTGTTTTACTGGATTGCTGATATTCACGGTGCCCTCGTGAATCGGTCGTACAGGAAAATCCCCACTTCATCGCTACCTCGGAGATGCTGTGTCCCATCGCTCTTGCGCCGAGTATAATACCACGCTCAAAGTCATTTAAATCTTGATAACCTGCCATTGTAGCAGCAATAACCGATCTAACAACTACGCCAGACACATGTCTTACACAGGCGTTGCCAGCCGCAGCACCATATTTTGCCTGTTTACATATCTCTGTGTTTGAATACGCATTATTATACCAGTTTTTGGCATTTCAGATTAGATGTGACCCAATACATCTATTGTTCTACAGTTCCACTCGTTAATAACCAAAGAAACAAAAAAAATCGGTCTTCGGAGACACTGTTTTTACAGAGACACTGTTTTTACAGGAGGGCCTTTTCCAGTTCGAAATTAGAATGATATTAATACCTTCAGCTGAAGACAGGTGAAAATGTGTGCCCCGACCGGGACTCGAACCAGGGATCTCCTACTTACATGGCAGTCGCTCTATTCATCTGAGCCACCGAGGGCACAGGGACTGCAGGGACTATCTCGCGCACACCTTCCGCGAGACCCACATTCTCACCTTGTATGTCCACTCGCTACATTCGTAGTGTCCGTTCGGACATGTCCGAAAGAACAGGCACCATATCCATATAAATATATTTTCCAATTCGCGTGCGCTGCGTCTCTATGGCACACCACAGACGCACCTGCTGACGGTGAAGGCACCCTTTCTCGAAGACGTTGCGCAAATGTAACGAAAAGCGTGTGGTGAGGAGTGAGGCGTTGTGGACAACGATCTTGATAAAGGCGACCAGCAGCTCTTCCAGTACTGTGAGCTTGGCCACACAGAACACTCTTGTCGGTGTATTCGGCAAAAGTGTACTCAGCAATGTTGCTCTAACACTCACAGACACATGAACGAGACTCGAACCAGTTCAGAGAGGTAGGACAGCCGTCAAATGACATCATACGATCCGACGTAAGTAACCCCCCTCCAGTGATGATTACCCTGTTGCATACCACATTAGCGAAGATGTATTTTTACGGTTGTAGCACGGATATACGCTTCCATACATGGCTTCCAGTTCAAAATATCGTCACTCAGTTCCCTAGAAGTTTTTAGCGGGAATTTTGGAACGTCCTGTATCTCTCCAGTACCTGTACAGCGGTTTCCAGAATTAGTTCACTCTGCAGCGGAGTGTGCGCCGATATGAATCTTCCTGGCAGATTAAAACTGTGTGCCGGACCGAGACTCGAACTCGGGAGCTTTGCCTTTTGCGGGCAAGTGCTCTACCATCTGAGCTACCCAAGCAAGACTCACGCCTCGCCCACACAGCTTTACTTCTGCCAGTTCCTCGTCTCCTACCTACAGCTGTTGTACCACATTCGAAATATACGGATGTATTTCAGGATTTCGGCGTTGTGCAACTTCGCAGAAACATAGCTGGATTTTCCTGTATACCGTTTCTGTCTCCATATCAAAAAGTATTAGGTACTATTTTCATAATTTCAAGCACTACTAAAGTTGCTAGGTGTAGGAAAAAATACTAATATCATACTGAAAATATCGGAGAGAAGCGATAGAATTCCTACAAACAACTTGAAGAAAATCATTTTGGTTACTAGGCCATGTCATTATAAAACAGTGAAACAACTAAAATTACGACATTTCGACCATCGTATGAACGATCCTCTTTAGAGCGAATAAATGCCACGAAATTTCAGATCAGCAGCAGCAAAATGAAAGTTTGATTTGGAAACAACTTCTATTTCTTCTTTATCTTCGATTAATTTCCCGAATTTCTCATCCGTTTCGTATGTTGCTTTCTTTATACACTCCTGGAAATTGAAATAAGAACACCGTGAATTCATTGTCCCAGGAAGGGGAAACTTTATTGACACGTTCCTGGGGTCAGATACATCACATGATCACACTGACAGAACCACAGGCACATAGACACAGGCAACAGAGCATGCACAATGTCGGCACTAGTACAGTGTATATCCACCTTTCGCAGCAGTGCAGGCTGCTATTCTCCCATGGAGACGGAGATGCTGGATGTAGTCCTGTGGAACGGCTTGCCATGCCATTTCCACCTGGCGCCTCAGTTGGACCAGCGTTCGTGCTGGACGTGCAGACCGCGTGAGACGACGCTTCATCCAGTCCCAAACATGCTCAATGGGGGACAGATCCAGAGATCTTGCTGGCCAGGGTAGTTGACTTACACCTTCTAGAGCACGTTGGGTGGCACGGGATACATGCGGACGTGCATTGTCCTGTTGGAACAGCAAGTTCCCTTGCCGGTCTAGGAATGGTAGAACGATGGGTTCGATGACGGTTTGGATGTACCGTGCACTATTCAGTGTCCCCTCGACGATCACCAGTGGTGTACGGCCAGTGTAGGAGATCGCTCCCCACACCATGATGCCGGGTGTTGGCCCTGTGTGCCCCGGTCGTATGCAGTCCTGATTGTGGCGCTCACCTGCACGGCGCCAAACACGCATACGACCATCATTGGCACCAAGGCAGAAGCGACTCTCATCGCTGAAGACGACACGTCTCCATTCGTCCCTCCATTCACGCCTGTCGCGACACCACTGGAGGCGGGCTGCACGATGTTGGGGCGTGAGCGGAAGACGGGCTAACGGTGTGCGGGACCGTAGCCCAGCTTCATGGAGACGGTTGCGAATGGTCCTCGCCGATACCCCAGGAGCAACAGTGTCCCTAATTTGCTGGGAAGTGGCGGTGCGGTCCCCTACGGCACTGCGTAGGATCCTACGGTCTTGGCGTGCATCCGTGCGTCGCTGCGGTCCGGTCCCAGGTCGACGGGCACGTGCACCTTCCGCCGACCACTGGCGACAACATCGATGTATTGTGGAGACCTCACGCCCCACGTGTTGAGCAATTCGGCGGTACGTCCACCTGGCCTCCCGCATGCCCACTATACGCCCTCGCTCAACTGCACATACGGTTCACGTCCACGCTGTCGCGGCATGCTACCAGTGTTAAAGACTGCGATGGAGCTCCGTATGCCACGGCAACCTGGCTGACACTGACGGCGGCGGTGCACAAATGCTGCGCAGCTAGCGCCATTCGACGACCAACACCGCGGTTAATGGTGTGTCCGCTGTGCCGTGCGTGTGATCATTGCTTGTGCAGCCCTCTCGCAGTGTCCGGAGCCAGTATGGTGGGTCTGACACACCGGTGTCAATGTGTTCTTTTTTCCATTTCCAGGAGTGTACATTTCTAGAGCTGGCAATTTTACATAGTAACTCATGCCTGCAAACGTCATCTAACGAGGCTACGGAGCACCAAAATACAGGCGCCAGCTCCGGCAAATGTATGTAAGTAGAGTGTGATGCCGTGATTATGTATCTATTTGAGGTAAGGGCCCCAGTACCGGAAACGAATGAGTCGAAAGTTAAAAGGGAAAATCGTTATGTTACCTCTGACGGTGGAATACAAGTACTGATACTGTCGTTGCTAACTTTCAAAGGTGGTAGTATGGATCAAAGTAAGAAAAAATGTCCGGTAAACATAGGTTACAAAATGCATACCTGAGGAGCTATGAGCACTTGTTCAATAGTGGAGACATGTTTTATGCTAGCGAAGATGAACAAGTCCTTAAAGCTCTCAAGGTATGCGTTTTACAGCCCATGTGTACTGGACATTGTCTTCTTCCTTCGGTACATACTACCACCTCTGGAAGTTTCCTGCCCTACATTTTAGCTACAACACTACCGGTACATATTGTCACACATAACAGGGATGTCTTCTCTTCTAATTTTCCGTTATAGGGACATAACCTCAAATTGATACATTTATCCATCTCCATCACCATAGAAAATTGGTAACATCTTCATTAGATCTCCCTGTATACACATATTTTACAGACTGCAGCGCCTGTAACTTATATACTCTGTAGCGTCGCTGGATGACGTTTCCAGACATCGATTCCTATGTAAAATTTCATCAGCTGGGTCCCGTCTACAGACTCGATAAGTGTGTAGCATGACGTGTGAAACATTCTGTATGCAAAGTGAATAACATGGAAGATGGGGCTAGAACCCCCCCCCCCTTCTCTCTCTCTCTCTCTCTCTCTCTCTCTCTCTCTTTCTCTCTCTCTCTCTCTCACTCACTCTCACTTCTCAACTATCAACTACCAGCTTCCTGTTAAGTCTTACAACTGCTGTCTGATTTCTGGCTGAGTTCTAGATAACATGCCGCTCACTGTATTTTATCGGTGGTTGCATCTTAAATTCAAACTGTATGTTCTGGTCAAAACTGTCAAAAGTTATTTTCTACATCTATGGATATAATTAGGGGTTGAATGTCTTCAACCGATCTCTAGCGGCTAGTGCGTTCTCTCAAAATCGATCTTCCTCTTGCTCTAGTGTGTTCCATTCCTCTGTAAATATTTTGGATCAGTATTTTCAGCCAGGACGTATGAAAGTGATGGTTCGGTAGTATTCGCACTTATCACTATTTGCCCTATTTGGTATTTGTGTTATTTTTTCGTTTAGTCTGAAGATTTAGCAGTCACGTCAGCTAGCATAGATGTTGAGGAGTGAAGCAGCAAACGCCGACAGAGTGAGTCCTCGCCGGTGCTGATAGAGCCCTCTGGTAGCGAAGCCCTGCACTATAGACAACTGAGTCTATGAGGGACTAGTAGCGACACCTAGCAGCGAAGTGATAACTGACTGTGTGAGGGACTAGTAGCGACACCTAGCAGCGAAGTGATAACTGAGTGTGTGAGGGACTAGTAGCGACACCTAGCAGCAAAGTGATGAACCGCAAAATGGCCGCGAAAATTGAGTGACTTAAATGTCTAGTTGCTGTTTACTTCTTCCTTTACACTATTATTACAAAACAGACTATGGCATCATTGCTCGGTTTGTTACCGTATCATTGTGTATTTCACGCGTTACAAAATAGTTCTATTCTCGTAACATATAATGCAAACTACATCTCCAGTGACATTTATGTATGCAGCATGTTACATTCATCATTCCCTCTTTGTAATTTAGTATTACTAAAAGTTTTGTCCGCACATTTAAGCATTAAAAATGGATATGTGGCTCGGAATTTAATAGTAAAAGAAACAGCCATACTGGCAGACAGTCTCTCTAATTAACAAAAATACGAAATGTAGGTTCAATTTCCTCTGCGCAGTGAGGTGTCGGGGCTACTGTTACATTAAATGGTACCAAAATAATAGCACGGTATTGTGGGTTACAGAATTTTGAACAGCAAGGGGAGCTGTAAGTAAGTTTCTTGCAATGCAACGTTAGTGATATAATACTACAGCAGTAATAGACGTTTGTCATCCCTTTTTCTTATTTTACTGTTTCGCTCATTACTGAAGGCAAACGCATTGCAGAGAAGGTAACATTCTGCATCTTCGGCTACGGCCTTTGCAATCTCTTTCATTCAACTAGACTTAACCTGTAGAGGTAGTAATATAATTTCTTTTCTGATCCACAAGATAGTTTTACAAAAAGTAGAGGCAGAGAGGTTGTCATATAACTATTAATCGAAATATTATATGAAATATATGGACGTGTTAGTAAAATCGCCAAGAAATTCCTCTTAAGTGTTATCTCTTTCATTCAGCATTCAGCTCACATAAAACAACGAGAAATATCGTTTTTATTAAAAAAAAAGAGTTTGTCTCATTAGTGACCTGTGTCATATCAGACATCTCATTTTGACACTAGAGTAATTTGAGAAAAAAGGCCTGTGTTCGTTTTTGAAAATGCAATTTTAGTGAAAACAATGTATTTTTAAAAGGTATTGTCAACTGTTACGAAACGATTTCTTATACAGAATTTATTTATCACATAGTCAATCATGATACTAAAAAGAACACATTGTTGGCTTGTGTTTTGCTATTGATATAATATTTTGCATTTTCTTATGACTTTGAAATAATTACTGCGCTTTCAGCACTTAGAATGTGTGAAATACAGTATGTAATATATGAATCAGTATCATAAATTTTTGTTTTGAATATTGGCTGTTAACTACAAGAAAATGGCAGATGTTTGGGTATTCAGCACACGATGGAAAACAAAATCTTTTATTTATTTATTTTTGTAAGGTTTTTATTTCATAGTTGTAATCCTACAAACATTAATGATACCATGCAGTTTCTTGTGATAGTGAGATATATTAAGTACCTTAAAATATATGTAGATGAAGTCTGGTGTAGAAAGTGTGTGAATTGAAATTTAAAATGTTTGCAGTAGCATAATCAGGTTTAGTTTGTAGTGTGGGAGTGAGCTACACGTGGGATCCGAAGCAAGGACCCCACGGGGGTACCCGGCATGCGCCACATGCCAGGGCAGAGGTGGAGGCTAGTGTTCGGAAATCTGAAAATTCCAGCGCCGGCCGGGGATAGAACCCCGGCCCGGCTGGGGCGAATAGCCCCAGCCGAATCGCTGAAACGTTCCAGACACCTTACCACTAGACCACCGAGGACCCCAGCTGTTTCCTTCTCTGGAGTCCAGCGAGTGGTCGTAGGGCACTTCCTGCTGTCCTCCGTGTTTACACGTAGGCAGCAGAGGCATGGTATAACAGGAAGTGTTTACCTGCGTCCGCTGGATGTCCACTTAGTGTACGACTTATTTACGCGGCTGACGTTCGTGTCGCTATAATGTCCTTAGTTGCGTTACAATTATTTGCAGGGACCGAAAACCTGCCTATGCAGTTACACGCAGTCGAGTCTCACTATTTGAACCTTTGTAATTCGATCGTGTTGTCAAGACCCATGTAAGAACTTCTGTTTATCGAAGAAACCTCATGTGTTCGGTACATTCCATAAACCGAAGCGACTGTCATAACAGACTGCCCCGTAAACATTTTCTAATGAAGTGCCAGCTGGTACGTAATACTCGATATGGTTCAAATGGCTCTGAGCACTATGGGACTCAACTGCTGTGGTCATAAGTCCCCTAGAACTTAGAACAACTTAAACCTAACTAACCTAAGGACAGCACACAACACCCAGCCATCACGAGGCAGAGAAAATCCCTGACCCCGCCGGGAATCGAACCCGGGAACCCGGGCGTGGGAAGCGAGAACGCTACCGCACGACCACGAGATGCGGGCAATACTCGATATCTAGAATTGTTTTATCGGTCATTAAGATAATCGTTTCTCCCCTATACACTTCGAAAAATTCCCGTGTTTTCTCAATAAATCATAAGCACAGTACATAAATCCGTCGCGAAAATGACATCGAAGAAGTACAAGTGTTCGAGTACCACAGAAAAGAAGTGGGTCATTGAAGGTGTGGAACGGAGAGCAGAACAAAAATAAGATGTAACGTTTCGGGATTCCCTCATACTCGGTGTAGACACTCCAGAAGCAGAAAGATCAGTTTGATGACGTGTCATGAGGAGCGAGGAATAAATTCACTCTCAAATAACTACTGTACGAGATGCCTCGCCGCCTCTTGAAGGGTGTCATGGGATTTTGTTGCCGTGGACTTGGCGACCCGTGAGTCAACGCGGTGTTTCTGACCACATACATTTTAGCTGCGGGTTCTCCGATCATCAAAGGAGGCAGCGACAATGGGGAGGCTCTGCATGTCGTTTTGTAAGAAGAACGCCCCTCCACATTTTATCTAGGTTTAAAACTGTCTATGCACATAGTGCATAGCCGTGTTTTAAAAAATATTTATTTTTTTTTACCTTTTCCATTCTACAACATTACTTCCTGTCTTATTTTACGAACTTTTCGTAGGAATGTCGTAAATTTTAAACGTCTTAAATCCACCGTGTTCTTAAAATATCTTTTAACTCTTTTACCTCTTTCACTGAAGAGGCTGATCAGCGGATATTTTTTTTTAAATTTCAGGTATTGATTTTTTTGCATTCTCCTTTAGCGTATACATCAGAAATTGTAGGTTCAGGTACCTTTGCCTTATTGAGTATCGTTTGCTATGCCAAACTTCGACAGCATTCATGGTCCTGTGCATGGAATTGATGACGGTAGAAAGCTGACCAAAATTACTTCGAAATAAATTCTCTGAACGCAGATAACTTTGATACAGTTGTGTTAGGTATCGAGGTATTACCTAATGCATCTGAAGCCAAGTTAAGAGTGAATTTATTTCGAAATAATTTCGGTCGACTGTCTGTCTTCACCAATTCCACATTTCAGATGGTGTACTAGGATTTTCACCTATTGACTGACTATATAGTCTACGAATGCATGATCTTTTCGCCACTGGGCATTTGCTACGCTGTTACCATCCATGCATCATCAAGGCAGTCCGGCGGAAGATGTGCTCTACAGCATACATGCGGCAAGACAGTCGAACTACTTCTTCATCCCTGTATCTCTCCACTAATCCCAGTTCTTTTATGTCTTCCAGAGGCATTGCTTGAATTGAAAATTACAACTGGAAATAGATGTCTCGGAGAACACTGTTTCCATAGCTTAATTTGCAGCCATTTCGAAGTCTAGCATTGCAGTATTAAATGACAACCCAGATATGACAATTCTCGGTTCAGAAAAAAATATTTCACAATTATTTTGACTTTCCTCCGGTAAAAAAGCTAGTCTTCCGTGCTTCAGGTATCAACATGCAATGGTGTACTGTTGTCCGAAATGTCCGTCCATAAGAAGAGCTTTATTTTCACACATTTTCTCCCTTTCTTCGTAACTGATCACCCGGATTCACTTGTCAATTTTCAAAAAAGCTTCAGTCACTTTCAAAGTCTCTTCGCGCAGCTGAATCCCTGAACTAATGCCACGGTTATGGGACATCCCAGTAGCTTCCCTTACACAGTGCAGTCTTTCTCATAATTCGTCATACTTGCGACGTAATCTAAACGTGTATCTCGCAAATCTTGAAATTGCTCTTTAAACCTTCAGAAGACAGGCACTGTCTCCTCTCCGCAGACTCATTGCCAGCATTTACGCATTCGTTTCTCAATCTCCACATCTGTTTCGGCGAGAAACTTACTGTTCAGCAGTGATTCTACCATTTACAATTTTTAAACTGCCGCTGCTCCTATTTCGCTCGGAGTTCATGCACAGGCAATTGGTATACATTTTCGGTGCTCCTGGTACCGATTAGCGTCCTTTCCTTTTCCTTTCCTTTTTGCAACTACACGGTCCAGTCACATTAACGTGATCACCGCCTGTGTCCGACGTCAATGTGCAGTAACCACTCACAGACAGCGGGTGGCAGCACTAGCAGTGTAGGGTATGCGTAATGCGGAAACTCAACCACTTATGTGACATCCAAAAGCACGTGATGATTGCCTTTCGGTGGACGTAAAATGTTGGCGTGTTGCCATATTTAAAGCACTCCGTGCATGGCGCTGTCCAGAACCGACGTTGAGGCCGTTGTGGTGCTCCACGGGCCACATTTGACAGGAGTTAAAGAAGGCTGCAGGTAAATAACGTGCAACTGTTGAGCAACTGACCACGCACGTGAAACAAGGGGCTACCGACAGTGTCTCCTCGAAGACCACTAGGCGAAAAATGCTGCGTATGGGTCTCCACAGCAGACGCCTGGTCCACACACCTATGCTGACTGCTGTTTATCGGGGACGAAGGCTGGAATTTCCACGCCAGTTCTGCGACTGGGCGTCCACTGCACGGTGACAAGCGGGCTTTTCAAGTGACAGATAGACGTTGCCGTGCAGGGCGTGATTCACCTGAAAGTGAATACCCTGCAACAGTCGACGGCAGGGTTAAGACCGGAGGAAGGATCGTTTTGGTCTCAGAAACGTTATCGTGACACTCCCGCCGTGACCTCGTCGTTCTGGAGGGGCACAGTGCATGAGCAGAAATATCCGTCGGAACCATTGCCACACCTACATGGAGTTTGTTTTCCCTCGGAACCTACCAGCAGAACAACTTAATCTCTGACACAGCTTGCAGTGTACGTGCGTGGTCTGAAAAGCACCACGATGCGTTTGCTGTACTCCACCGACCACCAGGCTTCCCGGGCTTAACGGAATCGAGAATGTGGGACCACCTCGATGAGGCTCTTCGTGTCCTGGGTCCTCAACCGACAAACATAGCGCAGCTGACTAAGGCACCGGCGTCGGCATGGCTCAGAACCTCACTGACTCCTGCCCCTTTCTCAGTTGTCCGCGCTTCGCGTTAATTGTATCCTCCTACAGTGACTCAATGACGACACTCTCCCGTACACGACAGAATCATCAACAGCCGCAGATTGCTGTTCACTTTGCCTGTCACATCATTTATGTCTATAGAGAATAACAGCTGTCTGTTACACTCCTGACGATACCCTTGTCTCTGATCAACGCTCGCCGTCGAAAACGTACTGGTATCTGTCTTTGAGCCACTCACATATCTGGGAACCTACTCCGTATGCTCATACGAGGCCCTTCGTTAACAGTGTGCAGTGGAGCACCGTGTCAAAGGCTTTTCTCAAATCTAGGAGAGTGCAATCTGCCTGGCACCCTTCATCCGTGGTTCGCAGTATATAATGTGCGAAAAGGGCAAGCTGGGTTTCACACGAGCTTTCTAAAACCGTGCTGATTTATGGACATAGGCTTTTCGGTGTCTAGGAAATTTATTTAATCAGATTCAGAGTACGTTCCAAAATTCTGCAGAAAATCGATGTAAAGGACACTGGTCTGTAATTTTGCACATCCTTTCTTTTACTCTTCTTGTACACGAGTGTCACCTGCGATTTTTTAAACTGCCTTAGGTTGGACCCATTACAGGTGTAATATTAACAAGGCAAATGTATATTGATCTCGTTATATACGGGTGCCACTTGCGCTTTTCCCAGTCGTTTGCGAAATACTGCTGGGCAAGAGATAGGCGATAAATGCGAATGAAGTAAGTAAAACCGAAATTGTTTTAACCTACTCGCTGTCGCTGAATCCTTTCCACGCTATGCGTCCTTGAGCGCATCAAACAGGTAGCAATAAACGCTCTACAAATGTGGTTGACTTTTGAAGTTTTTCTTATGAGTTAATTACGCTGCAGACAGCTTCCATTCTGCATAATATCAGCAAATATGAAAATGAAAATTCACGGAAGTCAAATCTGGACTGTAGGGACGATGACGTAGAGTCTCCCAGCCCATTATGGTTTCTTTTTCCTTCCAGTGGTTTCTTGGATCAGCTGCGCTGTGTGTGGGCGAGCATTGTTGTGTAATATTATCACGTCTTTTCTTTGACATTGGCGACCCTTTACTCTCATCGCTGGCTTTACTTTGCTCATCAGTATGTGTGAGTGGTCAGCGCTGCGTCCTGTACGCTGATCTTCCAAATTATCACCAAAATACAACTGTGGCATCCAGATGATGGCCAGCATCACTTTCCTCGCTGATGCTCGAGTTCTGAATTTCTTTCGGACAGGTGAGCTGGTGTGCTTCCATTTCACGCCTTGTCCTTTCTAGTCGGGTTCACCATTTTGAACGAAAGTTTCATCACACGTTAAAATCTCGTTCAGAAAAGGTTCACCTTCACATTCATAGCACTCTTTGTTTCCTTGTGTTGTTGTGTGAATTCTTGCGGGACCCACGATGGACTTGTTTTGCTGTACTTGAGCATGTCACTGACAACGTTACGAACTGTGCCACTACCTATTGCAGCTATTTTGCTATTCAGTTCTAATGCAACACGTCGGCCATCGGGAGTAATGTCGTCATGGCCGGCTTTAACCGAAGGAGGAGACACTTCAATTGGCCGGCCACGGCGTTTTTCATTTGTCACTGAAGTTAGATTGTTTTTGAACTGTCCTACGTATTTATCGAAAATTTCCGTCGTTCGCACAGCTTCGACCATACTAAAAAATCGTTAGAGAAAATATTTTGGCCGTTTTCCACCTTCTGAAAGGGAAAACGCATCGCTGAACGTTGCTCAGTTAATTTGGAAACTTTAACCGGACACGTCATTGTTAATTGCAACATTAAGGTTGTAAATAACAGCCGATCTCAGCTCATCTCAGTCACGCCAACAAAAGTCATGAAACTACAAAAATTCTTCCTACAAACTACGCGACTTCATTAATTTGCCTTTGCAGGGGAAAGTCAGGAAGGAGTATGCACTTAGTATTTAATCGGTCTTTTCAAGTTGATGCGAAAGTTAAAATAAACAAATAGCAAAACATTGCTCATTTATTTACGAACAACATTTATCAGATACAGCTGAGTAACTTTTAACCCAAACCTTAAATGTCATTATATATATGACACTGCTCGTTCGTACTCGTAGCCGCATAATCTGGTAAGAGTACGTACTAACACCAATAACAAGAAAATGCACCATGACCTTCATAAACTGTGCCATTGTTGGGAGCAGTTATCATACTTAATACAGTCTTCCGTGACAGACTCCTTTTAGTCTTCATCACACCTTGGGCAGTTCAAAACATGAAGTTGGATTAATAGACAATTTATCAGATACAGCTGAGTAACTTTTAACCCAAACCTTAAATGTCATTATATATATGACACTGCTCGTTCGTACTCGTAGCCGCATAATCTGGTAAGAGTACGTACTAACACCAATAACAAGAAAATGCACCATGACCTTCATAAACTGTGCCATTGTTGGGAGCAGTTATCATACTTAATACAGTCTTCCGTGACAGACTCCTTTTAGTCTTCATCACACCTTGGGCAGTTCAAAACATGAAGTTGGATTAATAGACAATTGTGAAGGTGATTCGATAAACCCTATGCCAGGCACTTAGATGTGATTTGCAGAATATCCATGTGGGTGTAGATCCCTCCTTGGATTGTGCCCTGGTTGTTGCTGAAGATATAGCGCAGTTTAATCCAGATTAGCCATAGAGATTCTACGTTGTTCGTTACTGATATTTTGTCCCTTCTTGGTTTAGTTTGTTTTTCTAACAATGCATTTTTGTACGTAGACTCAAACAGAATTTCGGATGATTTTGCAGCTTGCTTTAGATGTTCGAAAACCTAAAACTGTGCAGTTCACAAAACGAAAAAACATAGTATCCTATGACTACAACATCAATAACTCTCATTTTCAATCGATCAAGTCACACAAATACTTCTGTGTAACACATTGTAAGGATACGAAATGGAAGCAGGACTGAATAAAACTCAAGACGCGTTCATAGGATTTGTAGACCTGGAAAAACGTTCGACAATGTAAAATGGTGCAAGATCGAAGTTCTGAAGAAAATAGCTCTAGGGAGAGACGGGTAATATATTCGCACAAGACCCAAGAGGAAATAAGAGTGGAAGACCAAGACCGATGTGCAAGGATTAAAAAGGGAGTAAGACTTTGATATAGTCATTCGCCTCTACAGTGAGTGCATCAAAGAAGCAATGAAGAAAATAAGAGAGAGAGGTTCAAGATTCAGACTGAAATACGGGGTGAAAGGATATCAGTGACACGGTTTGCTGATAATATTATCGTCCTCAGTGAAAGTGAAATACTACAGGATCTGATGAATGGAATATACAATATAATGAGTGTAGAATTTGGGGTGAGAGTAAATCAAAGACAAAAGTGATGAGATGAAGCATAAACAGGAGCAGCGAGAATCTTAACATTGGTGATAACAAAGTAAGAAATGGAACCATCACATTGTCTCAGTCAAAGGTAAAGATGGTGGCGAATTCATTGTTAGAATTAAAGGGAAATATAATCAGTGCACAAAGATGATCTTTTTCGAACTATTGGTGTGACCCATACTCTAATATTGCTCCAGTGTGTGGGACCTGTCCCATATACGACTAGCAGGGGATATTGAACTGTTCATAAGAAAGTCAGCACGAATGGTTACAGGTTCGTTTGGCCCACAGGAGAATGTAACAGAGACGATGAAGAAATTGGCAGATGCCTGAAGATACACGTAAGCTATCCCGAGAAAGCCTACTTGCAAAATTTCTATAACATACCCTAAATTTTGAATATGCGAGGTGTGTTCAAAAAAATTTCAGAACATTCGTAATTTCGCGCCAAAGGCGTGTTGGGGCGAAATGCAGTTGACATCCCTGCACACGCGTGTGCTTAATGTGTAACTGCGGGTAGTTTCATTGTTGTATGTCTGTTAGCTTATTGTTCAATGCTGTATTGAGTAGAACGCTGTGTCGCACAGTTGGCGAACTTCGAGAGGGGATAGAGGAGCAATGCGCCTGCACTAAATTTTGCGTGAAACTCAAGAAAACCGCCGCTCGGGGTAGCCGCGCAGTCTGCGGGGCCTTGCCACGGTTCGTGCGGCTGCCCCCGTCCGGGGTTAGTCCTCCCTCGGGCATGGGTGTGTGTGTAAGTGGTGCAAGCCTAGGGACTGATGACCTCAGCAGTTTGGCCCCATAGGAACTTAAAAGCTAAACTCAAGAACACCTTTACAGACACACACCAAATGATGCAGGAAGCCTATGGTGATGAGTGCTTAAGCCGTACTCGGTGTTACGGATGGTTCACACGGTTTAAAAACGGCCGGACGGAAGACGACCCCCGTGCAGGACGTCCTTCGACTTCTGCCAGCAACGCTTGTGTCAGGAACGTCAACGAAACTGTGCGTGCTGAACGAAGACTGACTGTCCGAGAGATTGCAGAAGAATGTAACATTGCAGTTGGATCGTGAAATCCTAATACAGCATCTTGGAATGTATCGTGTTGCCGCCAAGTTCGTGTCACGGCTCATGAGTCAAGATCAGAAAGACCTCCGCCTCGCAATCTGAGAAGAGCTTTAGGATCACCCAAATGAGAACGAGATGTTCCTTAAAAAATTTACAACTGGTGATGAGACGTGGGTCTGCAGTTATGACGTTGAGAACAAGGTTCAGTCTTCACAATGGGTAGGGAAATGTTCTCAACGATCAAAAAATAAAAAAAGCTTGTCAGGTCAGCTTGGCCCTTGCAGACATTTTTTTATTTATATCCAAAGTTGAAAACCAAGTTGAGAGGACGAAGATTTGTAACGATGGACGCGCGGTCCAGCGAAAGGCGAACCAAGTCTGCTCTCGGAAGTGGAAACGGTGTTGGGAGCGGTGTATTAGTCGTGGGGGAGATCATATACAAATAAGTGGAGGTTAGCGTGGAGAAGTTCCAGAATTTTTTGAACAGACCTCGTAGACGAAAGGTAGTGAATACTGGAAAGTGGTCTGTAAATGTTCATACGGTTGCGTTCGCTTCCATTCGCTGCTGTGGAAACTGGGCTTAATAATAATATTCCCGCTGTGAGATGTTATTGGCAACTCTGTAAACGCTGAGCTGTGCACCGCTTACAGCCCAGGCAAAATTATTCTCTGAGGGACACATCATTATCTCCTTCGTGCCTAAAGTTGCTTCGGCCAAACTCCAACTCAGTTGCCAGGCCGATACCTCGTTATCCTACTCCTCTGCAAGTAACACTTCGTCTGAAACCATCTGTACGGTTATGTAGGTTAAGACACTGCAGCCACTCATAATGGTGGGTCTGCGTTTGCGAGTAACTGACGAGAAAAGAAATTCTGAATTTTGTGTGACACTCGGTAGCATTAAGAAGCTGAGTGACATTAGTTGGTTGTGAGGTGTAACGGAAAGGATAATAGCTTCACATGTTGCGTTCGGATACCAAGATTTAAAGGCCTGAAGTCTCCTATTTCAGAAGTAAGGAGCGCAACAATCAAGTGATTTATGAACAGTAAGTGCATGGATTTTTGCTCGGTTGATTTTAATTGGGGTTGCAATGTGCAGGTCAAGCAAGTGCCGTACTGTAAAGAGGTTGAGCAAGAGGAGCGTTTTTTAACAAGTGTTTATCCTTATTTTAGATAGTTAGCTTTCTTATCTGAGAATTAGTTGCATTACGAATTCCTTCGTCATTCAGTCTAATATCGCCGCCCCCCCCCCCCTCTCTCTCTCTCTCTCTCTCTCTCTCTCTCTCTCTCTCTGTCTCTCTCTCTCTCTCTCTCTCTCTCTGTCTGTCTCACACACACACACACATACACACACACACACACACACACACACACACTAACTAACTAAATACCCTCCACCTCTCATGATTTTAAAAATAAAAGTGTTCCCAGAAAAGTTGTTCACTCTACAGTTTATTTATGTGCCAAAGTTAGTGATAATGTGGGGGAGGGGGAGGGAAGGCCACAGACGGCAGGGAGGGGGGTTAGGGCAGGGGCTACTGGCAAATGTCTGATTGCAATCGGGAGCAATGGTCTAACAAAGGCTGGGAACCACTGTTCAAGTGCCTGTGAATGTATACTGAACATAAATGTGGAAAACTGCAACAACTTACCTTTTGAATTTTTTTTAATTGGAGTTAACTAGTTTTGAAGCCGTTTCAGGATCATCTTCAAATGTGGCTCACAGAATTCGCGTCTTTATTCCTTTAGGGTGAATCTGGGTACTGGCTGTCTGACAAGAAGACAGAGAACTCTTTAATGTATCGCCACGAGCGGCAGTTACACGGCGACATGTATCGGGAAACCAAACCTCCCACTTACCGTGGCAGCGTGGGCGGTATTGCAGTTAATATCCATCTGGCAACTTGCGTTTTAGTTGTCTGTTGGCCACTGGTCAATCTCTTTTCATTGTAAATATAAATACGAATTGTCACTATATATCACCAGCATAACGTTTACTACAGATGTACATTACAAAGATCTTCACTTAAAAATACAGCATACTTTGCTCGGAAACAATTTTTTGATTTTTGTTCGTATAACACGACTCGGTCTGTTTTATTTGATAAAGTCAGTATCATGGTACATCTTTACTATGTAACATAGCGGTGTGTGACGTGACTATGTTGGTGGGTGAGAAAGAGCTCACAAAACTAAAAGCACGAATTCGAGGACTTCGTCCGCATGTGGAGCACACTCTCCTTAAGCATGGCAGTGCCAAACTAGACACGAGCGCTGCGGCATCTGCAGCAATCCGACGTCCTTGGTTCACTGCCGTCGATCATCCTACACACAGTCTCGAGTTTCGTGTTTTTGCAAAACTTAGAAAACCTTCGAGCACTATAATTGTTTCAAGCGGTGCAAGCAGAGGTAAGGTTGTGGCTCTGTTAACATAGTCAAACAATATACTGTGACGGTATCAACAAAATAGTATCTATATGGGGAAATTGTGCTGGTTCCCAGGGTGAGTGTGTTGAGAAATAAATTTATAGACGTGAAGAATACAGATGTAGAATGTTAATGAAGTTTGTTTTATTTAAAAAGCGTTGCGAGTTTTCACATAAAACATCTGTCGACATTACTTTTCAGTACGTCCTCGTACAATGGATGTTTGAGAAAATACGTACATTGATCAAAATAAATGTTGATATGAATGCTGTTAACAGCACTAGGTTCAAAAAATTTTAACTGGCAATTGCAGATTAATTTTATTTGCAGCTAGCGCGATTATACGAGTGGAGGAGTATTAGATTTAATGGTGAGCATTTATGTAATTTTTAAGCATTGTCTGTATTGTCATTCTTCCTCTCTAAGTGCCTCGTCCTCCAATAACACTGCCGATCTGTAGCATGATATGTTGTCCGTCCATGGTTTTTCAGAACATTGATTCAGTACTGAACCCAAACTGCTGGTTTGAGTTATTTAGCCAGGATAATCCTGTCCATCGTGGATCACGTATGCCATTAATCTTTCAAAAGAATGGTTCAAATGGCTCTGAGCACTATGGGACTTAACATCTGAGGTCATCAGTCCCCTAGAACTTAGAACTACTTAAACCTAACTAACCCAAGGACATCACACACACCCATGCCCGAGGCAGGATTCGAAACTCTGACCGTAGCGTTCGCGTGGTTCCAGACTGAAGCGCCTAGAACCGCTCGTCCACACTGGCCGGCCATTAATGTTTCCTTGAATTATTAATTTCAACAGGTTTTATTTATTGTTGCGGAACTGCGCTACCAAAACAATCGAGTTTTGCTCTCTGGGTGCTGTTGAGAATTTCTGCGTCTTCGTACCACCATATTTTTGACTATATCTGTCGATGGTATCCTTAATATTTTTCGATACGATCGCATTTCAAATGCCTAATACAGTCCATGACTCAGCTCCATAGAGTAGGACACCGAACGTGTAACATCGAAGTAGTCGAGTGCGAATCCTAATGACTGGTCTGAAGGTTCTCAGCAATCGCCGCGGACTAAATGACTGCCTGGGACTTGGTGCATCGGCTATAAATTTTCTAGTAATTCTGGAGATTTTCCTTTGGACTAAGTACGAGGTCGTTCCTCGTTGCTTGGATCGTGCAGGTTTCAGACCGTTTGTGTTACTATGGCTACACTACTAAATCTGTGTCCACCACCATATCAGTAGATATAACGAAACGGCGGCCCTCTTTCGTTTTGTCTTACAAGGAGATTTCTCCAGCGGTAGGATCGACTTTTTGAAACCATCTATACGGTTATGTAGGTTAAGCGCCCAAGTATCACACACTGCAGCCATTCATCCTGGTGGGTCGACGTTTGCGAGGAACTGACGAGAAAAGAAATTCGGAATTTTGTGTGAGACTCGATAGCATGAAGAAAGCCGAATGACAAGTTGGTTGTGAGGGTAATGGAATAGCTTACTAGCTTCACATGCATGAGGTTGTGGGTTCGAATCTCACCAGAGAAAGAAATCTATTTTAGGTCTTTAGCAAAGTGACATTGATAATCATTTTCATTCAGTTGATGTAAATATAATTTTTTTTATATCGACTCCTCGGTCACGTGCTTCAATAGTGATATTAACTTCTTCATTTGGTCTAATTTTTCTTCTTATCATCCCTTCTCCACTGGAAATATTTGTTCGTGAACTTTTAATTATCTTCATGTATGAATTCCGATTTAATTTCTCCGGTTTTTATGACTCTGTATTTTCGTCTATTGTTATTGTGTTCATTATATCGACTTCTCACTTTGCTTGAATTTTATTTTACATATAAAATTTTCTCTCATTTAAATCTTCATCTGCACTGTTTTTTCCATAGTGCAGCAAGAATTTAGGTTATGTATTAAATATGTGTATGTCAATTACCATGCAAAAAAAGGCACGTCTTGTAATGAAAAATACATTTTTCACACTAATGCACAGTCAATATAAATAGATTATTTCGTCTTTTGTTTTTTAATTAATATATCGGAGTTTTGAAGTAATTGAATAGTCAAACATATAGGTATTATAAAACACACATTCACAAAAATTCCGATTGGAAGAAGAATGATAAAAAAGAAAAATGAAACAAATGGAAAAGTTCATACGGTGATTAAAACGATGTGACAAAGGAATAGAACGAAAGAAATTACATCTAATTCCAATAAATTGAGTAAAAGTAGGCATCAAAGTCATTTCGAGAAAGATTTAAAAATAAAAAAATTACTGCACCTGACGAGGCATGGTGAAGCTTCTATCCTAACCATTATGTCACGTAACCAGACTATGGAATACGACTTCCTTAACGCCAAACGGCACATTTTGAAAACACAGTAATGTCGCAGTCTAATAGCGCCAAGTAGCGGTAGCCCCTGCAAACTTGGAAGACAACACAAGCAAAGGCAAAGAAAATTTTACTGTAGCAAGTAACCTGGCAACGCTACACACACGTTTAGACAACAGAACAACAACGAAATAATAATATACAGCGAGGCGGAAGGATTCATGATTGCAATACAGGATCAAACAATAAACACCAGATATTACAGCAAGCATATTATTAAAGATCCAAATACCTCTAGTATGATAAAAAAAATTATTACTGGTAAATATATTTGAATTCTTCCAATTTAAATCTATGTTTCATACTAGAATGTCGTGTTCCCAGTTTGGCACAGCTTTGCCACAGGAGACACGAAAGCGGTCGAAGACGTCCGTCTTCTGGTCGGCTCCTGATCGTTGTCAGAAGGAGGCTAGTTTTTGATTACGCAAAGACTTCTATTACTTGGAAAAGAACAACCCGGATTTCTTTACGTAATCAGTATGAATTTTATAATTACCTAAGGGACCTTTAACAATGAACAGTAAAAAATATGCATTTGCAAATGAAATCATTCATAAATGGGGCAGCTATGAGTTGTATAGAAGACAAGGAGCGGCCTTCTGTCTACGACCAGGATGCCGCAGTATTCTCTGCTGTAGTAAAAGCTGTTTGACATTCATAAAAATAATATGGCATGGAGATTAAAAAAGTATAAAGGAAAAAAAAACAGAATAAGAAGTCTGGTAAACACTAAATATATTCTAATAATTCACACAAGCAATTAGAGCTACTTTATAGACAGCATAACTTACATAAGTAATTATCTAACTCCATGGTGCGAGCAGATTTCAGTCTGTCCTGCACTAGCTCCTATGTTCGCGTTTTTGTCACAAATTACAGTCACCTTTCTCCTTCGTTAAAGACAATTCTTGCACTGTTCAACACCTCTGATAACAATAGCTTGCCGAGTTACAGTTTCGAACATAAATTACTTGAATGTTATTAATTAAGAATGTTGTCTGCACGCTGGCAAGATCGCTCACTTTGTTAGCTTAAAGTCGACCTCCTTTACGTTTTCACATCACAAGCAGAAGCACATTAAAAAATCTGAAGATCTACCAAAGTTTTATTTTACTGTCGTCTTTTATTTAGATCGAAGCGGAACGACAGTTCAGCTTCTGTTAAAATGCTTCTTTGACTGCGCAATCGATGTATTAGCGTCCGCTCTAGATGCGCATCTTTACAGTTATGTAAATTATACAAAACAAATGTCTTTCAAAGAATACTCAAAGCTTTCATAGGACGGAAATACCAATAATATTACATCGCTTCCCGCGTGAGGAGTAATGAATCTGAAAGATCGTTACGACTCACGCGCAATCGTAATATTATTGGATTCACGTACTTAGTGAATGAAGTATTTAAGGATCTCTCCTTGTAGGGAGCAAAACAAACATGACATAAGGCACATAGAATTATATACGTTTCACACTAAGTCGTCAAAGCTACTCACAATTGCTTGATCATTAACAAACTTGGTTGTGGCATGATGCCATCATAAGTGTTCAAGGATTTAACATAGGTTCTCAAGAATTACTCTCATTCAGTCAATTGAAACATTGAAATACTAACATAGATACAAGTACAAATTAAATACACATACAGATACAAATATACATAAATATTGACAATAAGAAAAAAAATTCTATTACAGTATTGGTGCATTTCCGCCAATTTTGAACAGAACATAAAAATTTATCAGTCTTTCTCGTAGCGACGTCACTCTTCACTTTGTAGTTGGGAGTATTTCCCATGAACTCGGGTGATTTTCACAGGGGAATTCTTTCATCACTTTTCACTTTTCACTGCACTAAAACTGGGGATCACCTTTTCACATTCTGGTGGAAAACACTGGGAATTTCACTATGTGAAGGGGGAAGTGATATTTCTTGACTCGACGGTCCATCGGGTCATGTCGGGAATCAGGAAAGTTGATGACTGGTTCAATGACGAATGAGTCAGTTTGGTGGCTGTCTTAATCTCATTCCAATTCATGTTTCAGCACATGAAAATACAGAAAAAAACCTGTATTAGGACTTGCTCATTAACTAGCATCTTAATCTAAGGGAATATAGAGTAAGAATTTAAGACAATAAAAATTACTACATAGACTATGTACATATACATTATATATATTATTCATATTTTGTGTCTAGGTTTTACATTCTTTCGTTAGCAAATATTGGCAAAACACGTTTCGTCTTGTACAGGTCTTTCTTAAGCAATGTATTTAGCAATATTGCCGTAGCAATTTTCATAGTTAAGGAAAAGTCATCATTAGTGTCCTTTTAATGTAAATATAGTAAAATCGTGCGTAGTTTATCAACGTTTTATTATTTTTATGTCCATTTTTCATCTCAAATCTGGAGCACGCTCGCGCCCGTTATGGAGAGGAATGCTTATTGTTGAGTACGGGCCGGCGAGCAGTCATTGAATGTTGCCACAGTGCTTCACAGTCACGTGGTAACAAACTGGCCGTTTAACAGCGTTGGCAGTCCGCGTCCTGCACGAGGCAGATAGTTCTGTGGCTGCCAACCTTTCTTTTAACTTGTGCATTTTGTTGAATCGTGGGTACTGGAGCAGCTCGTCAAGGCGACATGGTCAACCTGGACGGTAAATTGACTGCACCAGCGACGAAGAACAGTCATCGATGAAAATGACTACTGTCACCTATTGCAGTAAGTACAATAGCTTGTCTATCCTTTGACTGATAGTCACTGCGTTGCAACGTGAGAATACTTGTAATGCTACTTCACACGCGGAACATCACACGTGTCCATAAGTTTATTACAGTTTTGATTCACACAAGAGATAACTAGTTGTTCGTGTACATACTTGTGTCAAATTACGATTTTACACACGTGTCCATTATTTTGTCACTGAGTCACACGCAGCAATCCATACGTGTCCATATAGGTCTCTCTATACCACAGAGTAGCACAGGTAATGCTAAAATTACTTATCATGAAAGGATCATTTACAAAATATACATGGTTTTTTTTTTATTACTGTCCAAGACCTAACGAAAAACGTGTTTGCTATTCTGAAAGGTGCTTCTGAAGCACGTTAGATTTTATATATTTTTTAAATCTGATTCTTTTCCTTTTCTTATTGTTCTATAACAGCCTTTTTTTTTGTTTCTTTGTTCATTCATTCAGTTACATCAATAATCAGTAAAATATACCCACTTTGGCGTGCCGAACAGTTCACGTTCAAAACTTCATCTAACAGAAATCGGGAAAATTATTCCTATTTCCTGGGATGCTTTTGCTCACAGCAAATCAGATTTACATCACGTTCCGATAAGTAACCGCAGATACGCATTAACCAACGAGCCACGATCGTCAATACACACAATATACACACGTCAAGTCTTTTGAACCAATTTCGAAATTTCTTCCCCTACCAGGTAGGGTAGAAAGGTAAGAACGCTAAAGAAGAAAACTACAATAGGATAGTGCAAGGAAATGAAAGATACGAAGATAGATAATAGAAGAAATAATCAGTTGAGCAAATTCATTCTTCGGCTCCACCGTTTTTAATGTCATCCACGCGGCATAACTTGATTTCAGTATTAAAATGTCGCACAAATCCGTTTCCAAAGCATCTTCAAATATATCTCAAAATCACGGCATGCGGACATAGCTGAAGAATATAAGCAGATTATCTCAATCCTCAACTAGGTACCTTTATATCGAAGGTTTCTGTATAATACTCGTGACACAGGAATAGTCTCTCTAAGTTTCTCCAATACAGGACCTAATTCTAATTATAAATGCAAATTTCTTAACTGGTTGACTCATAGTAATAAATAAATTAAAGTTGCTCTCCAGTTGCGGGTACCATTATTCATTTCTTTGTACATTAACTATATGTTGCTGCTTATACTCGGTGTAATCTACAGATTACAGTGTATCAGTTTTTCATAGTACATGGTTCTGGCGACTTAAAATATCAATCCTTTGAAAGCTTAACTTAGGTTAATACTTCACATATACGGACATTCTGGTCTGAATGAGGGATTTAAAGAAAACCTTTACTACTTGGTAAAAAGGAGATTTGCCATAACTTAAAACTAAAGCAGCAGGTGGCACTTTGGCACATCCCTTACTCAATTCAACGACTGCAGACTTCAATTGCTCAAGAAACTTAAAACTACCTTAAAACTAAAGCAAATCTTATTTTCCAAATACGTAGAGTACCTTCTTCACTCATTTCATATCTTTCAAGCTCCATCATTACTTTGTGTCCACCTCACTCAAATGATTACGTCACCTGCAGAATACATGTACATGCTGTTGACTCACATACTTTCTAAACAGACCACACTCTTGTTTCAAGTTGCAGCTTAACATAATAAATGATTTTTTTTAATGTTTTTCATGGTACTTCTTTAGGTCTACATGGTGGTAAAGTCCTCTTATTCGTCCACTAACTGGATCTGCCAACACGTAACAACCAATATGCGGCTTCCTGACTATAACAAACGGTCCTTCGTATAGGTGTTGCCACTTACGATTTTTACGTAAGATGAGAGATGGTTTGAAGTGTGTTCTCAGAAGAACACGCTCGTTCAGGTGGTACGACAGAACTTTATTGACATGCTTGTCAAATGCCTTTTTTCTTAAATTGGCATGAGTTGTGAGAGAGATCAGGGCTTGTCTTAACTTATTATCTAGGTTGACTTCTGGAACTGGTATCTTGGGGATAGGATCGGTCCATTCATTGCTATCCTTTTGGCTGGAGATTAGTTCTGAAGGTCTGAAACTAGTCGAAGTGTGTTTTCAGTTTTCCGCACGTTCAGTAGATTGAATTTCGCTCACAATTACTTTTGAAGTACCGGGCGGTACGCTCGGTACGAAGTTTGCTTCCGTATTCCACCTAAGTTGCGAGCTATTTGCCGGAATTTCAGTCGAGATCGTGTGTGTTGGCGGGTTTTCTCGGGCATAATAGATGCGAGAATTTTGAGGTTCATGATTTTGACTTTGATAGTTGGCAAAAGGTGGAGGGCTATTCCTAAAGTTTGGAGCATACTGTTGTTTGTATTGCTTGGAAGGATCTGGAGGATT
This sequence comes from Schistocerca nitens, assembly GCF_023898315.1. Classification (NCBI taxonomy): domain Eukaryota; kingdom Metazoa; phylum Arthropoda; class Insecta; order Orthoptera; family Acrididae; genus Schistocerca; species Schistocerca nitens. The sequence goes on from NC_064625.1 coordinate 61,009,049, forward strand.
TCTCCCTTGAGAACAGTGCTGGAATCTAGGCTGGTTACCATACTGCTGCTGACTGTTGGTGTTAATCCAACGTCCTTTTCCATTGAAATTATTATTTTGGCGATCGTTATTGTAGTGATAGCGATCATTGTAATTAACTGGTGAATTACCGTATTGCTGTTGTGTTGTCTGGTATATGGGGTGGTACCTGTTTTGATCCTGGAATTTATGTTTCTGCTTCCCGTTACGGCGATAGTAGTTGTTATTATCGCACGGAACGTCGTGTCCTTTACTGTTGTTGGGTTGGTATGACATACCTGAGTCTGCGCCTACACCGTGCGGCTGTGTAGTGTGCGGGCCAAGATTACAATTACTCCGCGCACTAGCACGCACGTCTTCTTGAATCATGTCAAGGTTGTCAAGTACTGACAGAAAAGCCTCCGTGTCGTCGTCACTGACATTTACTAACTTCTCCCTGATTGATACCGGTAGCTTTGACTTAAGGATCATAATTACGTCCTTCGTGGAAATGGGCGTGTCCCAATATTGTATTTTTCGCAGGTATTTCTCAAAGTACCTACGGAGACCAGCACTTCTCGTGTTAAACGGTTCAGCATTATATACTTCCTTTCTAAGGCGTTGTTGTATACCTGAACTCCAGAATTTGTTCAGAAATTGTTTTTCGAAGTCAGCGTAATTATTACATCTTTCAATTACTTCTGTTCCCCAGACAGAACCCTCTCCTTGAATGTAACCTACTATAAAGCGCATACGTTGCTTGTCATCCCAGCTCTCAGGAAAAACACCATTAAATGACTTCAGAAAAACCATTGGGTGGATGTTGCGTTTCTCTGGCAGAAAAGGCTGGAACACGCGGTGCTTGAGAACGCTTTCTTCTTTCATTAGCTCGACAAGAGTTACTTGATCATTCTGGTTGCGTACTAGCGGATTCTTACTGCTGTGACCATGTACAAGTGGAGAGAATTTTACACGAGACACGGGATTATTATTGTATTCATGTTCTGAAGAAAGCAAGTGTGAATGCTCACTTCTATTGTCATGAGGAAAATCATTGACTTGTTGTTTCAACTGCTCGATTTCCTCAGTGAGGTGTCGTTTCCACTCGGGAAGATCTCGGTGAAAAACTCTACGAATCTCTCCTAATTCAGTGAGAATCGTATCTCCTGATGTACCTGGAGCAGCTAAAACTTCAACTGTGGCTGACTTAACGGCTTCCTTTAAGTCGTGTTGAACCTTGTTTTCTATATACTGTTCCTTGGTCTCGACCCATTCTACAAATTCTTTTCCTATCGTGGAACGTACGTTTGCTGCAGCATCATTCACCTTCTGTTCAATGTTTATTTCGGATAGCGCCTGTGTCAGGTCATTGACCTGGCCTTGCAGAGTGACGACATTGTCTGCGAGCTTGTTTACTTTAGCTCCGACCTCAACGGATTTTTTTGAAACTTCTGTTGTAACTGCCTGGCAACTTTCGATTTGTACCTTAATGTCTTTGTGCACATTACCTACAGTACTCTCACATGCATCTACCTTCTGCAGAATTCCTTCTATCCTTTCATTAACTTTAGTACTTAATTCCGAGATATATTCCACCGTGACTGTCCTTATTCTTGCCTCTAAGTTGGCATCAATATTATCTAACCTATTTTTCATTGTACCAATCATGGTATTTAGGTCAAACCATTTTTGTTCCCTTTCTTTTCTATCTCGTTGTTTTTGTAATTTATAAGCTTCCCTTTCCCGTTTCTCCTGTTCTCTTTCTTGAAAAAAAATTCTCATCATTTCAACCATCGAATTTTCTCCCGCTTGCTGTGACGATGATTGCTGTGACGATACGTCACGCACAACATCATCGTCTGCCGTTCTCTCCATTCGCGAATCGGGTCTGCCTGTTCCCGTTCGCGAACGTAGTGGGTATGACTTGACAACAGTGTCATCAACGTCATCCACACTGTTTGTCGGCTTGCCTCTGTCATCTGACATGTTTATTCTCAAGTTTGTGACATAACTGCTCAAAGAAATCTTTCGCAGCACGCCGATCGTCAACTCTCAGATGCGCACGCTGCGACGCTTCCTGATAGTCAAACGTCACACCGCGGTAGGTGACAATTGCCGAGCTACACCGGGTAGAAGACAAGATGGCGCCTAACTTTGAAAATAAGTGACAAACACCTACTAGACACTGAATCCTGCTATTATGGCATCCATCTTGTGTTCTTAACCGTAGCAACAATGAAGATGCTCATAATACTAACAAATAAACTTTGCATGAAGAGATGATCAGAAATGAATTCTAACTACGTAAATAAGCAATTCTGCAAGGAAATAACAGCGATAGGATAAAATGAAGCAGTAAGGAAAGAAATTCCGGAAATCAGTTTTTTTTGTACAAGACGCGAGATTTTATGCGTAATGAAAACCGTACTTACATCAGTCGTTTTGCGCACTGCTGTTACTTTTCAAAAAAAATATTATTTTCTTTTTATACTTCCACGGTTTTGTTCAGTACTTCATTTACGGCTTCCCGATGTCCACCGGATGATGTCATGAAACAATAACAGAACAGATTAAAAAAAATTTTTATCAAGTCCCTGTTCGGGCGCCACATCTAGTATGATAAAAAAAAATTATTATTATTAAATATATTTCAATTCTTCCAATTTAAATCTGTGTTTCATACTAGAATGTCGTGTTCCCAGTTTGGCACAGCTTTGCCACAGGAGACACGAAAGCGGTCGAAGACGTCCGTCTTCTGGTCGGCTCCTGATCGTTGTCAGAAGGAGGCTAGTTTTTGATTACGCAAAGACTTCTATTACTTGGAAAAGAACAACCCGGATTTCTTTACGTAATCAGTATGAATTTTATAATTACCTAAGGGACCTTTAACAATGAACAGTAAAAAATATGCATTTGCAAATGAAATCATTCATAAATGGGGCAGCTATGAGTTGTATAGAAGACAAGGAGCGGCCTTCTGTCTACGACCAGGATGCCGCAGTATTCTCTGCTGTAGTAAAAGCTGTTTGACATTCATAAAAATAATATGGCATGGAGATTAAAAAAGTATAAAGGAAAAAAAAAACAGAATAAGAAGTCTGGTAAACACTAAATATATTCTAATAATTCACACAAGCAATTAGAGCTACTTTATAGACAGCATAACTTACATAAGTAATTATCTAACTCCATGGTGCGAGCAGATTTCAGTCTGTCCTGCACTAGCTCCTATGTTCGCGTTTTTGTCACAAATTACAGTCACCTTTCTCCTTCGTTAAAGACAATTCTTGCACTGTTCAACACCTCTGATAACAATAGCTTGCCGAGTTACAGTTTCGAACATAAATTACTTGAATGTTATTAATTAAGAATGTTGTCTGCACGCTGGCAAGATCGCTCACTTTGTTAGCTTAAAGTCGACCTCCTTTACGTTTTCACATCACAAGCAGAAGCACATTAAAAAATCTGAAGATCTACCAAAGTTTTATTTTACTGTCGTCTTTTATTTAGATCGAAGCGGAACGACAGTTCAGCTTCTGTTAAAATGCTTCTTTGACTGCGCAATCGATGTATTAGCGTCCGCGCTAGATGCGCATCTTTACAGTTATGTAAATTATACAAAACAAATGTCTTTCAAAGAATACTCAAAGCTTTCATAGGACGGAAATACCAATAATATTACATACCACAACAGATAAATGCAGACTTTGCAAACAACAAATAGAAACAGTAGATCACATCACAAGCGGATGTACAATACTAGCAAATACAGAATACCCCAGAAGATATGACAATGTACCAAAAATAATACATCAACAACTTGCCACACAACATACGCTAATAAAACAACATGTTACCACATACAAGTTTGCACCACAAAATGTACTGGAGAATGATGAATACAAATTATACTGGAACAGAACCATTATAACAGATAAAACAATACCACATAACAAACCTGACATCATACTCACCAATAAAAAGAAGAAATTAACACAACTAATCGAAATATCCATACTCAATACAACAAATATACAGAAGAAAACAGGAGAAAAAATTGAAAAATACATCCAACTGGCTGAGGAAGTCAAGGACATGTGGCATCAGGATAAAGTTGACATTATACCTATTATAGTATCAACTACAGGATTCATACCACACAATATCCACCAGTACATCAGCGCAATGCAGCTACATCCAAACATGTGTATACAACTACAGGAATCTGTAGTTATTGATACATGTTCAATTACCCGAAAGTTCCTAAATGCAATGTAACATACACTCCTGGAAATGGAAAAAAGAACACATTGACACCGGTGTGTCAGACGCACCATACTTGCTCCAGACACTGCGAGAGGGCTGTACAAGCAATGATCACACGCACGGCACAGCGGACACACCAGGAACCGCGGTGTTGGCCGTCGAATGGCGCTAGCTGCGCAGCATTTGTGCACCGCCGCCGTCAGTGTCAGCCAGTTTGCCGTGGCATACGGAGCTCCATCGCAGTCCTTAACACTTGTAGCATGCCGCGACAGCGTGGACGTGAACCGTATGTGCAGTTGACGGACTTTGAGCGAGGGCGTATAGTGGGCATGCGGGAGGCTGGGTGGACGTACCGCCGAATTGCTCAACACGTGGGGCGTGAGGTCTCCACAGTACATCGATGTTGTCGCCAGTGGTCGGCGGAAGGTGCACGTGCCCGTCGACCTGGGACCGGACCGCAGCGACGCACGGATGCACGCCAAGACCGTAGGATCCTACGCAGTGCCGTAGGGGACCGCACCGCCACTTCCCAGCAAATTAGGGACACTGTTGCTCCTGGGGTATCGGCGAGGACCATTCGCAACCGTCTCCATGAAGCTGGGCTACGGTCCCGCACACCGTTAGGCCGTCTTCCGCTCACGCCCCAACATCGTGCAGCCCGCCTCCAGTGGTGTCGCGACAGGCGTGAATGGAAGGACGAATGGAGACGTGTCGTCTTCAGCGATGAGAGTCGCTTCTGCCTTGGTGCCAATGATGGTCGTATGCGTGTTTAGCGCCGTGGAGGTGAGCGCCACAATCAGGACTGCATACGACCGAGGCACACAGGGCCAACACCCGGCATCATGGTGTGGGGAGCGATCTCCTACACTGGCCGTACACCACTGGTGATCGTCGAGGGGACACTGAATAGTGCACGGTACATCCAAACCGTCATCGAACCCATCGTTCTACCATTCCTAGACCGGCAAGGGAGCTTGCTGTTCCAACAGGACAATGCACGTCCGCATGTATCCCGTGCCACCCAACGTGCTCTAGAAGGTGTAAGTCAACTACCCTGGCCAGCAAGATCTCCGGATCTGTCCCCCATTGAGCATGTTTGGGACTGGATGAAGCGTCGTCTCACGCGGTCTGCACGTCCAGCACGAACGCTGGTCCAACTGAGGCGCCAGGTGGAAATGGCATGGCAAGCCGTTCCACAGGACTACATCCAGCATCTCTACGATCGTCTCCATGGGAGAATAGCAGCCTGCATTGCTGCGAAAGGTGGATATACACTGTACTAGTGCCGACATTGTGCATGCTCTGTTGCCTGTGTCTATGTGCCTGTGGTTCTGTCAGTGTGATCATGTGATGTATCTGACCCCAGGAATGTGTCAATAAAGTTTCCCCTTCCTGGGACAATGAATTCACGGTGTTCTTATTTCAATTTCCAGGAGTGTATATCGTGCAGTTAAAAGGAAGTCACGCTTGATCAAGGTCCGCGTCAATTTCCATTTTTAACCAGACATAACGTCTGAGAAACGTTTTCTCATAATAATAATAATAATAATAGGTTCGCAGGAGAGCTTCTGTAAAGTTTGGAAGGTAGGAGACGAGGTACTGGCAAAGCTGTGAGGACAGGGCGTGAGTCGTGCTTGGGTAGCTCAGTTGGTAGAGCACTTGCCCGCGAAAGGCAAAGGTCCCGAGTTCGAGTCTCGGTCCGGCACCCAGTTCTAATCTGCCAGGAAGTTTCAATAATAATAATAGGTCCAACTCCTATTTTTGAGGTCAACGTGTAATAACTCCAGGTGATAACATTAGCAGGTGATGAATTGGGGGTGGGGGGGAGGGAAGGGAGGGAGGGAGTTGGGAGGCTGGAAACAGTGAAGTCGTTGTCATAATGCGTAAAAGGGGCGATTTATGTGAGGACCAACAGGGCATAATCGTTGGCTTTCTTCCCAAGGGTGGAAGCATTTCCGAAACGGCAAAATCTGTAATCTTTTCACATGCCACTGTATGTAAAATAAACCGTGTGTGGCAAAATCTCGGTATTCTAATCCGGTTCCGAGGCAACTGTGTTGCACTTCGGGCAATAGGCGACACAGGTGAACGATAGCTGCAGATATTTGTGCCGCCGAATAGACGCGCAACGTTTGTGCAGCTGACCGCCCAGACGAACCTAGTGCTGCCACCAATGTTTCCTCAACAACGTATGGGCTTCTGCAGTAGGCACCTGGTCCCTGCACCAATGCTGACTGCTGTTCATTGTCGTTGAAAGCTTGCATTTGCACGCCGGTACCACAACTGAAAGTCCACTGAGTGCTACAGGTGGCCTCTCCATATTAATCACGTTTTATGTCCCATCGGACAGATTTCCATTGGCGTGTAACGTCTGAAAGCAAACTCCCTGCAACCCTGAGGGAGCGTAATGGTGTGGGCAATGTTTTCGCGGCATTCCCTGGGTGATCTCGTCATTCTGAAAGACACAATGGATCAACCCTAGTACGCACCTATCTCTTGGGGACCATATCCACCTTTAGATGCACGTGAGCCGGCCGAAGTGGCCGTGCGGTTAAAGGCGCTGCAGTCTGGAACCGCAAGACCGCTACGGTCGCAGGTTCGAATCCTGCCTCGGGCATGGATGTTTGTGATGTCCTTAGGTTAGGTAGGTTTAACTAGTTCTAAGTTCTAGGGGACTAATGACCGCATCAATTGAGTCCCATAGTGCTCAGAGCCATTTTTTAGATGCACGTGTAACATAGCTCGCAGTGTATGTGCGTGGTTCTGAAAGATGTAGGATGAATTTACCGTACTGCCCTGACCGCCAAATTTCCCGGCTTTAAACCCAATCGAGAATCTGAGGGGCCACCTCGATCGAGTAGTTTCTGCCACGGATCCTCAATCGATAAAATTCTATCGCAGCTGGACAAGTACTGGAGTCGAAATGGCTTCTTATCCCTGTTATTACCTCATTGACTCTATTCCTGTACATCTCATGCTGCAAAAGGCGTTTATTCGGGGTTTTAACACATGGTCAGATTACTGCGTTTGGACAGTGTAATAATACTAATAAATTTCGCGTATTTCAGTGCCCCTTCTTTAAGTCTTTCAATTGGACGGCACTTTGGCGACTTGCTTATCATTAACGTACACCAGTTGTCCAATCGGGGAAAGGGAATCGGCAGTTTAACGTGGAATCCGCACCACATGTTGTTTCTACCGACTCCTGATATCATTGAGAGGTGAAGGCTGGATTAAACGCAGACTGAAAAATTTATTGGTTCAACTGGGATTCGATCCCGCGATTCTCGATTTGCAGCCACGCGCTGTGTCGGTAGACCACCAGGTCCAACAGTTACGAGATGGTAATCGAACTGTATTGGTGGAGTATTTCGTAGTATTTTACGTCAAGTAAATGTGCTGTGGTGCAAGCCAAAGTAAATTCATGCTAAGGGCATCAATTCCTAATCCAGAAAATTGTGCAGCCAGGGCAGTACTGTAAGTGGAAATCGAACATTAATGCTCTAAGTAAAAATCAAACTCTTCCATCTTTCGTAACGAATATTTGGGCGATCAGGTCGTAATTGGGGGGGACTCTACCGGATGAATACGGTGGATGTTCCAGTATGTCCCGCTGCCACATACGCGGAGCTCCTGCACAGGGCTCGTCGTTTGGCGTCGTGCATTGTCTAGAGTTGGTGGAATGCAGCGCCGGGAGGAAAGATTGTTGCGCACTCCGACCAAGCGCCCTTTCAGTCTTGACCCAAGCACGTTTTTCGTGTTTCCCAAACATACTATTAAGGCACTTGAGCTAGCCTCTCCAACTTTGAGCTAGTACACACCGCAACTGACTCACACACGACCTATGCCGCTGACTTTACTACTTCAGCCCACCATCTATCAGCAACAGAAAGAGTGCGTACCAAACGACTCTCATCCTTCATGTTACGGCATTGTGCTACTACTTTTTATCCAACACATTCAAAGACGCATGTGTGAGTACTTGTTATGTCCCATCTTGGTAGTGGCCTAATTATTGGGAGGTGCGTTATCTATACCGGGTGTATCGAAAACAATCATCCGATCTGGGCCATCTATATTTCTGAAACTAAGAAACATATACAATGAATTTTGCTTTTTGATGAACGGAAACCGAAAAAGGTTTTTTCATCCTCTTCATTGGTGTACAATATGCATCCTTGAGATGCACGGAATGTGTCAATGCGGTGTTCAAATTGTACCAACACTGCAGCAAGCATGTCTTGAGTTACAGTATCCACAGGTGCTGTTATCCGATGTCTCAGTTCATTTATTGCTGATGGTAACGTAGGTACATAAAGAGTCTGTTACAACACCATACATATATAATCACATATAGTCGGGTACGGTGACCTTGGAGTCCAGTAATCTAAGGCTGAGTCATGTAGTCCAGTGTGACCGATCCATCGTTCAGTAATCGTTTGATTTAGATATTCCCGCACTTCCAAATGCCACTGTCGCGGTGCCCCATCCTATTGGTAAATAAAGTCGTTCGAATCAAACTGTGGGAAAAGAAAGTTTTCAAGCATATCGAGATATATGCTTACTATAACAGTGTTTCCGGCAAATAAAAATGAACCATACACCTATTCCGTTAAACTGCACGAAACATTACATTTGTTGTTGTTGTGGTCTTCAGTCCTGAGACTGGTTTGATGCAGCTCTCCATGCTACTCTATCCTGTGCAAGCTTCTTCATCTCCCAGTACCTACTGCAACCTACATCCTTCTGAATCTGCTTAGTGTATTGATCTCTTGGTCTCCCCCTACGATTTTTACCCTCCACGCTGCCCTCCAATACTAAATTAGTGATTCCTTGATGCCTCAGAACATGTCCTACCAACCGATCCCTTCTTCTGGTCAAGTTGTGCCACAAACTCCTCTTCTCCCCAATCCTGTTCAGTACCTCCTCATTAGTTATGTGATCTACCCATCTAATCTTCAGCATTCTTCTGTAGCACCACATTTCGAAAGCTTCTATTCTCTTCTTGTCCAAACTATTTATTGTCCATGTTTCACTTCCATACATGGCTACACTCCATACAAATACTTTCAGAAAAGACTTCCTGACACTTAAATCTATACTCGATGTTAACAAATTTCTCTTCTTCAGAAACGCTTTCCTTGCCATTGCCAGTCTACATTTTATATCCTCTCTACTTCGACCATCATCAGTTATTTTGCTCCCCAAATAGCAAAACTCCTTTACTACTTGAAGTGTCTCATTTCCTAATCTAATACCCTCAACATCACCCGACTTAATTCGACTACATTCCATTATCCTCGTTTTGCTTTTGTTGATGTTCATCTTATATCCTCCCTTCAAGACACCATCCATTCCATTCAACTGCTCTTCCAAGTCCTTTGCTGTCTCTGACAGAATTACAATGTCATCGGCGAACCTCAAAGTTTTTATTTCTTCTCCATGGATTTTAATACCTACTCCGAATTTTTCTTTTGTTTCCTTTACTGCTTGCTCAATATACAGATTGAATAACATCGGGGAGAGGCTACAACCCTGTCTTACTCCCTTCCCAACCGCTGCTTCCCTTTCATGTCCCTCGACTCTTATAACTGCTATCTGCTTTCTGTACAAATTGTAAATAGCCTTTCGCTCCCTGTATTTTACCCCTGCCACCTTTAGAATTTGAAAAAGAGTATTCCAGTCAACATTGTCAAAAGCTTTCTCCAAGTCTACAAATGCTAGAAATGTAGGTTTGCCTTTCCTTAATCTTTCTTCTAAGATAAGTCGTAAGGTTAGTATTGCCTCACGTGTTCCAACATTTCTACGGAATCCAAACTGATCTTCCCCGAGGTCTGCTTCTACTAGTTTTTCCATTCGTCTGTAAAGAATTCGTGTTAGTATTTTGCAGCTGTGGCTTATTAAACTGATTGTTCTGTAATTCTCACATCTGTCAACACCTGCTTTCTTTGGGATTGGAATTATTATATTCTTCTTGAAGTCTGTGGGTATTTCGCCTGTTTCATACATCTTGCTCACCAGATGGTAGAGTTTTGTCAGGACTGCCTCTCCCAAGGCTGTCAGTAGTTCCAATGGAATGTTGTCTACTCCGGGGGCCTTGTTTCGACTCAGGTCTTTCAGTGCTCTGTCAAACTCTTCACGCAGTATCGTATCTCCCATTTCATCTTCATCTACATCCTCTTCCATTTCCATAATATTGTCCTCAAGTACATCGCCCTTGTATAGACCCTCTATATACTCCTTCCACCTTTCTGCTTTCCCTTCTTTGCTTAGAACTGGGTTTCCATTTGAGCTCATGATGTTCATACAAGTGGTTCTCTTATCTCCAAAGGTCTCTTTAATTTTCCTGTAGGCAGTATCTATCTTACCCCTAGTGAGATAAGCCTCTACATCCTCACATTTGTCCTCTAGCCATCCCTGCTTAGCCATTTTGCACTTCCTGTCGATCTCATTTTTGAGACGTTTGTATTCCTTTTTGCCTGCTTCATTTAATGCATTTTTATATTTTCTCCTTTCATCAATTAAATCATTACATTTAGGAGAGTCTATTTTATGTTGTACAACTTCATGTGGTCGTCCCGTACCTCATATTGTCACATTCTGACAGTTCGCCTTTCCGTGTAAATGGAATGTTGCCTCGTCACTAAACACTAACTGTGGGAAAAAACAGCCATCCTCCATCTTGCCGAGAGTAAATTAACGGAACTTCACACGATGTTATCACCCTCACGAAGAGCTCGCAGTAGCTGAATTTAATATTATTTGATGCATAAACGTCGACGCATAGACGCCAGACGGACATCGGGGGCGTCCTGAGCTGTCGAGCTGCACGGCGAACGGATATCTGCGGACTCCTCGTGAAACTGTGGCGGATGCGTTCGACGTCTGTGTCAGGCACTCGGGGACGGCCCGGCGATTTGCCTTTCCGCAAACATTGTTTCTCTTAATCGTTGATGCCATCGTCTAATGCTCTGTGCTGTAGGAGGATCCGCACCGTACCTTGTACGAAAGTCACGCCGAACACTTGTTACTACCCACACTGCGCAAAATACAGAACACAAAACGCTTTCTGTCGTCGCGACACCAGTTTTACTAGGACTGAAATGGGCGGACAGTGCTGCTGCCAAGCGGTAACCATGTAAAACCCAAGGGTTTGCCGTTTCCAACAGTACGCTATTCACGCACATATGTCGAATAACATAATAGTTACTTTTTTTTAAAATCGGTTGATTCTTTTTGATACACCCTGTATATTTACACTCTAAACCGTACCACCAAGAAATTACCCCAGTGTGAAGGAAATCGGTAGATGTGATGTACGTGTAGAGGCAAACAAATGATAACAATTGCAGGAAAATTGGGTGATTCATTCAGGAGAAAGTCATAACGCGTTGGTCCACCTCTGGCCCTTAAGCAACCAGCTATTCGGCTTGATCTTGATTGATAAAGTTGGTGGATGTCGTACCATATTCAGTTCAATTGATTCTTTACATCGTGAAGATCCCGACGTGGTTGGAAGGGGCTGCCCATATTGCTCCAAAATTGGGGAGAGAGGCGGTGATCTTGCTGGCCAGTGTATTGTCTGGTAGGTACACACAGATGAAACTCTCACCATGTGTGCTGCGTAAAATATCGTCGACACTGAAAGCGTTTCCAGCAGAGCTTAACCCCTCGTAAAGACAAAAGGTGGTCATACCGCATATTGAAGTCCACTACTAGGTGTCTGGATACTTTTGATTGGACAGTGTATTTCAGAAAGTTAGCAGTGGCCAGAAGTTGGGACATTTAGCTTTCCGCTTAAGGCTGGTGCGGGGCGGGTCAAGATACCTCTAAAAGTAGAGACATCTGGCAGCATTAGAGGAAAATGTCCATCAAAGTAGCTGTGTTGCGCTCTCTACCTACAGTTGTTCTCGTGGGCGTCAGAGCCGCCGTAGCCAAGACGCCCCCTGGGTTTTATACTGCGGACACCGTAGTCGCGCCTGATGAGCTCTCAGAAATTATGAAATGTTTTCGCAGATTTCAATTATGATGGGACAACAACTGTCCAACATACCTTAAACATGCAGGATGTTCCTAAACCCCCGTTAAAGACTTCTAGTGTAGAGGGGGACTGAGTACATAATACTCGTATTCTGAATTGGAACCCATCTCCTGTAACGCACTGTTTCCTCGCTACAGCCATTTGAAAACATGTTGGTAACGCGACCACTTGTACACGTAAGTTATTAGGTATGACCCAGTACATCAGTCGCTCCACAATTCCACTCATTAAAAGGAAACTTAATAAGTTTTCAGAAACACTGTTCTTTACAATACGGCCTTCTCTAACTCGGGTGCGCTGCGTCTCTTTGAAGCACTGCAGTCAACCCTGCTAACGGTGAACGCTCCAATTTCTCAAAGTCGTTGCGCAGTTGTGGCGAAAAGCGTATGCCATGAAGTCGGACGCTGCGGAGAACGAGCTTGATAAAGGCGACGAGCTTCGCCATACAGAAGGATCATGTCGGTGTATTCGGCAAAAGTGCACTCCGCAATGTTGCTCTAATACTGACAGACACGTGAGTGACGCACGAGCCATGTCAGAGTGGTGGGACAGACGGTAAATGACATCCGACGTAAGCAACCCCCCCCCCCCCACCCCCTCCACCACCCACAATGGCTACCCTGTTGCATACCCACCTAGCAAGCATGTATTCAAACGGCTGTAGCACGGAAAGTATACGTTTCCGTACGTGGGTTCCAATTTAAAATATTGTCGCTTAGTTCCCTCTAAAAGTGCTAGAATTTCGGAAAGCTCTGTATCTGTCCAGTAAACTGTACAGCTGGTGTCATACCACACTCGCAATATCCACATATGTTTCAGGATTTCGGTGTTACGGCTCTTTGCAGAAACATTACTGAGTTTTCCTGTATATTGTTATCATTAAAGACAAGTACCGTTTCTGTCTCCATACCATAAAGCATAAGTACCATTTATATCATTTCAAGCACTATTTCAGTTGCTAGGTTTTAGGAAAAAATATTTGTATCATTCTCAAAATTTCGGAGAGAAGCGATGTAGTTCCTACAAAGGACTTGAAGAAAATCATTTTGGGTACTAGGCCATGTCGTTATAAAACACCGAAAAACGAAAATACCGATATTTCGACCATCTTGTCAGCGATCCTCTTCAGGGCGAATAAATGCCAGGAAAATTCAAATCGGTGCACACTCCACTGCAAAGTGAGAGTCCAATTAGGGAACATTTTTATTTCTTCACCTTTGATTAATTTCCAGAATTCCTCGTCCTTTTTGTATGTTGCTGTCTTTATACAAGGTGTTTCACAAATCATGTTACACATTTTTAGAGCTTGCAGTTTTACTTAGAAACTGATGCCTGCAAACGTCACCCAACGACGCCGTGGAGCATCAAAGTTACAGGCGCCAGCTCCAGTAAATGTATGTATATACAGGTTGATCCGTGATTGTGTTACAAACTTCCTAGGATGATGGAAACAGACAAATGTATTGATTTGACGTAAGGGCCCCTGTACCGGAAACAAACGTGTCGAAAATTGTAAGTGGAGTGGACAGTGACAGTGGAGTACAAGTACAGGTGCTGTTGTTGCTAGGATTGTAGGGTAGGCAACTTTCAGAGACGGCAGTATAGACCAAAACAAGAAAAAATGTGCAGTAAATATGGACTCTAAACCGCATGCTTCTGGAGCTATAAGCACTTGTTCAATTGTGGAGACGGGTTTCACGCTAGCGAAGTTGAACAAGTGGTCATGGTTCATGATGTATGCATTTTAGAGCCTATGTCTACTGCACATTGTTTTCTTCTTTCGTTCCATACCACCGCCTCTGAAAGTTTCCTGTCCTACATCTTAGCCACAACGATAACGGTACATACTGTCAGAGGTAACAGAAAGGTTTTCTGTTATAGTTTTCCGGTACAAGGACATAATCTCAAATTTATACATTTGTCCATCTGCATCATCTTAGAAAGTGTAACATCTTCGTGGGATCCCTCTATTTTTGTAGGCGCCGGTGCCTATAACTTTGACGCTCTGTAGCGTCGCTAGATGACGTTTTCAAAAGTAGATTCCTATGTAAAACTTGATCAGTTAAGTCCCCTGTACAGCCCCGAGTAGTGTGGAGCGTGACTTGTGAAACACCCTGTATATAGATTGAATAACATCAGGGAATGGACTGGAACGCTGTCTCACTCACTTCTCACGTATTTCCTTTCTTTTATGTCCTTCAACTCGTACAGCTGCTGTCTCATTTCTGGTGGAGTTCTACGTAATGTTTCGCTCGCTATATTTTATTCCTGGTTGCATCTTAAATTCAAACTGTATATTCGGGTCAACATTGCCAAAAAAATTTTCTGTATATAAAGATGTTATAAATATGGGTTCTGTTCCCTCCAAATTGATTTCCCTGTAGATCTGCTTCTGTAAGGTGCTCCATCCCTCTGTAAATAGTTTGTATCAGTATTTTCAGCTAGGAGTTATCATAGTGGTGGTTTGGCAGTATTCGCACTGACTACGATTTGCCTTATTTGGTTTTGGTGCTATTACGTCTCTCGTTTAGTGTGAGGATTTAGCGGTTATTTCAGCTGGCGTAGACCTTCAGGAGTGAAGCAGCAAATCCCGGCAGAGTGAGTCGCCGCGAGTTCCGGTACAGCCCTCTGGTAGCGAAGCCCTGCGCTATAGACGACTGACTGTGTGAGGGACTAGTAGCGACACCTAGCAGCGATGTGATGAATAGGAAAATAGTATTGCTAAAAGTTTTATCCACGCCTTTTAGCATTTAGAATGGAGATATGGCACGGAATTTAATAACAAAAGGAAGCAGCCATAGTAGCAGTCTCTCTCTCTTGCAATTCAACGTCAATGATACAATAGTATAACAATAATAGACCAACTGAATCTGTAGAGGTAGTAATATAATTTCCTTTCTGACATGCAAGAAACTTTCATATAAAGCTGAGCCTGAGTGGTTGTCATGTAACTACCAACAGAAATATTATATGAAACATGTAGACCTGTCAGTAAAATCGTCAAGAAATTCATTTTTTAAATGTTAAATGTCATCGGTTTAATTTAGCATTCAGCTCACATAAAACCAGGAGAATTATCCTCTTTCATGCAAAGAAAGAGTTTATCTCATTAGTGACCTGTGTCCTATCATAATCTCACTTTGACACTTGAATAATTTGAAGAAAAAAAAGTCTGTTTGTTTTGAAAATACAATTAGTGACAATATACATTTATAAAAGGCATTGAGTGTGAACTGTTACGAAACGATTTCTGTAACGGAATTTATTTATTATCATATAATCAATCGGGATACTAAAAAGAAAAGGCAGACTGAGACACCTGAAAAAATTTTTTTTTTCCGCTGTTACATTGTGCGATGGTCTTGATGTAATGTTTTGCATTTCTTTTGACATAGAAATAATTGATCCTGTTTCAGCACTGAGAATGTGCTAAGTAAATATGTAATATATGTATCAGTATTGCAGTCAAACGTATTTTTCTAATTACTGATTGTTAACTACAAGAAAAACAGAAGCTGTTTTGGTATTTATCTTAGCAGCATTTAGCACAAAAACGAAAATAAAACATATTAGTTTTTTTTTAGTAAGGATTTTATTTCATTGTTGGAATCCTACAAATGTTCATGATACTATGCAGTTTCTTTTGACAGTGAGATATATTATGTAGAAAGTACCCTGAAAATATATGTAGATCTGGTCTGGTGAAGAAAGTGTGCGTATTAAAATTTAAAATAAGTGTTTGCAGCAGCATAATCAGGTTTAGTTTGTAGTGTGGGAGTGAGCTCCACGTGGGATCCGAAGCACGGACCCCACGGGGGTTCCCGGCATGCGCCACATGCCAGGGCAGAGGTGGAGGCTAGTGTTCGGAAGTCTGAAAATTCCGGCGCCGGCCGGGGATAGAACCCCGGCCCGGCTGGGGCGAATAGCCCCAGCCGAGGCGCTGGAACGTTCCAGACCCCCTTACCACTAGACCACCGGGGACCCCGGCCCTTTCCTGCTCTGAACTCGATCTGGTACTCGTGTCACAGTACAGCACTTCCTGTTGTCGGCTGTGTTTACATCTGACGCTGTGTGGCGGACTCTAGCCGGCAACATTAGAATGCTGTGAGGGGGAAGTGTTTACCTCCGACTGCTCGCCGTCCCCCTTACCCAGCTGAAGTTTTATTGCGTGGCTGTAGTTGCTTTATAAAGACATTTGAAATCAGCCTCTGCGACTGTATGCAGTCGACACTTGTTAATCGTTTGTTTCAACCTGTTCCCAAATGCCTCGAGAAAACCGAAGAAATTTCTTCACTAATCGAGGCGACTGTCATAGCAGAAGGACCAGCAGACATTCTATGATTACAAGTCAACGCCTAGCTTAAACCGGATAATTCGATTTGTTTCATAAGTTGTTTTAACAATGCACAAAATACCACAGCATATTATTAATCAGTTGCAAATAAATATCTGTGTGTGCAGTTCAGGTCTGCGCCGTAGATTTTTCGTGAAAACGTCGGGATAAAATCGTAACATGTGTTTCATATTAATATGTAATTTAATTATCAATATCTGTAATACAGTGGTCACACGGTTACTCACCATTTTGGACTTCCAGTGGCCGGTGTACGATATAGCCTTTGACTACGTTATCGCGTCGCACCGTTTCTTCCTTTTCTTCCGACTCTGCGGGATCTGTCGCCTTCTCTCAGCGCTGCACTTTTTAGGCTTCTGGGAGGGCTTTTCTCGTGTTTTCTGTAATTTAGAGCATATTTACAAGTCCTGTGAGACGAACTCCTCCTTTGTGTCATAGGTTTAAACTCAATATAGATTTTCGCTTATATTCCGGCGAATATTTTTATTTTCTATTCCGGCGCTCCCTAAGCTGTTCATCGCAATGACACCCAAATCAGTATCCTAGCTTACAGCTACACCAGTTTATAACTTTACACAAAGATGATTTGTAACAATGACGCGCA
The DNA here is from genome assembly GCF_023898315.1 of Schistocerca nitens. Taxonomy (NCBI): domain Eukaryota; kingdom Metazoa; phylum Arthropoda; class Insecta; order Orthoptera; family Acrididae; genus Schistocerca; species Schistocerca nitens. The sequence goes on from NC_064625.1 coordinate 61,026,311, forward strand.
TATGCCTACACTGGTAGGATGACAACACAGGCAATAAGCGACAACCACGTACAGACGGCGTGGACTTAACCTTTGTTTGCGCACTGTCGGTCTCGTAGTTATTAGTGATTCAAATCTAACGCCATTTTGTCACACAAGAAACTTCGACCCAGGAGAAAGTAGACGTTTTCACGTCAGAATAACTTCCAGGAAGTTTTCGACTTTCGCAAAACAGAAACGAGTTTCGACGCTGTGGAATGCAACAAGAAGTAACAGGTAACGAATTGTTTCGGGATTCCACCATCCATGCTGCAAACGATGATCAAGCAGAAAGATAATGTTGCTGATAAGCATCAAAAGACGGGAGCAAGCAGACCGGGCGAGTCCCCGCCTCTTTCTGAAAGCTTATGGAATTGGCTTACTCAATGCAGGGTACAGAAGGTATTTGTCGGAGGTTATAGCTTAACGGATCGCTAAATCATTAACGGTTAGTCTGAGAACCGAAGTCTCAGATACAAATAAGGAGTGACATGCCAACTCCAAAGACATAAGTTCGTTTATAAGAAATTTAGTTCACAAAATGCATCCATTCGTGACAGTTTGTTCACCATTGAAAAATTAATGAAGCTGAATTATTGTATTTTCGAACATTTGTGTGTGCCTTCCGTTCCAAATACTAAAGCAAATAACATGTAAGAAAACTGGGAATACAATAGTAAAAAAAATATCAAAATTTTATTTCGATTTTTCCTGATTTCATCTAGAATAAAGTCGAGTTAAATAGAATTAACTATACGAACTTTTTCTCTTAATTATTCGAACTTTTTCTTAGATCCTTTGACCTTCGAATTGTGCAGACTCGATTGTAACGGTCCCTTGAGCTTCTAATTTTCTAGAGTCTGCATTAATGTCTAAAAAGTAAAAATAAATCTTCTCGTGCTACTATCCACGTTGCAGTGGATGCTGATTTGGTTGTCCATTTTAGTATATCAGTATGATTATAGAGTCCTAATCAACGTACGGAACGCTGTTACGGTATAAACGTACGTTTATTTTTACCAAAGCTGCGTAAGAATGCGCTTCTGCCATGCATCCCCACTCCCTAAACCCGCCATCAGGCAAAAGAAAGTGAATATTCTTTCCTTTGTTTTTCACCCCTCAAATGGCTCTGAGCACTATGGGACTTAACTTCTGAGGTCATCAGTCCCCTAGAGCTTAGAACTACTTAAACCTAAATAACCTAAGGACATCACACACATCCATGCCCGAGGCAGGATTCGAACCTGCGACCGTAGCGGTCGCGCGGTTCCAGACTGTAGCGCCTAGAACCACTCGGCCACCGCGACCGATAATGACGTTGCAGCAGAGACCTGTTGAGTGAGTGCTTAAACGAAAGGCATGGACGAATAAAAATACAAAACAGATATATACGTAACGTCACGTAACCATGAAGAAAACCAGACTTCGTTTATTTTACCGTATCAGTACTCATTTCGTTTAATTCTTTTAACAAACCGTCAGTGGTATTCATAATTTTGGTCGCTTTCTACATCTAGGAACGTTCTTTGCAATAGATGAGTTTCTGATATTTACTTACAGCATTCTTGTGTCTTTTCCCCTTGCATTTGGAATTGTCTTCTCTGACTGCAGATTTTGGAGCAGCACTGGTGTCATTAGCCTAAATTTATGTTTATCTGCAGCGCTGAGGTTGATCCCTCACCTGTGGTCGAGTGAGAGATCATTCCAAAGTCTGGCAGGCAGCGAAAGACTTGCGACGGGCCGATTGTAGGGCCTCCAGAGGAAGCTTCTTGGAACGCAAATTCTGGGCGTTCACAGAAGGTGAGTTTGCTGGTAGTTAGCATCAATAGGCGCGTAATTGGGCCCCCTTAGTAACATGGCTGCCAAGGAGGGAAAGTACGGCAGTGTGCACTCCGTGTGGATAAGGTGGGGGAGTCATTCCTGATTTGTAAAGAGTACAGGGTGCAGCCAACTGCAGGTGGTGACCCAAGTCGGTGCCAATGACGTGTGTTGCTATGGATTGAAGGAGATTCTCTCTGGTTTTGGTTATCGGATATGGTAAAGACTGCCAGTCTTGCTTGCGAGATTAAGGCGGAGCTCACCATCTGCACCATCATCGACAGAACCGACTGTGGTCCTTCGGTGCAGAGTCGAGTGGAAGGTATGAATCATAGGCTCAGGCGGTTATGTGACCGTGTAGGCCTCAGATTCGTTGACTTGAGCCATGGGGTGGTGGGTTTCTGGATTCTGCTTCATAGGTGAGGAGTCCACTACACACAGGAAGCGGCTACACGGGTAGCGGCGGCGGCGGCGGGGGTGGATTTTTAAGTTATAGGGTCTCAGGAAACCATCGAAATGGCGTCCGTCTAAAAGGGGGCAGGTAACACACAGTAATGTGGTTGTTCAAGCGATAGGTGTAAATTATCGTAGCTGTGTTGGGAAAGAACCAGAGCTCCAGGCCCTAATAGAAAGCACTGAAGCCCAAACAGTTATAGGTACGGAGAGCTGGCTAAAGCCGGAAATAAGTTATGCCGAAAGTTTTTCAAACGACCTAACAACGTTCAGAAGGGATAGATTAAATATAGTTGGTCCTGGAGTATTTATTGCTGTCAGAAGTAGTTTACCTTGTAGTGAAACTGAATTAGATAGTTTCTGCGAAATAGTATGGGTAGAGGCTATGCTTTTCAATCGGACTAAACTGTTAATTGGATAGTTTTACGACCCCCGACTGAGAGGATATAGTTGCTGAACAGTTGAAAGAAAACGTGAGTCTCGTTTCAAATAGGTACCCCACTCACACAATTATAGTCGGTGGTGATTTCAATCTACCCTCGATATGCTGGAAAATTTGTACGTTTAAAGCCGGCGGCAGGCATAAAACGTCATCCGAAATTGTAGTGAATGCTTTCTCAAAAAATTATTTTGAACGATTAGTTCGTGAGCCCACTCGAAGCATAAATGGTTGCGAAGGCGTACTTGACCTCTTAGCAACAAATGCTCTTAACGCTTTTTAAAGAGACAGCCTCTACTCCTTCCGATCTGATCATGTAAGCGTAGAAAAGATGTGGAATGATTTCAAAGAATTAGTATCGATTGCAATTGAGATATATATATATACCACATAAATTAATTAGTGAAGGTACTGATCCCCCATGGACAAAATGGGTCAAATAGCTGTTGCAGAAGCAACGAAAAAGCATGCCAAATATGAAAGGATCCAAAATCCCCAAGACTGGCGAAGTTTTGCAGAAGCTCTAAATATAGCGGCTACTTCAGTGTGAGATGCTCTTAATAATTTCCGCAACAAAACTCTGTTTCGAAATCTGGCGAGAAACCCAAAGGCATTCCGGTCATACATGAAGTACACCAATGTCAATACGCAATGAGAACCTTCACTGCGCGAAAATATCGGTGAAGTCGCTGATGACAGTACCACTAAAGTAGAGTTACGAAGCATGGTTTTCCGAAACTCCTTCAGCAAAGAATACGAAGTAAGTATTCCCGAAGTCCAGTCAACAGAAAGTGCCAAGATGAGAAGCATAAAAGTAAATATCCTCGGTGTAGCAAAGCAGCTTAAATCAGTAAAGGCAAGGCTTCCGGTCCACATTGTATACCAGTCAGGTTCCACTGAGTGTGCTGATACAATAGCTCCATATTTAGCAATTATATACAACCGCTCACAGAAAGATCCATACCGAAAGACTGGAAAATTGCTCAGGTCACACCAATTTCTTAAAGTACTGCCTTTTGTGATGTTTAACAAAACTGTTTGCAAGCGTACTTGTTATACAAATGGGCACGGCAAAGGCTTCCGGTCGTAAAAAAGATTTCAGCGTTAAACTGGAAATAGTTATAGGAGAGTATCAGAAGTAATAACCTAATGACATCTTTAATTTCTTGTACGTTAGCTTTTTGTGTTGGAGAAGATTCTCTTCAGTAATTTTAATAGTCTCATAAATGTGAATGTTAGTAAGTAAATTAACTACGTTAAAGGATACGAAATTACCATCATCAGGAATGGAAAATTTTTTAATTGTAGCTGTTAGTTAAAGGGAATTTTTGACAGTGTAGTTTTCTTCAAAAACATAATATTCTTTAAATGGCGTATCTAATTTTTTGCCGATTTCATAGAAGCGCCGTCTGTATAGTTAACACTGTGCACTGGAAGCGAAGGCGGCATGCAGTCGGAGGCGATGCTGGGTTCGTAGCGGTGGGCACCAATTGTTGGCTACGACGGGACTGCCCGGGAGGCACATTTACATTCGAGTGGCCGCACGTGTCACGGTGGATGCAGCAGAAGGTCCGTAGCAGGAGTGACCCTGTCGCAGTTGTGTGCACCACCTGTTCTAGTGTCTCGTGTACACGAAGGACCTCTGCGGACCGAGCTGCTAATTTCTTAGCTCGCTGGACTGTGCAGTTAATGATTTACAGGGGCTGTGTTCGATGCAGCCTGACTGGCAGAGGTGTGTTGCAGGGTGGCGTCAGCGCCTGACGGCTTCCGCGACTGGACAAATGAACTGGCGGTAAAAAAAATCACAGCAACAACAACAACATAATGTAGAGTAATGAAATTTCGGGAATACGTCTGTCTATGTAGGATATTTGAGTGATTAACATTGCAGCATCACAGGGCAATGTAAGCGCGGAATAAGCAGTTGCAAAAGTGACATGCTGGTAAATTAATAACAGATGTAACGATCAGAATGTTGAATGCAAGCATTGAAACGGACACGCATTGTGTTTTAAAGGTGTGCGATGTCAGTTTGTGTCGCAAATGGCGGTGGTTTGGGGGTCAGTGAAATGCATGCTACTGGGCGCCTGGCTCGGGGCTGTCCCTGAAGTAATCGATTTTTAACATTTCGTTACGTCGCCAACTGCTGTTCAGATTGCGGCTGCAGAAGAAATATGATGCGCCAGAGTCGTACGCCAGACACGATTGCCTTCCCTCTCGGTAGAGCCACGTGACCGGTCGGAGCCCGGGCTTTTTGCAACCGTACATTCTCGTGGTCACCGCTGCCAGTAATCGTGTACAGTGCTACATTTCTGCCGAGTCTTCCTGCGATATCGCTGAAGGAATATCCAGCTTCTCGTGGCCCTATTAGACGACTTCGTTCAAACTCAGTAAGGTGATCATAATGGCGTCTTTGTCTCCCCAAAGGCATTCTTGACTAAGATCAAATCTCCACGTCCAATCTAGAAGGTGACTAACGCTCACAACCGTCACGGCGTGTATTTACAGCAAACCAGATTTGCACCCTCATAGTAACACCACTCTTATGCGACTGGCGCGAAATTTAAATAGGCATTATTTTTCAAATGTAAAAACACGCCTACCAACTTTCGTTTATCTCGCACAACTGCTTGTAGTGTTGCGATTTTTTCCGTCGGTGTATGTTCAAGAATTCTGCAGCAAACGGATGTTAACGATATTGGTCCTTAATTTTGCAGGTCTGTCCTATTACTGTTCTTATACACTACTGGCCATTAAAATTGCTACACCAAGAAGAAATGCAGATGATAAACGGGAATTCATTGGACAAATATATTATACTAGAACTGACATGTGATTATATTTTCACGCAGTTTGGGTGCATAGATCCAGAGAAATCAGTACCCAGAACAACCACCTCTGGCCGTAATAACGGCCTTGATACGCCTGGGCATTAAGTCAAACAGAGCTTGGATGGCGTGTACAGGTGCAGCTGCCCATGCAGCTACAACACGATACCACAGTTCATCAACAGTAGTGACTGGCGTATTTTGACGAGCCAGTTTCTTGGCCACCATTGACCAGGCCTTTTCAGTTGGTGAGAGATCTGGAGAATGTGCTGGCCAGGGCAGCCGTCGAAAATTTTCTGTATCCAGAAAGGCCCGTACAGGACCTGCAACATGCTGCATTATCCTGCTGAAATGTAGGGTAGAGCCACGGGTCGTAACGCATCTGAAATGTAACGTCCACTGTTCAAAGTGCCGTCAATGCGAACAAGAGGTGACCGAGACGTGTAACCAATGGCACCCCATACCATCACGCCGGGTGATACGCCAGTATGGCGATGACGAATACACGCTTTCAGTGTGCATTCACCGCGATGTCGGCAAACACGGATGCGACCATCATGATGCTGTAAACAGAACCTGCATTCATCCGAAAAAATGACGTTTTCCCATTCGTGCGCCCAGGTTCGTCGTCGAGTACACCACAGCACGCGCTCTTGACTGTGATGCAGCGTCAAGGGTATTCGAGCTGATAGTCCATGCTGCTGCAAACGTCGTCGAACTGTTCGTGCAGATGGTTGTTGTCTTGCAAACGTCCCCACCTGTTGACTCAGGGATCGAGACGTGGCTGCACGATCCGTTACAGCCATGCGGGTAAGATGCCTGTCATCTAGACTGCTAGCGATACGAGGCCGTTGGGATCGAGCACGGCGTTCCGTATTACCCTCCTGAACCCACCGATTCCATATTCTGCTAACAGTCATTGGATCTCGACCAACTCGAGCAGCAATGTCGCGATACGATAAACCGCAATCGCGATAGGCTACAATCCGACCTTTATCAAAGTCGGAAACGTGATGGTACGCATTTCTCCTCCTTACACGTGGCATCACAACAACGTTTCACCAGACAAAGCCGGTCAACTGCTGTTTGTGTATGAGAAATCTGTTGGAAACTTTCCTCATGTCAGCACGTTGTAGATGTCGCCACCGGCGACAATGTTGTGTTAATGCTCTGGAAAGCTAATCATTTGCATATCACAGCATCATCTTCCTGTCGGTTAAATTTCGCGTTTGTAGCACGTCATCTTCGTAGTGTAGCAGTCTTAATGGCCAGTAGTGTATATAGGAGTCACTTTTTTCCAGTCACTTGGGACTTTGCGTTAGGCGAGAGATCCACGATAAATGCAATCTAAGTAAGGGGCCAATGCCGTAGAGTACTGTTTGTGAAACCGAATCGGTATTCCGTCAGGACCTGGCGACTTATTTGTTACCAAATCTTCCAGCTGTTTATCTAGGCCAGGGATGTCCATTACCATGGTGTCGACACTCGCGTTCTCTTCAAGATAATTTGTTAAGGTATGATGGTGACAGCTGTATGCTCGAGCATCGATCTTTCCACACACACACGAATCTCTACTAACCTTTACTTGTCGTTATCCCGCTCTCTGTTGAACTGAGAGTGCAACAGTCTTTGCTTCCTCATCATTTTCCGCAATGTATCTTTTCCATCCTTCATTCACTTACTAGGCACATACTTTTGCACAGCACGATTTACAATCTGTTTAAACTTCGCCTATAATTACTCTACATCCATCATACTGGAACTAAATAATGTCCATTCACTGTCTGAGATTCTAACAACCGCTTTTCTGCTCTTTCTAGCAAAACTACTCTCCTAGCTTTCTTGATTGATTTAATAACTTAAGTAACCATCGTCGCTACGATGACGTCATTATCACTAACGCCTGTCTCTGTAGTGACACCGTCGGTGAGTCCAGGTATCTTTGTAGCTACATGCTCTAAAATACTCACATCAAAAAATGTTTTGAATCACCTCGGTTCCTAGAGTTCCGGAACCTGCACAGAAAACTGGAATAGAGATCAACATAAACATCGTTTCCGCCCTTTTTGTTGCTCATAAAAACCACACATTGCATGTTGTACCACCATATAGCGAGACCTTCAGAGTTGGTTGCCCATATTGATGTACACACCGGAACCTCTAATACCCACTACCACGTCCTCTTGAATTAATGCACGCCTGCATTCGTCGTGGAATACTATCCACAAGTTCATCAAGCCAGATTCTCTCACTCCTAACGGCGATTCGGCGTAGATCACTCATTGTGGTTGGAGGGTCACGTCGACCATGAACAACCCTCTTCAGTCTATCCCAGGCATGTTCGATAGGGTACATGTCTGGAGAAAAATGGTTCAAATGGCTCTGAGCACTAAGCGACTTGACTTCTGAGGTCATGAGTCGCCTAGAACTAATTAAACCTAACTAACCTAAGGACATCACACACATCCATGCCCGAGGCAGGATTCGAACCTGCGACCGTAGCGGTCGCCCAGCTCCAGACTGTAGCGCCTAGAACCGCACGGCCACTCAGGCCGGCACATGTCTGGAGAACATGCTGGCCACCCTAGTCGAGCGATGTCGTTATCCTGAAGGAAGTCAGCCACAAGATGTGCACGATGGGGCCGCGAATTGTCGTCCATGAAGACGAATGCCTCGCCAATATGCTGCCGATATCGTTGCACTAAAAATAATAATAATAATAATAAGGCCCGGGAAAAGAATAGGCCTCCGGTATGTTCTGCCAGTCGTAAAAGGCGATGAAAAGAACAAACCGCTAATAGGGCTAACCCCCCGTTTAGTGTGATTAGTTAGTTCAGGACAGAACTAATGAAGCCTTGGACAAGCGCTGTCATGGTCGGAGACGACGCTTCAACTCTATGCCCATCCACAATGGTAACGACACTGCTAGCCACACGGAAAATGATTTAAATCCAAATAGCGGTGTTTTGCAGGATATGCTTCCTGCAACCACACTAGAAGGAAAACAGAGACAGAAGATGAGATGGTCAGATGAAGTTAATCGACACCTCATGTTCTGTTATTACCAAGCAACAAACCTAGGAACCAACACAACTGGATACAGTTCACAAGTATACACAACATTTATTACCAGATACCCAGAATTAAAATTTTTGACAGAACAACGACTAGCTGATCAGATCCGTGTAATAATCAAAAATAACAGGATACCCCAGTCAGAATTATAAAACATCAAACAAGAAGTACAACAAATACTGGAACAAAATAATGTGCAATCAGAAGAAGAAGAAAATACAGTAATGGACTCAAACATCCCAGAGCAAAACGAAATCTTAAGACAGCCACCAGAACAAGCACAAATAGAACACGAAGTGACACACATGTTAGATATAGAAGAAAAATTTCAGCTGACATATAAGGAATACAAAGACACAAATACAGACATTAGACCATTCTTGCATAGACCTTCAAATAACCCACAAGTCGAAACAACAATAAAAACTATCAACACAATCACACACAACAAAATAAATGAAAACACAACTATGGAAGAGTTACAACTACTGGTTTATATAGGAGCACTCACTACACTAAATATACACACTAGGCAGAGATCAGAACCAACCAACACACAGAAGAAACCCACAAAACCAGCATGGCAACACAGGTTACAGATCAGAATAGAAAAACTGAGAAAAGACATCGGACAGCTAACACAATTTATAAGAAATGAAATGTCAGAAAAAAAACGAAAAAGGTTAGGTAAAATCTCACAACAAGAAGCGATAGAGCAATTAGATGAAAAGAAGCAGAATTTACAAGCATTGGCCAAACGACTTAGAAGATACAAAAAAAGTGAAAATAGAAGGAAACAAAACCAAACATTCAACACAAACCAAAAGAAATTTTACCAGACAATAGATAACACACACATTAAAATAGACAATCCACCAAACATAACACACGTGGAACACTTCTGGAGCAACATATGGTCAAACCCGGTACAACATAACAGGCATGCACGGTGGATACTAGCAGAAACAGACACATACGATACCACAAATGCCTGAAGTGATAGTTTTGCAACATGAAGTCACCCAAGCAATTAATTCTACTCACAATTGGAAAGCCCCTGGAAAAGATAAAATAGCATATTTCTGGCTAAAGAAGTTCACCTCAACTCATTCACATCTAACTAAATTATTTAACAGTTACATTGCAGACCCATACACATTCCCTGATACACTTACACATGGAATAACTTATCTGAAACCTAAAGATCAAGAAGACACAGCAAACCCAGCTAAATATCGCCCCATAACATGCCTACCAACAATATACAAAATTTTAACTTCAGTCATTACACAGAAATTATTGGCACATACAACACAGAACAAAATTATAAATGAAGAACAAAAAGGCTGTTGCAAAGGAGCACGAGGATGTAAAGAGCAACTGATAATAGATGCAGAGGTGACATATCAAGCTAAAACTAAACAAAGGTCGCTACACTACGCATACATTGATTACCAAAAAGCTTTTGATAGTGTACCCCACTCATGGTTACTACAAATATTGGAAATATACGAAATAGATCCTAAATTGATACAGTTCCTAAACATAGTAATGAAAAATTGGAAAACCACACTTAATATCCAAACAGATTCAAATAATATCACATCACAACCAATACAGATTAAGCGTGGAGTATACCAAGGAGACTCATTAAGTTCTTTCTGGCTCTGCCTTGCTCTGAACCCACTATCCAACATGCTAAATAATACAAATTATGGATACAATATTACTGGAACATACCCACACATTTGCTATACATTGATGATCTAAAACTACTGGCAGCAACAAATCAACAACTGAACCAATTACTAAAGATAACAGAAGTATTCAGCAATGATCTAAATATGGCTTTTGGAACAGACAAATGTAAGAAAAATAGCATAGTCAAGGGAAAACACACTAAACAAGAAGATTACGTGTTGGATAACCACAGCGACTGCATAGAAGCGATGGATAAAACAGATGCCTATAAATATCTAGGATACAGAGAAAAAATAGGAATAGACAATACAAATATTAAAGAAGAACTAAAAGAAAATTATAGACACAGACTAAAAAAAAATACTGAAAACAGAATTTACAGCAAGAAACAAGACAAAAGCTATAAATACTTATGCTATACCAATATTGACCTACTCATTTGGAGTAGTGAAATGGAGTAACACAGACCTAGAAGCACTCAATACACTTACACGAGCACAATGCCACAAATATAGAATACATCACATACATTCAGCAACAGAATGATTCACATTAAGCAGAAAGGAAGGAGGAATGGGATTTATCGACATAATAAACCTACATTATGGACAGGTAGACAATTTAAGAAAATTCTTTCTAGAACGCGCAGAAACTAGCAAAATACACAAAGCAATCACTCATATAAATACATTGGCTACACCACTGCAATTTCATAACCACTTCTACAACCCTTTAGATCACATAACATCAACAGATACGAAGAAAGTAAATTGGAAAAAGAAAACACTACACGGCAAGCACCCGTATCATCTAACACAGCCGCCCATCGATCAAGACGCATCAAAAAATGGTTCAAATGGCTCTGAGCACTATGGGACTCAACTGCTGAGGTCATTAGTCCCCTAGAACTTAGAACTAGTTAAACCTAACTAACCTACGGACATCACAAACATCCATGCCCGAGGCAGGATTCGAACCTGCGACCGTAGCGGTCTTGCGGTTACAGACTGCAGCGCCTTTAACCGCACGGCTACTTCGGCCGGCCCAAGACGCATCCAACACATGGCTAAGAAAAGGCAATATATACAGTGAGACGGAAGGATTCATGATTGCAATACAGGATCAAACAATAAACACCAGATATTACAGCAAGCATATTATTAAAGATCCCAATACCACAACAGATAAATGCAGACTTTGCAAACAACAAATAGAAACAGTAGATCACATCACAAGTGGATGTACAATACTAGCAAATACAGAATACCCCAGAAGACATGACAATGTAGCAAAAATAATACATCAGCAACTTGCCATACAACATAAACTAATAAAACAACATGTTCCCACATACAAGTATGCACCACAAAATGTACTGGAAAATGATGAATACAAATTATACTGGAACAGAACGATTATAACAGATAAAACAACACCACATAACAAACCTGACATCATACTCACCAATAAAAAGAAGAAATTAACACAACTAATCGAAATATCCATACCCAATACAACAAATATACAAAAGAAAAGAGGAGAAAAAATTGAAAAATACATCCAACTGGCTGAGGAAGTCAAAGACATGTGGCATCAGGATAAAGTTGACATCAGACGAATTATACTATCAACTACAGGAGTCATACCACACAATATCCAACAATACATCAATGCAATACAGCTACATCCAAACATATATATACAACTACAGAAATCTGTAATTATTGATACATGTTCATTTACCCGAAAGTTCCTAAATGCAATATAACATATACCGTACAGTTAAAAGGAAGTGACGCTTGATAAAGGTACGCGTCACTCCATTCTTAACCAGACGTAACGTCTGAGAAAGTAAAGATGATAATAATAATAATAATAATAATAATAATAATAATAATAATAAAAATAAAAATCGGTCGGAGGATGGCATTCACGCATCGTACAGCCGTTACGGCGCCTTCCATGACCACCAGAGAGTACATCGGCCCCATATAATGCCACCCCAAAACAGCAGGGAACCTCCATCTTGCTGCACTCGCTGGACAGTGTGTTTAAGGCGTTCAGCCTGACCGAGTTGCCTCCAAGCACGTCTCCGACGATTGTCTGGTTGAAGGTAGATATGACACTCATCGGTGAAGAGAACGTGATGCCAATGCTGAGAGGTCCATCCGGCATGTTGTTGGGGCCATCGGTACCGCGCTGCACGGTGTCGTGGTTGCAAAGATGGACCTCGCCATGCACGTCGGGAGTGAAGACGTGCATCGTGCAGGCTACTGTGCACAGTTTGAGTCGTAACAGGACGTCCTGTGGCTGCACGAAAAGCATTATTCAACATGTTGGCGTTGCTGTCAGGGTTCCTCCGAGCCATAATCCGTAGGCAGCGGTCATCCATTGCCGTAGTAGCCCCAGGGCGGCCTGAGCGAGACATGTCATCGACAGTTCCCGTGTCTCTGTATGTACTCTATATCCGAACAACATCGCTTTCGTTTACTCCGAGTCGCCTTGACACTTCCCTTGTTGAGAGCCCTTCCTGGCACAAACTACCAATGTGGACTGCTGTATTGACGGTCTAGGCACGGTTGAACTACAGACAACACGAGCCGTGTACCTCCTTTGTGGTGGAATGACTGGAACGGATCGGCTGCTCATGCACGGTTGCTCACATCTTTGGTCGGTTTTAGTGATATCTTTAAACAGTCAAAGGGACTGTGTATGTGATACAATATCCACAGTCAACGTTTATCTCCAGGAGTTCTGGGAACAGGGGTCACGCAAATTTTTTTATGTGTGTATTTCCATTGTATGTGCGCTCTCGAACTAGCTGCTCAAGACAGTTTTCGAAAAAACGTGTTCAACAGTACTTCGCTAGGCTACTGATGTGGAAACCTTGTAATGAATCCATAGGTGTCCTAGTCTACGCTCGGAACTAATACTGCACGGTTTGGGTACTTCCGCACTACTGAGCGTAGACCTTCTTTGAATAACTCTGTCTCGACGGAATCGGGAGGCCGGTAATAACATCCAACATTACCTTCTTTTCACCTAGACCTGTTCTGCGTTACCGGATAACTTCACAGCCACACTCAAATCCGACTTCAGTAGAAACATTTTTGTAGCCCTCGGTAAACGCTTCCCCTTCAGTGGCGTTTAATATGTCTTTTAGATACACGTTTCATGCATCGCTAAACATTTCAGTGTTTCAGACATTTGAGTGTGACGAATTTCCGAGAGGGCAGTAAAGGCGAAATATTAGGGATACGCGATGTCTGTTCTTTCTGACATGTTTGAATAGACAACACGGTTTCATATAACTGATTCGCCTCTATGAGCAGTGAATCTACCACACTGAGTGCGGACGCACAGTTGCGTTCGACCTGCCGCGGGAATCTCAGAGTAGGGAGAGTGGAGGGCACGGGCGGGGACTGCCGGTAGGGGACGTGGGCGGGCTGGGAGGCGTGCCGAGGCGGGACTCGACGCTGCGTCCGGCTGCCACAGTGGTTAACGCAACGGCTAGTAAGCAGGAGACCCCGGGTTCGAGTCCCAGTCTGGCATACATTTTCCCTCATCGCCGCTGATTCCGCGTAAGGTCCCAGTGCACCTTACCTTAATAGTTCCTTCCGTTTCCTTTCTCCTCGCTTCACCTTCAGGCTACATAAAAAGGCGAAATAGCCTGCGGCTTTTTGGCGTAGCGAAGATGAGCCGGAAGATACAGACAACCTCCTCATACAGGTTGCACGAGAAATATTAGGCACTGACATACGTAAGGTAGACGTCCAATAGTTGTTAAGTTTGTCTCACATTGAAAAAGAACGCAGATCTTCAGCCACAAGAAAAAAATTAGCAACGACAGGGCTTACAATAAGACAAGATCTTACAAAGGACCATCTAAGGATTTAAAACAGCGCCACACCCCATTTCGGCATTCAGAATGTATGGACTCTGGAAGGGAGCGTAATTAAGACCGCCCCTGAAAAGAATGCATTTACAAACATGTCAGAACTGAACAGCATTAAGAGAAACTACGCGAGCCAAAGCGAAAACTCAACACCTCTCACCTTAATTTAATACTAATATTTTGCAACATCTCTCCTTGTATCTTGAAATTGTACCAACTCTGCAACTATCTCTGTTTCTGTGCCTTTACCTATTGTTCTTGTAACTGTAACTCCGTAATTATCTTCCTGCTAATGTCTTCGATGGTTACCGTTAACTGTAGTATTACTTAATCTAACACTGTTTGCCTGAAATTCTTTACATTGTATGCTATAGCACAACTGTAGTTATTGTTATTTTCCTGGTTACCTTACTCGCTCACCTACTTGGTTGAAACTGCCAAGAGAAATATCGCAATCACTATTATTGTAGTAATTTCTAACTTGTTAGCATTCTTCGTTAATGTTATAGCGAACTGCTTTTCATCCCCTGACACAGAGGACACGTTGTATCTATAGTCGTCGTTATTCTCAATGGTACCCATTTACAACGAATACTCTCTGTTCCCCACTACTCCGTATTGTAACTGGGTTTCCTCTGTTGGTGCTGGTCAACTATCGGGATGAGCATTACTGCAAATGGCATTTCATTCTAAAGCATTATGTCAGGGTGAAAAACACTAAATAAATTACTTTTCCTCTCTTAACAACATTTGTGCAGGGTGGATTCTTCCTTGGCTCAGGTATGAGGTAGAATCAAAAGGCATTTTTACATAAGATAACTTTTATCGAAAGTTTTGTACAATGGTTTCCTTACTGGATTGTTCTGGCTGGGATACCGGCAGCTGTGTCGTTTGCAAAGCCTTCTGCTTGCGTGAGCGGCGGCGTCTGATTACGCACGGTGGTGTGTATCTCGTGTCGCCGTTTCGCCCAGTTGACTGGAGACGCGCATCGCGAGGTGGCCCGTTTAATTATTGAGAAGTAAGTCGTGAATGGGATGGTGATACCTCGGATGTGGCGTCCCAGTGTTTCTCTGCTCTATGCGGCCACGTGTGTCGTGCGTCGGCCAGCGGATGCGGCACGACGGGGGAAGGCCAGTGTCCCGGACTCGAACGACGGACTCCAGCTTGCCAGTCTTCGGCTGTCAGATATTCGTCCCAGCTCACAGGTGACTGCTGATGTGAGGCCGTCTCCTTTGCGTCCTCATGAGTCACCTGGGTACATAAAAACCAGGCCTCAAATACCTTCTGACGTCTGTCTTCTGGCGCCGAGGCTGCTGCTTGCTATTCCATTACAGCAGCGGACTCGGTGCTTCTGTGTACGATGTACTCTCTTCCTGCATGGCGGTCTTCAGCACCGACTGTACCGGAACTGAACTGAAAACTACTACTGTCAGGCCCACTGCGCCTCGCGTATTTATTCTCTTCAGTTCGCTGGAGGTGAACAACTTCACAGTCGTTGCCTCTTCTGTCACGTTGTAAAGCTTCTCGAAGAATCTTCTTAACGTCGGTCATTGGCTCTCGGAATTTAGGCGAGGGCCTTTGATCACATGTGACAATTGAGAAACACGTGAGCCGAACGGGCGATGCCCTGACGGCTGAATCGACAGCTTCTGCTTATGTGGGGAGGGCGATGGCTTCTCCTGAACGTGCTGACTTCACGGTCATTGCCTCTGCTGCTCTGCCCGCTGTTTGCCAGTGTGTAACTCTTCTAAGCTAAACTAAGTTTTTCATTTATTTTCTAATTTCTACTTCACATTGATTTCACTAATTTATTTACCTATCTTAAGTACCACTCAACAGTATTTGCGCTGATCTCCACGCATTGTTCTAGGGAAGCGTAATGCTGTCACTACACGGACGGTGTTGTGAGTGCCAAGTTCAAAGTGCTGCTGAACGCCCTGAAACGATGTGACTCGTGCATACAGCACATGCGTCTCATTGTGGTACACGCGATCGCAGCGCTCGCCAGCGGCAGCTGTCGGCTGCATCTAGCTCACACATCACCTGGTTGTCCACCCCCGGTAGCTGAGTGGTCAGCGTGACAGACTGTCAATCCTAAGGGTCCGGGTTCGATTCCCGGCTGGGTCGGAGATTTTCTCTGCTCAGGGACTGGGTGTTGCGTTGTCCTAATCGTCATCATTTTATCCCCATCGACGCGCAAGTCCCCGAAGTGGCGTCAATTCGAAAGACTTGGACCAGGCGAGCGGTCGGGAGGCCCTCGTCACACGTTTCTCTCTATCACCCACTTTACAAAATGGATGGGTGTAAAATTCTTAAGCTAGCGCTATTAAAACGCGCCTTTGCTGTCTTGCCCATGTGAGAGTCACGTTGTTCTGCCTGTAGTATCCATGGACATGTTACAAGGCAGAAAGAGAAGTGTCAAGTCCAGTCAGAAAGGACATTGGCTTATAAAAGTTCCGTAACAAATAGCGCGATTCAAAGTCTTACTTTATAACTTTTCCTATTCAGCAGCAGAATCTTCACAACATGTGAAATAAAAAAAAACTTATAACAAGAAAGTGTAAAATATCTTACTGCAAGTAGTGCAATCTGTCTTGTAGATTAAACCATTCGAACAAACTCCTTCCTCAGATGGAACGTACTGTTACTTATGTTACATCGAATATTAGAGAATATACTTTTATTGCACTGAAAAGAAAGTATCAGATCCTAATAGAAAAAGCGAAGACTAGTAATAAAAATATTCGGATCCACTGAGCCGCAAACAAGAATCACATTCCAGCTACCTCATCATTCTCAGGTTAGCACACTGGACTCGCATTCGGGAGGACGACGGTTCAATCCCGTCTCCGGCCATCCTGATTTAGGTTTTCCGTGATTTCCCTAAATCGCTTCAGGCAAATGCCGGGATGGTTCCATTGAAAGGGCACGGCCGGTTTCCTTCCCCATCCTTCCCTCACCCGAGCTTGCGCTCCGTCTCTAATGACCTCGTTGTCGACGGGACGTTAAACACTAATCTCCTCCTCCTCTCATCATTCTGCGACGATACTCATTTCGCTCTACCGACTGTGACTGTTGAATGGCCATACTTTGAATCTGACCGTCTACTGAAAGTTTTAATGATAGATACGTTATTAGCTGACATTGAAATATGACAGATTGTATCAACGACAATGCGTTTCTTATGGATCCTCACTGTGCCCGTTTATAGTCTGTCGGTAAACTGAAGAGCGAGCGAGTCCCCACTCTGGCTACCCAGCCACGTCACAAGCCGCCTCCACAGGTTGTTTCACAACGCAGTACCGGCCCTGTCGCGGCGCGCGCTTTAAATCGGTTGCAACGCCGTGTACATATACGGCCCGGCAGCGTTCATTTTTAGACAAATGTTTTAATACCGTAAAGAATCAAAAGGACGATAGCTTCTTCCGAAACACAACGCTACAGAGTAAATAATATTAACATATGAACGTAAGTCAGGATTCTACTACAAACATGGAACCGAATGCCTGTAAATGTGAATGTATGTTCCTATACTGCTACCCCATAAAGCCCAATGAATCTGTAGAATTTAAGAATTATTCTCACCTTGTGTTTCTACTAAAGGATAGAAGTTTTCTTCGAAGGACTGCGTTGAAACTTAACAAGTCTTGCAACACGATGAGTGTTTAAAAAGTAACAAGAAATTTAAAATTTCGTGTGTTGTACTAGTCCGATTTGCACTACATTTTTTGTCACTGCCTTCGTAAATGTTTCTGAAAAGTATGTGTACAATGTTATACACATTGGCTATTTGCTCTGTTGTCAGCAATCAAAAAGGATACATGTATTTTGGTAGCATCAACGATTATTTGTTTTGTGTAAAACAGATTATCTAATCTTTATTAAATTTTGTTTTAAGAATAAAGTGTATGGAATTTTAGAAAAGTTAAATATTCCTTATGGTGAGTCTGTTATGAGTGAAACTGGTGTAAACATGGAAAATGGATTTTTTTTGTTTCACGGCAATAAGTAGTTTCCGTAATGTCGGCACTATCTTTTGGTTTATGTAAAAGTCCTCCATCGTTTGTGGAAGGATCGGTTTTATGAAATTGTCTACGACGACGGGTTTCCTCCCAAAATTACTAGTTTTCCGTCGTGGCGATCCCTGTAAACCACGTAGTTTCTTTTCGCGTTCCTTCCTTAGGCGTTCTATTGTGGCGAGGCTGACGTTTGCATAAATTGGAGCCCTTTGCTTGGAACGGGTAACAGTAGCCAACAGTTCTTTTCGTGTCATCTCCTTAACACACGCTGTAACATAACATTACAGACGATCGAACGCTCGTTACATCTACATCTACATCCACATCCACATCCATACTCCGCAAGGCACCTGACGGTGTGTGGCGGAGGGTACCTTGAGTACCTCTATCAGTTCTCCCTTCTATTCCAGTCTTGTATTGTTCGTCGAAAGAAGGATTGTCGGTATGCCTCTGTGTGGGCTCTCTGATTTTATCCTCATGGTCTCTTCGCGAGATATACGTAGGAGGGAGCAATATACTGCTTGACTCCTCGGTGAAGGTATGTTCTCGAAACTTCAACAAAAGCCCGTACCGAGCTATTGAGCGTCTCTCCTGCAAAGTCTTCGAGTTTATCTGTCATCTCCGTAACGCTTTCGCGATTACTAAATCATCCTGTAACGAAGCGCGCTGCTCTCCGTTGGATCTTCTCTGTCTCTTCTATCAACCCTATCTGGTACGGATCCCACACTGCTGAGCAGTATTCAAGCAGTGGGGGAACAAGCGTACTGTAACCTACTTCCTTTGTCTTCGGATTGCATTTCCTTAGCAATCTTCCAATGAATCTCCGTCTGGCATCTGCTTTACTGACGATCAACTTTATATGATCATTCCATTTTAAATCACTCATAATGTGTACTCCCAGATAATTTATGGAATTAACTGCTTCCAGTTGCTGACCTGCTATATTGTAGCTAAATGATAAAGGATCTTTCTTTTAATGTATTCGCAGCACATTACACTTGTCTACATTGAGATTCAATTGCCATTCCCTGCACCATGCGTCAATTCGTTGCAGATCCTCCTGCATTTTCCATTGTTACAACCTATTGATATACTACAGCATCATCCGCATAATGCCTCAGTGAACTTTCGGTGTTATCCACAAGGTCATTTATATATACTGTGAATAGCAACGGTCCTACGACACTCCCCTGCGGCACACCTGAAATCACTCTTACTTCGGAAGACTTCTCTCCATTGACATGCTGCGTTCTGTTATCTACGAACTCTTCAATCCAATCACACAATTGGTCTGATAGTCCATATGCTCTTACTTTGTTCATTACACGACTGTGGGCAACTGTATCGAACACCTTGCGGAAGTCAAGAAACACGGCATCTACCTGGGAACCCGTGTCTATGGCCCTCTGAGTGTCGTGGACGAATAGCGCGAGCTGGGTTTCACACGATCGTCTTTTTCGAAACCCATGCTGATTCCTACAGAGTAGATTTCTAGTCTCCAGAAAAGTCATTATACTCGAACATAATACGTGTTCCAAAATTCTTCAACTGATCGACGTTAGAGATATAGGTCTATAGTTCTGCACATCTGTTCGACGTCCCTTCTTGAAATCGGGGATGACCTGTGCCTTTTCCAATCGTTTGGAACGCTACGCTCTTCCTAGAGACCTACGGTACACTGCTGCAAGAAGGGGGGCAAGTTCCTTCGCGTACTCTGTGTAAAATCGAACTGGTATCCCATCAGGTCCAGCGGCCTTTCCTCTTCTGAGCGATTTTAATTGTTTATCTATCCCTCTGTCGTCTATTTCGATATCTACCATTTTGTCATCTGTGCGACAGTCTATAGAAGGAACTACAGTGCAGTCTTCCTCTGTGAAACAGCTTTGGAAAAAGACATTTAGTATTTCGGGCATTAGTCTGTCATCCTCTGTTTCAGTACCATTTTGGTCACAGAGTGTCTGGACATTTTGTTTTGATCCACCTACCGCTTTGACATAAGACCAAAATTAGGATTTTCTGCCAAGTCAGTACATAGAACTTTACTTTCGAATTCATTGAACGCCTCTCGCATAGCCCTCCTCACACTACATTTCGATTCGCGTAATTTTTGTTCGTCTGCAAGGCTTTGGCTATGTTTATGTTTGCTGTTAAGTTCCCTTTGCTTCCGCAGCAGTTTTTTTAACTCGGTTGTGGTACCACGGTGGCTCTTTTCCATCTCTTACGATCTTTCTTGGCACATACTCATCTAACGCATATTGTACGATGGTTTTGAACTTTTTCCACTTATCGTCAACACTATCTGTACTTGAGACAAAACTTTTGTGTTGAGCCGTCAGGTACTCTGAAATCTGCTTTTTGTCACTTTTGCTAAACAGAAAAATCTTCCTATCTTTCTTAATATTTCTATTTACGGCTGAAATCATCTATGCAGTAACCGCTTTATGATCGCTGATTCCCTGTTCTGCGTTAACTGTTTCAAATAGTTCGGGTCTGTTTGTAACCAGAAGGTCTACTGTGTTATCGCGGCGGCCGAAGTGGCCGAGCGGTTCTAGGCGCTTCAGTTTGGAACCGTGCGACCGCTACGGTCGCAGGTTCGAATCCCGCCTCGGGCATGGATGTGTGTGATGTCCTTAGGTTAGTTAGGTTTAAGTACTAAGTTCTAGGGGACTGATGACCTCAGAAGTTAAGTCCCATAGTGCTCAGAGCCATGTTATCGCCACGAGTTGGTTCTCTGTTTAACTGCTCAAGGTAGTTTTCAGATAAAGCAATTTAAAAAAATTTCACAGGATTCTTTGACCGAGCCACCCGTTATGAACGTTTGGTATCCCAGTCTACCGGATGAGCTAAAAGTCAGTATAAATTTGAAAACTAATAAACCACGGAATAATGCAGATAGAGAGGTAAAAATTGACACACATGCTTGGAATGACACGGGATTTTATTAGAACAAAAAAAAAAAAACAAAGTTCACAAAATGTCCGACAGATCTCTTGCGCGCGTCGTTTGGTGATGATCGTGTGCTCAGCCGCCACTTTCGTCATTCTGGGCCTTGCAGGTCCGTGCGACTATTGGCTTTGGGGTTACCTGAAGTCACAAGTGTATCGTGATCGACCGACATCTCTAGGGATGCTGAAAGACAACATCCGATGCCAATGGCTCACCATAAACTCCGGACATGCTTTACAGTGCTGTTCACAACATTATTCCTCAACTACAGCTATTGTTGAGGAATGATGGTGGACATATTGAGCATTTCCTGTAAAGAACATCATCTTTGCTTTGTCTTACTTTATTATGCTAATTATTGCTATTCTGTTGAGATGAAGCGCCGTCTGTCGGACATTTTTTGAACTTTTGTATTTTTTTTTGGTCCTAATGAAACCCCATGTCATTCCAAGAATGTGTGTCAATTTATACCTATCTACATTATTCCGTGATATATTCAGTTTTCAAATTTATACTGACCTCTTGATCACCCGGTATATCTGGCAAATTAAAACCTCCACCCAGAACTATAACAAGGTGGGGACATGTACTCTGTAAATAGCTCCTCTTCGTTTTCTGCATTTTTCTTGCAATGCAAGCACTTCCGGATACTGGAGTATATCAGTGAGTAGGGTCTACACAAAGTTAACTGACTGACACTGGTAACTAAGATCTCACGAACAGAAACGACGTATTGTACATCACTGCACGCCGATCTACGCCGCGAGACAGGTAATGGGCAAATGATTTTGGGTGCCCCTGTAGGCCAGTGGCAGGGTTCTTCCGGAAAAGGCCACTTGCCCCACCAAAAGCGCTTTTCGCTCTTGAGTTTACAGACGGACTATACCTTGAAACCAACATCAACTGAAAGCCAGTATGGCGTACGGCGAGTCTGTACTGAAGAAAGATGGCGTGCATGTGACGTACGCGGCGTTCTTCCATCTCGTTGGTCAACGTTCAAACACACTTCCAGAATATCTGTCTTGCTAGATATTGTTCCGCACGTTTGGAAATACTCCCCAGCGTGCGTTTACCAAGCTATGACGATAGAAACTCGGCATTTTGAACGCTCTACGTTCGAATGAAGTCTGTGTGCCGACGGCATAACCGACACGTGCCCTTAGCGCCAGGATTTCACCCGGAACAAGTGTGGCCCAAAGGGCCTCCCCTAAACAGCCGCCAGTTCCGCTAACTGGAAGCTATATCAAAGTTGTTTCCATATCGTCACAGTCCAACACATGTTAGACTGTGTTGAAATTCAGTAATGATAAGAAATTCAAGTTTTTCTGGATATTAATATAATATGAATGTGCTTGAAGGTCTCTCGGGCATGCAGCTATGATTAAGTTATGCTCTGTGCAAAATTCTACCAGGCGGCTTCCTCTTTCATTTCTTAACCCCAATCCATATTCACCTACTACGTTTCCTTCCCTTCCTCTTCCTACTATCGTGTTCCAGACATGGCGTAGCGTGCCATCATCATCAGGTTACTCCTGTTGACTGACGTCCTAGGCCAGCGGATGGTGTGGTATATACAGGGTGAGTCACCTAACATTACCGCTGGATATATTTCGTAAACCACATCAAATACTGACGAACCGATTCCACAGACCGAACGTGAGGAGAGGGGCTAGTGTAGTTGGTTAATACAAACCATAAAAAAATGCACTGAAATATGTTTTTTAACACAAACCTACGTTTTCTTAAATGGAACCCCGTTAGTTTTGTTAGCACATCTGAACATATAAACAAATACGTAATCAGTGCCGTTTGTTGCATTGTAAAATGTTAATTACATCCGGAGATATTGTAACCTAAAGTTGACGCTTGAGTACCACTCCTCTGCTGTTCGATCGTGTGTATCGGAGAGCACCGAATTACGTAGGGATCCAAAGGGAGCGGTGATGGACCTTAGGTACAGAAGAGACTGGAACAGCACATTACGTCCACATGCTAACACCTTTTTACTGGTCTTTTTCACTGACGCACATGTACATTACCATGAGGGGTGAGGTACACGTACACACGTGGTTTCCGTTTTCAATTACGGAGTGGAATAGAGTGTGTCCCGACATGTCAGGCCAATAGATGTTCAATGTGGTGGCCATCATTTGCTGCACACAATTGCAATCTCTAATGTAATGAATGTCGTACACGCCGCAGTACATCTGGTGTAATGTCGCCGCAGGCTGCCACAATACGTTGTTTCATATCCTCTGGGGTTGTAGGCACATCACGGTACACATTCTCCTTTAATGTACCCCACAGGAAGAAGTCCAGAGGTGTAAGATCAGGAGAACGGGCTGGCCAATTTATGCGTCCTCCACGTCCTATGAAACGCCCGTCGAACATCCCGTCAAGGGTCAGCCTAATGTTAATTGCGGAATGCGCAGGTGCACCATCATGCTGATACCACATACGTCGACGTGTTTCCAGTGGGACATTTTCGAGCAACGTTGGCAGATCATTCTGTAGAAACGGGATGTATGTTGCAGCTGTTTGGGCCCCTGCAATGAAGTGAGGACCAGTGTGGTGGTCGCCAATGATTCCGCACCATACATTTACAGTCCACGGTCGCTGTCGCTCTACCTGTCTGAGCCAGCGAGGATTGTCCACGGACCAGTAATGCATGTTCCGCAGATACACTGCCCCGTAGTTTGTGAAACCCGTTTCATCGGTAAACAGGTAGAACTGCAACGCATTCTCTGTCAATGCCCATTGACAGAATTGCACTCGATGGTTAAAGTCATCACCATGTAATTGCTGATGTAGCGACACATGAAACGGGTGAAAGCGGTGACGATGCAGTATGCGCATCAGACTACTTTGATTCAGTCCACCGGCTCTCGCAATGACCCGTGTACTCGGGTGGGCTCATGGCAACAGCAGTTAACACACCAACTGCACCCGCTTCTCCTGTGACGGGCCTGTTACGGGCCCGTTTGCGTGCTACGACCATAGCTGTTGCATACAGTTGGCGGTAGATGTTTTGCAATGTGCGGCACGTTGGATGCTCTCTGTTCGGGTACCGTTCTGCATACACCCTGCAGGCTTCAGCTGCATTTCGTCGATACTCGCCATAGATGAGTATCATCTCCGCCTTTTCAGAGTTCGAATACACCATGGTCACAATTCCTACAACACTACACCATCACAGACGTCTGGTAACATGGTGTACTGCAGTTGGTCTGCGTGCGGAGACGAATGCAGAATAACAATAGCAGCAAGCGCTACATGCGGACACTGCGACAGCTAGACCAAACCACACCAGTGCACTACAGCCACACTCGTAAACACGGTCGTCATCGTAAACATGTCGCTGCAGATGTTGCTCGCCGACCGTGGCCTGTGATTGTTACAACACGCAACTAAACGTCGGAGATTTCAAGCGTCAACTTTAGGTTACAATATCTCCGGATGTAATTAACATTTTACAATGCAACAAACGCACTGATTACGTATTTGATTATATGTTCAGATGTGCTAACAAAACTAACGTGGTTCCATTTTAAAAAGCGTAGGTTTGTGTTAAAAAACATACTTCCGTGCATTTTTGTATGGTTTGTATTAAACAATTACACTAGCCCCTCTCCTCACGTTCATGCTCATGTGGAATCGGTTCGTCAGGATTTGATGTGGTTTACGAAATATATCCAGCGGTAACGTTAGGTGACTCACCCTGTATACCTGTCGCCTCTCCGCTCCACTGACTCCACGTATGGACCGAGGGATGTGCAGACCGCGGTGGTCTTTCAAATTTCAAAGCTTTTTGGTTCAGCTTTCATCAAAAGTGCAACAATGAAAACCGCTATTAAAGGTTTCGAAGCTACTGGAGTATGGCCCACAGACCCATCCGTATTCACCGATGCAGATTTCCTCCCGCCAGACAAAACTGACATCGGACTTGATAGGCCGTCAGATAAATAGGTTATTATATCTGGAGCTGAACGATTGGAATTGCCTTCACCTAGCACACCAGCTAAAAAAGACGACGCCAACAGGTTGGATGATCAAGCTGGCAGGTTTCAGCGAATTGTAACAATGAACTGCCGCCTAAGAATGACAAAGTTATTGAGGCTAATTGTTCTAGTCCTGCAACCGCTAGATCGTACATTTATGAGTGCACTTAACACTCGCTACAGCGAGAATATTTGGCAGTGGATGCTCCGTGAAAGCAAACCTGTTGAATCCTATGATACAGTGTGTCTCTTTGGCAAGGGAAGGAAATACAGTAGAAGAAGAATGGGTAGCTTTGAAGGATGAAGTAGTGAACGTAGCAGAGGATTAAATAGGTAAAAAGACGAGGACTATTAGAAATCTTTGGGTAACAGAAGAGATATTGAATTTAATTGATGAAAGGAGAAAATATAAAAATGCAGTAAATGAAGCAGGCAACAAGGAACACAAACGTCCAAAAATGAGATCGACAGGAAGTGCAAAACGGCTAAGCACGCATGGCTAGAGGACAAATGTAAGGCTGTAGAGGCTTATCTCACTAGGGGGCTTTGGCAAAGTTCTTTTCCTCTTTTTTCTTAATAATGACTTCTAACTCTTTTTTTGTACAGCAAATCAGTTGAAACAATGGTCTTCCTCCTCTTCCGTTCCCGGGAATATGAACGTCAGGGCAACATAAGAACCTCCTGCACTCAGCAAACAGATGACCATTACTAGAGGCCCACACTCTGCAGCAATCAGAGAACCAATTTGGCGTTTACCTCTGCTTGCAATTACTTGTGGTATCTTAGTCTGAACTACACTAAGGCCTGTTTTGTCAACGTTCCATACACGATCTTCTGGATATTTATGTTTCCAGTATTCAGCTTGTAGCAAGTCATAGAATGAGTTAACTCTCTCGAGGGAAAAGCCTTTTGTCCGAGCATATGATGTTCCAGTTGGCTTTCTAATTGAAAGCTTATCTTGATGACGTAGTAGAAAATGGTCAAGACAAGCCCTTCCAGAAATTTCATTTCTGAAGTTTGTTGCAATTCCATTCCTAACTGCAAGTTGGTAGGCCATTTTCTAACATCCATACTTGTAAAAGCATAGAATTTGGCCTCCATATACTGTAAGTAATCCACTAAATCACTTTCTAGGGCTGCTGGTAGCGCTGGTATTCTTCCAAGATTTTTAGTTTCAACACCTGCCATCTGTGAGGTATTAGCCTCATACACACAGTGGCGCAGAGTTGTTTTTGGGACAGTAAAATGTTTCGATGCTTGCTTTTTTAACTCCCATCATTTTTCCTACAACAGCAGACACTGCCTCTCGCATTTTGGTATTATCCCACACCTGCCTTTTGGGGGTTCATTTAGGTGCCAGATTAGTCCTAGGCATCTGAAAACAGAAATAAAAACATTTTACGGACTGCTTAAAATATGGACCCTGGGGTCCACATTACAAGCACGAATGGGGGCCATATTACAGTCACTTACGCCTTGTAAACTAGTGTAAACAGCTTAAAAATGCAATAATACCACACCTTTTAATCTATTTGAAACTGTTGCCAATATTTACTAGGTGGTATGCATGGTGCTTGCGTCTAAGTATTAACCAATAATGGTACGTTAATAAAGTGAAATTCACATACCTCTCAAAGATTTGAACAGGAGCTTGTAAAATATAACCTCACTGTCACTCAACCACTGTACTGACCTGCTTCCAGTGCTCCTACAGGCCAGTGAGCATACTAGTACACTAGTTCCAGCTATCAACACTAAAGTTCAGTTAAATGTTATTAGGATATTAAGGGGGGGGGGGGGGGGCGGGCATATTTGTTGCAGGGGCCATATTACCACCACTTCCTCTACATGGTAATGCAAAGCCGGTGAAACATTTGGATAAAGGTATATTTGCATTCACGTTGCTTGTAACAGCAAATCTGTTTGACAGGCTCATTGTCATTGTGAAAGAAAAACTAACAAGTAAAATGAAAAACATTCACCATAAGATAAGCACAAATTCAGTATTTTGATGAATAAGGACTCAACTAGAAAGGTAGGCAGAGGTTGGGAAGTACCAGCCACAAAATCACTTGAAATTTGCCTTTTGGAAGAAAATATTATCCACTGTAATCCAAATTAGTGGGCACTGACTGTAAAGTAAGCATTCATAGATATTACTACGCATGTATTGATTATAGCATTAAGTTAAATATGTCCAAGCATATACATAATGTTTGCCAAGTAGAGAGTACAGAAGAAAATCCGTTTGAAATTTCTGAATTATCAGATGTACTAGTTACAAATGTTGGAGGCATTTCTTTCATTAATGAGAGAGAAGAAAATTCTGAATCCAGTCAGTTCCTGTGACACAGAGGTACTGGCAGAAATTGTTTCTGGTATGTCAGTTACTGAAGTTCAGCTGGCCAACAAAATGGTAACTTCATTGAAGGCTAGTGTAGGTGCTGTTCATGCCAGTAGTGGTATCTCTTTCATTAGCCCACAAAGGAGTCGCAAGAGAAAACTTGCACCACTGAGGAGACTGTTTTCAGCAAAGAAAACAAATTCCTCAAGCTGCATACCCATGGCAGTTCCTTATACAGAAGAAACAAAGTTACTGAGAACACTTCTGGATGAAGGTTTACACTACATTAGCTAGTGTGTTGATCTCATATTCAGGAACATGATGGCTTTATTCCGTGTTCTGCCATCCAGTTTTAGGTTTTCCATTATTTCCCTAAATCAGTCAAGGCAAATGATGGGATGGTTCCTTTGAAAGGCCAAGCCCAATTTCCTTCTCCATCCTTGAAACCATCAGAGCTTATGCTCTGTCTCTGTCGACAGACTGTCAAATGTCGATATTCCTTACTTCTTCACCAGCCTCTGGTGCGGCAGTTCTGCTGACACGTGGGATCACCAGAAACTGATGCGGCTTGTGCCACCAGCCTAGAATGCTAGCATCGCTGGGTCAATCCCCTCCCAAGACGTGCTGGGCAGTGATTGAGGCTCAGTACACCACTGGTGATGACCTCACATTTTACAACCATCCCAAAATTACAACAGAGTGAGTTGCAATCATCAACTTGTAATATATATTTATTTTTGATCTAGCTAGATGAGTAACACTAGTACAACTGTTAAACAGATTAAATATTTTCATATTCTAGCAAGGAATATGCTAACATCTGATTGTTTACAATCAATTTTCCTGATAATGTAACTCATTCACCAAAAAATAAATTTCGTGAATAAATAATAATTTCAGTATCAGTATAAACACATGCAGTTGGAATTAGGAATGAGTAATTCTGAATGTAGCAATATAACTCAACTGAAAGCCTTTTTGGTTCCAATTTGCAGTATAATTTTACTTTTTTTTTTTTAAAATCCCCCTATTTCAAAAGTTATCTGTAACCAAATCTGTTTTTAACTGGTCATTATTTCCTAAATTTAGGCATATAGTTTTGTAGTTCTAATTTATCAGGGAACAAAAATGCCTGTTTGTATTTGGAAACAGGTAGTAATTTCAAACTTGTCATTAATGCAAGTAACACCCTGACATAGACGCTAACAGAGCAGATACCGAGTCTCACTGCTTGCCTGCTGGCTGCAGATGTTGATTGATTGTCTGAATGCGGAGAGGGACCAAACAGTGACATCATTAGTCTCAACATCCAAAGTGGCAGAGACTGTGGGAGCAGCAAACCAACAGCACAATCTAGTCGATGGCAAAGCAAAACAGGCAATTGAAGATGCAGACGGGACACTGGGGTGGCAGGAAGAGTAAAGAACTGGAGGGAGGAAGGGGGAGATCATAAGACACCCCAATGGTGCTATGTGTGACATGGTGCTGCAATCACTGCTAACCCACCCCAGTTCCCACTTCATACCAGGACTGCGACACAATGGGGACAACACCATGGGGAGAGGACACAAGAAGAGGGGGTGGGGACGAAACAGCACAAAATACAAAACAAAATGGAGAGGAAAACCTGACCAGCATGAAAGCAATGATGAAGGCCTTCCAAACTGAGGGCCTCCAATTATGGAAGAGAATTCAGGTACTTAAATCTAGGGGACAAACCACTTTTATGATGAAAACCAAAGACAGATGTAAGGTTGTCTGCTACCATCTGTGACAATGGAGAATGGAAGAGCGTATTTAGTGCAAAAGGCCAAATGATAGGGGAGTCTCATAAAATACGGTTGACAGTGAGGGATGGGGGAACAGATCATTATGGAGTAAGGGCTATGATTCAACCTTGTATGACCAATACGAAGATAGCAGAGGATGGTAGATCCCCAGTGGGCCATGCGGCGAGAGTCCCCTTATCGCAGTAAGTTTATTAGGCAGGGGGTTGGCCTCCAAGAGTCATCTCAAGGCTGAGCAAAAAGGAATTTGACATGAAGCTGCAAACCCAGCACCAGAGAGGTCACAGAAAAGGGCTACATCCCCAAGCCACAGGATCAGCAGCTCATTACCTGGGATATCCACATGAGTGGGAACCCAAAGAAAGTCAACTGAACAACCAGCGTGGTCAAGATCGGTGAGGTGGTCTTAGATGTCATAGACCAAGAAGAGGGAGGGAAAACCACTGTCTGATAGCCTCAAGGGCACTTATTGAGTATGCACATAACGTGGGTGAGAGAGGACTGTTTAACATACTAAAGAGCCTGGTAAATGGTCATTAGCTATGAAGTACACATGCAACATGTTGCAGGTAAGAGATGGTGTTACTTGCCAGCAGAAGGCATGAAGGCACATCCCTTGCGATTAGCAGATTTAGAACCTAGAGCCATTACATTAAAACACAACAGCAGCCTCAAACTCCCATAAAAGCTGGGAGAACAACCAATGAAACACAGACCCCCAGGAGAGATCCCTCTGAATCTGGGATTAAGGAACTAACCAAGGGGGAGGAGGTGTTTGGAGAGAATGGGGAACAGGACAAAGAGGGAAGATAAAAATCATGGCAAAGAGCAGCAAGGTGGAGCCCAACTGTTAAACTCACCTGAAGGGTGGGCAATGTCCTGGAGCTCCTAAAATATAAAGTAGAAGGGGTGTGTGGGGAAAGAGAAGATGGTGATGGCGTAGGAAACAAGAAGCTTAGACTTGAACCAAAAGGGCAGTGACTGGGGGACAACCCCAGCTTCAACCAGGAAACAATAGGGCTAGTGCAAAAGGTACTGATGATCAGACAGATACCACAATGGTGGACCTGATCCAGCAGGATCAGTATGGAAGGAGCGGCTGAGCCATACATTTGGCAACCATGGACCAGAAGGGACAAAAACAAAGATGGTGAGGAGTCAAACAATCTGCACGCCCCCCCCCCCCCCCCCCCAGAGGTGGGGGAAAGGAAGTGGAGGACATTGAGTTTATGGAGACAGCCAATCTCCAGAAGGCGGATATGGGGTGACCAAGTAAATTTCTTGTCGAAAAGAAGACCCAAGAAATGGAACTGGGGGACCACAATCAGAAATTGGGTCTCAAGATAGCGCTCCAGTAGGTATCGAACACAATATGGTGACAGAAATGCACCACCCACAATTTAAGAGGAGAAAACTGAAAACTGTGTGAGAAGGTACATGCAGAAGCATACCATTTGGCACCCTGGAACTGTCACTTCACAAAGGCCACCAAGTGTTAAATAACTCAGACACAGAAGTCATCCACATGCAGAGCAGGGGTGACCAACAGTTTGACGGAGGTCACAAGTCCTTTAATAGTGATGAGGAAAAGGATATTTAACACTGAACGCTGTGGAATGCCATCCTCCTGGGCAATGGAGTGTCCTCATCCCAGGACTTATGTTCCTTCTTCTCTTTCATAAGTAGAGGAGGACAGAAGCCAGAGGCCAGAGAGAGAGAGAGAGAGAGAGAGAGAGAGAGAGAGAGAGAGAGAGAGAGAGAGAGAGAGACCAGGCAACCTTGGAGATGCTACAGCTGACGGCTCCACGGCCCATGTGTACCAGCAGACTCTTGGACTGACAAGAGGCCCTATCACCAGCAGACACCAGAGAAGAGGCACTTCTCTGCTGGATGAAAGGAGCAACAGTTGGAGCGGAGGCAGTTGTGTTCAGGGGAGAGCGAGAGAAGAGTGAGGCATCACTGGGGTAAGGAGGAGGAGGGGGAAAGAATGTAACAGAGTCGATGGAAGATGTCGTAGACAAGGCGAAGCTGATCATATTTCTGAAGAGCCGCAGCATATGATAAATGTTCACTGGACTTATACCCCAATATCTTCTTTCCTTCTTATCATCTGGGCAATCCAGTGAGCATGGAGAGTGACAGTTACGACAATGAATACACATGGTCAGTAGAACAAAAGCACTGCTGGGCATCCTCATTCATTGCATCCAGGGTCTGCTGTACAGCATTAATACATGTGTACAAATCATAAACACCAAAAACACTTTAGCAGTGGCAGGACATACATGACAGTGATAAGACGTAACCTTGACCTTGTCTGGGGGGTATCCCCTTCAAAGACCAGAATAAATTGGTCATTATCAATGTGGTTGTCCTTAGTACCTTTCTGAATATAATGAACAAAATGAATGACTTGCCATTCCAGACTGGCCCACACTTCACCAGTTTGGAAGATGAGGTCTCTACGAAAAATTACACCCTGAAGCATATTCAAAGGCTAGTGAGGAGTAATGGTTTGCCAAACTTGTCTTTGATAGTTTCTACCAAAAATAATGGGTTCGTGGTGGGAAGGTGTCCTTGTCAGTCTTGATGCAGACCAGGTAATGGGGAAAAGATTTCACCCTAAGCCAGCGAGTCTGACCCTCCTTCCATGAGGGGATATCGAGGGAGGGGAAAGTTGTAGGTTGAAGAGGGGTACCATGAAAAGTAATTCCTGACTAAAGGGGCAGCCATAGAATGGCCATTTTTTTTTTTAAGTCTCATGCGTTTGATACACAAAATGTACACCCTGATAGCACCAAAACCAATCAGGGGCTCTCCCCTTGTGCACTACTCAGCCACACCAAGGGCCACCTGGCATAGAGGCTGTTTCTGGGAGTTCCAATGCTCCAGAATGACAAGCCACTACTCCTAGGCATACACAGAGAGGTAACAGCTCATGTATCAGAACTGTCATCCATGTGTTTTCAGAGGACTCCATCAAAAGAGTACATAACACCCCAAGCACACGAAATGACTACTGTGCTAGCTGTATAGCACAAAAACGACAATGGCTGCAGGTAAAAAATGGAAGAGGTGGTAAGGCCACATGCCAAAGACTTCATGTATGGTGTTGTTCCCCAGCTGGCTCACACCATGGAGACAAAATTTAGAAGAGTTAAATCCCCAAAGAGGGACCAAAAACTCCAAAAAGGGGAGGGTAAAGCAAGAGGAATAATACTGTAAGGGATAGCACCAAAAAAGAAAAAAGATAGTCAGGCCAATGTAAGCAAGGAAACAGAGATGTAAAGAAGGGGAAGGATTGAGGACAAGGATGGACGATCACGGGAAAGTTAATGCAGATTTGAAAAGTAGAAAGGACCCAATTACTAGGAGCCTCATGTGCTCCATGCACAAACTCACAAAATAATTGTGACCCCCTTCCACTGGGGAGTGGGGAGGGGGGATGGAGCACATATAGAAACATGATTCCGTGATGTTAAAGATAAACAAATCTTCATATCTGAGTATTACTGGATTTGCTCCGAATACCCACTGGCCAACATGTAAAGCTGTGGTACTGAGGTCAGACTGGCCATCGTGACAACTCTATTTCTCATGCACCACCATCCAGTGAAGTAGACAACACTACCCAGTGCTGTTGACACCGTTACAGTCGCATGCTGTATTGCCATGCTAGGTGTCACAACAATGCACCTTAGTGCACACAACTACACACTGCTTACTCTAGAGCCCTGCAGATTAATATTAAACCGACTGAGCATATACTAATTCAGAGATGACTCACAATGCATTTCAATAATGTGCATAACAGAGAATCAGTTTCATACCTAGTGTGAAATGAAATTACAGTATGGCATTTCTGGCCTGGAGATCGTATGCAGGAGCAATCGCCCGCCTACTG
Organism: Schistocerca nitens; assembly: GCF_023898315.1. Lineage (NCBI taxonomy): Eukaryota > Metazoa > Arthropoda > Insecta > Orthoptera > Acrididae > Schistocerca > Schistocerca nitens. The sequence goes on from NC_064625.1 coordinate 61,059,536, forward strand.
CAAGTCTACATCAGTTGTTACTGCTTTTTTTGCATCTAAAGAAAAGGTAAAATGGTGATAAGTGCAACACAACACCCATCCTCTGAGATAATAAATTCTCCAAATCGGCCAGGAATTGCACCAGGGCCCCTGCATAGCTGTCGGTCTCTCTAACCAACAGCCACAGCGATGGACGGAGCTAGCCTCCAACACAGTCATTCACTGACAGTCCTGTAAGGCATTGTGTATCAGAACAGGAAAGCAACATTGGGCATATGAATATAGGGATGACTCACAAGGCATTTCAGTATTGTGCATAACACATAATTAATCTCATGCCTGGTGTGCTGTGTGGATGCTCTTGCTGCCATGGTATGCCAAAAGCTTGTCCCTCACACACAGTGTTAGGTCCTGTAAGCAAATAAGTAAACACGAAATCAGAATGTAAGCATTGTGTATTGGAACAGGAAAGTAACATTGAGCATATTTGAATTTATAGACGTCTCGCAAGGCATTTGAGTATAGTGCATAATACATAATTAATCTCATACCTGGTGTACTGTGTGGAAGCTCCTGCTACCTTTGTATGCTAAAAACTTACCCTTCACGCTCAGTGACAGGCCTTGTAAGTAAACAAACATTAAAACAGACAGGAAGACAAGATGTCCGGCAAGTGAGATCACAGATGTTTTCTTCGTCCACTAAAATAACTTATTTGAGAGGAAATAGTGTCAAACTTAAATTTCCTTTGGTTTGTATATTGGCTGTAGTGTCCATTCTTGTCACACAACTGAATATTTGTGTCCCCATAGAGTTTATTCTCGAAAAAAAAAAAAAAGAAATAATAAACTTCGTGTAACCTGAAGTCCTGATAATTGCGACATAACACGAAATTTTGCATCCCAAAACACAAAAAATTCTATTCAAGTTTTCTTGATAGTGCAAAATTCGTTTAAGAAAGACAGCTACTGGTTTCATCAGTGTCTATTGTCACAATAAAAGTATAATTAAAAATTTTTAAATTGTATTTAACTAACACGTTTCATATTGTTTACTAGTTAGAGGTGATCTAGGCATAAATTTTTGGAGTTATAAACATTTAAAACATGACCAAACACTAAAGTAAATTCTCTAAAAGCAAAGTAATTACTAATACATTCTTCTGTCATTGTATCTCTAAATCAGTACAAAAACAACAACAATGGCACCTAAGACCTTTGTGTTGTTTTTGTTTACATATAGCCAATCTCGTGCCCTTGACAAATTTAAAACTTAATTATTCTTTCGAAACTGACCATGAGTGAGAAATGTGGAAGCTGTTATTGTGTTGTGAGTAGAGGGATTTGTTGCTAATCTTGTAGGAAATATTTTCACTGGGGGAGGGAGAGGTGGGGGGAGATGCAGTGGGGAGAATGTTGGGAGAACAGAAGAGGCTCTCTCCTGGAACTGCAGAGCATGCAAGGAACATTTTGATTGGGGTACAGGAAAGGAAAATCTGTGCCCTTGAGGCACAGTTGAAGGAAGCAAGGAAGGAACTGATAAGGGTCAAGAGAGCTAGAGAGTAGGAGGAGGGTGGTTGCGAACTGGCAGCTTGTAGGAGGATAGGAAGAAAGAGAACATGATCTGATAGTTTTATCATCAACCCCAAAAACATTTGTCTACCACTGCCAAAGCCTCTGGTAGAAAGAGGAGCAAGAAATGTGCAGCACACTTCAACTGAGGCCAAGAAGCTTAGAAATATACAAAATGTTAGGAAGAAGAAAGTGCTGCTGCTAGGTAGTAGCCACGGGTGAGCTGTAGTCCCCGAGTTACAGGAAAGTTTAGGGGCAGCATACCAGGCAACCAGTATCTTCCAGCCAAATTCAGGGCTAAGTCATGCAATAGAGGACTTAGGGTCTTTATGTAAGGACTTTACAAAAGAAGACCATGTAGTGATAGTGGGTGGGGTGGGAAACAGTTTGGACAGGGATGGGGCATATGACATAGGTAAAGTAGATAGCTTCCCTGACTCGTGGCACTAACGTACAATTTGTTGAGCTGTTCCGGTGTCATGATTGGCCACACCTTGATGGAGATGTGGGGTTAGGGATTGCTCTGAGGGTAGCCAACTTTGCTCACGTTTCTCTGGTGCCCGTTGGGACTATCGACAGATGGGGTTTCACTAGGCATGGCCTATACCTAAACAGGACTGGCAAGGGAAGATTGGTACAGCTGATTCGTAAAAGTATAGGGGGTGGATCTCGGGCCACACATGGTCAAATATGTGTTGTCATCAGTATGAGAAGTAGGTCTTTTTTAGGATAAATCCAGACAACAGGTTCCCCTGCCTAAGGAGTATCTCCAGCAGTTTGAATTAACAGGGCTTGATATCACCAAGATATTAACAATTTTGTGTGTGTATACATCTCCCAGTGATAGTGTGGACACTGTTTTTCAATAAATTAATAGAATTTCTAAATAAAGTCTCAAGTACAAAGCTCAGCACAATTCTGTGTGGGGTCATTAAAATCAACACGAATATCATAAATGAATCCAGCAGCACCCTCATAAATATACTTCAAAGTTTTGGCCTGTCCCTATTAATCAATAGTGCAACAAGGGTTACTACAATGACTTCATCAGTAATTGACCATGTGGCCACAAATATGGACAGGGAAAAATGTGCTGTAGCTGTACAAGATCTCTGATTATCAGACCATCTCTGTCAAATAACAGTAAAATGAGACATCAAGTCATTCCCTAAACTACAAGCCTACAAACTACATCCATCAGAAATGAAAATAAAAGATTTTACAAAGGAACTAGCAAAACAACGCTGGGATGAAGTGCATAAGGAAACCAATGTGAATAAGAATCCACATTATTTAAATTGAACTTTGAAAAGCCATTTCCAAAAGTATGCATGTCTGTATCAATGTCACACAAAAGTAGATGGTTAACAGCAAGTATTAAGAAGTCCTCCCAAACACTTAAATACCTCACTTCCATGAAAAAGAGTCACAATGATCCAGAATTCTTAAATTTCTGTCAAAGATACAAAAAGATCTGTAGGAAGGTACTGACAGCTGCAAAAAAGTCGTTTAATGACACAGTAATATATAATGCAGGGAATAAAAGCAAAGCAGCCTGGGATGTTTTAAAAATGGGAACAGGGAGCGGCAAAGAAACAGAGAATAACTTAGTGCTAAGGGAGGGGGATAAGGTAATCAATAAGCCAAAGACTTATCAAACTATGTAAATAAGCATTTTTCAAGTATGGCAGGGAAGTTACTACCAGAATTCCCCAAAACAAATATAACCCCTGTAAATAATGTTGGACTAAATACAATGATGTTACTTCAAATCACAGATAATGAAGACAGTAAAACTGTTCAAAAACTAAAAAATAAAAAGTCAGTAGGCTTAGATGAAGTACCAATGTGTGTACTAAAACAATGCATAGAGGTTATACAAGGTCCCTTAACACACACAAATGAATCCTTTACATCAGGGAGATTTCCAGAGCAGTTAAAACAGGAAAGAGTTGTGCCTTTGGTTGAGAAAGGTAATGCAGAAAATTACCAGCCGGTTTTCCTGTTGTCACCATTCTCAACAATAATAGAAGCAATTATGAAAAACAGATTAATGAATTACCTGAATAAATACAATCTTTTAAGTGAATCAAAGTTTCGTTTCTAATGTGTCAAACATACGGAGTCCGCTGTGGTAGAATGCACAAAAGTTGTACTTGATGCTCTTGATAAAGAAGAGTCTGTCAGAGGGTTCCTTTATGATCTTTCTAAGTCCTTTGATACAGTCTACCACAAGATTCCATTAAATAAATTAGAAGCATTAGGAATAAGAGTGGTAGCTAAGGACTGGTTTTGATCATACCTAGCAGTTAGGGTACAAAGAGTAGTGATAACATATACTTCAAATAGATCTAAACATTTAGTAAAACACTTATCAGAACAAACCTAAGGACTTCACACACATCCATGCCCAAGGCAGGATTCGAACCTGTGACCGTAGCAGTCGTGTGGTTCCGGACTGAAGTGCCTAGAACCGCTCGGCCACCACGACTGGCCAAAAATACATTAATATGGGGTTTCCGCAAGGTATCAAATTAGGACCAATACTATTGCTGATATACATCAATGACTTTCCCAGTAGTGTTTCTCATGGTGAAAAACTTCTCTTAGCTGATGACAGCAATATTATAATCACTGAGCAAACAAGAGAACTCCTCTCAGAGAAAGCAAATGAAACTCTCAAGGAAGTTTACAATTGATTGATTTTTATTGTTGTAGAGACCTCAGAGATCATCTGAGGCATTACAAAAGTCAATATTACATAGTATAAATGTTACACAAATAATTACAAAAACAATATAAATATTACACAAATAATCATGGTACCTTCACACAAAAACAAAACAGAGAAACTTCTGGTTACAAATTGATATTGCATAGTTAATTTAGCCAATTACAGACTTACTCATATATAGAAGCATATAAAAACTGATCACAAAGTGTAGTCATACCATACTCTTTGCCTCCCTTAAAAATTCATTAGTTTCATAAATGCTGAGCTCAAGAAGAAATTCTTTTCCTTTTTTTTTTAATTGTAAGATCCCTGATATGTTGGGGTATGGCATTAAAAAATTTTATGGAATTGTGTAAGAAGCACTTTTGTGTTTTGTTATAGTTACATCGGAAAGAAACTAGGTCCTGCTTGTTTCTTGTGTTATAATTACATCGCATGTCATACTGTTGATAATTCGGATAGTTTTCCTTAATATGCATTACACACTGTAGTGTAAATATTGACGGCAGGGTCATAATCTGTAATTTTTTAAAGCTTGGCCTACAGTGAGCTCTGGGTGCCAAGCTACATATCAGTCTTATTGCCTTCTTTTGTAGTTTGAAGACATTAGCTGCCTTGATTTGATGTCCCAGCAGTATTGTACCATAGGAAATGTGACTGTGTATTAAAGCAAAATAAACCACTTTAAGTACTGGCACGTTTAGACAAAGACACAGCTTCCTTAGAGCAAATATTCCTTTGCTAATGCTGCTTCCCACTTTTTCTATATGGCTACCCCCAGGATAATTTTGAATCAATTGAGATTCCAAGGAAATTAACAGCATTTGAGCTCTGCTCAAGTTCAGTGTTATTATTCCACGATACGTACAGGTCTTGTATTTTTTTTTCAGTTGACACAAAGGGAATTAGCTTTACACCAATTTTAAACTTTGACAGTGCACTGGTCTGTTTCACATTTCACCTTCTGTGCTGTTTCTTCAGTTATACAGACTGCAAGATCATCTGCAAATAAGTAAGTCCTAGTTGACGGCTCAACTATGTTACATGGTAAGTCATTTATATAAATAATAAATAGAATTGGGCCAAGTACAGAACATGCCCACAGGTAAGTAATCTGATTCTGCACCATTAAAAACCACCTTCTGCACACTATTACTTAGATAAGATTTTATCAATTCCAGAGCACATCCTGTAAAGCCATAGAATTGCAGTTTGTTCAATAAGATTTCATGAGACACAGTGTCGAAAGCTTTTGATAAATCAAAAAGTTTATTCTGAACCACTAGCTTGCTTTCTAATTGCCTCACACACTGTGTTAAAAGTAATAAGGCAGATTTAACAGTTCCAACCCCGATCTCAATCCCAAAGAAAGCAGGTGTTGACAGATGTGAGAATTACCGAACAATCAGTTTAATAAGTCACAGCTGCAAAATACTAACACGAATTCTTTACAGACGAATGGAAAAACTAGTAGAAGCCGACCTCGGGGAAGATCAGTTTGGATTCCGTAGAAATACTGGAACACGTGAGGCAATACTGACCTTACGACTTATCTTAGAAGAAAGATTAAGAAAAGGCAAACCTATGTTTCTAGCATTTGTAGACTTAGAGAAAGCTTTTGACAATGTTGACTGGAATACTCTCTTTCAAATTCTAAAGGTGGCAGGGGTAAAATACAGGGAGCGAAAGGCTATTTACAATTTGTACAGAAACCAGATGGCTGTTATAAGAGTCGAGGGACATGAAAGGGAAGCAGTGGTTGGGAAGGGAGTAAGACAGGGTTGTAGCCTCTCCCCGATGTTATTCAATCTGTATATTGAGCAAGCAGTAAAGGAAACAAAAGAAAAATTGGGAGTAGGTATTAAAATCCATGGAGAAGAAATAAAAACTTTGAGGTTCGCGGATGACATTGTAATTCTGTCAGAGACAGCAAAGGACTTGGAAGAGCAGTTGAACGGAATGGATGGTGTCTTGAAGGGAGGATATAAGATGAACATCAACAAAAGTAAAACGAGGATAATGGAATGTAGTCTAATTAAGTCGGGTGATGTTGAGGGTATTAGATTAGGAAATGAGACACTTAAAGTAGTAAAGGAGTTTTGCTATTTGGGGAGCAAAATAGCTGATGATGGTCGAAGTAGAGAGGATATAAAATGTAGACTGGCAATGGCAAGGAAATCGTTTCTGAAGAAGAGAAATTTGTTAACATCGAGTATAGATTTAAGTTTGAGGAAGTCGTTTCTGAAAGTATTTGTATGGAGTGCAGCCATGTATGGAAGTGAAACGTGGACGATAAATAGTTTGGACAAGAAGAGAATAGAAGCTTTCGAAATGTGGTGCTACAGAAGAGTGCTGAAGATTAGATGGGTAGATCACATATCTAATGAGAATGTATTGAATAGGATTGGGGAGAAGAGAAGTTTGTGGCACAACTTGACCAGAAGAAGGGATCGGTTGGTAGGACATGTTTTGAGGCATCAATGGATCACAAATTTAGCATTGGAGGGCAGCGTGGAGGGTAAAAATCGTAGGGGGAGACCAAGAGATGAATACACTAAGCAGATTCAGAAGGATGTAGGTTGCAGTAGGTACTGGGAGATGAAGAAGCTTGCACAGGATAGAGTAGCATGGAGAGCTGCATCAAACCAGTCTCAGGACTGAAGACCACAACAACACCAACAACAACCCTGATCTGAAGCCAAATCGACTATGGGTGAAGACTTTGTTTTCTTTAAAGTATTTTACTATTTGATTATTTAATATAGCTTCTATCACTTTAGACAAGATTGGCACAATTGAAACAGGCCTAAAATTATTACAACTTGAGAGGCTGCCTTTATTGTGTATTGGAGTGACTTTAACAAACTTCAGTGCCTTTGGGAACTGAGCCTCCAAAATACATGTATTATCAATTCTGGCTGTTGAACTGAATCACACTTTAATATGGCTGAACTTAAACCATAAACGTCATTACTAAAACTGTTCCTCATTTTCCTCAGTATATTAGTAACATCCTGTACCTTGACCAGTTTAAAGCTAAATATACTTTCAGGCTTTGTGGTGTTTCTCAGGTAGTATTTATGGTCAGTGGCTATATTGGAAGTGCCAATCACCTTTATTATTTCCTGCACCTTCTCAGTGAAGAATGTATTTAACTGTGCAGCATTCAGATTACTGCCTTCAGCCTGTGAAGTCATTTTCCTGTTGCACTGACTGTTAATGATATTCCACATTGCACGTGTCTTATTTTCAGATGTTAGTATTATATCTTCATTTTTTTTTTTATACCTAGCTTCCCTTAAAGCCTGTCTAATCTTTTCTTTTTCACTGTGAGCATGTCTTTAAATACTTGAGAACCTATACTTCTATACCAGTCATAATATTGATCACACTCCCTCTTGATCTTCAACACCTTATTTACTCTTAGTGCCTTTTTATTATTTAGTAACTTAATGGGAAATGACATCTTAGCATATACAGAAAGAGTAGATATGATTTCTTCCAACTTTCTATCTATTACATGTTCTTGATAAACCTGCAACCAATTACTTTTATCAATATGAGACTTAAACATATTTAGATTATCATAATTGACCACACATACTTTCTTTCCTGCTATGTGCACTGAGTCAGTGTTACAATTTCTTGTTATATCTGTTCTAAGAAGTAGTGGCCAGTGGTCAGATACTCAGGTCTTAATTATCCCTGACTTGAGATGCATTAACTCATTTGATACAAATATATTGTCAATACAGGTACTAGTACCTTTATAATGTGGCCTTGTTATTTCGGTGGTTGGAATATAAAGACCAAAAGAATTCAATAAATTATTTACATATGAGTTATAGATAGTGGACAACTGAAAATTCAAATTGAAATCTCCACAGATTACTTTCCTACACTTATACTTACAGACTGTCTCACATAAAGACACTAACTTGTTAACAAAATCATCTATTGAATTGCCTCCAGTCTTAGTTGAGTACAAAGCTACAACTATTAAATTTAAATATGTTAACCTAACAGCTGCAATTTCACATAACATTTCTAGAGTTAATACTTTAACCTTTGCTATTGGTTCATATTTAATCCCTTTTTTTTAGAAATATAATACACCCACCATGATTTTTATTAGTTCTACCATATTTGTCAGCTAGGGTGTAGCCCTCAGGGCAGTATAGATCTATTTCATTGTGCTTTAACCAGTGCTCTACGAGACAGATTACATCTAAGTGATAACTCTCTATGACATCCTCCACTACTTCCAACTTATTAGATAAACACTGTGCATTCCAGTGAAGGACATTAAAATTGTCTGATCTGTGCCTTGGACAATAAGCGACAAAGTGACATTTAACATACTGAAAATTAATGCCATGAGTTTCAGTTTGAAGAGGGAAAATGACAATGTTACATTAAATGTAGATTTCACTTCTATAGACTGTCTAACAAATGCAAAATTTCTAGGAATGAATATTGATTCTCAGTTGAAGTGATGAGAACACATAAAGATACTTGCAAACAAAATGTCATGCCCTTAGAATCCCATCATCAGTGTATAACATGCCAAGACTTCTAGTTACGTACTATTCGTATGTGCAGTCAGTTATTAGCTATGGCATTCTGTTTTGAGGAAAAAATGCACAAAATATGAACACAATTTTTGAACTTCAGAAAAGAGCCATAAGAATGGTAACCAAAAATAGTGGTTCAGCTCATTGTAAAGATCTGTTCTAAACTCTGTGGATTCTAACTGCAACATGTGAGCACCTTTACCAGTCAGTTGTACATATAAAAAATAACACTGGTAATTACTGCACAAACCTTTCTGTCCGTGACGATGGAACAAAAGCAAGATGCAAGTTGCATTTATCAAGAAAATTTAAACATAAAATAGCATTCAATTAAACGTAAATCAAAATGCAGTCATTGTGAATTGGAACAGAAAGGTGACACTGAGGGTATATGAATTTGTAGATGTATCACAAGGCATTCCAGTTTTGTGCATTGTGTAAGCTATTGCTGCCATTGATTCCAGTTGTTTTGCAACACCTAAAATATTTGCTTTTATGTCACTCATACTAACAGCTGCTCTGTTTTCAAATTCTGGAATATTTACTTTGTCTTCTTTCGTGAAGGAATGACTGAAAACTGTATTTAGTAACTCCGCTTTAGTGGCACCATCATTGGTAACATTTCCATCACTATCACGCAGTGACGGTATTGTCTGTTTTTTGCCACTAGTGTAATTTACATACGACCAGAATCTCTTTGGGTTTGCTACCATATTTTGAGACAATGATTCATTGTGGAAACTATTAAAAGCATCTCACAATGATGTCCACAATAAAGTTCGAGCTTCTGTGAACCTTAGCCAGTGTTGGGGATTTTGCGTTCTTCTGAATTTGGCATGCTTTATTCATTGCTTCTGTAACAGTGTTCTGATGTGTTTGGTCTACTACGGTGGATCAGTCCTGTCTCTTATGTGGTATGAATCTATCTATTGCTGTTGATACTGTATCTTTGAATTTGAGCCATATCTGGTCTACCCTTACATAATTAGCTTGGAAGGAATGGAGACCCTTTCTTAGGAAGGCATCAAGTGATTTTATTAAATCAGAATGTGACCATTGTCCATATGAACACAAAAGTAACAATGAGCATATTTGGATTTATAGATGTCTCATTAGGTATTACACAATTCTGCATATCACAGAATTAATCTCATTCCTGGTGTGGTGTGTGGATGCTCTTACTGGCATTGTTTGCCAAAAGCTTACCCCCTTACACTGAGTGACAGGCCCTTTAAGAAAACAATTAAACATTAAATCAGAGTGCAGGCATTGTGCGTTTGATCAGAAAAGTAACGTTGAGCATATTTGGATTTATAGATGTCTCACAAGACATTTCAGTATTGTGTGTAACACAGAATTAATCTCATACCTGGTCTACTGCCATGGTAAGTCACAAACTCTTTCTTCAGATTCACTGACAGATGCTGTAAGTAAAGATTAAAACAGCATGCAGGCATACTGCATCAGAACAGAAAAGTAACTTTCAGCATATGTGAATTTAGGGATGACTCTCAAGACATTTTAGTGTTGTACGTAAGACAGATTTAATCTCATACCTGGTGTGGTGTGTTGGAACTGTTGCTGCCTTGGTTGACTCAAAGTTTGTTGCACACATGTACTGACACTTATAGGTTTTTAAATCATGTTCCATACATAGAACAGAAACATGGCACTGTGTATGTGTGAAATAAAAGATAAATTACATGCAGTGTGGTCCACTTCACAGAATTACATTCACATACCAGATGATAAATGTTGCATATCTCACTGCCGTGTATGCAACTGAGTTTTCACCCAGTAATTCTATCAGTTCTGCTGGAACCTGCAAATACTTAATCTGCCACACTTAGAAAGCATTTGATTCTCTAAGCATTCACTCAATATGCTGAGTTGTGATAGGCACAACAAAAAGATTCACACAATTATAGCTTTCGGCCAATGAGGCCTTTGTCAGCAGTAGATACACATACACACGCACACGCACTCATGCAAACTCAACTTGCACACACGCCTGCAGTCTCAGAAAACTGAAACCACACTGCGAGCAGCAGCACCATTGGCAACTAGGTGGTGGTAAGGAGGAGGCTGGGGTGGGGAGGGGGAGGGATACTATGGTGGGAGTGGCAGACAGTGAAGTGTAGCGAACGGGGAGGGGGTAAGTACCGCAAAGGAGAGAAATTAAAAGAGACTGTCAAACAGCTTCGCTGTTACAAGCAACATGAATGCAGGTATACCTTTATCCAAATGTTTTACCTGCTTTGCATTACCATGTATGTATTTCAGTGTCTTGTGCATACTCTCCAGGTGCATGTCTGTGTTGAGCCGGTTCACATCCTATGACAATATGCCCAACACTTCACATCTTTTTCATAATACATCTGGAAATAGTGACCAAATTGTGATGTCTCTGAATCGCTGTTGACTTTCTGAAGTGCTTTTATCAACGATTCCTGAAACACGGCAGTGTCTCTTACCTGCATTAACGTCTTAAGGAGTTTGTACACCTTGTGGCTGCAGCACCGTCCAACGCACGAAGGGCTGAACTACGGCACTGCCGACACAAGTAGGGGCAGCTGTACCATTACGCGGAATTTCGGCAACGGTGTGTCGCACACCGGAACAAAGCTGCCACCAGTGCGAGCTAGTCGACGCAACGCGACACACGTCTCCCCAGTTCTTCCGCCGCGGACCACGTGCGTCGAGTCAACGTGACTCCGCCGTAAATGTGTACGCGCGGTCGTAAACACAGTCGCCGTTAAATTGTCTTTCGCTTCTTCGCGGACGTTACCGCGCCTCCGGTCGCGCCAAGAGCAGAACATTCTGTGACGCGGCCTTTTGTCTCGCTCGGTCCACGCGGTCACGCCACGGCTCGTCACTGGAGTGTACACCCTCTGGGATCGGTGACCGAGCCGTGCTGCCAGTGCAACGCGCCTATATAGACGGACATTAGCGAAGTATATTATTTGTCATATATTGTAACAGTAGGAAAAATAAATGTGTCCTGTCCCGAAACCGCTCTAGTCGTTTATTGCCACAAAGCCTCTCCCTTGAGCATAGTGCGTGGGCATGGTGATAAAGCCGGTTCACTGCACATGAGCGACTGTAAGCGGAGATACAACACGTTCCCGCTTCAACCTCATTTCTCTTGTCCAAATTTTGAATTTTGCTCTTAATATTGGTTCTCCAGGCTCTGTCTACATGCCAGGTACAGAAAAGTCTCATTTCAGGAGGTCCCATTGATTTGTTCCAAGCAATACTACACGATTCTGCCAGAACTGTCATGAATACTTTTGGGGAAATATGTTCAACCTGAAACCTAACACAACTGAAAAATATACTCAAAACATCAGAGTCATTCCTGTTAGATATGAGGAAAGCACACAAAAATCCTTGCCTCATATCACCCAGTACAAGTAATGTTGTAACTTCAAAATCATAGCCATCTAGGCCATGAGTTCCATCAACACAAATACAATCACTTCCGTATTTTGCTTATATGTCGTTCATTATATTTAACACAAAGTCTTCACTTCTCAGTGCAGGGTTTAGATCATTAATTGTTTCTTAAGGCCTATAGAACAATACACATGGATTGTCACTTTGCTGCACTTCTTGCACCCAAGCTTCAACGCTGGTCACATCATTTGGATGTCTGACTGACTTTGAAGACAGATTATATGCAGCTGCAAATTATGCAAATCCTGCATCATTGTAAGATGCACTTTCTCCAAATTTGAATTGTGCACTATTTCTTCAATTGTTTGGAGGACAGTAGGAAATGAGATTTATGCAGCAATGTCTTCAGCTATCTTCATCCATTCTTTTTCTGTCAGATTCAGATGACTGAGGTCCAGATCGTGACCAACATGAGTGGACACAAAAGTAACATGGCATTTTCCTTCCTTGTATTAGATTTTAATGTCTGCAGGGCACTTTACACTGATTTTGTTGCTCCCTGTCAATTTTAGATGTCTGATCCCACCACCTTTGGAGATAAACTGACCTGAACGATGGCAAACATGACAACACTTGGTGCCATCATTGTAAAATTTAGTGTCACAGCTTTTAATGAATTTGGAATGTGTGGCACATTCCATTTCTTCTTTCCATTTTAAAAATTCTTCTACACTGGAGAATTATAAGGCTTCTGGTTTCACACATAAGGAATGTGCAAACTAGAAATGATCCATCCAGTACTTTTTAGAATCGGTTTCATAATGCACACATCGCGCTGTATAGTGGTTCCACTCATATCTTACATGCCATCAGTGATGTGTAATGATTGAAACACAGAAGTCACAGAGAAAGAATTTAGTATCAAGGGACCCACAAGGATCTGTATTGAGCCCATTACTTTCCTCGTTATATGTTAATGATGTGTCGAGTGTTGTCTCCCACTGTGAATATGTTTTATATGCTCATGACCTGCAGTTATACATAAGTGCAAGCCCAACAAATCTTCACTCAGCCATCCAGAAAGTAAATGCTGACCTACTTGCCTTATCACAATGGATGCAGAACACTTCATTCACTACAGAAATATAAAAAGATATTTCCTCTCGAACTTAAAAAGAAACTTGTAGAATCGCTAATACTCCCCTCGTTGGTTATGGTGATTCTATTCTCCAAGGATTTTTGTGTGAGAGCTCATGTCAGTTGGAACTGATGAAAAATGCTTCTGTGATACATTTGTGACTTACACTATTTCCACCATATCAGTCCTATGAACAATTATCATGGCTATGTGCCGATAGACATAAAGATTATCATACACTGTGTTTGCTGCATCGTTCAGATGTTCAAATGTGTGTGAATTCATAAGGGACTAAACCTGTGGGGTCATCGGTCCTTAGACTTACACACTAGTTAAACTAACAACACACACACACCCATGCGCAAGGGAGGAGTCGAACCTCCGGTGGGAGGGGGCCGTGCAAACCATGACACGGCGCCTCAAACTGTGTGGCCACTCCACGCGGCTTGCTCCATCATCTTCTCAATCACTGCACTCCTGCCTATTTATCTTCAAGTCTTACACTGCTGTCTGAACAGCACAGCAGATATACTCATTCTCAATAAAGTAAAATCCTCTCTGCGTCACAACACAGCACTGCCATTTTCTCTAAATCATTTTCTGTATGAGGAACCTGACTTTGGGACAATCTTTCTCAAAAGATTAGAGAAATAAAATCATTTCAAACTTCAGAAGAGAGCTAATGACTCACTTTCTATCACAACAGTGAAATATCTCTTCTTGCAACTCACTCTCGTCAACCCTCCCTCCCCCTCCTCTTGTCTACAGAGTTCTCTGTTGATATTACCTTGTTTCCTACAAGCTGTTGTCATTTTAATTTCAACCCTGTCCTCCTCCATTATCCCTTCCACTTCTTCTAATACCAAGGAAGGCTTCAAAAGCTCCAAACTAATCAATATCATTCGTAATGCCTCAGTTATTTTATTATTCTTTTTCTCATTACTATGACTTTATTATTACTTTTTTCCTTTCTCAGACGTTACGTCTGGTTAAAAATGGAAAGTGACATGGACCTTGATCAAGTGTGACTTCCTTTTAACTGTACGGTATATGTTACATTGCATTTAGGAACTTTCGGGTAATTGAACATGTATCAGTAATTACAGATTTCTGTAGTTGTATATATACGTTTGGATGTAGCTGTATTGCATGGTATGACTCCCATAGTTGATAGTATAATTGGTATAATGTCAACTTTATCCTGCTGCCACATATCGACTTCCTCAGCCAGTTTGGATGTATTTTTCAATTCTTTTCCCTGTTATCTTTTGTATATATGTTGTATTGGGTATGGATATTTCGATTAGTTGTGTTAATTTCTTCTTTTTTATTGGTGAGTATGATGTCAGGTTTGTTATGTGGTGTTGTTTTATCTGTTATAATGGTTTCCGTTCCAGTATAATTTATATTCATCATTCTCCAGTACATGTTATGGTGCATACTTGTATGTGGGAACATGTTGTTTTATTAGTGTATGTTGTATGGCAAGTTGTTGATGTATTATTTTTGCTACATTGTCATGTCTTCTGGGGTATTCTGTATTTGCTAGTATTGTACATCCGCTTGTGATGTGATCTACTGTTTCTATTTGTTGTTTGCAAAGTCTGCATTTATCTGTTGTGGTTTTGGGATCTTTAATAATATGCTTGCTGTAATATCTGGTGTTTATTGTAACCATGAATCCTTCCTTCCATCTCACTATATATATTGCCTTTTCTTAGCCATGTGTTGGATGCATCTTGCTCGATGTGTGGCTGTGTCAGATGATACGGGTGCTTGCCGTGTAGTGTTTTCTTTTTCCAATTTACTTTCCTTTTATCTGTTGATGTTATGTGATCTAAAGGGTTGTAGAAGTGGTTATGACATTGCAATGGTGTAGCCGATGTATTTATGTGAGTTATTGCTTTGTGTATTTTGCTAGTTTCTGCTTGTTCTATAAAGAATTTCCTTATATTGTCTACCTGTCCATAATGTAGGTTTTTTTATGTCAATAAATCCCCTTCCTCCTTCCTTCCTTCCTTTCTGCTTAATGTGAATCTTTCTGTTGCTGAATGTATGTGATATATTCTATATTTGTGGCATTGTGATCGTGTAAGTGTATTGAGTGCTTCTAGGTCTGTGTTACTCCAAATGAGTAGGTCAATATTGGTATAGCATAAGTATTTATAGCTTTTGTCTTGTTTCTAGCTGTCAATTTTTTGTTAGTCTTTGTCTATATTTTTCTTTAATATTTGTATTATCTATTCCTATTTTTTGTCTGTATCCTAGACTTTTATAGGCATCTGTTTTTTCCATCGCTTCTATGCAGTCCCTGTGGTTATCCAATATATAATCTTCTTGTTTAGTGTGTTTCCCCTTGACTATGCTATTTTTCTTACATTTGTCTGTTCCAAAAGCCATATTTATATCATTGCTGAATACTTCTGTTATCTTTAGTAATTGGTTGAGTTGCTGATTTGTTACTGCCAGTAGTTTTAGATCATCAATGTATAGCAAATGTGTGGGTACGTTCCAGTAATATTGTATCCATAATTTGTATTATTTAGCATGTTGGATAGTGGGTTCAGAGCAAGGCAGAGCCAGAAAGGACTTAATGAGTCTCCTTGGTATACTCCACGCTTAATCTGTATTGGTTGTGATGTGATATTATTTGAATCTGTTTGGATATTAAGTGTGGTTTTCCAATTTTTCATTACTATGTTTAGGAACTGTATCAATTTAGGATCTACTTTGTATATTTCCAATATTTGTAGTAACCATGAGTGGGGTACACTATCAAAAGCTTTTTGGTAATCAATGTATGTGTAGTGTAGTGACCTTTGTTTAGTTTTAGCTTGATATGTCACCTCTGCATCTATTATCAGTTGCTCTTTACATCCTCGTGCTCCTTTGCAACAGCCTTTTTGTTCTTCATTTATAATTTTGTTCTGTGTTGTATGTGACATTAATTTATGTGTAATGACTGAAGTTAATATTTTGTATATTGTCGGTAGGCATGTTATGGGGTGATATTTTGCTAGGTTTGCTTGATCTTTAGGTTTCAGATAAGTTATTCCATGTGTAAGTGTGTCACGGAATGTGTATGGGTCTGCAATGTAACTGTTAAATAATTTAGTTAGATGTGAATGTGTTGAGGTGGGCTTCTTTAGCCGGAAATTTGCTATTTTATCTTTTCCAGGGGCTTTCCAATTGTGAGTAGAATTAATTGCTTTGGTGACTTCATGTTGCAAAATTATCACTTCAGGCATTTGTGGTATCATCTTGTATGTATCTGTTTCTGCTTGTATCCACTGTGCATGCCTGTTATGTTGTACCGGGTTTGACCATATGTTGCTCCAGGAGTGTTCCATGCCTGTTATGTTTGGTGGATTGTGTATTTTAATGTGTGTGTTATATATTGTCTGGTAAAATTTCTTTTGGCTTGTGTTGAATGTTTGGTTTTGTTTCCTTCTATTTTCACTTTTTTTGTATCTTCTAAGTCGTTTGGCCAATGCTTGTACTTTATGCTTCTTTTCATCTAATTGCTTTATCGCTTCTTGTTGTGAGATTTTACCTAACCTTTTTCGTTTTTTTTTCTGACATTTCATTTCTTATAAATTGTGTTAGCTGTCCGATGTCTTTTCTCAGTTTTTCTATTCTGATCTGTAACCTGTGTTGCCATGCTGGTTTTGTGGGTTTCTTCTGTGTGTTGGTTGGTTCTGATCTCTGCCTAGTGTGTATATTGAGTGCTCCTATATAAACCAGTGGTTGTAACTTTTCCGTAGTAGTGTTTTCATTTATTTTGTTGTGTTGATAGTTTTTATTGTTGTTTCGACTTGTGGGTTATTTGGCGGTCTGTGCAAGAATGGTCTAATGTCTGTATTTGTATTCTATATATGTCAGCTGAAATTTTTCTTCTATATCTAACATGTGTGTTACTTCGAGTTCTATTTGTGCTTGTTCTGGTGGCTGTCTTAAGATTTCGTTTTCCTCTGATTGTTTAATTGATGTGTGTTGTTCTTTGATTGTTTGCTCTGGGATGTTTGAGTCCATTACTGTATTTTCTTCTTCTTCTTCTGATTGCACATTATTTTGTTCCAGTATTTGTTGTTTTCTGGGTATCCTGTTATTTTTGATTATTACACGAATCAGATCAGCTAGTCATTGTTCTGTTAAAAATTTTAATTCTGGGTATCTGGTAATAAATGTTGTGTATACTTGTGATCTGTATCCAGTTGTGTTGGTTCCTAGGTTTGTTGCTTGGTAATAACTGAACATGAGGTGTCGATTAACTTCATCTGACCATCTCATCCTCTGTCTTTGTTTTCCTTCTAGGGTGGTTGCAGGAAGCATATCCTGCAAAACACCTCTATTTGGATTTAAATCATTCTCCGTGTGGCTAGCAGTGTCGTTACCATTGTGGATGGGCATAGAGTTGAAGCGTTGTCTGCGACCATGACAGCGCTTGTCCAAGGCTTCATTAGTTCTGTCCTGAACTAACTAATTGTTATTGTGGTGTCACCACCAGACACCACACTTGCTAGGTGGTAGCTTTTAAATTGGCCGCGGTCCTTTAGTATACGTCGGACCCGCGTGTCGCCACTATCAGTGATTGCAGACCGAGCGCCGCCACAATGCAGGTCTAGAGACACTTCCTAGCACTCGCCCCAGTTGTACAGCCGACTTTGCTAGCGATGGTTCACTGACAAATTACACTCTCATTTGCCGAGATGATAGTTAGCATAGCCTTCAGCTACGTCATTTGCTACGACCTAGCAAGGCACCATTACCAGTTACTATTGATGCTGTAAAACATGTACCGTCAATAGCGATGTTCAGCAATTATGGATTAAAGTTAAGTATTCCAGAAGCTACGTACTTTTTTTGCTAGTCTCAATAACTTGTCCTATTCCAGACCTCACGCCAGCCTGCGTGAGCTTAAACGCGTGCCTTTCGGCTTCCTTATAGTGGGTTGGCTGTCTTGCCAATCCACAACAGTTATAACCAGGAATAACACAATAACCTCTTCAGTCTGGTTTATTAAATCACAAATCACTTTTTAACAATTATGTTAGCCAAGCGTCTACCCAGGCTTACACTCAGAAGTAATGCAGAATTAAAGTTTGGTTATACCAATGTCCGAATGTGCTTGGTGGGGTGCACGTTGTAACGGAACATATTAATGGCTTTACTTTAATGAAGTATGCGATCCCTTCCAAATTCAACCAGTTTAACGAGTATTTATGATTATAGAAAAGTTATTGTGTATGTTAACAATGATTGCACAACATGTCTCCATAAACAGTCAACCCATTAAATTATACTGAATAACTGACCCACACAAAAGTTAATATCACTTGATCACTGATACAGCAAATGTCATCATGTAAAAACACTAAGTTCATCTTAAATAATTAATATGAAGTACGAAAAATAGTGGCCAACTTAGGTATTTTGGATCTCCTTAAATAAAAATCACCCAGTGAAACCTATTTGTTCACTAGGAGCGTTTTCACTCAGTATTCACGTAATCAATCCTATTTTAGACGAAAACCAATGTAATTCTTCATAATTCATGTTACTTACTTATTTATGCAAATTAGAGAAGTCAATTGACAAACTTCTAAAAAACGGCCTTTTTGTAACAGAGAATTATTCTGTCAAGTCAACAAATCTGTCTGTCATTTTCATAACATGTTAAATTATGTCACTCGATGCAAATTAATAACTTTTCTGCACAAATTATGATAACAGATGTACATGTGACTCATAAACTATATCTCTTTTTAGTAGTTCTTTGACAATGTTATAAATACAAGCAGCGAGGAGGGTCGAGAGAGCAGTCGGAGGCAGTAGGGCAGTCGGAATGTCACTTTGGTGAAGTGTGTTTCTGTGTTATTGTTTGGCAAAACAAGTCAAAGAACATGTAAAGGAAGTACTACTTTGTGTTGCGTTATGGTCTTTGGTGGACAGTGGAATTAATATGGCCACTAAAGGAATAAATGTTTGATGTTTACATATGTGTTGGTTTCGCTCGTTCTTTATCATCAAAAGCACATGAAAAACACGGAACCTCATGAGTTTACCCTAGACAACACAAATTTAGAGCCAGCATCAGCAACGAGACACCGCAGCGATCCAGCAAGCAGCAGCGATTACTACAATACAATATTTTGTAATGGCGCCAACCTAACATCAAGTGCTAACAAGCTCCGTAAATGGGAGTGAAATAGTGCGATTACAGCAATTAGCAAAAGATATCTACGACGACTTTTGGCGGTCCATTTACAAAAGTGGGGGCTCGTCCGGGATCTTTAAGTGCATCGATGATAATAGTGCAGCGATAAATTTCGTAAGTGCTTAGCACTCCAAAAAAGTTTATTTGTGCAGTGTGGCAACAGTGAAAATATGTCAAAAATAAATAAATAAAGTGTGTTTGTGCGACTACGAAAAAGTATCATCACACCGCTCGGAAGATTAACGTCTGGATTATGTCAATGGAGTTCATCAATCAAGACTTCAGCTTCGATACAACCGAATAGACGTGAAGAAAGCCAATAAGAACACCGATCACGACATCATAGCATAAAGCAAGGTATTTTGTTGTTGTCATTTAAAATAATAAATAGTGAACATGTCTCTACCTGAGAGTGATGATATCGTAGGAAATGTAAAAATTGAACCAGGGGATGGTGAACAATTAAACTTAACAGAGTGGCTAGCAGGGTTTGCAACTCAAATAAGCTCGCAACTCAAACAATCAAGTGAAGAAAATACAGATAGACTGAATAAGTTAAGTTTGGATTTCAAACAATCAAATGAACAAGTAAGTTTGAAACTTAAAGAAAACACAGATAGACTGGACAATTTAAGTTTGGATTCTAAACAATCAAGTGAACAAGTACGTTTGGAACTTAAAGAAAACACAGATAGACTGGATAAGTTAAGCTTGGATTTTGATCTCTTAAGTACTCATCTCAATGAGAAGTGTGAGGAAATTAAAACTACCCTCAGCAAGAACACTAGCGAACAGTTGATACACCTCAGAAAAGAATTTCAAGTTAAAGTTGAAAGTTTAAATGAAAACATACAAGCGAACACAGACAGCATTGCTGTCATCTACAACAGAGTAGATACTGAAACTAAAAGATTAGATCAGAGAATAGACAAAACATCAGAAAACCTTAAACATGAATACAACCTGTACACCACTAATGTAGATACAAAAGTAGAAAATATGCACACTAAATATTCACAATTGGAAGATGCAGTGATGTCCAAACAAACGATTTACAATCAAAATACAATGTATGGGCACATCCAAGTGAAATGCTTTCCTGGTGAAAATCTGCACCCCATTGACTTTATTCACCAATGTAAGGATATGTTTGTTGTAGGAATGTCAGACAACATAAAAATTAAGTTAGTAAAACGTTTTATAGAAGGGGAGGCCCTATCCTGGGCAAATGAGAATAATGATTCTTGGAATACGTTTGAAGAGTTTGAAGCCAAATTTATTTGTAAATTTTGGTCACAGTCCATACAAGCCAGATTAAAGTCAGAATTTCTAAATGGACCAGTGTATAGAGGGAAAGTTGGGGGAATGCAAAAATTTTGCAGAGATCAATTGAAAAAACTTGCTCACTTAAATAATTCTTTTGATATTATGACACAAATTGATGTTTTAAAAAGAAGATTACCAGAGAGACTGCAGTGGGAATTGGTCCATGGACCAGACGATTCAATGGAAGAGTTCCTGAAATTTGTAGATAGATTAGATAGGGCCTTGGAAAGAGAAAATAACCAAAGTTTTGGCTCTGGCAACAACCAGTATGGGGGGTGGAACAGGAATGTAAATAGAGATTATTATGGGAGGAGAGACTTTGAAAATTCTGGAAATAATGCTCCAAATAGGGGAGATAGGAGATATGAAAATAATTTCAGAAACAATACACAGGAGGGAGGATGGAGGAGAGATAACAGGAATGATAGAAATAGGTTTTGGGGAAGAGAACAAGATAGAAGGGGGTTTGTTGAAACTAGTGAACAAAACGACAACTACAAACGGACAGACCGAGGAAACCAGCCGGGAAACGGTGGACAGTCCCACTAGATGTCCGTAGTTTAGGGGCTAGACAATATTATGACAGGACAACACATAACCGAAACTGGAAAAGGAGAGGATACAATGTAAAGAGTAAATACCATGAAAATACTGAAGTTGTTAGAATGAATAAATTAGAATTTAATAAAAGGTTTTGGGATACTATGAGTAAAAGTGATACAGTTAATAAAAACTGTATGCAAGCACAGGTAGTTGGTGAAAGTGCAGAAGTTGAAGGTATTGCAGAGTTCCATAGTTGGGCTGAAAAAGATACTGGTGTTAATAACAAGTCAGACACACCACAAGTAGAATCTATTTTGGGGGGTTTATTTGATATGAAGGGGGATGACGAAGTGTTTAATGGAGCCAAAGACTCAATTGCTGAGATTCAGATACATAGGGGGGAAACTGAAGATGAGGTTGTTGTGGAGGAGGAGGAAGAAGTAATAGAGGGACATTTAAATAATGATCCTAAATCAAGTGATGTTATTGATGAGAGTGTAGAGGAAGAAATAAAAGTATTTGTAGAACTGAAAAGTGATGATGAGATAAAGGTAAGTGATGTGACAAACATGGGTAATAATGAGGTTAATTTAAGTGAAATGCAGACTAGGGAATGTGTATCTGAGGACAAGCTATTGCCTATTGGGAACTATGAAACGCTAATCTATGAGAATGGTAATACTAATAATATTAAAGAAAATATAAACGGATGGAATGTAAATGTGTGTTTTCAAGAAAAAGGGGAAAAGTTTTTAGAAGTTTTGTGGAACAACTATGGAAACTGTATAAACAAAGATGTCTTTTGGAAAGAATTAGCAAAGGTAAGTGCAACCTTGTATCCTACCTGGTGGACAAGAATCCGTAGTGGACTTTATAAAAAAGGGGGTGAAAACAGTAGGTTGTTAAGTGACAACACAGTGTTAAAAGGAACAGATGAAAACAAAGGTTTATGTTTAAATGTCAATGCTTTGCAAACAGAGAGGGATGTGTCTAAGTGTAGGAAAAAGACATTAGACTTAGGAACTAAAGGAATTGAAAATGATCTATTGTTTGAAAATACTGAAATAGACAAAGATGTTGAGCTAGGTTGTCCATATGTTAAAGTAAACATTGACATTTGTCCATTTGAAATAAAAGAAAGCCCACATCCTAATGCGTATAGACTTATCTTCCCCAGATCAAGAAGGTTATTTGGATTAAGAAACATCACTGAATTGAAATCATATAAACATGATTAAGCACATTTCCCTGTTTGAATACAGTTACTTACCCATTTTCCATAAAGCATGTGATCAGCAAAGATTTTTACTGGATGTGTCAAGTAGCAACTACCACTCATACTACAGACCCTGGAAAAGTTCCAGATTTCTGAGAGAATGTTTTTATATTTTTATTGTCACCATTGAATATTAAATATTGTGATATCTTCTTTACTTGCAATGGGCAAGAAGGTGACCAACATTTATTACTTTCTTTTTGTATTGTTGAATATGGGACATGATTGCACCAAATAAAAGACAATGTAAAAATTTTGGTGCAAGACCCATCATTGTGTTACTATTGTTTTCTTAGACATAAGATTTGTGGACAATTTTCTACAGCTAATCAGATGTTCACCAAGTTTGATGTTTGTGTTATGTTGTGACCAATTTAAGTGTCCAATTTTAGTATTCATATGTTCTTGTACTGTCTTGACTATGTGTCTCAATGGGAGACAAGTTTTTTAAATATTTCCTTTTTTTTTTTTTTTTTTTTTTTTTAATGCATATTATATTCATACATGTGACTTCTCTAGTGTTTATGTTTATATATCATGTCCATACTTATAATTATGTTCTGGGTTTTCATTTTCTTTATGTGACTCAAAAAGAGCAGACAGGTGGAATATTTTCCTATGGACATCTGACCTGTCCATCTATGTAATATATTTATGTTTCTTCTATTATCTTGACTAATCTGTGACGCAATGAGAACTGACTTTGAAATAATTTACATATTTATTTTTTTATATATCTTAAGATCGCATGTGATATATTTGTGTCTGTTTTTGATCATTTTCCATGTGGCGCACTGGGAGCAAAGATTAACAATTTTTTTTTTTTTACTTTCATGTATTACTAAATATTTTTATTATGCTGTCATACTGATTGACATAACACAAAGTGCATTTGAAACAACACAACTAAAATATTTGCAGGAAAAAGTCATTTTGAAACGGTGTAACGGTCGTTGTATACATACACATTATGCATAGTAATTGACACATTTGTCCTAGTCGGCTAATATCATTAACATTCTGTAAATGATATTACCCGAGGGGGGTATTGTAACGGAACATATTAAAGGCTTTACTTTAATGAAGTATGCGATCCCTTCCAAATTCAACCAGTTTAACGAGTATTTACGATTATAGAAAAGTTATTGTGTATGTTAACAATGATTGCACAACATGTCTCCATAAACAGTCAACCCATTAAATTATACTGAATAACTGACCCACACAAAAGTTAATATCACTTGATCACTGATACAGCAAATGTCATCATGTAAAAACACTAAGTTCATCTTAAATAATTAATATGAAGTACGAAAAATAGTGGCCAACTTAGGTATTTTGGATCTCCTTAAATAAAAATCACCCAGTGAAACCTATTTGTTCACTAGGAGCGTTTTCACTCAGTATTCACGTAATCAATCCTATTTTAGACGAAAACCAATGTAATTCTTCATAATTCATGTTACTTACTTATTTATGCAAATTAGAGAAGTCAATTGACAAACTTCTAAAAAACGGCCTTTTTGTAACAGAGAATTATTCTGTCAAGTCAACAAATCTGTCTGTCATTTTCATAACATGTTAAATTATGTCACTCGATGCAAATTAATAACTTTTCTGCACAAATTATGATAACAGATGTACATGTGACTCATAAACTATATCTCTTTTTAGTAGTTCTTTGACAATGTTATAAATACAAGCAGCGAGGAGGGTCGAGAGAGCAGTCGGAGGCAGTAGGGCAGTCGGAATGTCACTTTGGTGAAGTGTGTTTCTGTGTTATTGTTTGGCAAAACAAGTCAAAGAACATGTAAAGGAAGTACTACTTTGTGTTGTGTTATGGTCTTTGGTGGACAGTGGAATTAATATGGCCACTAAAGGAATAAATGTTTGATGTTTACATATGTGTTGGTTTCGCTCGTTCTTTATCATCAAAAGCACATGAAAAACACGGAACCTCATGAGTTTACCCTAGACAACACAAATTTAGAGCCAGCATCAGCAACGAGACACCGCAGCGATCCAGCAAGCAGCAGCGATTACTACAATACAATATTTTGTAATGGCGCCAACCTAACATCAAGTGCTAACAAGCTCCGTAAATGGGAGTGAAATAGTGCGATTACAGCAATTAGCAAAAGATATCTACGACGACTTTTGGCGGTCCATTTACAACGTCCTGTAATTATTCCCAAGTCCAGTGAAGTTCAATCTCTCCAAGTGAAGTCGCAAGATTTTCTGCCGAGCAGCCAGGTAACCTCGAGTGGTGCGGCGTGTCATCCACAAGCAGCTGGAACACAGCGTACTGCACTTCCCGATGAGAACTGTCATTTGCGGCAGCGGCCGGGTTTATATAAGGCTTGCTAGTTAATGGAGCCATCGGCTGGGGTCACTGTTTTCCAGGGAAAACCAATCGCAATGTTTCCTGGCGTAGCCAATTGCTGTGTGCTGACAAACGCGTGCGCGCGAAGGCGGCCAGCGATGGTAGCCACGAGCCGCGCAGAGAAGTGCGACCAGCAATGTACTACTTGGCCACGTAAGGGAGCGTGCGTGTGAAGACGGCCAGCGATGGAAGCTGTGGGCTGCCCAGAGAAGTGCGGCCAGCGATGTATTTGGCGGCCGCGTACTGGAGCGCGTTGTTTGGTGTTTGTTAGAAGTGGTGTATACCACACTAATCATACTAAAAGGGGGGTTAGCCCTATTAGTGGTTTGTTCTTTTCGTCACCTTTTATGACTGGCAGAACATACCGGAGGCCTATTCTTTTCCCGGGCCTCCACGGGTTATTATTATTACTTTTTATTATCATCAGTTATTATTTTGATTAATAATGCAAATTATTATTATTGTGTTTTCTGTGTAATATTGTTTGTATGTGTTGTTCCTGGTCATACGTAAGTTAGGGCCTTAAGCATCTAATCTAGTCAGGCTAAATAAGCCATAAATAAATAACAATAAAATAAATAAATTTGGGAATTTTGGTGCAAATACTTCCACAATTAACTGATAAAATTTGTCAAAGTGTCTTCACTCTGAATGCAGTCTGATTTTGTTATCGACATGTCAACTGATGAGTGTTCATCAGAGTATCTCAAACTATCATCTAGCCTAAAAACCACCATGTGCACCCCGCAAGTACTTCCCTAACTGAGTAGCTGCTTCCTCTGTGTAGTGTACCCTGACCTGTTAAGGAGAGTCCTACAATTATCCACCCAATAATGCAGGTCCAGCCAAGACTGTCAGATTCAACAAAGCCTCTGGCCGAGATTGTCCACTCAGCTCCAGACCGTAGGACCCCAGTCACCTCTGGAAACTATGCTGCAAATCGTGAGCTGTGCTTGCACTCCATATGTGAGGCCAGCAGCCTCCACCAGTCATCTGTAGGAGCTGAGGATGGCCTCAGAACCCTCGCAAAAGGCATTGTCGGAACTGATGCCACTCCTCGCAGAAGACTGCACCCTGCAAGCTTGATAGCCACAGGCAAAGCTGCCACATCTCGGATGAGGCTCCCTGACAGACATACCGAGTGCATATTGGCTATCTTTCTGGCTCTGAACAATATTTCCCTATCTCCCTAATGTGTCCAACACTAGTGGTCCCAATAACTAGTAAACCCCTCCCCCTGTGTGCTCGCTCAGATGCCGTCGGAGGAGTGACTCACAGACGAATGGGCGAGGCCGGACAACCAGCCTCCACATTGACGGTCCACATGCCTAACTGAGCAGTGTAGTTAGTCGTTCAAGAGAAATGATGACTTTGCTACACACTGCCTGAATTTACACTTTAAAGTTACAAAAATGTGAGACTGCACTTCTTAAATAGAAGAAAACTCATGGAATTTAAGAATTAATCTATGAAGAAAACAGAAAAATCTAAAGACATAACTAGCTGTTCCCCTCATCTTTCACAGGTGACATCTGGAACCTGTATGTAACTCACCTTCACTTGTTTCTTGGTGAAGATGAGATTTAAAAAAGATTGTGCACTGGGTTGATCTATATTTATTTTTGTCATTATGAAATTTTGAACTTTATTTACAAGTCAGTCAGTGCCCCATTGTGAATTTACAGAAAAGCTGAATAATACAGTAATAGTGAGCATTAGCTGAAGTTTAGATATATTAGGAACCTGTTAATACTATCAGTCTTTTAGCCTCCTTCTTTCAGAGAGTCTTAGTACATATGATGGGCCACAAGCAAACTTTTATAACAACAGCTTAATAATCATATATTTTACCCTCCCATAAAAAATTTTTCTAAATAACAATCAGTACATTTGAGCCACGACTTGAACCTAAAAAAAAAAAGAAAAAAAAATCTATGTCAACAGGCCTTGGACATGTAAACAGTGATGGTACTGACTTACAACTGTGTCATCCTCAGCTAACAAAATTCACTGGAGGGGCACGGGGTCAGCACACCTCTGTCCCGGCCGTTTTCAGTTTCTGGCACTGGCAATGCTACTTCTCTGTCAAGTAGCTCCTCAGTTGGCCTCACAAGGGCTGGGTGCACCCTTATCGAACCTTGCCCACATAGCACAGTACAGAGAGCTTCACTCACAATGTTCCATCAAGATGTGTGTCAGTTAAAATCACACTTGGTTCCTTACAGGGCTCAGAATTTGGCTGCCAGGCTGGATAACAGACAAGAATTGACATGTCTAATCGCAGAACCATAGTTTTTTTCTTACAGTGCCAATGTATTTGATTAAATTGCTTGGTAACAATTGAATACTTCACTTACCAACATTTACAGGCTTTGTGAAAACTGTCTACATCTTTCAACAGAACTTTGCCCACTTTGTCATAGCTTGACGTGAGGAATATCATGGTCAGAATTTTGTTTTTGCTTCCCATAATAGTATGCTATTAATCACTTAACTTAAACCATATGCTAGTGCATTTGTATGTCACCCTGATCCCAGGTTCTCACCACATATTTCATTCCCTTGAGAATCAGCTAGCAAATCTTCTTACACTCTATTCATGCATGGTACTCTATGAGGGTATGATGTATGACCAGCTGTCTGCCATCCTGAATGGACTCTTCCAAACTGTGACCAACAACCACCTACACTGACTCATGTGATGGAATGGGGCATTTACACAACATTTTAAAATATTTCACATTCCAAGCTTAAATTTCAATTGAAACAGGAACTTTCTTTCTGTGGCCATAAAATGATATAGACCTAAGTATGAAGCTATAATAATTGTTACAGGACAATTTTTCAACACTGTCATACAACATACACAAATTCTTGTGACTTCATAGTAGAGGCCCACCTTGAGCTGCATAATTAGTTATGAATGAAGCACGGTACTGATATTAAATGTGTGGGTGATTGTCAGTTTAGAGAGTAATTTAAAACAGATTTGTACGTTAGCTGGGAATAAGGGGATGTTTGGAAGCACACTCAGTGACACAGACTGAGCTGAGCACTGGAACAGTCGGGGACCCGGCTGAGCTCGTCTGAAAAGCAGCAGTGAGGGTAAACTTTCACAGTAGCAGCCTGGCCCAGTAAGTGTCTTTATGATCCCTAATGGCACCACCATGCAGATGGACAACAGTCGAGACATTCTGTAGTGTTCGCTCACACAAATGTTTTATGATTTGGAGTGAGGAGTAATGTTAGCGAAAGATGCTATTGACTGCCAAATGCAGAAAATCTGGCTTTGGGATGTGTGCCAAGAGATTGCTATCTTACAGGTGAACTCCCAGCTAGGCCTTTGAAATTTTTGAGATGCCACCAAACACATAACTCTTACAAAAACTTTGTTTAAGGATTTAAGACCTATGGACAGTAGTTCATCTCAATGTTTTACAGAGTGACAGAGAGCCCAACAGAGGCAAAAGGAGGCTGCCTCATTGACAGGGGAGAGAGATAGGAATAGCGAGGCACGACTTTTTCCGAGGAGTATAGCAGAAAGGGAAGCACTGGTTACCCAAGTAAAACATAGCGCAGGGAAGGGGAGTTGTGCTCTCTGAGGAGCATTTTTTGTCAGTCAGAGCTTGGAAGATCCAAAGCACAGCCAGTAAAATTAAGCATGTACAGAAAAATATGGCAATTTGAGGTTTCTCTCACACTGAGAAATCAGATCAATCAACACAATCTCTCCTCACAGATGAACTTCAATTCACAGCTGCTACACTGATGTGTAAGGAGATTTGTCAAATATTTGGCCAACCAACACACAGCCACAGAAGAGGTCTGCTGGTGCTGCCACTGCCACTATGGTGTGACCAGCCGCTACTGAATGGGACCGAGGGAACTTCAAGTCGTCTTGTAAATACAATCTCAGTGATTCGTTCTGAATATTTGAATTGCAAAGTCATGAAGACTCTGCTTCTAAAATCCACAAAAAAGTATGACAAATTACTTCCAATAACTTATTAGTTTCAGTAGTTCTATTCTGTGCTAATAAACCAACTAATCATAATACATGTTCCACAGTCGTAAAACACTCCTTCCCACCCAAACACACAACCTCTCAAAGCTTCCAGAATGAAATTTTCACTCTGCAGCAAAGTGTGCACTGATATGAAACTTTCTGGCAGATTAAAACCGTGTGCTGTACTGAGACTCTATCTCAGTACCTTTGCCTTTTGTGGGAAAGTGCTCTACCAACTGAGCTACCTAAACATGACTCATGACCCATCCTCACAGATTTACTTCCTCCAGTGCCTCATCTCCTACCATCCAAACTTCACAGAAGCTGTCCTGCAGAACTAGCACTCCTGGAAGAAAGGATATAGCAAAGACATGGCTTGTCACAGCGTGGGGGATGTTTACAGAATGAAATTTTCACTCTGCAGTGGAGTGTGTGCTGATGTGAAACTTCCTGGCAGATTAAAACTGAGACTCGAACTCGGATCCTTTGCCTTTAACAGGCAAGTGCTCTCAAACTTTGTCGCAGTTTGGAGTTACCATGTACACAAAGACAATGCTGCTAATTTTGGCTAACAATAAAAGACAAGCAAAAACTCTTCGTATGTAGCATAACTGTTACAGATTTATTTTCTTGCCTCATCTAGCTGCTCCATTATACTCAGTCCAGCACTTGCTCCATCCAATATATTGTTGATAGAGTAGTTTGTATTAGGAAACCTGCAATACAGTTCTGTGCATGCACATGGATTAGCATTTTACTTAAGTGCCAGTGTACAGCATTTTCCTAAAACTGTGAAAAAGATAATAATGTATCATGTAATAAAAATGTAGGAAAATGTACTGTAGCCTGTTTGATGCATCAGTCACAAGGAACTGGAGTTGAGTAAAATAGTGTCAATAGCAGACTAAGTGTTAAGTGTGAAATGGTATATTGAAACTTACTTAACATACTTGTAGATAGAATGTCAGGGACACAGATTATGAATAACAACTTTTTCATTTATGGTCTTGTGGTGGTATGAACTACCAATTTTTTTTTTGGTTCCAGCTGTATGGAATTGAATTCTTACAAGCTTTTTTCTGAGTACTCGTAAACCGATGTCAGATGGTAACTGACTCTCATACCAATCACGACCTCATCCACAGCCAGGTCGCCAGCACAATCGTGAAGATGGCTGCAATATAATTGGATAGATAAGATGATCTACTCATCAAGCTGGTGGCAGCTGAAAGTATGTATAAACGATATAGAAATGTGGAAGCTTTCAGAGCCAGTGGCTCTTCCTTCTAGCAGAAGATTCGAAGGGAAAGAAAGAGAACTGAAGGAAGAAGACTGGCAAGACTTAAGAAATAGAGAGAGTTATGGAAAAATTGCCCAAAACCCTAGGTTGGAGGAGACTTACCAGACAGGATGAGAAGGAAAGACTGATCCATGGTGCCTGTGCTGGATGAGATTTGAAAACCTGAGAGCTTAACAATGGAGGACATGGTAATCAGCTAGACATAATTTACTGAAAAAAAAAATATATATATATATCATGCAGAGTCAATATGAGCTGAAAGCTAAGTGCATTGTATTTGATAGGCATATATGGGGAGGGGGAAGATGGTGGAGAAGTGTGTGGGGGGGGATAGACAGGCTGCAAAATAAAAGATACAGAAAAATGAAAGGGGAGCAAGGAAAAGGAATAGTTAGAATAAATTCTGAGAACACTATGATGCTATTTTACTTTTTTAAGCTGATATTTCTCATTGATTCAGTAAACAAACCAAACGGATCCCATACTATGTATTTATATGTCCAAAAGTAATAAATAAAGTAGACTGAATATCTGCTTCAGAGTCCAAGGTTGTTGAATAAGTCAGTTTGCTGTCTGCTTGTTTCTATTAAATCATTGTCCGCCCACGGTAGCTGAGTGGTCAGTGTGACATACTGTCAATCTTAAGGGCCCAGGTTTGATCCCCAGCTGGATCAGAGATTTTCTTCGCTCAGGGACTGGGTGTTATGTTGTCCTGATCATCACCTATTCATCCCCATCCAAGCACAATTCGCCAAAGTGGTGTCAAATTAATTAGTTTGTTTATTTACTTTTTATTTATTTATTTATTTATTTTCATTTATTCTCTCTCTCTCTCTCTCTCTCTCACTCTCTCTCTCTCTCTCTCTCTCTCTCTCTCTCTCTCTCTCTCTCTCTTTTTCTTTCCCATTCATTCATTCGAAATTCTTCATTAATTTTAGAAAAACGTCTGTCTGTCTCTAATTTGATTGTCTGATCAATTGTCTTTGTCATGGTTTCTAAATCTGTCTCTACTTGTGTGACACACTTCGTGATGTCATCATGAGCCGTGACGCACTTTCCAAATTTTGTTGTCACGGTGTCACATGTGCTACTTAACTGTTTGACATTGGTTTCAAGAACATTGATTTTGGTTTCATTATGTTTTGCTAAAACTGTTAGTTTTGAAAACTAGGTGGCCATTTCATTGATCCTTTTGTTTAAGTCAGTACCAATTTTGGTTAATTTAGCGTCATTACCGTCAAGTTTTTTGTTTATTTCCTGAAATTTTTCCGTAAACTGTTTGTCATTGTTCTGTAAACTTGTATTCATCTGCTCAAATTGTTGCATGACTGCATTGATAAATTGTGAGAAATTTACTGTTTCAACATTATCTGCCCCTGGTAAATCGTGAGAATTTACTGCTTGTGATTCAGTTTCCATATCTTGCGTCTCTGTGTTACTGTCAGTTGCTACTGCTAGATTATTTAGGTTCTGTGTTTCATTTACTGTTTCGGCATTAGTGCTTTTGAGCAAGCATAATTTAATTCTATGCTTCTTCATTGGATACGGAACTTGCAGTAGGCGAACTGTTTATGTTATCCATTCCATTTGCCATACTACAAGTCGTGAACATATCAATAGTAAAAATGTAATAAATTTTTTTTGAAACTTCAGTAAAGCAAATGCGTGAAATATTTTTAAACTTGTCTCTACAGCAAATGAGTATCTACAGTGTTTAGCTTGTATATAAATGTTATTCAAACAATGCATAGAGTTGATCTATTATTGATGATGTATCTACATGCCATGTTATCTCTACTACGCTGTGTATTGGCCATTTTGCAATAATGATTGTCATACTTTGAAAAAAAAAAAAAGTTCACACTCAGTAGTAAAAAAATCACTTATTTTTCTTTTTTCTTTTTTAACTTTTGCAAAACTTCACTATATATCACGAGTTAATGAAAGATTGTGCCAGAGTCAAATGCGATAGATATGATAAGACTGTCCTACCTTCTCTGTTGTGGTGATTGTTGTCACAGTCTGACCAGATTTTCCATTATCCTTTCTGGATTTAATATTCTTTCCATTCCTTCTTGGTGATTTCTCAGAGTAATGTTTGTGATGAAACATGAAACAAAAAAAAATATATCAGCTCACCAATAATGTCCTGGCCAACGTGTCGCCAATGTAAATAATTAAATACATATGTATGTAAATATGATTATTTATGTTTTTTTTATAATTTTTGTTGAACTGAATTGAGATGGATGGAAATATTTAAAAATCAGTGAATGTATTTATACCTAGATAAGGTGGCATCGCTCGTATGCTTTGACAATTTCGTCACCGCCAGGAGGAGGTTCGTGGGCCATGTTATTTCTGAGGTAAATACTGAAAATACAGTTTACATATAATGTTGAAATTTTAGGGTCATGGATTAAACAATAATGAAATCACAATAGCGTTAATCATAACTATAATTACTCAAGTGCACTATGCTACTTACATTGGGAATACAGTATGGATCACTAGTGATATGTTGATTATCCACACAACGGTATCTCACCCGTGTGCAGTGGAAACTTCCTTATATAATTACTAGTATGCACCCTGCAGTACGCAGTGACTTTTTATAAAATTAAAGAGTTTAAATTAGAGCGGCTACTCTAACGCGCTCCCCCAGTGGGTCCGGGGTAAGAATAGGCCCAAGGTATTCCTACCTGTTGTAAGAGGTGACTAAAAGGAGTCCCTCCCCCTCAAGGGGGTAGTTTGCGCCTGCATCCAGAGGTGGACGGTTCAACGATTTACATTTGTGGACATTTTGGTTTTTCACTTATTCTGGCTTCTTCCTTCCTTTGTTTGTTTCCTTTCTTTGTACTTCTCCCTGTCTCACTGTCTTCCTTACTTTTTACCTTGCCTTCTTGTCCACCCTCTGGTCTCCGCCTCAGCGTTTGAGACAGTATGTCCTTTCTCTCCCTCTCTCCCCTTTTTTCCTATTCTTCTTTCCTCCCCGTGCGTGCTTGAAGGCCAACCCACGTGTAGCTGATGATGGGGTAATGCATAATTCCCCGCCCAGGGTAGACAAGTAAGGCACCCACGTACTCCCTGGTAAAGGCCAGGCCCAGGGAGAGGTGATTGCCTGAGCTGACACCTTCCGACCATGCCGATTGGTCCCTCCGTCCATTACTCGGGAGGTGTGACCTGAGGTCTGAGAGGGTCCCCACAAGGAAGTAGTGCACCATCTGAGACACGCAATCATGGGGGATTCATCCGCAATGGATTTCTCTTCTCCTTCTCTTGTGACTTCTGTCCAAAAGCGGAAAGTTGACCAGCCCCAGTGACAAAAGTACTACCGCCTGCCCCAAAGCAGCTCCTAGTTCCTAGATCTGAGGATGGAAAAGATTTTTCATCTGTCAACCCTTTCATTATTCAGAAGGGCATAGATGCCATCAGACCTGTCAAGTCTTGGACAAGGATGCGTAACGGTACATTGTTGTTAGAAACTGAGAGCGCCTTTCAGGCACAAAAACTCCTTCGGGCCACACTCCTGTACACATTCCCTGTCCGGGTGGGGGCTCACCACACTTTGAATTCTTCGCATGGTGTGGTATATACTAGATCACTCAACGGATTGACTGACAAGGAGATTCAGTCTTTCCTTGCTGAGCAGGGCGCGACGGCTGTCTATAGGGTCATGAAAAAGGCCGACAATGACCTTGTACTGACCCGGACACTTTTCTTGACCTTTGATAGTGTTTAGCTGCCATCGCGCATCAAAGCGGGCTATGAGGTTATTTCTGTTCACCCCTATGTCCCGACACCTTCGTGCTGCTACTAGTGTCAGTGTTTTAATCACACCCGCCAGTCTTGTTCTAATGTGGCTAAATGCGTCACTTGTGGCAGGGACACCCATGAGGGTGACTGTCCACCTCCGTCTCCTCGTTGCGTGAACTGTCAGGGTGACCATGCAGCGTCCTCCCGCGACTGTCCCATTTACAAGGATGAATGCTGTATACAGGAAATTCAGGTCAAAGAGGAAGTGTCCACCTCGGCTGCTCACAAGCTATTTGCTAGTAGGAAGCCAACGCTGCTCCCAGCGGGGAAATACAGTACTGTTCTTGCGTCTCCTCGGCCTACCAGGGAGGTGTCGGTGCAGACATGCAACCTGACCTTTAGTGCTATGGTTGTTTGTTCGGCCAGCACTAAGACTGCCTGGTCAACGTCTCCTCTTCCTCCCGTCACCCCTAAGACACAAGCACCTTCATCAGCGTCTGCCAAGACTAAGACCCAGAAGTCAGATGCACGGGCCTTCAAGAAGGAACCGCCCCATGAGGACTTCCTACTGTTGTGGGCTGGCAGGAGAGCCAACCCGTATGAATAGAGGAAGCCGAAAGGCACGCGTTTAAGCTCACGCATGCTGGCGTGAGGTCTGGAACAGGACAAGGAAATTAGAACTTATAAAAATGGACGCAGATGGTGGAATACTTAACTTTAATTCATTAATGTTGAACGTAGCTCTTGTCTGTACATTATTTACAATATCAATAGCAACTGATAATGGTGCCTTGCTAGGTCGTAGCAAATGACGTACCTGAAGGCTATGCATCGCTAGCAAAGTCGGTTGTACAACTGGGGCGAGTGCTAGGAAGTCTCTCTAGACCTGCCGTGTGGCGGCGCTCGGTCTGTAATCACTGATAGTGGCGACACGCGGGTCTGACGTATACTAACGGACCACGGCCGATTTAAAGGCTACCACCTAGCAAGTGTGGTGTCTGGCGCTGACACCACACCTACGTACCCTAAACTCCCAGCCATTGACCGGTACTTCAACTAAACAACCTTCCAAGAAGGCTCATAGGAAGCAAAGTTCTCCTTCTCTGCCACGGTGCGTTTCTTCTCCTGCGCCACCCAGCGGTTGCCGCCACAGGCCATCATCCGTTTCGCCTGGCCGCACCACTGGTAGCTGAACATCTGGCCGTTCACCGGTGGAGGAATGTCTCCCTCCTGGCCATCTTAACATGGTGGCCGACGAACCTATTGAAAAAATGGAGGATGACTCTCCACCTATTGATGGCGACAGCAGTGCTCGCTCAAAGCCAGGTCCTCAGTGGCCTTCGAGGTGACCCCTTCTTGCTTCTCCTTTTTCTTTTTCTTCTCATGATGGTACTTCTTCATTGGAATATTCGCGGCATTCGCTCCAACTGCAAGGACTTAAAGTTGCTGCTACACTTGCACTGTCCACTCATAGTAGCTCTCCAGGAAACGAAGCTAATCCCATGTGATCGAATTGACTTGGCACACTATGCCTCTGTGCATTTTGACCTACCCCTGTGGCAGGTATTCCGGCTCATGGACGGGTTATGTTGCTGGTCTGGAATGATATCTACTATGATCCCATCACATTGCACACCGATCTGCAGGCATTTGCCATCCGAATTACTCTCCCCTCTTTTGCATTTTCCATTTATACCATTTACACTCCATCGTAGCCCGTCTTTCCATCAGTCCCTATGCCAGTTCCAAACTGAACAATCCATAGCCCTCACCCACCTAATCCTTCACCTACACATCAACTCAGCCAATGAACAAACCCAGCAACTCCTATCCTTAATAAAAGTCCTCAATCTTTCCTCTCCCACATCCACACTGGATGTTCAGATCATCCTCCTACAGGTCAACCACAAATTAGAACAGCATGCCACCCTCTACCTCAGAAAACTAACCAATCTCCTGGTTTCCCACTTCCAGAAAGGCAAATCACTCACCCTCCACAACCTTTCCAGCAAACCTCAACCTCCTCTCATTGCACACAGACCCAGTCTCTCCCATCTACTCAATCTCCCACTTCCGCTCCCCCCAAAACCTCAAAATTCTAATCAACACAATCTGGAACCACAACACCCCAATTTAGTAGTTAACCTTTCCTCCAAACCTCTCTCCCAATCCGAAACCTCTGTCCTATCCAAAGGCCTCGCCTTCAGCCCTACTCTCAGATTCAACCAAACAGCCCTCGTCAAAGATTTACTGTCCTACACTCGTACTCTCTGCTGGAAATATCTCTTTGCCAAGAAGAAAAATAATCCTGATCCTACTCCTAATGATCCGACTCCCCAAGACACTATCCAAATTGAACCCTGCCTGGAACAGTTCCGTCCTCCATCACAGCAGGACTCACCTCCTCTTCCTCAAAATCTCCCTCTCCAAACTTTCCAGGAATTTCTCACTTCCAGCCTTGCCTCTCAGTCCTACTTGAAAAACCTTAATCCTACTCCCGACATCACCACAGCTGAAGCCCAGGCCATCCGTGATCTGAAGGCTGACCGATCCATCGTCATTCTTCCGGCGGACAAGGGTTCCACGACCGTGGTACTTGATCGTCGGGAGTATGTGGCTAAGGGACTGCGTCAGCTTTCAGACAGCACTACATACAAAGTTTTCCAAGGTAATCCCATTCCTGATATCCAGGTGGAGCTTCAAGGAGTCCTCAGAACCTTAGGCCCCCTACAAAACGTCCATCAAGCTCCTGACCCCACCAACACCCCACACCCCTACCTTCTACCTACTTCCTAAAATTCACAAACCCAATCATCCCGGCCGCCCTTTTGTAGCTGGTTACCAAGACCCCACAGAAAGTATCTCTGCCTACGTAGATCAACACCTTCAACCCATTACATGCAGTCTCCCATCCTTCATCAAAGACACCAACAACTTTCTCGAATGCCTGGAATCCTTACCCAATCTGTTACCCCCGGAAACCATCCTTGTAACCATTGATGCCACTTCGTTATACACAAATATCCCGCACGTCCAGGGTCTCGTACCGAGCGAGGTGGCGCAGTGGTTAGCATACTGGACTCGCATTCGGGAGGACGACGGTTCAATCCCGTCTCCGGCCATCCTGATTTAGGTTTTCCACGATTTCCCTAAATCGCTTCAGGCAAATGCCTGGATGGTTCCTTTGAAAGGGCACGGCCGATTTCCTTCCCCATCCTTCCCTCACCCGAGCTTGCGCTCCGTCTCTAATGACCTCGTTGTCGACGGGACGTTAAACACTAATCTCCTCCTCCTCCAGGGCCTCGCTGCGATGGAGCACTTCCTTTCATGGCGATCACCTGCCACCCTACCTTAAACCTCTTTCCTCATTACCTTAGCCAGCTTCGTCCTAACTCACAACTTCTTCACTTTCGAAGGCCAGACATGCCAAAAATTAAAGGGAATAGCCATGGGTACCAGGATGGCCCCCTTGGACGCCAACCTATTTATGGGTAGCTTAGAGGAAGCTTTCTTGGTTACCCAGGCCTGCCAACCCAAACTTTGGTACAGATTTATTGATGACATCTTCATGATCTGGACTCTCAGTGAAGAAGAACTCCAGAATTTCCTCTCCAACCTCAACTCCTTTGGTTCCATCAGATTACCTGGTCCTACTCCAAATCCCATGCCACTTTCCTTGACGTCGACCTCCAACTGTCCAATGGGCAGCTTCACACATCTGTCCACATCAAACCCACCAACAAGCAACAGTACCTCCATTATGACAGCTGCCACCCATTCCATATCAAACGGTCCTTTCCCTACAGCCTAGGTCTTCGTGGCAAATGAATCTGCTGCAGTCCTGAATCCCTGAACCATTTACACCAACAACCTGCAAACAGCTTTCACATCCTGCAACTACCCTCCCAACCTGGTACGGAAGCAAATAACCAGAGCCACTTCCTCATCCCCCCAAAACCCAGAACCTCACACAGAAGAACCACAAAAGTGCCCCACTTGTGACAGGATACTTTCCGGGACTGGATCAGACTCTGAATGTGGCTCTCCAGCAGGGATACGACTTCCTCAAATCCTGCTCTGAAATGAGAACCATCCTTAATGAAACCCTACCCACTCCACCAAGAATGTTTTTCCGCCATCCGCCTAACCTTCGTAACCTCTTGGTTCATCCCTATGAAATCCCCAAACCACCTTCCCTACCCTCTGGCTCCTACCCTTGTAACCGTCTGCGGTGTAAAACCTGTCCCATGCACCCTCCCACCACCACCTATTCCAGTCCTGTAACCCGGAAGGTGTACACGATCAAAGGCAGAGCCACGTGTGAAAGCACCCACGTGATTTACCAACTGACCTGCCTACACTGTGAAGCTTTCTATGTGGGAATGACCAGCAACAAACTGTCCATTCCCATGAACGGAGACAGGCAGACAGTGTTTGTTGGTAATGAGGATCACCCTGTGGCTAAACATGCCTTGGTGCACATCTTGGCACAGTGTTACACCGTCCGGGTTATCTGGATACTTCCCACCAACACCAACCTATCCGAACTCCGGAGATGGGAACTTTCTCTTCAATATATCCTCTCTTCCCATTACCCACCAGGCCTCAATCTCCGCTAATTTCAAATCGCCGCCACTCATACCTCACCTTTCATTCAACATCATCTTTGCCTCTTCACTTCTGCTTCGACTGACATCTCTGCCCAAACTCTTTGTCTCTAAATATGTCTGCTTGTGTCTGTATATGTGTGGATGGATATGTGTGTGTGTGCGAGTGTATACCTGTCCTTTTTTCCCCCTAAGGTAAGTCTTTCTGCTCCCGGGATTGGAATGACTCCTTACCCACTCCCTTAAAACCCACATCCTTTCGTCTTTCCCTCTCCTTCCCTCTTTCCTGATGAGGCAACAGTTTGTTGCGAAAGCTTGAATTTTGTGTGTATGTTTGTGTTCGTTTGTGTGTCTGTCGACCTGCCAGCACTTTC
Source organism: Schistocerca nitens (assembly GCF_023898315.1). Lineage (NCBI taxonomy): Eukaryota > Metazoa > Arthropoda > Insecta > Orthoptera > Acrididae > Schistocerca > Schistocerca nitens. The sequence continues at coordinate 61,098,716 of NC_064625.1, forward strand.
ATTTGGTAAGTCACATCATCTTTGTTTTTATATCTAAAATAAAATTAGTACTTGACAAGGCTACATCAGGAGGTATAATAAATGGAGAGTGATACACAAACCTATTAAAAGAAGAAACAATCATCAGCATGTTATACCCTTATAATCCTATCATCAGTGTCTAACATGCAGTGTCTTTTAGTTACATATTATTCATATGTTCTCTCAATTCTTAGCTATGGCCTTCTTTTTTTGGGGAACAAATGCACAGAATATGAATGCAATTTTCAAATTCCAGAAAAGAGCCATAAGAACAATAACCAAAAATACTAGTCAAGCTCATTGTATTGATCTGCTCCATGTGAATACATTTGCCAGTCAGTTGTACACATCAAAAATAACATTGGTAATTACTGCACAAACAGCTCTGTCCATGACCATGCAACAAGATATAGACTCAACTTACATTTACCAAGAAAAAATAAACATAAAACTCAAAACAGCATTTTCTACCATGGAATAAAACTATACAATAAATTACCAAAAGAGATTAAATAAATTGCCAAAATACACTTATTTAAAAAGGCAGCTAAAAATTGCCTGTTATGCAATACATTTTATACATTGAAGGCTTACTTAGATAAAACAAAGTAGGGGTTTGATAAAAAATTTTATACAAATAAATAATAATAGCACTGCAGGAGTAGATTTAATGATTGTCTCTAACTAGAATTCTGTAAATATATGTGTATACAAATTAGCTTATTTTAAATTGATATAAACTTATAAATACTTTGCCATGTCCTATATCCTTGTAAAAAGAGATCTACAGGTGAATAAAGATACTACTAATACTAATGTATCTACTGAATACATAAAGAATATATCAATAAGGTAAACAGAAATAAATAGATGCAGGAAAATGGAGGCATTTGAGGGGACGTACGTAAATGCAACCTTTGAGAGTCTGGCGGTACAGCACTTTGACATTAACATTATATTCAAAACTGTGTCTATGTAACAGTTTGCATTAAATAAATGAACCAAATAAAATGTAAACAATATTTGGTGAGACAACTACAAGAGGTGTTAAACATGGACAGTAATACAAGTACCAGTTAAGAGAAAGCCTTAACAATTGAAACAACAGTCTAGTCTCAAATTTCCAAAAATGCTGAAACAATTAATCCTTTATCTCTGACCAAGAAACCAAATTCCAATTTTTGTAAGTCTAGTTTCGAAATTGGCTTAATAGGAACAATTTTGAAAAAACCTTTCATCCCATATTTCACCCCCTTGATGTTGGTATTTCAAAAAATCCCTTCTTAAATGACACCGGCAATATAAGATCCACACCTCCAAATTTCAAGTTTCTATCCTATCTATCACTGGACTGGGCAATGAGGAGGCAGTCAGTCAGGGCATTATATATACAGATTGTGTTTGGATGTTTCACCATCATGTCTTATGCTAAATGGTTCATGTTCATCGTCTTTGAACTTAAATTCATTCTTTGATTAGTTCTCAGAAAGCTTTACTTTTATTATCAGACTGCTAATCTTAGGAAATGGAATAGCAACAAAACAATAGAGCAATTTCAGTTTTAGAAGTTTTCTTTGCCTCATTTCATTTCTCCTTCAAAAGCTGTACAGCATTAGCTTTATAAAGTAGGTTTAGATGTATATTTGACTGAGCCTAATCAGACTTGGGGAGTTTCATTCTAGGATTACTTCCATTTTGGTAATGCTTAACTACCTGAAGGGTTTCTCTGAAAGAGTGGCAATAGTCATAATGTCTCATCAGGGTTTAACAGAACTTATTCCATTTGTCATCAGTTCCTTTCACCTGGTACACAGAACCTCATTTCTCCTCTGATTGTATTTAAAGTGATTACTATTCAATCTATTTGGAGTTAATTTCAGCAGAACATCCTTTGTTATTTTTCTATGGCTGAAATTATGTACTCTACCACATGACAAAAGTGATGAAAATAATTTAAAGCTAGGCTACCTGACCTATAAAATTCCTGGTGGTTATAGAATAATCCATTTTAGTGGAGTATTTGTCATTTAGTACCTGATGCAACAGGAAGCTGAGGCTTTTAATTGCAGTTAACAAAAATATTGACTCTACTGATACTGAATTCGAATGTGACAGTGAATTTACCTGGTCGTGTCTAACAGGTCTAGATGAAATCAAGTTAATTGTTGCATGTTTTTACTGGTTACCCAATTTCATTGTGACAGTTCTACAGTCATAAGCACCTAAATACCCAGATTATACAATATTAGTTTTAGTTGTCTTTAACCTACTGAGTATGGACTGGTACATACAGACAATCTTGCAAAGTACTTTTGAACATATTTTCCAAAAACTGTCTTGAGCAGCTAATTCAACAGTCCACATGCTATAGGAATATTTTAGACCTTGTAGCTACAAACAGGTGTTGCTCTATTGATGGCATCACTATAGAGTCAGGGATTAATGATTATGATGTCATCTTAGTAACTATGGTTACTAAATGAATCACTCAAGAAAGCTTGGAGAGTGTTTCTGCTAGAAACAGCAGATACACTATGTGATCAAAAGTGTCAGGACACCCCCAGAATTATACATTTTTCATATTAGGTGCATTGTGTTGCCACCTTCTGCCAAGTACTCCATAGCAGCAACCTCAGTAGTCATTAGACATCGTGAGAGAGCAGAATGTCACTCTGCGGAACTCACAGGCTTCGAACATGGTCAGGTGATTGGGTGTCACTTGTGTCAGACATCTTTATGCAAAATTTCCACACTCCTAAACATACCTAGGACCACTGTTTTCAATGTGATAGTGAAGTGGAAACAGCACAAAAGCGTACAGGCCGACATCGTCTGTTGACTGACAGTTTAAGAGAGGCACAGTGTGTAGTAGGCATACATCTACCCAGACCATCACATAGGTATTCCAAACTGCATCTGGATCCACTGCAGGTACTACGACAGTTAGGTGGGAGGTGAGAAAACTTCGATTTCATGGTTGAGCGGCTGCTCATAAGCCACACATCACGCCAGTAAATGCCAAACGATATCTTGCTTGGTGTAAGGAGCGTAATCATTGAATGATTAAACAGTGGAAAAACATTGTGCGGAGTGATGAATCATGGTACACAATGTGGTGATCGAATGGGGGGGGGGGGGGGGGGGAATATGGTGAATGCCCAGTGAGTCATCTGCCAGCATGTGCAGTGGCAACAGTAAAATATGGAGGCGACGGTGTTATTGTGTGGTCATGTTTTTTATCGAGTGACCTTGCACCTCTTACATGACAACAACATCCCTGTAATGGACTGGCCTGCACAGAGTTCTGACCTGAAACCTGTAAAACACCTTTGGGATGCTTTGGAATGCCGACTTCATTCCAGGTCTCACCAACCGACATCAGTACAGCACTCTGTGAAGAATGGGCTGCCATTCCCCAAGAAACCTTTGAGCACCTGGTTGAATGCATGCTTGAGAGAGTGGAAGCTGTCATCAAGGGTAAGGATGGCCAACACCATATTGAATTCCAGCATTACCAGTGGAGGGCACCATGGGCTTGCAACTCATTTTCAGCCAGGTGTCTGGATACTTTTGATCACATAGTGTAAGTGGTTGTTGGCATCCCCACTTAGATAATGAACTGACATCATTTTGTTCCAGTGAGTCGTGGTGCCATTGAGTTAGTAGACTGGAGCCACTGGCTCAAGAGTAGTGTCAACTGTCCCTCGTGCAACCCCATTGTCAATATCTATGAGGAAGAGTGGGTATCTGTGGGTTGTGTCCTTAGAAGGTCTTTGCTTGCCGATATGTACACAGGGTTCACTGGCCTGAGAAGGGAGGCACGAAGTTTCGAGATTGGTGGTAGCATTGCGACAAGAGATGGTCATGAGGTCTGAGCGGCCAAAGCCGTGAGCTATGTAAGGAGGGCCTGCACAGAGTGAAGATACCAGAGTACTTCACCGGGGTCAGCATCAACTACAAGCAGCAGGCTGACATTTTGTCGGTTGGTTATCAACATTAATGTCAGATGACCACTTGTGGTCTGGCTGCCCTCTTCTACCTGGCTTTTATTGGCAGACTCAGTAAGCACAGTGGATCCATGGCACTGCTTGCTGATAAAGGGGAGTAACATTCTGTAATCCTTATGGTGATTTGTGTCATTGCCTACCTGCCCTCCTTATTATTTTCCAGTTAAGTGATCCTTTGTGAGAATTTCCCGAAGTACTTCATGACAGGTTGGGAGTCACAGACATCATTTGATACCATATTCATGTTACGGATGATGTGCTGGTTTGCCAGTCACCTTCTTAAAAGATGGAGTCAGAAGACCATCCACCTCCCCCCTTTTCTTAGTACCTAAAGATTAGGGGCAGGATTTCTGACCTGTGGTTGATCACAAGCTTCTCAATTAAAAGGTGATTTTGAATTTCGTGCCACTCCCTGATCTCCACAGCTGTTTGACCTGGTTTTTTCAGAGCATATTGGTTTACTGTGTTAGATCTTAATCAGGCTTATTACCAGATACCCTTAACAGAGGATTCTAAGCATCTCATCGCCTTCACCCTGGATTGGAATTTATACGAGTTCATCCGAGTTCCATTTGGTTTGTCAACCAGTGCAGCAGTTTCATCCCATTTATTGGATGAAATTTTAGGTGATTTAAAGTTTAATTGTGTCTTCAGTTATTTGGGCAATGCAGTCATATTCAGTGCCTCCTGTGAAGAGCATTTAGAGCACATCTCACATCTGGAAGGTACTCTCCAGGCTTAGGGATGTGGTTCTGACTGTGAAACCCTTAAAGATAATCTTGGCTAAGCACCAAGTGTCATATTTGGGTCACTTGGTATCTGGTGATGGAATTAGCATTGATCCAGAATGAACCAAGGCATTGAGGAATTTTCCACAACCACGAAATAAGAGGGAGGTTGCCTGATTTGTAGCAATGAATAATTATTTCCGCAGATTTGTCCCAAACACTGTGCAACCTTCAGCTCCATTAAATTTGTTACGCAGAAATAGTGAGAAATTCATGTGAGCTGAAAGTCAGCAGGCAGCCTTTGAGGGAATCAAAACTGTGATTTCCAACCCACTGGTTTTGGCCATACCTGACTTTAAGAAATGATTTTTGGTCCAGACTGATGCTTGCAATACTGGTATCACAGCAGTTCTTCTACAGGAAGATCAAGATATCAGGCATCTGTTAGCATTTGCTTCCCTACATCTGGAGGGGCCTGAACTCAATTACTCGGTATATGTGTGTGAAGCATTAGCTGTGTTATTTGCTCTGGAAAAATTTTGGTTCTATCTCAAACATCATGTATTTGATCTAGAAATGGATAATCAGGTCCTTAGTTGGGTCCTAGCTTGTCCTAAGAAGACAGAGCGTATTGCAAGATGGGCGGTCCGCATTTTGGCTTTCCATTTTAAGGTTCAGGACATTGAGGGCTCTGATAATCAGTGAAGGGTTCTTAGATCTGGGGGAAGGCTTGTTCAGGTTTGAGAGGGGGATGTTGAGATGTGGCGCCATTGAGTTAGTAGACAGTTCTGTCTGGCACCAGTGGCTCAAGAACTGTATCGACTATCACTCTTGTGGCCCCATTGCCAATATCTGTGAGGAAGAGTGGATATCTGTGGGTTGTGTCCTTAGAAGGTCTTTGAGAGGGGTCTGCTGGCCTGAGAAGGGAGGCACGAAGTTTGCCGATTGCAGTAGCATCACAACAAGAGGTGGCTACAAGGTCCGAGTGGCCGAAACCACAAGCTGCGCAAGGAGGGCCTCTGCAGAGTTGAGATACCAGAGTACTTCACTGGGGTCAGCATTGACTACAAGCAGCAGGCTGACATCCCTTCAGTTGGTTGGCAACAATTGTGTTGGACGACTGCTCGTGGCCTGTCTGCCCTCTTCTACCTGACTTCATTGGCACCACTGTAACGCACCATGGAACTGCTTGCTGATAAAGCAAAGTAACATTCTGTAATCCTCGTGTTGATTTGTGTCATTGCCTACCTGCCCTGCTTATGATTTTCCAGTTTGTACCCGACCCTCAGAGTTTTACTCGGTCAGCTCTTTGGTCATTAATAGAGGCTGTAATATTGTACTAAGATACTAGTTGTCATTTGAAAATTTGTTGCACTATTATATTTCCTTTCCTTTCTGGTTTGTACCCAATCATTAATGTTCTAATGACCAGCTCCTGGCCATAAATACAGCCAGAACAATTATACTAATGCACATGTTGCCATTAAACAAAAGAGGGACCTTCTAGTTAGATTTAGGTGTTAACCAGTTCAGTTCTTTGATTGCATTTACATTTTTAAGTCTTTAGTTATAATCTGAACAACCTGTTGTACTAAGGTGTGTTTGAAAGACCGGATCATTATTGGTGTATTTTAGCTGGATCTTGTGGTTCTGGCAAGTGAGTTCTCTTGTACTAAGTATTCACAAGTGATGTTTTAAGACGTTCCTTCAGAACGGTCTTAATAACTGAAATCAGTTTAACTTTGAAAATATTAACAGCCAACTGCCAACAGGGCATTAGTCAAAATAAGATTGTCAAAAGGGACAGGCTGGGATCCAATCGCACCTTGGCTGTTGATTGAAATTAAAAAGTTGGTTGCTTTTAAGTAAGCTTTATCATTGTCATATTGTTTCCTAATCTGTTTAATCTTTAAGCACATATTAACCCAGAACCTTTAGACATTCAGCCTTCAAATTAAAAATTGTGTCATCTGTTTTGAGTAACTTAATCACTCTTGTCATCAATGGTGCTTATATAATTTTCATATGTTGCAGAAAGGCATGTAATAGCAGAGTCTCTGTCCAGTGCAATAGTAAACACTGCCATTTGGCCCAGTAATGTGTGGGCTGCAGGTATGGTTGTAGATTGTTAAATATACAGGTTGTGTGAAAAGTAAGTTACATTTTTGGTTCCTTCCTTCCACATTTTCTTTAATTCTGGTAGGTATCATGTTTCATCCAGTATGATGGATGTAGAGGAATTATAGGAAAATTTTAAATGGACTGTATATCATGCTCTGATTAAGTGGATGAAGGACAGAAAGTATCCTTTGTGGTTTACCACTGGAATTTGGAAAATACTGAGAAAGTAAAGGCTGTTGTACTCTCAGTAGAAAAGAGAATGAACAAATGATTACAGGAAAACATTAGTAGAGATTCGAGCATCTGTAAAAAGATAAATGTGCAATCCGTACAACTGTCATACCTAAACAAAAGATATTGTTGAGAACACAAGAAAATTCTGGTAGTCTATAGGACTACTAATCAAGTCTTGGGCTTTTATCCAGTCACTCATTGACCAACCTGCATGCAGGTAGAAGACAGCAAAAGGAAAGCTGAAGTTTTAAATTTTGTGTTTAAGAAATCATTCACAGAGGACAATCATACAAACATTGATCAGTTGCAAAAACTTCCATATGGGGGACACAGTAATGGTCATCCCTGGCATAACAAAACAACTGAAATATTTGTTTCTAACTAAGTCACAGGTCCAGATGGAATCCTAATTAGCTTTTACAAAGAGTAGTTTATGGCATTGCCCTTTTACTTAGCTTGAATTAATGAATTCTCTCATCCACTGAAAAGTTCCAGGTGCCTGGAAAAAGGCACAGTTGACTCTTGTGTATAAGAAGGAAAAACGAAGGACCCAAAAAATTACAGACCAGTATCATTAACATTCGGTTTCCTGCAAAATTGTAGAACACAATCTGAATTTGAATGCAATAAATTTCCTAGATACTGTGAAACTTATGTCCACAAATCAGCATGGTTTTAGCAAGTATTACTCATGTGAAGCTCAGCTTGCCTTTCTCTCACATGATATACTGCAAACTATGGAAAAAGGGCAACAGGGTGACTTCATATTCTCAGATTTCCAAAAATCATTGGATATCGTGCCCCCCTGCAGACTGTTACTGAAGGCATGAGCATAAAGATTAGGTCTCCAGAAATGAAAGTGGCTCAAAGACTTCTCACGTAGCAGGACCCTGTGTGCTGTCCTTGAGGGCTGGTGTCAGTCAGTGACAAGGATATTGTAAGGAGTGCCCCAGGGAGATGTGAAAGGACTGCTATTTTTTTCTGTATGCTCAAATGATGTGGCAGACAGGGTGAGCAGCAATCTGCAGCCGTTTGTCGATGATGCTGTCACGCACAGGAAGCTGTCATCATTGGGTGACTCTAGAAGAATACAAGATATCTTAGACAAAAATTTCTATTTGGTGTGATAAATCTCAGCTAGCTCTAAATGTCTAAAAATGTAAATTAATGCGGATGAGTAGGAAAAACAAACCAGAAATGCTTGAATAAGTGTTACTAGTGTAATGCTGAAAACATTCGTGTCGATTAAATGTCTAGGCATAATGGTACAAAGCGATGTGAAATGAAACAAGCATGTGAGGACTGTAGTAGGGAAGGTGAATGATTGACTTTTAGTAAAGTATCGTTGAGATGACATACTAGTGAAAGCCATGGTACTATTTGAGTTTTTGGGTCAGATTAAAGGAAGACATAAAGCAATTCAGAGGTGGGCCATTATATTTGTTACTGGTAGGTTCAGTCAACATGCCAGTATTGTGGAGATGCTTAGGGAACTCAAATGGGAAACCCTGGAGGTAAGGAAACATTCTTCTCTATGAACACCATTGAGAAAATTTAGAGAACTAGCATCTGAGGCTTATTGCAATACAATTCTACTGTCACCAACTTACATTTCATGCAAGGATAATGAAGATTAGACGTGATAAATAAGGATTCTCATGGAAGAATGTAGACAGTCATTTTCCCCTCGCTCTGTTTGCAAATGGAACAGGAAAGGAAATAAGAAGTAATTGTTCAGCGCATCCTACACCATGCACCATACAGTAGCTTGTGTAGTATTGATGTAGATGCAGATGTATTATATTTAAAAGATTTTATGAGTTTAATATGTCAGTGAGCTTCAAATTTACTACATTCTTTGGATTTGCATCTATATTAAAATCACCAAATATTTCAACACTGTAAAATCCAGGATGAAATGTAACAGTACTATGAAAAGGAAAGTTGCTACTAACCATATAGCAGAGATGCTGAGTCGCAGATGTCCACAACAAAGAGACTCACAAAAGGCCTCTGTCAAAAATAGATAACAGACACATACGTGTGCATGTGCACACACACGCCCACACAAAATGCAACTCACACACATGACTGCATCTCAGGCTACTGAAACCACAGAGAGAGAGGGTGAGTGTGTTCCTTTTCAACAAATATTTACTTATTTATGGCCATTGTTTAGAATGATATTGGATGCATCAATATCATTTACAATTACAGTTACAGGGCGAATTAGAAACTGAGCACACAGGTTATTTTACAGTAGACTTACTTGTGTAGATACATATAATAATTAATGAAAAGGAAAAACCAAAACTTTATTTCTAATTTAATTTAATAAATATAGGCACTCAACTTTTCTTTCAGCTGCAGTGCCTGAGTGTTGACAAAACATAAGAAACTTTTCACATTTACTTATCATTGATGCCTTATATGTAACACATTTCTGAGGAAAGTGCCATAGTAGAGCGATTTCTTTCCGATTCTTTTGGACTATTCCCAAAGTATTCCTTAACTTTGTACAGCCAAACTATTGTCTAGAACTCTCTCACTTTTGTTTTAAAGACTGGTAATGCTTTTGTATTTTGTAAACTGTTTGGTAGCCTGTTGTGTAATAAGCACCCAGCTTTAGCAGGACCTTTATCAGCCAGTTGTAGTCAAGTACCATTGATGTGATAACAGACTATGTGATAACAAACTTTTAACTTTTGTGCTACAAATGTGTACTTCTCTGTTTAGCATTAGTGCACAGTTTGCTTTGACATACATGATCGTTTCACATACATACATAGATGGGACTGTCAAAATTGTAAATTGTCTGAATTTGATTTTACAAGATTCTCTTGGTGATAGCCTTATATACCAGGTACAGGGATTTCTTCTCATTTCATTCACATATGGAGTGCAGGAAGAATGATTGTTTGGATACCTTCATGTGTGCTGTAATTATTATTAAGAGCCTGCCACTTCCATTTCTTTAGCATCTCTGTGGCACTCTCCCTTGGATTAATGGATTAAACAAGCCTGTGACCATTTGTGCTGCCCTTGCCTGTATATGTTCAATATCCCCTGTTAGTCCTATCTGGTACGGTTCCTACACATTTGAGCAATATTCTAGGATGGGTCACATGAGTGATTTGTAAGCAATCTCCTTTGTAGAGTGAGGGCATTTCTCCAGCATTCTCCAATAAATCAAAGTATGGCACCTACTTTACCCATGACTCAGCCCACGTTATCATCCCCCTTTAATATCCTCACAAAGTGTAACACCCTGGTATTTGTATAAGTTTGCTGATTCCAACAGTGACTCATTGATATTATAGTTACAGGTTACTATGTTTTTTTCATTTTGTGAAGTGCGCAATTTTACACTAGTGAACATTTACATCAAGTTGAAGAACACCACTTTCAAATCTTATCAAGATCTAACTGAATATTTATGAAGATTTATTCAGGCAGTACTTCATTATAGATAACTGCATCAACTGGAAAAAGCCTGAGTTTACTTTTAACATTGTCCACAAGGTCATTAATACACATAATTTACTTGTGCATACACCGATAAGCCAGAACAGCACGATCAGCTACCTAATCAGTGGTATGGCCGCCTCCGACAGGGATAACAGTGGCAAAGCATTGTGGTATGGAAGCAATGAGGTCTTGGTAGGTAGCTGGCACCACATAAGTTACCTAATTCCCATAAATTCCAGGGAGGGATGCTGATCTCTGACGCCACGTTCAGTCACATCCTGACCAATTTCACATATGGTGAGTTGGGGGACCAGAAAATAAACTGGACTTGCCACTGTGTTCCTTGAACCACTCCGTCACTCTCTCTTCGCCTTGTGACACGGTGCATTATCTTGCTGAAAAATTCCACTGCCGTTGGAAAACATAATTGTTAAGAAGGGGTGTACAATACTCCTTGCACGAGCTCTACCGGACCTATGGATGCCCACTTGAATGCCCTCAGAGCATAATAGAGCCACCGCCATCTGTTCCTTTGGAAGACAGGGGCTTTGCACCCTCCCATCAGCGTGATTAAAAAAGTATCACAATTCACCAGACTGAGCAATGCTTTGTCACTGTACTAATTTCCAGTGCCAAAGGTCACATGCCCATTTCAGTTGTAGTTGCTGATGTTGTGGCACGTGCACGGGTCATTGGCTGCAGAGGCTCATCTTTAGAAGGGTTTGGTGCACTGTGTATTCAGACATACTTGGATGATTGCTCCATGTCTGGTATCTATATATATTATGCTATCTGTCTGATACAGATATAAGGTGTTCTGCATATTACTTTTGTCATAATGTCTGCTCAGCTATAAATCTCAGGTGACGTAGGACGTTCGAACGGAAAATTTGTAATGATGAAGAAAGTAGGTTCGGTGCTGTTCAATGTTGCAGCAAGCCAATGCTTTTCACTAATGTGTACTTAATGAAAACCAGTCCAATGTTATGTTACTGTATTATTTGTATTCTGACAGTCATTATAATGTTTCAAAGATTAGGTATTTGACTGCAGCCCATGCGGATTTGTATTCATGGTATAGCTATTGTTTCTGCAGACATCTACTTTCAACCGAAGTCTAGTTAATTCATTATTTTATAACTGATGAGAAAATATATACATATAGATCAAACCTTTAGGATGGCTGAACTATTCATTTTGTTCCAATTTTTTTTTTTTACTCATTCATATGTAACTAGTGGTACTTCACCCTTTAAATTAATCTGTCAGAATTTACCTTTATCTGTGCCCAGTTTTATTTACTGTCTGATGTGATGTTGCTACATCATGTCTAGTGTGGTGATGATCAACGAGATGACTGTCAACTGGTTATTGAGCAGTATACATTCTGGAAGTACCCTGTGGGTACTTAACTTACCAGTATACACCTGATTCTACAGTGGCATCTGGACATGGTGGCTCTCAGTCTCTACAACAACAAAAAATAAATAAATAAAATAAAATAAATAAATAATTGGGATGATGACTTTCTAGCTACGAGAGCAAGGTGCCTTTGACAATTATTGTGGGCAAATTCCTCTGTCCATCCTTGTGGTTTCCTGACCTTAAATGTGAACTGCTTTCTTGTGGTGTACAGCATACACCAGCAGTTATTAACAACAATATCTTGACTTAATTAATTCCATCACTCTGCTAACAACTGTTTATTTATACGTACTGGAGCTTGAAAAAATATACATCTTTTACCTTTGCCTTATATATAATTTTGTAACACTATAAACACATGAAATATGTCCTTGAACTTGAAATAGCACTTTATATATGCTTTGTCTATTGTAAGGAGAACATGACACTTATGGTGTTTAGCAAACATATTGATGCATGACAAAGTACTTCTTGTAATATGAACATTTTACATTTGTATGATCTGCCCAACGAGTCAGTTAGTTGACTTTGTTTATTAATTGATATGGGATATGTTGTAATTCGATGCATTTGGCTACCTTATTTCTATATTTTCATGTTTATGTGCTAATTTATGTTTGAGCAGCAACAGATATCAGAGGAACACAGTAATTCTGTACCTCTCTTTATTATTTTCATGTTTATGTCTCAGATATGTCAGAGGTTTCAATGTTTCATGTTTATGTAAGATCAAACCCAGATATTAGAGGGGCTGCTTGTAAGTCAGTTGGTAGTATCTAGCATTTGTTACTTGAATTAACCAATACAGCATTATATATGTCATTCACTCTCTCCTGCAGAATGCAAATTGTTCACCCTTTGTTGATTAGTCAGTAGTAAGTGTTGGGGTTAATATTCGAGGACTGGGAAGGCGAAGCTGTGTCAAGTCCATTTTGCAGGGAATGCTGAACACTCTTCTCTCTCTGGTGCCACAGTGAAGTTCTGGAACAGTGGGGGTCCTGGGTAGGGGGGGGGGGGGGTGTCCTGTCTTTGGGGTCTGTCATCTTTTCTTCTTCAACTCCAACACTCTGAATCTTCTATTAAATTTCTTACTTCTCATCAGAGTACCAAGCTCTCCTTCCCTCTGTCCACATGCATATGCCTCTATTGCTGAGATCCTTCTAGCTTACCGTGTCAACACTTGCCATTGTTGACAAAAGCCTATTTTACAGGAGGATCTGGGAAACAAGCTAGTATTTCTGCACTCTTGAAGATACTTGGTCAGGCATGTCATCTTATAAAGCAGTCTGCATACTGCACACTTCAAGATTCTCTATGAAGCAGTCTGCATACTGCAAATATCAAGACTATTTACATTTATGTAAAGTACAGAGATTAGTGCATTTACACTTAAGAATTTTTACTAGTTTTGAAACTCTAAGTTACATATTAGCTCATATAGTTAAGAAAGAACTTGTTCTTTCCTTCTGCTATTGAGTAATAATTTTGTATTATGCTTCATATTAATTTACATAGTTAATCAAATAGTGGATTTACTTCAGACCATAAGTAAAATTTGTTTCTCCATGTGTCAGAAAAGGTTTTGTTCAACTTTCAGTTTCACAAATCCTTTTGGGTTTGTTGAAACATAACAGACTCACTTAAAACATGCATTCTCCAGATGAATTCAGAAGTACACATGCATACAAAAAAATATGTAACTCATCTAGAAAAAATTATAACTGCAAAAATAACTGCATGATTTCATTTACTTCAAAGTGTAGAAGCTCTATACACGAAGGGAGACTCAAGTACTTAACGAGATATGTAAATGCATTATTGCAATTATGTATTTGAGAAATTATACTCAAATAGTATCACAAGTATGACCCAACATAGAATTGTACTTGTCGTTCTGGAGTAAACATACGTATTTTCAGTTTTTGTATGTTAATTTTAATTGTTAGTTAATCAAAAAATGATCCTAAACAATGCCGCAGATTGTTTGTGATTGTTTGGAATTTATACATAGGGGTAGACATATTGGCATAGGGGGTCAGTGCTTTGTGTGTATTTGGACAGAAAGTATGTTGCTTGTTGAGCATGTTTCATTTCATTATTGTAAGTATGTTACAACTTATTTTAGATTTGTCAAGATGGTTTTATTTACTTTGAGATGATGATAAATATTCAGCTGAAACATTATACTAGATTAAAAATTCATTTGACTTTATGGTTAAATCCTACAGTTGCTGTTTTCTGGGACTTCTGCTGCGACAGATCACCAGCAATGGTGAGTACTTCAACTTAAATCAAAATTAATTCATAGTAATGTTTTACAGATGTGATAGGGATGGAACCTGTGTCAGAGAAGAGTGTGTAGGGCACTTGTCAGATTCGTACCACTTCCTCTTGCGATTCTGTAGGAACTAATGTGCAGATCAACTGCAAACAGCAGCAAGAATATTAATTGCCCCATCTTCTGTCCTAATTTGTTTATTTCCATTACAATGTTTAGGTGTTACTCTACCACTTTTATATTAACTGATTAGCAAGTCTTTATGCACTCAAGCAACATACAAGCACACTGTAAGCAAACATAAGAACATTGTTCGTAGCAACTATGCAGGTTTAATGGCACAGACAAGTGTCAGTGTGGAAACTGTGTACAGTATTATAATGCATAAATGACTCGTACTAGATTCCTGCAACAAACCCCACTGACATTCTGAGGTATACCACTTTTAGTTTCTTAATGTCAATAGGCATTATTCCATTTAAAAAATTGTATGTTTTCACAAGCAAAACACTTTCTAAGTATTATTATGATCTGTTTCTTGGTTAACAATATGAGCTCCTGACTACCAATTCATTTTGTGAAAACCACACCTATTCCCATTTCCACAAGATTTGCCGTGAGTGTTTTAGATGATTCACCCTGTCCTTACTTGCAGAATCTCTTCTACTTATTTACAGTAATTTCGTTTTTATATCCAGTGTAGCATCCTGATATTAGGCTCATTATTTCCACCTATATCCATTCTGTAGCATGGGAAACGCAGCTGGCACATCATCAGGTTCCAACTTGTGTTTCAGAGGAAGATTCAATAGTTTGCTTGTCAAATCCTATTCATAAACCATGCAAAAGCATTAGCAAGTGAAAGTGAATCATGTTTATAAGCTTTTTAATCATTTTTGTTTGGTGTAATTGTTCTTAGGAAATACATGATACTTAATGCCTAATTTTTATGATGTCTGCAGTGGTTAGTACAAATTGTGATCAGACCATTGTTTTTCACTGAAAACATTTCAGACCACACTTTCAGAATCTCTCAAAATACTGCTAATTGTAGCATGACTGTGCACTAAAATATCATTTGCTGGAAAGCACTCAAACTCCTGTAAAGAATCTTCCAGGTACCCAAAAACCCAACAACATCAACACAGTAGGTTATGGCTGTGTAATTCAGTGGAATGCTCAGCTGCTACATCAGCATTGCATCTTGCCATCATCGAGGTGCTGTAATAGGTGTTGCTAGTTCATCTTACTATTCCTGCATGCTACCCATTTGTATTATTGATGCTGCTTGTCTTCCATTTATTACAGTCTGTGTATATGCTTCTTGCGGATACCAGTTCCTCTTTTAACCCTCCATTGCTTGTGCGGGTGACGCTTGTCCCACATGATTTTCCCATCTATATTTTGCCTCAGGTGGATGGAGTTCATGCCCTTAACACTCTATCTGTAAGCTTCAGCCATCATTGGCTTTCAGTTACATTGGGTTGAACTGTTTGTGAAACATTATTATAGTTTGGAGGACACTTGTCATCTGCAAGTGCTAGAATCTGAAACAAAGTGTACATTATTTCACCGGTTTCCTACATTCTTTCGAACTTTTATGTACATTACTTTAGGTATATCAAAACTAATTACAGTTAATTTGCTTTTTACGTAGAATACTTACCTAAGAGATAATGCTCTCTAAACAATTAGTTTGTGGAATAAGCATCTTAGATAAAAGAAAACTAGGACAGAGTTTAGCAGCAATCTTAATGTCTGACTGGAATAGTTCCATGAGCTGAGTGATGAAGTTCCTGACAATGAAGAGAACGAGAATTTTGTACATTAAATTGGTCATATTTGAGCAATGGAACAAGAAGTATCAGAAAATCATGATTATCACAGGAAAAAGTAAATCAAGAGGGCATATTTCTTTTACGAAAAATTGGAATGGCTAAATGGAAGAAAACTAAATATTCTACAAATATTATAAAAAGATCTTAGAATTCTATTACACATTTATCAGGATCCATAAATGAAGCCCATATACGAGGGCGGTCCCATGAGTACCTGAACTGACTGAGAGATGGCAATTGTTGTTGAAAAATACCTCTGAATTACAAAGTATATGATCTATGAACATATGTTTCAAGTCTGAAGATGCCACATTGTTAGTATGCCACCAGTAATGAATGTTGTGTGAACTTGGTAAAATGGAGAAAATTGGTCATTGTTACCTGATGCAGTATATTTTTTGAAATGCTTCAGTGCAACTAAAAGCTTCTACTTTGAGAGACTCTGCTCCTTTGTTGACAACAGTAAAATATTGGATGCCTGAGTTTAAGCAAGGCCGTATGAGCTGCCAAGATGAGCATCGCAGTAGTTGACCAAATGAGGTGATGACTCGAGAAATGGTGAAAAAAAATCCACAAAGCAGTACTGGATGATCGTCTACTGTAAGTGCATTTCAGAATGTGTGGTACATCACATATTGTCTGAAAACTTGGACATGAGAAAACTGTGTGCAAGGTTTATGCTGCGTTTGCTCACACTCAAGGAGAAACAATGTCATAAAGATGTTTCAGTTGAGTGTTTAGATAAGTTTCAAATCTAATTTTTTGCACCTTTTCATAACCATGGGACCACCACTACACTCCTGAGACAAAAAAACAAAAAAGAATCAAAGCAATGGTCACAAATTGGAGAACAGACTCCAAAGACTGTGTCATCTGCAGGCAAGGTCATGGTGTGGGTTTTTTTGGTCTGATAGTCCATATGCTCTTACTTTGTTCATTAAACGACTGTGGGGAACTGTATCGAACGCCTTACGGAAGTCAAGAAACACGGCATCTACATGGGTGAAAAGCAGTTCTGCTGGTCTCAAAAAACTTTATTGTGCGCTTCTGTTCAAAATGACAACTTAAATGAAACCTCACGTCTACAGTAATTTCACCAATAAGGTGGGCTACAACTAGGTTGTAATATTCTGACCTGAGTAGCTCTTCAGCAAGTAGAGCTACATAATGTGTGCTACTGTTTTTATATGAACACTAACACTAGTCATGTTTACAATAGAAACAATAATTAGGTCCAATACATTTAAAATTGTATGCCTACAGCAAGCAACAGTGCAACCACAATGTACTGCTTGTTGAAAATGAAAATTCATCAAAATGCTTGTACACACTGTAAGGTATTTCATTCATTCTCTCTTGCTGCAACAATGCTAAAACTCATAGCCAAAGGCAATTTTACATTGTTGTGGGGAACTAGAATAGCTAATAAATATAACTAAATAATATCTGTATTCATTTGAGTTTGTTTCACTAAGATCCAGATTATGTTGTCACAGTGGATACAATAACTCATGTCCCCTTGTTCTCACATTAACTGATTATAGTTTTCAATTTTGACCAATTGATACAAGACAGGCCTATAACTCCTTCATGTTCATTGTTATTGGCAATAACTTTATTAGCTCTTATCATCTTTGATGACAAAACAAAACTCAAAGGTTACAAACTCTGTTAGTAAACAAGTCAATGCATTCTGTGCCAGCACTTAAACATTAAAACAAAACCTCTTTAAAATTTTGTTTACATTCATTTTGTTCTAAGGCTTGTGTGTAGTACAAATAACCAATAGTGCATCTGTAGGCCTTATCAGTTTCAACATAAATGTTACAGTTTTAAAGTATTCAGAGCATTTGCCTCAATTTGATCCCATAGATTGCCATTTTACTGATGTGGCATTTAATAAATTAAAAAGAGCATCTCTCTTGAAATATTTACAAACTGAATACTGTTGAACAACACGTATGTACATTTCGACACCAGTTATATTGACAGATGCTCCTAAAATTTCTTTTGCAACCTAAATACTGAAACATGTTCTAGGAACTACCTTAAAATGTTAAAATTCTACAAGAGGCTCTACACTAGACGACATTCTATTTCATTTTTATATTATTGCAGAAGGGCAGAAGCAAGATAAGGTACTTTCAGGGAACGACCACCAAATACAAGTAATTACCAATATCTTGCAGGTTCCAGTACTGACCATGGTCTTATTGTCATCCAGTTAGAAACATTCACACAATGTTAAGCACTTCCACTACAATGGTTGTGCCAAGTATGCTCCTAAACCCTGTTGTTCTCATTTACTTTTATATTGTTCATTGATAAACAATGGCATCCTAGCAGACACTGTAGAAATAAACTTGTTTGGACCAAGTACAGTATAACAGATGTTAACTGTTTATTAGTACTTCTGTCACAACAATAGAAGGTAAGTAAGGTTGCTCCACACCAAAATTAGAAAAATTTTTACTGCCAACACCAGTTGTTCTGCTCCAAAATTAAAATAATTTGTCAGGTCTTCTGTGTGGTCTGCAAGTTCGTTTACATTGGGAGCATAGGTTTTACTGAATTTTATGAAGCAGTGCTCAATAGACAAGTTTTCTAGAACTTGCAATTTAGTAGAAAGCAAAGAAAAAACTAAAAGTCAATGAAATGAGACTTTTATTTTATTTCACCCAGTCACACCAGGAGTCCTCAACATTACAACTTATAAAAACATGAGCTGTTATCCAAAGCAACTATAAGAAAATGTTGTTTGAGTAGTGACAAGTTAGCAAGAACCAATACCTCATTTCTGCTTCAGAAGAATGTATCTAACAAGAAGCCAAGTTTCATACACTCATTTATTACATGGAAAAGTGTGGCTTCTACCAGCTGCCTTATGTATTTACACTGTCCACTGGTTGTTTTCAAAGGGGAAACACAAGTCAGGGAGCAATTTTGCATAAGAGGTGAAATTAAAGAGGCACAACATGTTCGGAGGGGGGGGGGGGGGGGGCGGCGGCCTGGAGAAATGTGTGTTACAAGGTTATGGCAGGCCCAATGTATAATGTTTCTATTTTCATGTAGAGTTCACATAAAAGACAGGCCAGGTAGTGAACATAAATAACATGCAATTCAGTACGTATTTCAACTTTGAATACTGCGTGCACGTTTAGGAGGTTGTGTGAGCTAAATAATTTTTACATGGGGAACTAACCAGCAACTGCTTTACTGAGCCATGTGAATTATAATCACTGCAGCACTGAGCCAGTGGCTTTACATGTGCGGAAGAAATTAGATTAAAGTTTTTTTAGTATGAATATTGTTACAGGCATGTAAGCAATATGTGTTTAGCTGGAAATTAAATATTTCTACTTGAGAAGACAACATATTGTTACAGAATGAAAGTATCTTGAAGGTTTATGGAAATATAATATATAATTTGCTCTCTCTCATGTTATTACACATGGTGAGTATGTACACTGCACTTTAATAGTTACTTCTTTTTGTGTCCATCAGGTAACCTGGAACTAGTGTCAGGATAGTACCTTCACAATGGCAACAAAGTTTCCTTTTTATATGCTGAGCAATATTTTTAAATATTGTGATGTGAAGAAATCTTTGTTCTCATGACAATATCTTCAGATTTGAGTAAAGCCTCAAGGTTTCAACATTTACCATGATCAACTTCATGTCAACTGTGAGAGAAGGAAGGTTGTCAATCTTAGATGTTTTGGTAAAATGAAAACCAGATGGGCCAAGGTGTGTACCACATGCCACCACACTCTCGTGTATGTCTCAGGGTGCAGGGTTTCGGACCATCCAGTTCAGAAGGTAGGTGTTTCAAATACAATGATAGAAAGAGCTGCAATTGTATGGTTCTCCAAATATCAAAATAGGCATTGTCCTCAGGCACAAAAGGATAAACAGGTTGCCTCAGGGTCTCTGTGATGTGTTGTACACCCTCTGAATGCAAGAGGAACTACACTGGTGAATCCAGCCAAACCTTTTTCGACTGCTGTGTAGAACACTAAAGACAGAACAATATTTTAAGAAATTAAAATCTTGACCGCTGTACTTCTACAGACTGGGTTTCTGTTACGAAACAAGCACGAGAAATTAGAATGTGTGAGAATCACTCCAATCAGGCCAGTGGCTATATAATCTTGGTGGTGCATGGAACTAGGTTCTCAAGGCTGAGAAAAGACAGAAAGCCCGCATCTCGTGGTCGTGCGGTAGCGTTCTCGCTTCCCACGCCCGGGTTCCCGGGTTCGATTCCCGGCGGGGTCAGGGATTTTCTCTGCCTCGTGATGGCTGGGTGTTGTGTGCTGTCCTTAGGTTAGTTAGGTTTAAGTAGTTCTAAGTTCTAGGGGACTGATGACCATAGATGTTAAGTCCCATAGTGCTCAGAGCCATTTGAACCAAGAGACAGAAAAACGAAGTGAACTGTTTATGTTCCTTTGAAAGATCTAGTGACACTGATAGCACAAAGTAAGGATTACGTATGCCTATGAAGGACTATTTAAGACCATGACAGTTGGTCCTCTTGACTAGGGTACAGGAGAACAAGCCCCCCCCCCCCCCCCAATCACCACAGAAGAAAGGGAAAAATATTGTGAACTGCCATGCCAGATAGACAAATGTGTAAATTCATTATCTGAACACGTAACAAGTTTCACCAAAGCCAGTTGTCATTGGTTACAAAACTAACAGGAGTGTCTACATCCATCTCAAACCTTAGACGGAATTCGCGCCTCCGTGAGTAAAAAGTTCAAATGACTGCATTTGGAATTAATTATCTTTAAAGACATATTCTGCTCTCTAACTAGGAGTTTTCGTTAGGTCAATACATGCCTAAGATGTCATTTTTCATGAGCAACACTGTGTTGATCACTAACTGTGTGAACAAAGAACAGCTCTCAAGCATACTAAACATCAATGACCCACTGCCTACTGGAATAATGAAGGTTTCTTTATGGACCGCATTTTGATCACTTGGGAGAAGCAATCACTACTTTATAGTGGGCTGTAATGATTTCAAGTGTAATATCTCACTTCACCTCGTACAATTTATAACGTTGGCATTCTGCCGTTATTAGCGCATTGCTTAACAAATCAAAGAAGTAAACAACAGTTAGCCAAGATATGGGAGCTCTTTTCCTTTCCGTTTTTTTATAATACCTGCCACTCTGCTTGTGTCATGTTAATAGAAACTGACAATCACAGCACCCGCAATGATTCAATTTTCACTTTCACAAAAAGAAAACCAGACTGTCTGTGGGTTTGGTGTTCAGCAGGAGGCAAAACCTTGTTAGTGGTCTGGCTGTGAGACTCAAAAGCATTCTAATCCCCCTGCTTACATCACCGGGTTTTGAGAGAACTGTCGGGAGGCGGCAGTGTTCTGCTTGGCAGGTTGCGCAGGTCCTGAAACACACAGTGTGTGGCAAAAATTACTATTGGGACAGTAATGCATTAATAAGTCACTAGAAACTACTGTCAGGTAGAACCACTGTACTGAATAACAACCAGAAGCATTTCTACAAGTATTGTATATGAGTGCAGCTTATGGAAACTATATGAACACAAGTTCAAAATCCCTTTCTTATCTGCAGGAATTTACCCTAGATTATAGCACAACAGCTGTAGGGACCTAGATTAAGTTTATTCATTGTGGATGTTCACAACTGTTTATTCAGTGTAAATACAGAAAATTGCAACACTAAATTACACCACAAAATTCAATGCACTTCATTATAGAAATGAAACACCAGATGAAATTAACAAAACTTTGTATAAAAGTGCTGAACTTTCCTGGAAGCCAACAATTACCAGTGTTACCATCCATAACTCTTCTTGCTATCCAGATCAATATAAAAAAGTGTTCTTCAGAAGAATGTTTAATCACATGCTTAAAAACCCAATGGATACAAGTGAAAGATATAAAGAAACGAAAATTGTAAAATCAGCTGCCTCCAGTAATGAATACAATCCTGCTGTAATACATAAATTAAACCAACCAATTTCTGGACAACCACCCCCAAACAGGAAGACCATTTTTGTAATAAGCTGACCTTCCTTATGGAAGATTTCATACCAAATTGCCATCCTCTTGAAGTTGTATGACATAAAAATAAGCTTCTTCACAACCAACAAAATACAGAATAATATCATCCACAGTACTGAAAGCACTAAGCAAGAATATCAAAAGTCAGGTATGTCCAAACTTCTTCAATTAACAAACTGGTAGAAGCACAGGGATGCACTCTGTCTTAACATCCAGAACAAATCCGACTTTGCCATAATTCTTGCCCAGTAACTCATTCCACAAACAGTGTAGAAAAGAACAAGGCAAGAAATTTGACTTTCTTGAAGGAACTGAAATATCTTTCAACACAGATACAGCACCAGTCTACCTACTCAATGACAAATTTTGCCTTCACAATTATGAAGGCTTACTATTTAAAAAAAAAAAAAAAACTGCCCGCTCTCAATCTCTCTTTACATCTTACCTCCATTGATATCACTATAAAAAATATACCAGAAAATAAATCCTGTATGATATATCTAAGCCTTCTACTCATGTTTTTAAAAGTAAAGTTCATGTACATATCAAGAGCTGCAAATATTGGAACTTCACTCTATTTTTGGGCATTCATCTTCAGTTTTGATTAAAGTATTTACCCACACATTACTTTTATTATATGCTAACAAACACAATAAAATTGTCTCTGAGCAAAGTATGTAACATCTTCATAACACGCATCAGTTGTACAGTGCATGCTGGATGCTGACTAAGTTTAGTAATCAATTGTGTCTCATGGGCTTGACTATTTTCTGAAGTAGTGATGGAAGGAATTGACAATGTGAATGCTGCATGCAGGGCTATGTGAGGATCTTTTCTGAGCAGCACATTGAAAATCATCCCAGATATGCTCAATGTTCACATCTGGGGAGTTTGGTGGGCAGTGGAAGTGTTTAAATTAAGAAGAGTGTTCCAGGAGCCACTTTGTAGCAATTCTGGACATGCCAAGTGTGGAATTGCCCAAGTCAATCAGAATCCCCAATGGACAGGATGCTTATGTATGTGTCACCTTCCAGGGTCATACTTAGCCATATCACTCCAACTGCACACCTCCTACACCATTACAGAGCCTCCACCAGCTTCAACTGTCCCCTACTGACATGCAGTGTCCATGGATTCAAGAGGATCTCTCCATGCCTGTACATGTCCATCTGTGTGACACAGTTTGAAACGAGGCTTGTCCGACCAGGCAATGTGTTTCCAGTCATCAACAGTCCAATATCAGTGTTGATGGACCCAGGTGAGGCACAAAGCTTTGTGTCGTGCAGTCGTCAAGGGTACACAAGTGGACCTTCAGCTTCGAAAGTTCATATCAATGACGGTTCACACTCTGACACTTATTGATGGCCCAGAATTGAAATATGCAGCGATTTGCAGAAGGGTTGCGCTTCTGTCACTTTGAACGATTCTCTTCAGTTGTTGGTCCTGTTTTTGCAGGATCTTTTTTCGGCTGCAGCGATGTCGGAGATCTGATGTTTTACCCGATTCCTGATATTCACTGTATGCTCATACGGGAAAATAACCACTTCATTGTTACCTTGGAGATGCTTTGTCCCATTGCTCATACGCCCACTATAGCTCCACATTCAAATTCACGTAAATCTTGATAAGCTGCCATTGTAGCAGCACTAACCAATCTAGCATCTGTGCCAGACACTTGTTGTCTTATATAGGCATTGCCGACTGCAGTGCCATATTCGGTATGTTTACATATCCCTGTATTTGAATATGCATGATTGTGCCAGTTTTGTTGGCAATTCACAGTATATACATATCCTGTGAGAAGATAATGATATATTACCAACTGCCGGCACAACCAATCCACATACTGTGATGGAAGAGGTACACGATAGTGAATGTGTTGTGTTGTTTGGCGGTGGATGGTATTCTGGGACCATTTTTTCCTCAGAAAAAAAAAGTTACCTCGATATGCTCAGGCTGTTACTATGACTGGCTGACTGCCGAGACACAGTCTTTTTCCATTAATATGGTGGGCTCAGGCTGTGGCAGATGTTGCGGACCAGGCGTTACGAGGTATGCTGACTTGGCAGGGGTGGTCCTATTCCTTGGTGTTCTAGGCCACCAGGCATTAGAAACGTGGGCTTGTATCTATGAGCATATACCAAGGACAGAGTCTGCCAAGCAGCTGTCAACAACTTCAAAAATTTAATGAACACAATCATTTCTGCCCTTGCCACAAGTGATGCAGATATAATGTGCTGAATGTGGATAGATCCTGATAACAGACTGGAAATTGTGCCCACCACCACTGGTGCACACATGTTGAAATTGATTAACCTGCATAAAAACTTTGTGATACTATGTCACATGAGCCAAACATTGTGTGAATACCTTAAGTCTAATTTGTTTGGATGCTGTAACACATCAGAACTGTTGTGTAACTTTTGAGACACTCTGTATATCCTCTGCCCATTGCACGTTAAAAATCTTATTGTGCTGTCAGGGCCCTTGATATGTTCTCAGAAAGAGGCAAAACAACCACACATTTCAAGTCACCTACTGTCTAGTTTGTGTGGTATTTGCTCCACTGACAAGATGTACATTTTTATGCCTCAGTAGTCTTCCGCAAGGGACCCACTGCATGCAACTTGCCAACACAATATTTGGCTGAAAACTGGTTGACATGGGTCTGAATTTAGTGACTGCTGCGATTCCTGTTGTGTTTGAGACTGACTGTCAATGGCAACTTACAACATTCATCTATATGACTAATTACGAGTTAGGATCTTAATGTGTCCACTTTTATTATTATGCCACATTATGTGGTTGCAAGTGATACAACATTCCTTGTAGACAAGCTGGATAGTCTTCACTGATGCACCAACAAATTGGGCAACTTAATTCACTGGCACATCCAAAGATAATAGGTCTAATCTGTGGTTGCAATCCATTGTACTACACTGGCTCCTTATAATCGACTGGCACATACACACCTCTTCAATGATGTGGCTTATGTCAGCAGTGAAGGCTCAGATAACTGGCAGGTATCAGTTCCACTCCATCTACAGCACTTCAAAGGGGCCTGTGTGCTCTTTTAAGATGGTGAACTTATAAGGCTGTTTACACAATTTTTTAAGTACACTCTAAGGAAAGAAGAAAGTTGCACCACACAGGAATTATCCAAAGGGTTGAAATGAGTAAATGTGCTGTTCATGTGCAGAGAAACAAATGATTACAATTTCAGACGACTTGGATGAGTTATTCATCTGGAAGAGCATCACAAGCTGAGGGAGTCATTAATGCATTGACAACCTGTAGCCCATATGCAAGCAGTAATTCGGTTTGATACAGTTGTTGGATGTGCTCCGGGGGGATATCATGCCAAATTCTGTCTAAATTGTGGACTGGAGCATTGAAATACCTATATGTTTGGAGGGCCCTGCCCATAGCACTACATTCTCAATTGGGCACGGGAGGTCTCGGAAAGCATAAAGACGAGCAGTAGAAGCTCTTCTCATATGCAGGTAGGCATATCTGACTGAAATGTTAACTCAACATCGTACACAATGAAGGGCAATAAAACGGGGTGTAGCACATTGTTGACATAGCACTGTGGATGAAAACTGAAGGGATCTTGCTACGAAACTAATGGCACCCCAGACGATTGCTCTCGATTATCGGGTCATCTCCATGCACGTCTTTGGACTGGAATCTCAATGACGGGAGTGGATTGGACTGAGACCAATTGCCAGCAAAGACATGTCTGGAGCTGCTTTGGACAGCAGTGTGATACCAACCTGACTATTGCCTGATAACCAGGAGTGATTGACTGGGATTCCATTTGTATTTTGTAGAAGGACCTCGTTTTGGTTTTCATCTGTGGCTTTCTTACAGAATGACAGTACGCAACAATGTTCCAAGTCAGTGCCCGCCAAACGCTGCACAGTGTGCATACGTGCGGAAGTGCTGCGCACGTGTGCGACAGCGACATCTGTTATTAGACGTGTGTCCTAAATGAACGGCGGCGGCTCCTCTTCCCTGTTTATGTGCTACAAGCAAGAGTGTGACATACCCAGTCTCGTTTACCCCTGGTGACCGTAACTTTGACAGAGAAGTACTGAGAAATGGCAGGTACTGTGAAAAAGCAAAGAACGGAAGATCTATGTTCTCAGTCGTTTCGATCAAGCATCAGTGATGAAAATCTCCCGCGACTGCTTGCGTTTGTCAATGAGCCGTGCCTTTGTGCCCGATATTAACTATATCATTTCTCATGGCCAGTGATAAACGTGTTTGGATTTATTCCTTTCATAATTAAAAATTATTGTTTACTAACTGTGCATTATTGCCTCATTCTGCTCCATGTTACATTATTATCAGGAAAATTGGTCATTAAACCGATTGTTGTATAATTACATTTAGTTTTTTTTTTTTTTTTTTTAATGTGTGAAGGGCTACGCTCAGCTGCAGTCGATAAAACATAACATTCATCTAATTGTCGGTTATTATGCAGATTTCAGACGGAACTGGTGAAACATATAGCAATAATGGTACAGGTCATCATCGAGAGGTCTGCGGTTATCATTCTGTTCAGCGGTCAGTGAGACAGAAATTATGTGGGTGTAACTGAGGGCACCGAGAATTAGTTACAGGAAACCTTGCATTGGTTTAATGTTATTTGAAACCATGACTAAGGTTTGTTGGAAGTCGCTAAGTGCTCTCTGTCTTAAATACTAGATCAAAAACATTACGCATATTTACGTGCCATCAGTCAAGCTGCCTTAATAAAAACCCACGGTTGTTAATTGTATTACTTGTATTACTGGGTTAAACTGTTAACATAAAAGTAGACGTCTCAGTGAGTAGACTGTGAGAGTATTTTAAATGTTTAATACGCGAAATACCTTCCCACGGTTGGTTTGCAAGCTGTGGAAAGAGCACTAGAATGCGCCGGTACAGAGTATCTCAGCAAATGGATAAAGCGACATCTGTGGATAGAAACATGCACTACATGAACGCTGACGGCTGCGGCGTGCACGCTGTGACCCGCAAGTTGCACATGTGCAGGAGCACCGCACGCGTGCAGAATTTCTGGCCGGCCCTGTTCTAAGTACCATTCTGTTGCCTTTCATAGCAAGCCATCCTTGTGAGGAGTGGCCCCTTATATTGCCCCGGTGTATCGGGAGAGTGACTCACGCCTGTACAGTGACAGATGGTCTGAAACAGTTCAGTCGGGTAAGTAGTTCTAATTTTCAGCCACCAGAGTCCAGTAGTGCACAGACTTTCAAGAAACAGGTCAAGAGAATGTTTTTGGGAATTTTCCTGTTTATTTCTTGATGGCTCTTTTGTTTGTTTATGTTTGTACAGTTTTGTATAAGCTTATAGTAAATATGTAGATCGTTGTTCTACTGATGTACACTGTACAGTGGGGAGTTTAGTATCATAATATGTTAAGTAAGTTTATGGTGAAAGGAAAGCCAATTTGAGTGCAAATGTAAATAGTTTATACTTTACATTGTTAACAAAGTACAGTTTGAAAGTGTGTTATTTGTTAGTCATGAAAAGTGCAGACTAACGTGGGAGAATAATGTTTTTCTATTAGCCTTAAAGAAAACTGACCAATCAGAAAGTTCCATAGTATTCTTCGTGTATCTTTTCTCTTGGATATATAGAATGATTACAGCAGTGTAAGGATTCAGAGCCCTGCCTTTCAATGGTATGGTCACATGTAGTATGAGCTGCAAAGGAAGTTATAATTTGCCAGTTTTTGTTGTGCTACATGTTTCGAAAGTGTAGGCATATTTATTCTGGTGTGTTTTTTAGAAAGTTTGATTTTCTAAGTAACTTTGTGTATGAGAAAAGACAGTAATTCCATGTGGCAGATTGGTGACTAAAATCGTCAGTGCATTGCACACTGATAATCTTAATAGCATGGTGCGCATTTCCATTTAAGAACAATCCATGCTTAGTAGCTCTTCAGATTTCAGGAAATATGTTAACATAAACGTACTAACGTAAATGAAAGGATCTGTGCATGACAATGTTAAGATTAGCACGGGCTTGGCAGTGAACGTCTACATTATCAATGTACAGAATTTAAAAAAGTTTTTCCAGTATTTCAACATTTCATTCAAAATTAAGATCTTTTCCTGATTCTTAAAACAGTTACATTGTATGCAGCCTGGTGCGAGTTGCAGTACGTTAGGTTTCTGCTCGGATTTCCTGCCGGCAAACTGCTGCAACTAGTTGACTGGTGGCTCAGTTTCTTTTTACCAGCACCTACCTAACTTGGCTTACATTTCAACAATATAATGCCTGCCTGTACATGGTGAGAATTTCTAGTGCTTCTTTCATGCATTCCAAACTCTACCTTGGCCAGCAAGGTCACTGAATTCCTCTCCAACTGAGAATGTTTGGAGCATCATGGGCTGGAGCCTCCAACTAGCTTGGGATTTTCACAAGATAATACACCAACTGGACAGAATTTGCCACAATATCCCTCAGGAGAAGTCTGTCAATCAATACCAAGCTGAATAATTGCTTGCATAAAGGCTGGAGGTGGAACAATGTGTGAAGCTCTTTCTGTGGAATAAATAATCCAGTTTTTCTGAGAACGTAATGATTTGTTTGTCCGTACTTGTACATCACTCCTACTGGTTTCCATCCCATTCAGAAAATTCCTTTGCAGTGCCTTTTTTATGTCTTAGAGTGTACAAAATGCATCTGAACATTTGGTGAATTGTCTCGGAAAGAAACAAGAGTTATAAACAAAATGCTTTTACCGGCCTTCAGAGTAATCACCATTACCTACAACAGACTTCTGACCTCAGTTGTCAAGCTGTAGGAAATGGCCAGCCAACACTTCTCGTGGAATCACTTAAAGCACCATGGGCACACAATGCTGGATGTCTGCATCATTGCCGGAGATGATACCTGATGTTGTCAGTACTATCCACAGACCTTGCAGCAGTAAGTGATGTGGTGTTCATTGTCTTCCCAACATCCCACAGGTAGAAATTCATCATGGATCAAGCCCTTTCCATCAAAAATTCTGATTGATATGTCTTAATCCCAGAGTTTTTTGTCAAACTTCTTTTGGGAGGCAGGGAAGATGATGAACACTGTTGCTTGATGGGCTGTGGATTGTACGGGTGGCTCCGCCTCTCATCTATAATAGCGCAGATATCCAACAATGCATGACAACTGTGTGTTCAGTGACTCCACAAGAATTGTTTGCAGACAGTTTCCAATAGCTAGCTTTACAACAAATGTCAGAAGTGTTTTGTAGCTAATGGTGATTACTTTGTAACTTATGTTCCCTTCATTTTCTGAGAACATTCACCAAACTTTCCAGATACACCTTGTACAAGAAGCAATAGACACATTGCTCTCTTACATATACCATCAAGTAACATGTGCATGTAGATAAGTCACATTTTGTCCAAAGAATGTGTTGCTGAGAACTGAACAGGCATGTAGAACAGGTTGAATATGGGTTAGCTTTGAGGTAACAGTCATTGTTGTCTCCCAGTGTTGGCATATTAGTTGGGAGAGAATAATCCCATGTGAGGAGGATTGACGAAAGAGCATTTAAAAGGCACATTGTAAGATATGTGAGGAGGGGAGGCAAATAACCTAGAGCAGCATCTATCGACCCTCTTCACTGAGTGGTCAGCACATCTGACTGCCATGCAGTCGAGCCTGGGTTCATTTCCCAGCCATGTCAGACATTCTCTCTGCTCAGGGAGTGGGTGATATGTTGTCCTTATCATTGATTCATCATCGCCAGCATGAAAGTCACCCACCATGGTGTCAAAAGAAAAGACCAGCAAATTGTCAGCCAAACTTACCCAGCAAGTGACTCCTAGGTATCAATGTCCATACGATCACTTCATTCCACCTAGGGCAATAGAAAGGGAAACATACCAAAGAGGGAGCAATAGCCAAGTATGCTAAATGTGATGGGCTATAAACAAACAAGGATACTTTTTCAAAATTTAAAAGCTTTTGTCCAGATTGGTCACCAAAGTCTGAACATTATGGCCTTTCCTCAGAAACATAAAGTGATCAGAAGTCCAAAGTAGAAACTGGAATGATATCTTATCAGTGTACTATCAGATATGAGGCTCCTCTGAGATTGTTGATGGGGGTTTTTCATTTTCTCCTACATAAAGGGTGAAATGAACTCCACTGAAAAAATTCAGTTGTTGGTTCAAGGATGTTTTATGAGTATTTTGGTACAATGGACCCTTGATCTCCTGTGGCTCACTCCAGAGTAATAATGTAATTATGTTTTATTTAGTTTGGTACCTTCGTTTCTTCTGAAAATACACTGTACAGACATGTTAATGTGACTACCTGTCAAAATCTAGAATAACCTCTTTTTCCGGTGCACACCATTGCGAGACATGCAGGAAGAGATTCAATGAAATGATCATATGGCGGACCCCATCTGGGCTTGATCAGTTGCCTACTGCAATTCTTTTCATTTTATGCTGCTTTTGAGACTTGCTTGTTGATGACAAGAACAACACAACGCCCACTCTCCGAGGAGACAAAAATCCTGTATCCAGCTGGGAATCAAACTGCCCCCCACGTGGCTGTGAGGTTCTGTATTAACAGGGGTGTGGAGCCACGATGATTTCATTGCCAAGTCCAGCTGTTCTGGGTTTTTCGTGTGAGGATCCACGGAGAATAAAGCCTGGCAGACGGGTTCCCACAGATTCTCAATTGGTTTAAATCCAAGGACTTCGGTGGCTAGGGGCATATGATAAACTCATCCTGTTGCTGTTTGAACCACACATGTACACTGCAAGCTGTGTTGAATTGTATTGCTGGTAGACGTCACCACGCTGAATAAAAACAAACTGTGTGTATGGGTGGATGCGGCCCTCGAGGACGGGTGCATACATCTGTTGATCCATTGTCCCTCCCAGAATAACATCACCACTCAGGGAATGCCACAGACTTCCTCCCCTGGCGTGCCCCCTTCTGACAGCTGTTGCAGTGTGTTTTGCTTTCAGACATTTAAAAACGTGCACGCCAATGGCCATCTGTCGTTTGAA
Organism: Schistocerca nitens; assembly: GCF_023898315.1. Classification (NCBI taxonomy): domain Eukaryota; kingdom Metazoa; phylum Arthropoda; class Insecta; order Orthoptera; family Acrididae; genus Schistocerca; species Schistocerca nitens. Next base: position 61,129,926 of record NC_064625.1, read on the forward strand.
AAGCCTCTCGGTTCATCTGGGTGGTCAGTTGTTCAACAGCTGCATGTCTCTGCAGCTGACATTTACCCCTGTCATCTATGGCCCACGACTGCACCACAGTAGCCTCAGCACCGATTCTGAATAGCACCATTTTGCTGTGCACAGTATACTTTAACCACACTGACATACAAACAGTTTACAGACTTAGTCATTCCAAAATGCTTCCACCCTTTCCCCAAAAGCCAATGACCTTGCACATTTCGAAATCATTTTGTCTCCTACTTACAGTGACAGCTGCACTGTTTTCTGTGGCTCCCAACACGCTTTACATACCCTTCACTGATAGTGGTGCCGTCTGTCATCTGCGAGTGGTTACTGCATGTCGAGTTTTGGTCACATTAATGTGATGGACCAGACCGTGTATCTACACAATAAAGAAAAAACCCAGTGTAGGAGAGTCCTACAATTATCCACCCAATAATGTAGGTCCAGCCAAGACTGTCAGACTCAACAAAGCCTCTGGCCGAGATTGTCCACTCAGCTCCAGACCGTAGGAGCCCAGTCAACTCTGGAAACTATACTGCACATCATGAGCTGTGCTTGCACTCCATATGTGAGGCTAGCAGCCTCCACCAGTCATCTGTACGAACTGAGGATGACCTCGGAACCCTCGCAAAAGGCATTGTCGGAACTGATGCCACTCCTCGCAGATGACTGCACCCTACAAGCTCGATAGCCACAGGCAAAGCTGCCACATCTCGTATGAGGCTCCCTGACAGACATACCGAGTGCATATTGGCTATCTTTCTGGCTCTGAACAATATTTCCCTATCTCCCTGATGTGTCCAACACTAGTGGTCCCAATAACTAGTAAACCCGTCTCCCTGTGTGCTCGCTCAGATGCCGTCCGAGGAGTGACTCACAGACGAATGGGCGAGGCCAGACAACCGGCCTCCACATTGGTGGTCCACATGCCTAACCGAGCAGTGTAGTTAGTCGTTCAAGAGAAATGATGACTGTGCTACACGCTGCCTGAATTTACACTTTAAAGTAACAAAAATGTGAGACTAGACCTCTTAAATAGAAGAAAACTCATGGAATTTAAGAATTAATCTATGAAGAAAACAGAAAAATCTAAAGACATAACTAGCTGTTCCCCTCATCTTTCACAGGTGACATCTGGAACCTGTATGTAACTCACCTTCACTTGTTTCTTGGTGAAGATGAGATTTAAAAAAGATTGTGCACTGGGTTGATCTATATTTATTTTTGTCATTATGAAATTTTGAACTTTATTTACAAGTCAGTCAGTGCCCCATTGTGAATTTACAGAAAAGCTGAATAATACAGTAATAGTGAGCATTAGCTGAAGTTTAGATATATTAGGAACCTGTTAATACTATCAGTCTTTTAGCCTCCTTCTTTCAGAGAGTCTTAGTACATATGATGGGCCACAAGCAAACTTTTATAACAACAGCTTAATAATCATATATTTTACCCTCCCATAAAAAATTTTTCTAAATAACAATCAGTACATTTGAGCCATGACTTGAACCTAAAAAAAAAAAGAAAAAAAAATCTATGTCAACAGGCCTTGGACATGTAAACAGTGATGGTACTGACTTACAACTGTGTCATCCTCAGCTAACAAAATTCACTGGAGGGGCACAGGGTCATCACACCTCTGTCCCAGCCGTTTTCAGTTTTTGGCACTGGCAATGCTACTTCTCCATCAAGTAGCTCCTCAGTTGGCCTCACAAGGGCTGGGTGCACCCTTATCGAACCTTGCCCACATAGCACAGTACAGAGAGCTTCACTCACAATGTTCCATCAAGATGTGTGTCAGTTAAAATCACACTTGGTTTCTTACAGGGCTCAGAAGTTGGCTGCCAGGCTGGATAACAGACAAAAATTGACATGTCTAATCCCAGAACCATAGTTTTTTCTTACAGTGCCAATGTATTTGATTAAATTGCTTGGTAACAATTGAATAATTCACTTACCAACATTTACAGGCTTTGTGAAAACTGTCTACATCTTTCAACAGAACTTTGCCCACTTTGTCATAGCTCGACGTGAGGAATATCGTAGTCAAAATTTTGTTTTTGCTTCCCATAATAGTATGCCATTAATCACTTAACTTAAACCATATGCTAGTGCATTTGTATGTCATCCTGATCCCAGGTTCTCACCACATATTTCATTCCCTTGAGAATCAGCTAGCAAATCTTCTTACACTCTATTCATGCATGGTACTCTATGAGGGTATGATGTATGACCAGCTGTCTGCCATCCTGAATGGACTCTTCCAAACTATGACCAACAACCACCTACACTGACTCATGTGATGGAATGGGGCATTTACACAACATTTTAAAATATTTCACATTCCAAGCTTAAATTTCAATTGAAACAGGAACTTTCTTTCTGTGGCCATAAAATGATATAGACCTAAGTATGAAGCTATAATAATTGTTACAGGACAATTTTTCAACACTGTCATACAACATACACAAATTCTTGTGACTTCATAGTAGAGGCCCACCTTGAGCTGCATAATTAGTTATGAATGAAGCACGGTACTGATATTAAATGTGTGGGTGATTGTCAGTTTAGAGAGTAATTTAAAACAGATTTGTACATTAGCTGGGAATAAGGGGATGTTTGGAAGCACACTCAGTGACACAGACTGAGCTGAGCACTGGAACAGTCGGGGACCCAGCTGAGCTCGTCTGAAAAGCAGCAGTGAGGGGAAACATTCACTGTGGCAACCTGGCCCAGTAAATATCTTTATGATCCCTAATGGCACCAACATGCAATTGGACAACAGTCGAGACATTCTGTAGTGTTCACTCACACAAATGTTTTACGAGTTGGAGTGAGGAGTAATGTTAGCGAAAGATGCTATTGACTGCCAAATGCAGAAAATCTGGCTTTGGGATGTGTGCCAAGAGATTGCTATCTTACAGGTGAACTCCCAGCTAGGCCTTTGAAATTTTTGAGATGCCACCAAACACATAACTCTTACAAAAACTTTGTTTAAGGATTTAAGACCTATGGACAGTAGTTCATCTCAATGTTTTACAGAGTGACAGAGAGCCCAACAGAGGCAAAAGGAGGCTGCCTCATTGACAGGGGAGAGAGATAGGAATAGCGAGGCACGACTTTTTCCGAGGAGTATAGCAGAAAGGGAAGCACTGGTTACCCAAGTAAAACATAGCGCAGGGAAGGGGAGTTGTGCTCTCTGAGGAGCATTTTTTGTCAGTCAGAGCTTGGAAGATCCAAAGCACAGCCAGTAAAATTAAGCATGTACAGAAAAATATGGCAATTTGAGGTTTCTCTCACACTGAGAAATCAGATCAATCAACAAAATCTCTCCTCACAGATGAACTTCAATTCACAGCTGCTACACTGATGTGTAAGGAGATTTGTCAAATATTTGGCCAACCAACACACAGCCACAGAAGAGGTCTGCTGGTGCTGCCACTGCCACTATGGTGAGACCAGCCGCTACTGAATGGGACCGAGGGAACTTCAAGTTGTCTTATAAATACAATCTCAGAGATTCGTTCTGAATATTTGTATTGCAAAGTCGTGAACACTCTGCTTCTAAAATCCACAAAAGGTATGGCAAATTAGCTCCAATAACTTAATAGCTTCAGTAGTTCTATTCTGTGCTAATAAACCCAACTAATCATAATACATGTTCCACAGTCGTAAAACACTCCTTCCCACCCAAACACACGACCTCTCAAAGCTTCCAGAATGAAATTTTCACTCTGCAGCAAAGTGTGCACTGATATGAAACTTTCTGGCAGATTAAAACCGTGTGCTGTACTGAGACTCTATCTCAGTACCTTTGCCTTTTGTGGGAAAGTGCTCTACCAACTGAGCTACCTAAACATGACTCATGACCCATCCTCACAGATTTACTTCCTCCAGTGCCTCATCTCCTACCATCCAAACTTCACAGAAGCTGTCCTGCAGAACTAGCACTCCTGGAAGAAAGGATATAGCAAAGACATGGCTTGTCACAGCGTGGGGGATGTTTACAGAATGAAATTTTCACTCTGCAGTGGAGTGTGTGCTGATGTGAAACTTCCTGGCAGATTAAAACTGAGACTCGAACTCGGATCCTTTGCCTTTAACAGGCAAGTGCTCTCAAACTTTGTCGCAGTTTGGAGTTACCATGTACACAAAGACATTGCTGCTAATTTTGGCTAACAATAAAAGACAAGCAAAAACTCTTCGTATGTAGCATAACTGTTACAGATTTATTTGCTTGCCTCATCTAGCTGCTCCATTATACTCAGTCCAGCACTTGCTCCATCCAATATATTGTTGATAGAGTAGTTTGTATTAGGAAACCTGCAATACAGTTCTGTGCATGCACATGGATTAGCATTTTACTTAAGTGCCAGTGTACAGCATTTTCCTAAAACTGTGAAAAAGATAATAATGTATCATGTAATAAAAATGTAGGAAAATGTACTGTAGCCTGTTTGATGCATCAGTCACAAGGAACTGGAGTTGAGTAAAATAGTGTCAATAGCAGACTGAGTGTTAACTGTGAAATGGTATATTGAAACTTACTTAACATACTTGTAGATAGAATGTCAGGGACACAGATTATTAATAACAACTTTTTCATTTATGGTCTTGTGGTGGTATGAACTACCAATTTTTTTTTGGTTCCAGCTGTATGGAATTGAATTCTTACAAGCTTTTTTCTGAGTACTCGTAAACCGATGTCAGATGGTAACTGACTCTCATACCAACCATGACCTCATCCACAGCCAGGTCGCCAGCACAATCGTGAAGATGGCTGCAATATAATTGGATAGATAAGATGATCTACTCATCAAGCTGGTGGCAGCTGAAAGTATGTATAAACGATATAGAAATGTGGAAGCTTTCAGAGCCAGTGGCTCTTCCTTCTAGCAGAAGATTCGAAGGGAAAGAAAGAGAACTGAAGGAAGAAGACTGGCAAGACTTAAGAAATAGAGAGAGTTATGGAAAAATTGCCCAAAATCCTAGGTCGGAGGAGACTTACCAGGCAGGATGAGAAGGAAAGACTGATCCTTGTTGCCTGCGCTGGATGAGATTTGAAGACCTGAGAGCTTAACAATGGAGAACATGGTAACCAGCTAGACACAATTTACTGAAAAAAAATATATAATGCGGAGTCAATATGAGCTGAAAGCTAAGTGCATTGTACTTGATAGGCATATATGGTGAGTGGGAAGATGGTGGAGAAGTGTGGGGGGGATAGACAGGCTGCAAAATAAAAGATACAGAAAAATGAAAGGGGAGCAAGGAAAAGGAATAGTTACTGAGAATAAATTCTGAGAACACTATGATGCTATTTTACTTTTTTAAGCTGATATTTCTCATTGATTCAGTAAACAAACCAAACGGATCCCACACTATGTATTTATATGTCCAAAAGTAATAAATAAAGTAGACTGAATATCTGCTTTAGAGTCCAAGGTTGTTGAATAAGTCAGTTTGCTGTCTGCTTGTTTCTATTAAATCATTGTCCGCCCACGGTAGCTGAGTGGTCAGTGTAACATACTGTCAATCTTAAGGTCCCAGGTTTGATCCCCAGCTGGATCAGAGATTTTCTTCGCTCAGGGACTGGGTGTTGTGTTGTCCTGATCATCACCTATTCATCCCCATCCAAGCACAATTCGCCAAAGTGGTGTCAAATTAATTAGTTTGTTTATTTACGTTTTATTTATTTATTTATTTTCATTCTCTCTCTCTCTTTCTTTCACATTCATTCATTTGAAATTCTTCATTAATTTTAGAAAAACGTCTGTCTGTCTCTAATTTGATTGTCTGATCAATTGTCTTTGTCATGGTTTCTAAATCTGTCTCTACTTGTGTGACACACTTCATGATGTCATCATGAGCCGTGACGCACTTTCCAAATTTTGTTGTCACGGTGTCACATGTGCTACTTAACTGTTTGACATTGGTTTCAAGAACATTGATTTTGGTTTCGTTATGTTTTGCTAAAACTGTTAGTTTTGAAAACTAGGTGGCCATTTCATTGATCCTTTTGTTTAAGTCGGTACCAATATTGGTTAATTTAGCGTCATTACCGTCAAGTTTTTTGTTTATTTCCTGAAATTTTTCCGTAAACTGTTTGTCATTGTTCTGTAAACTTGTATTCATCTGCTGAAATTGTTGCATTGATAAATTGTGAGAAATTTACTGTTTGAACATTATCTGCCCCCGGTAAATCGTGAGAATTTACTGCTTGTGATTCAGTTTCCATATCTTGCGTCTCTGTGTTACTGTCGGTTGCTACTGCTAGATTATTTAGGTTCTGTGTTTCATTTACTGTTTCGGCGTTAGTGTTTTGAGCAAGCGTAATTTAATTCTATGCTTCTTCATTGGATACGGAACTTGCAGTAGGCGAACTGTTTATGTTATCCATTCCATTTGCCATACTACAAGTCGTGTACATATCAATAGTAAAAATGTAATACATTTTTTTTTGAAACTTCAGTAAAGTAAACGCGTGAAATATTTTTAAACTTGTCTCTACAGCAAATGAGTATCTACAGTGTTTAGCTTGTATATAAATGTTATTCAAACAATGCATAGAGTTGATCTATTATTGATGATGTATCTACATGCCATGTTATCTCTACTACGCTGTGTATTGGCCATTTTGCAATAATTATTGTCACACTTTGAAAAAAAAAAAAAAGTTCACACTCAGTAGTAAAAAAATCACTTATTTTTCTTTTTTCTTTTTTAACTTTTGCAAAACTTCACTATATATCACGAGTTAATGAAAGATTGTGCCAGAGTCAAATGCGATAGATATGATAAGACTGTCCTACCTTCTCTGTTGTGGTGATTGTTGTCACAGTCTGACCAGATTTTCCATTATGCTTTCTGGATTTAATATTCTTTCCATTCCTTCTTGGTGATTTCTCAGAGTAATGTTTGTGATGAAACATGAAAAAAAAAAAAAAAAAAAAAATATCAGCTTACCAATAATGTCCTGACCAACGTGTCGCCAATGTAAATAATTAAATACATATGTATGTAAATATGATTATTTATGTTTTTTTTATAATTTTTGTTGAACTGAATTGAGATGGATGGAAATATTTAAAAACCAGTGAATGTATTTAAACATAGATAAGGTGGCATCGGACGTATGCTTTGACAATTTCGTCACCGTCAGGAGGAGGTTCGTGGGCCATGTTATTTCTGAGCTAAAATGAGGTAAATACTGAAAATACAGTTTACATATAATGTTGAAATTTTAGGGTCATGGATTAAACAAATAATGAAATCACAATAGCGTTAATCATAACTATAATTACTCAAGTGCACTATGCTACTTACATTGGGAATACAGTATGGATCACTAGTGATATGTTGATTATCCACACAACGGTATCTCATCCGAGTGCAGTGGAAACTTCCTTATATAATTACTAGTATGCGCCCTGCAGTACGCAGTGACTTTTTATAAAATGAAAGAGTTTAAATTAGAGCGACTACTCTAACGTGCTCCCCCAGTGGGTCCGGGGTAAGAATAGGCCCGAGGTATTCCTACCTGTTGTAAGAGGTGACTAAAAGGAGTACCTCCCCCTCAAGGGGGTAGTTTGCGCCTGCATCCAGAGGTGGCCGGTTCAACGATTTACATTTCTGGACATTTTGGTTTTTCACTTATTCTGGCTTCTTCCTTCCTTTGTTTGTTTCCTTTCTTTGTCCTTCTCCCTGTCTCACTGTCTTCCTTACTTTTTACCTTGCCTTTTTGTCCACCCTCTGGTCTCCGCCTCAGCGTTTGAGACAGTATGTCCTTTCTCTCCCTCTCTCCCCTTTTTTCCTATTCTTCTTTCCTCCCCGTGTGTGCCTGAAGGCCAACCCACGCGTTCACACGCATAGCCAATGATGGGGTAATGCACAATTCCCCGCCCTGGGTAGACAAGTAAGGCACCCACGTACTCCCTGGTAAAGGCCAGGCCCAGGGAGAGGTGATTGCCTGAGCTGACACCTTCCGACCATGCCGATTGGTCCCTCCGTCCATCTCTCGGGAGGTGTGACCTGAGGTGTAAACATTCACCTAAGGTGGGAGCACCCTCTGAGAGGGTCCCCACAAGGAAGTAGTGCACCATCTGAGACACTGGCAATCATGGGGTATTCATCCGCAATGGATTTCTCTTCTTCTTCTCTTGTGACTTCTGTCCAAAAGCGGAAACTTGACCAGCCCCAGTGACAAAAGTACTACAGCTTGCCCCAAAGCAGCTCCTAGTTCCTAGATCTGAGGATGGAAAAGACTTTTCATCTGTCAACCCTTTCATTATTCAGAAGGGCATAGATGCCATCGGACCTGTCAAGTCTTGTACCAGGATGCGTAACGGTACATTGTTGTTAGAAACTGAGAGCGCCTTTCAGGCACAAAAACTCCTTCGGGCCACACTCCTGTACACATTCCCTGTCCGGGTGGGGGCTCACCACACTTTGAATTCTTCGCATGGTGTGGTATATACTAGATCACTCAACGGATTGACTGACAAGGAGATTCAGTCTTTCCTTGCTGAGCAGGGTGCGACGGCTGTCCATAGGGTCATGAAAAAGGCCGACAATGACCTTGTACTGACCCGGACACTTTTCTTGACCTTTGATAGTGTTTAGCTGCCATCGCGCATCAAAGCGGGCTATGAGGTTATTTCTGTTCACCCCTATGTCCCGACACCTTCGCGCTGCTACTAGTGTCAGTGTTTTAATCACACCCGCCCGTCTTGTTCTAATGTGGCTAAATGCGTCACTTGTGGCAGGGACACCCATGAGGGTGACTGTCCACCTTCGTCTCCTCGTTGCGTGAACTGTCAGGGTGACCATGCAGCGTCCTCCCGCGACTGTCCCATTTACAAGGATGAATGCTGTATACAGGAAATTCAGGTCAAAGAGGAAGTGTCCACCTCGGCTGCTCACAAGCTATTTGCTAGTAGGAAGCCAACGCTGCTCCCAGCGGGGAAATACAGTACTGTTCTTGCGTCTCCTCGGCCTACCAGGGAGGTGTCAGTGCAGACATGCAACCTGACCTTTAGTGCTATGGTTGTTTGTTCGGCCAGCGCTAAGACTGCCTGGTCAACGTCTCCTCTTCCTCCCGTCACCCCTAAGACACAAGCACCTTCATCAGCGTCTGCCAAGACTAAGACCCAGAAGTCAGATGCATGGGCCTTCAAGAAGGAACCGCCCCATGAGGACTTCCTACTGTTGTGGGCTGGCAGGAGAGCCAACCCGTATGAATAGAGGAAGCCGAAAGCCACGCGTTTAAGCTCACGCATGCTGGCATGAGGTCTGGAACAGGACAAGGAAATTAGAACTTATAAAAACAGACGCAGATGGTGGAATACTTAACTTTAATCCATTAATGTTGAACGTAGCTCTTGTCTGTACATTATTTACAATATCAATAGCAACTGATAATGGCACCTTGCTAGTTCGTAGCAGATGATGTAGCTGAAGGCTATGCTAACTATCGTCTCGGCAAATGAGAACGTATTTTGTCAGTGAACCATCGCTAGCAAAGTCGGTTGTACAACTGGGGCGAGTGCTAGGAAGTCTCTCTAGACCTGCCGTGTGGCGGCGCTCGGTCTGTAATCACTGATAGTGGTGACACGCGGGTCCGACGTATACTAACGGACCGCAGCCGATTTAAAGGCTACCACCTAGCAAGTGTGGTTTCTGGCGCTGACACCACACCTACGTACCCTAAACTCCCAGCCATTGACCGGTACTTCAACTAAACAACCTTCCAAGAAGGCTCATAGGAAGCAAAGTTCTCCTTCTCTGCCATGGTGTGTTTCTTCTCCTGCGCCACCCGGCGGTTGCCGCCACAGGCCGTCATCCATTTCGCCTGGCCGCACCACTGGTAGCTGAACATCTGGCCGTTCACCGGTGGAGGAATCCCCCCTCCTGGCCATCTTAACATGGTGGCCAACGAACCTATTGAAAAAATGGAGGACGACTCTCCACCTATTGATGGTGACAGCAGTGCTCGCTCAAAGCCAGGTCCTCAGTGGCCTTCGAGGTGACCCCTTCTTGCTTCTCCTTTTTCTTTTTCTTCTCATGATGGTACTTCTTCATTGGAATATTTGCGGCATTCGCTCCAACTGCAAGGACTTAAAGTTGCTGCTACACTTGCACTGTCCACTCATAGTAGCTCTCCAGGAAATGAAGCTAATCCCATGTGATCGAATTGACTTGGCACACTATGCCTCTGTGCATTTTGACCTACCCCTGTGGCAGGTATTCTGGCTCATGGAGGGGTTATGTTGCTGGTCTGGAATGGTATCTACTATGATCCCATCACATTGCACACCGATCTGCAGGCATTTGCCATCCGAATTACTCTCCCCTCTTTTGCGTTTTCCATTTGTACCGTTTACACTCCATCGTAACCCGTCTTTCCATCAGTCCCTATGCCAGTTCCAAACTGAACAATCCATAGCCCTCACCCACCTAATCCTTCACCTACACATCAACTCAGCCAATAAACACACCTGGCAACTCCTATCCTTAATAAAAGTCCTCAATCTTTCCTCTCCCACATCCACACTGGATGTTCAGAGCATCCTCCTACAGGTCAACCACAAATTAGAACAGCATGCCACCCTCTACCACAGAAAACTAACCAATCTCCTGGTTTCCCACTTCCGGAAAGGCAAATCACTCACCCTCCACAACCTTTCCAGCAAACCTCAACCTCCTCTCATTGCACACAGACCCAGTCTCTCCCATCTACTCAATCTCCCACTTCCACTCCCCCCAAAACCTCAAAATTCTAATCAACACAATCTGGAACCACAACACCCCAATTCAGTAGTTAACCTTTCCTCCAAACCTCTCTCCCAATCCGAAACCTCTGTCCTATCCAAAGGCCTCGCCTTCAGCCCTACTCCCAGATCCATCCAAACAGCCCTCGTCAAAGATTTACTGTCCTACACTTGTACTCTCTGCTGGAAATATCACTTTGCCAAGAAGAAAAATAATCCTGATCCTACTCCTAATGATCCAGCTCCCCAAGACACTATCCAATTTGAAACCTGCCTGGAAGAGTTCCGTCCTCCGTCACAGCAGGACTCACCTCCTCTTCCTCAAAATCTCCCTCTCCAAACTTTCCAGGAATTTCTCGCTTCCAGCCTTGCCTCTCAGTCCTACTTGAAAAACCTTAATCCTACTCCCGACATCACCACAGCTGAAGCCCAGGCCATCCGTGATCTGAAGGCTGACCGATCCATCATCATTCTTCCGGCAGACAAGGGTTCCACGACCGTGGTACCTGATCGTCGGGAGTATGTGGCTAAGGGACTGTGTCAGCTTTCGGACAGCACTACATACAAAGTTTTCCAAGGTAATCCCATTCCTGACATCCAGGTGGAGCTTCAAGGAATCCTCAGAACCTTAGGACCCCTACAAAACCTCCATCAATCTCCTGACCCCACCAACACCCCACACCCCTACCTTCTACCTACTTCCTAAAATTCACAAACCCAATCATCCCGGCCGCCCTTTTGTAGCTGGTTACCAAGACCCCACAGAAAGTATCTCTGCCTACGTAGATCAACACATTACATGCAGTCTCCCATCCTTCATCAAAGACACCAACAACTTTCTCGAATGCCTGGAAACCTTACCCAATCTGTTACCCCCGGAAACCATCCTTGTAACCATTGATGCCACTTCGTTATACACAAATATCCTGCATGTCCAGGGCTTCGCTGCGATGGAGAACTTCCTTTCATGGCGATCACCTGCCACCCTACCTAAAACCTCTTTCCTCATTACCTTAGCCAGCTTCGTCCTAACTCACAACTTCTTCACTTCCGAAGGCCAGACATGCCAAAAATTAAAGGGAACAGCCATGGGTACCAGGATGGCCCCCTTGGACGCCAACCTATTTATGGGTAACTTAGAGGAAGCCTTCTTGGTTACCCAGGCCTGCCAACCCAAACTTTGGTACAGATTTATTGATGAAATCTTCATGATCTGGACTCACAGTGAAGAAGAACTCCAGAATTTCCTCTCCAACCTCAACTCCTTTGGTTCCATCAGATTCACCTGGTCCTACTCCAAATCCCATGCCACTTTCCTTGACGTCGACCTCCAACTGTCCAATGGGCAGCTTCACACATCTGTCCACATCAAACCCACCAACAAGCAACAGAACCTCCATTATGACAGCTGCCACCCATTCCATATCAAACGGTCCTTTCCCTACAGCCTAGGTCTTCATGGCAAATGAATCTGCTGCAGTCCTGAATCCCTGAACCATTTACACCAACAACCTGAAAGCAGCTTTCGCATCCCGCAACTACCCTCCCAACCTGGTACAGTAGCAAATAACCAGAGCCACTTCCTCATCTCCCCAAAACCCAGAACCTCACACAGAAGAACCCCAAAAGTGCTCCACTTGTGACAGGATACTTTCCAGGACTGGATCAGACTCTGAATGTGGCTCTCCAGCAGGGATACGACTTCCTCAAATCCTGCTCTGAAATGAGAACCATCCTTAATGAAATCCTACCCACTCCTCCAACAGTGTCTTTCCGCCGTCCGCCTAACCTTCATAACCTCTTGGTTCATCCCTATGAAATCCCCAAACCACCTTCCCTACCCTCTGGCTCCTACCCTTGTAACCGTCTGCGGTGTAAAACCTGTCCCATGCACCCTCCCACCACCACCTATTCCAGTCCTGTAACCCGGAAGGTGTACACGATCAAAGGCCGAGCCACGTGTGAAAGCACCCACGTGATTTACCAACTGACCTGCCTACACTGTGAAGCTTTCTATGTGGGAATGACCAGCAACAGACTGTCCATTCCCATGAACGGACACAGGCAGACAGTGTTTGTTGGTAATGAGGATCACCCTGTGGCTAAACATGCCTTGGTGCACGGCCAGCACATCTTGGCACAGTGTTACACCGTCCGGGTTATCTGGATACTTCCCACCAACACCAACCTACCCGAACTCCGGAGATGGGAACTTGCTCTTCAATATATCCTCTCTTCCCTCTACCCACCAGGCCTCAACCTCCGCTAATTTCAAGTTGCTGCCACTAATACTCACCTGTCATTCAATAACATCTTTGCCTCTGTACTTCCGCTTCGACTGACATCTCTGCCCAAACTCTTTTTCTTTAAATATGTCTGCTTGTTTCTGCATATGTGTGGATGGATATGCGTGTGTGTGCGAGTGTATACCCGTCCTTTTTTCCCCATAAGGTAAGTCTTTCCGATCCCGGGATTGGAATGACTCCTTACCTTCTCCCTTAAAACCCACATCCTTTCGTCTTTCCCTCTCCTTCCCTCTTTCCTGATGAGGCAACAGTTTGTTGCGAAAGCTCGAATTTTGTGTGTGTGTCTATCGACCTGCCAGCGCTTTCGTTCGGTAAGTCACATCATCTTTGTTTTTTTTTATATATAATCTGGTGGGCTTTCACTGATGTTGCAGTTGCCTATAACAAAGTAGCAATGCCATAAGACAGTAATGATTTGCAGAATGAGCTTCAGAGAATTGATGAACAGTTGGCAGTTGACCCAGAATGTAAATAAATGTAACATATTGTTCTTACATAGAAAAAAGAAATCCACTATTCTGTAGCCACACTATTGATGAAAAACCACTGGAAATAGTATCTGCCACAAAATATCTAGGAGTAACTATTTAGAGCAACCTTAAGGGGAATGACCACATAAAACAAGTAGTTGGAAAAGCAGAAGCCAAACTTAGATTCATATTAATAATGTTAAGGAAATGTAACTCATCCATGAAGGAAGTGGCTTACAAGGTGCTTGTTTGACTGATTATGAGTATTGTTTATCTGTCTGGGATCCGTACCAGATAGGACTGATAGCATATATAGAGAAGATCCAATGAAGAGTGGCATGTTTCATTACATCATCACCTAGTTGCATGAGAGTGTTATGGAGATGCTCAACAAACTCCATTGGCAGATGTTATGAGAGACACATTGTGCATCACTGAGAGAGATTTACTATTGAAATTTTGAAAGAGCACTTTCCGGGAAGAGTCAGACAACATATTACTTTCTCCCACATACATTTCATGTAATGACCACAAGAAGAAAATTCAAGAAAGCAGAGCCAATGAGAGGCTTCTTTCCAAGTGCTGTTCATGAGTAGAACATGGATGGAGGACTCAGTTAGTGATACAAAGAGTACCCTCCACCATACACCTATATGTGGCTTGTGGAGTATGACGTAAATATAGATGAACACTGTTTGCCCAAGTTATCAGTTACAATGAGTGGGCATAGACAGATGATGTATACTGGCAACAATCAATATCTTCTATCAGAGCATGCTCGACAACATGACAGTTATGACCTCAGTGCCTGTTTCCAGATGTGTGCCTCACACAAGTTTCTCAGAATTCTGCATGTTGGAACTGCCATTACAACATGTGGTTGGTTCTTACCAGCCACCTGGCCTTCATTTGTGCTAGTTTCTGTGATCTCAGCTTTTATTTTCAGTAACTGTGGCTCTTTTTCACTCCCCTTCCGTTTTTCTATATCTTTAATTTTGCAACCTGCCTATTCCCCCACCTCACTGCCCTCTCCAACACCTGTCTAGCATGTATAATGCACTTTACTTTCTGCTCTTATTGACTCTTGTGTGATTTATTTTTCAGTAATCTCTATCTTGCTTAGTACCCTATTCTCCATCATCCCATCCTTAAAGTCTCCCATGACCCTAGGTTCGGAGCAACTTTTCCATAACTCTCACTGTTTCCTAAATCTCACCCACCTTCTTCCTTCATCACTCTACCTTTCCCTTCAGTCCTCCTGCCGGAAGAAGGAGCCTATGGCTCCAAATGCTTGTGTATTTCCATGATCCTTGTATGTGTTTTCTCCAGTCAACACTTGGCAAGTAGATCTTGTATCTATCCAGTAATATTTTCAAACATTGGTTATTTTTGTTGACATGTTATCCCTACAGAATAGATTGGGAAGCTTGCATTTTTTTGAAATTCTGTGGTTGGAGAATATTTGTCAGTTCCTGAAGACGCAAACTGTTCTACCGGTCTTCAGGTCGCCATGGAATATAACTATTTAATATGCTATCAGTGATGAGGTCATCAGAGACTGGGGATGAGATCATATTGGGAAAGGAAGGAAAGAGAAATTGAGTGTATCCTTTCTAAGTAACAACCCAGGCAATCACTGTAAGCAGTGGAAATAATGGGAAACCTAAATCTGGAAGCCCAAAGAGTTTGGGCCACCATTGGCCTGAAGATTTATTTAGGTAGTTACATTTTATTTGCATAGAGCCAGCAGAATGATGGATTTTGTAAATGTCATAAATAATAATATGACAGTAATTACATTAACAAAATATTTTAACAGAATCTTCCATCGGTTCTTGGTAAAACAACATTATAATAAATGAAAAGCACCAGTTTGTTTTTGCTCTACAACGTTACTTTTATTGTGTTAACCGGTTTTCGGCTTACAAGGCGATCTTCAGACATTTACTGCGTATTGTCACAAAAGAAGTTACGATGTTTGCAAACAACATTGAAAGAGAAGCAACATCTTTGACAGTGTGGTGGTAGTGCATTGAAGACTGGGAAGTAAATAGATAAAAATGGACTAAACAGGAAAAACTTTAACACAAAATAGGAACAGCATGCCTACATAACAGTTTCTATTAATAAACGAAACTAATAAAATAAAATTAGTGCTTGAGAAGGCTACATCAGGAGGTATAATAAATGGAGAGTGATACACAAACCTATTAAAAGAAGAAACAATCATCAGCATGTTATACCCTTATAATCCTATCATCAGTGTCTAACATGCAGTGTCTTTTAGTTACATATTATTCATATGTTCTCTCAGTTCTTAGCTATGGCCTTCTGTTTTGGTGAACAAATGCACAGAATATGAATGCAGTTTTCAAACTCGAGAAAAGAGCCATAAGAACAATAACCAAAAATGCTAGTCAAGCTCATTGTATTGATCTGCTCCATGTGAATACATTGCCAGTCAGTTGTACACATCAAAAATAACATTGGTAATTACTGCACAAACAGCTCTGTCCATGACCATGCAACAAGATATAGACTCAACTTACATTTACCAAGAAAAAATAAACATAAAACTCAAAACAGCATTTTCTACCACGGAATAAAACTATACAATAAATTACCAAAAGAGATTAAATAAATTGCCAAAATACACTTATTTAAAAAGGCAGCTAAAAATTACCTGTTATGCAATACATTTTATACATTGAAGGCTTACTTAGATAAAACAAAGTAGGGGTTTGATAGAAAATGTTACACAAATAAATAATAATAACACTGCAGGAGTAGATTTAATGATTGTCTCTAACTAGAATTCTGTAAATATATGTGTATACAAATTAGCTTATTTTAAATTGATATAAACTTATAAATACTTTGCCATGTCCTATATCCTTGTAAAAAGAGATCTACAGATGAATAAAGATACTACTAATACTAATGTATCTACTGAATACATAAAGAATATATCAATAAGGTAAACAGAAATAAATAGATGCAGGAAAATGGAGGCATTTGAGTGGACATACTGTAAATGCAACCTTTGAGAATGTGGCGGTACAGCACTTTGACATTAACATTATATTCAAAACTGTGTCTATGTAACAGTTTGCATTAAATAAATGAACCAAATAAAATATAAACAATATTTGGTGAGACAACTACAAGAGCTGTTAAACATGGACAGTAATACAAGTACCAGTTAAGAGAAAGCCTTAACAATTGAAACAACAGTCTAGTCTCAAATTTCCAAAAATGCTGAAACAATTAATCCTTTATCTCTGACCAAGAAACCAAATTCCA
This sequence comes from Schistocerca nitens, assembly GCF_023898315.1. NCBI lineage: Eukaryota > Metazoa > Arthropoda > Insecta > Orthoptera > Acrididae > Schistocerca > Schistocerca nitens. The sequence goes on from NC_064625.1 coordinate 61,146,798, forward strand.
ATTTTTGTAAGTCTAGTTTCAAAATTGGCTTAATAGGAACAATTTTGAAAAAATCTTTCATCCCATATTTCACCCCCTTGATGTTGGTATTTCAAAAAATCCCTTCTTAAATGACACCGGCAATATAAGATCCACACCTCCAAATTTCAAGTTTCTATCCTATCTATCACTGGACTGGGCAATGATGAGGCAGTCAGTCAGGGCATTATATATACAGATTGTGTTTGGATGTTTCACCATCATGTCTTATGCTAAATGGTTCATGTTCATCATCTTTGAACTTAAATTCATTCTCTGATTAGTTCTCAGAAAGCTTTACTTTTATTATCAGACTGCTAATCTTAGGAAATGGAATAGCAACAAAACAATAGAGCAATTTCAGTTTTAGAAGTTTTCTTTGCCTCATTTCATTTCTCCTTCATAAGCTGTACAGCATTAGCTTTATAAAGTAGGTTTAGATGTATATTTGACTAAGCCTAATCAGACTTGGGGGAGTTTCATTCTAGGATTACTTCCATTTTGGTAATGTTTAAGTACCTGAAGGGTTTCTCTGACAACAGTGGCAATAGTCATAATGTCTCATCAGGGTTTCATAGAACTTATTCCATTTGTCATCAGTTCCTTACACCTGGTACACAGAACCTCATTTCTCCTCTGATTGTATTTAAAGGCATTACTATTCAATCTATTTGGAGTTAATTTCAGCAGAACATCCTTTGTTATTTTTCTATGGCTGAATTTATGTACTCTACCACATGACAAAAGTGATGAAAATAATTTAAAGCTAGGCTACCTGACCTATAAAATTCCTGGTGGTTATAGAATAATCCATTTTAGTGGAGTATTTGTCATTTACTCTAGTACCTGATGCAACAGGAAGCTGAGGCTTCATTGCAGTTAACAAAAATATTGACTCTACTGATACTGAATTCGAATGTGACAGTGAATTTACCTGGTCGTGTCTAACAGGTCTAGATGAAATCAAGTTAATTGTTGCATGTTTTTACTGGTTACCCAATTTCATTGTGACAGTTCTACAGTCATTCAAGAAAGTCTTCAGTCGGAAGCACCTAAATACCCAGATTATACAATATTAGTTTTAGGTGTCTTTAACCTACTGAGTATGGACTGGTACATACAGATTCATTGCAGGGGTACAGACAGACAATCTTGCAAAGTACTTTTGAACATATTTTCCAAAAACTGTCTTGAGCAGCTAATTCAACAGTCCACATGCTATAGGAATATTTTAGACCTTGTAGCTACAAACAGGTGTGGCTCTATTGATGGCATCACTATAGTGTCAGGGATTAATGATTATGATGTCATCTTAGTAACTATGGTTACTAAATGAATCAATCAAGAAAGCTTGGAGAGTGTTTCTGCTAGAAACAGCAGATACACTTTGTGATCAAAAGTGTCAGGACACCCCCAAAATTATGCATTTTTCATATTAGGTGCATTGTGTTGCCACCTTCTGCCAAGTACTCCATAGCAGCAACCTCAGTAGTCATTAGAGATCGTGAGAGAGCGGAATGTCGCTCTGCGGAACTCACAGACTTCGAACATGGTCAGGTGATTGGGTGTCACTTGTGTCAGACATCTTTATGCAAGATTTTCACACTCCTAAACATACCTAGGACCACTGTTTTCAATCTGATAGTGAAGTGGAAACAGCACAAAAGTGTACAGGCCGACATCGTCTATTGACTGACAGAGACCACTGACAGTTTAAGAGAGTCACAGTGTGTTGTAGGCCATCACATAGGTATTCCAAACTGCATCTGGATCCACTGCAGGTACTATGACAGGTTGGAGGTGAGAAAACTTCGATTTCATGGTTGAGCGGCTGCTCATAAGCCACGCATCACGCCAGTAAATGCCAAACGATGTCTTGCTTGGTGTAAGGAGCGTAATCATTGAAGGGAATGATTAAACAGTGGAAAAACATTGTGCGGAGTGATGAATCATGGTACACAATGTGGTGATCGAATGGGGGGGGGGGGGGGGGGGAATATGGCGAATGCCCAGTGAGTCATCTGCCAGCATGTGCAGTGGCAACAGTAAAATATGGAGGCGACGGTGTTATTGTGTGGTCATGTTTTTTATCGAGTGACCTTGCACCTCTTGTTGTTTTGTGTGGCACTATCACAGCACAGGCTACATTGATGTTTTAAGCACCTTCTTGCTTGCCACTGTTGAAGAGCTATTCAGGGATGGTGATTGCATCTTTCAACATGATTGAGCACCTGTTCATAATGCACTGTCTGTGACAGAGTGGTTACATGACAACAACATCCCTGTAATGGACTGGCCTGCACAGAGTTCTGACCTGAAACCTGTAAAACACCTTTGGGATGCTTTGGAATGCCGACTTCATTCCAGGTCTCACCAACCGACATCAGTACAGCACTCTGTGAAGAATGGGCTGCCATTCCCCAAGAAACCTTTGAGCACCTGGTTGAATGCATGCTTGAGAGATAGGAAGCTGTCATCAAGGGTAAGGATGGCCAACACCATATTGAATTCCAACATTACCGGTGGAGGGCACCACGGACTTGCAACTCATTTTCAGCCAGGTGTCTGGATACTTTTGATCACATAGTGTAAGTAGTTGTTGGCATCCCCACTTAGATAATGAACTGACATCATTTTGTTCCAGTGAGTCGTGGTGCCATTGAGTTAGTAGACTGGAGCCACTGGCTCAAGAGTAGTGTCAACTGTCCCTCGTGCAACCCCATTGTCAATATCTATGAGGAAGAGTGGGTATCTGTGGGTTGTGTCCTTAGAAGGTCTTTGCTTGCTGATATGTACACGGGGTTCACTGGCCTGAGAAGGGAGGCACGAAGTTTCGAGATTGGTGGTAGCATTGCGACAAGAGATGGTCATGAGGTCTGAGCGGCCAAAGCCGTGAGCTATGCAAGGAGGGCCTGCACAGAGTGAAGATACCAGAGTACTTCACCGGGGTCAGCATCAACTACAAGCAGCAGGCTGACATTTTGTCGGTTGGTTATCAACATTAATTTCAGATGACCACTTGTGGTCTGGTTGCCCTCTTCTACCTGGCTTTCATTGGCAGACTCAGTAAGCACAGTGGATCCATGGCACTGCTTGCTGATAAACGGGAGTAACATTCTGTAATCCTTATGGCGATTTGTGTCATTGCCTACCTGCCCTCCTTATTATTTTCCAGTTAAGTGAACTTTTGGGAGAATTTCCCGAAGTACTTCATGACAGGTTGTGAGTCACAGACATCATTTGATACCATATTCATGTTATGGATGATGTGCTGGTTTGCCAGTCACCTTATCTCTTGTCACCTTCTTAAAAGATGGAGTCAGAAGACCATCCACCTCCCCCCTTTTCTTAGTACCTAAAGATCAGGGGCAGGATTTCTGACCTGTGGTTGATCACAGGCTTCTCAATTAAAAGGTGATCTTGAATTTCGTGCCACTCCCTGATCTCCACAGCTGTTTGACCTGGTTTTAGGGAGCCTATTGGTTTACTGTGTTAGATCTTAATCAGGCTTATTACCAGATACCCTTAACAGAGGTCTCTAAGCATCTCATCGCTTTCACCCTGGATTGGAATTTATACGAGTTCATCCGAGTTCCATTTGGTTTGTCAACCAGTGCAGCAGTTTTATCCCATTTATTGGATGAAATTTTAGGTGATTTAAAGTTTAATTGTATCTTCAGTTATTGGGGCAATACAATCATATTCAGTGCCTCCTTTGAAGAGCATTTAGAGCACATCTCACATCTGGAAGGTACTCTCCAGGCTCAGGGATGTGGTTCTGACTGTGAAACCCTTAAAGATAATCTTGGCTAAGCACCAAGTGTCATAGTTGGGTCACTTGGTATCTGGTGATGGAATTATCATTGATCCAGAATGAACTAAGGCATTGAGGAATTTTCCGCAACCACGAAATAAGAGGGAGGTTGCCTGATTTGTAGCAATGACTAATTATTTCCGCAAATTTGTCCCAAACTCTGTGCAACCTTCAGCTCCATTAAATTTGTTACGCAGAAATAATGAGAAATTCATGTGAGCTGAAAGTCAGCAGGCAGCCTTTGAGGGAATCAAAACTGTGATTTCCAACCCACTGGTTTTGGCCATACCTGACTTTAAGAAATGATTTGTGGTCCAGACTGATGTTTGCAATACTGGTATCGCAGCAGTTCTTTTACAGGAAGATCAAGATATCAGGCATCTGTTAGCATTTGCTTCCCGACATCTGGAGGGGCCTGAACTCAATTACTCGGTATATGTGTGTGAAGCATTAGGTGTGTTATTTGCTCTGGAAAAATTTTGGTTCTATCTCAAACATCATGAATTTGATCTAGAAATGGATAATCAGGTCCTTAGTTGGGACCTAGCTTGTCCTAAGAAGACAGAGCGTATTGCAAGATGGGTGGTCCGCATTTTGGCTTTCCATTTTAAGGTTCAGGACATTGAGGGCTCTGATAATCAGTCTGCTGATGCCCTTAGCGGGATGTTCCAATAGCACGAGCTTGATGAGGAAATGCCGGATAGTTACCTAGTATGTACTATCCTTGCTGAGGTACCCAAACTGTTTAATAATTTGTAAACTGAACAAGAATAATACCCATTTTGGGGGGGGGGGGGGCTAAGGAAGCAAATACTAGATGGACAGGAATCCAGTGACTGTTTTCTGAAGAATGGGATTCTGTGTAACTGCAGGGGTAGGTCTGGGGTAGCTAGATTTTATCTCCCTTGACCTTTAGTTATTGTGGTCTTCCGGTACTTTCATGACTTTATAAAACGTTAGAGACAGTCAAGGAGTAGCTGACCTGGCCAACACTTTATAAAAACATTAGAGGTTTAGTCACAGAATGCCGAGATTGTAAGAATGGAAGACCAAGTAACTCCCTGGTGAGGGGATTGCTGCAGTCGAAATGGGAAGAGCATCCACTGGACAAATTGTTTGTTGATTATGTGGGCCAGCTTCCCTGGACAAAAAAAGGCAATCTGTATATTCTCATAGTAGTGGACACCTTCTCCAGGTTCATACCTAGCTGGGGTGAGAGCGCTCTTATCAGCATGTCTCATGGTACTAATACATTTACGTGGTTTGGGCCACTGCAGCCATTGGTTATGGATAACGTTCCTGGATTTCTGGCAAGATTGTTTAGACAATTCTGTTTTGGCAATGGGATAAATCATGTTACCACCACACCTTATTATCCTTAGGGTTCCTTTGCCAAAAGGATTAACTGCAACTTGAAGTCAGCATTGATTATTTACCACCATAAATCACCCAAGAAGTGGGATACAACCTCACCCTGATTAAACTTAGTGTTTAACTCCATGTGGCATGAAGAATCCCATGCCACCCCAGCTAGCCTAATGCTCGCATAGCCCATGAATTCCTGACTCTCCAATTTATGTAAGATATATCAACTTTTACCTCCATCTATCAGTCCGAAGGTACTTAGAGAGCGAAGGGACCAAATATTAGGAATGTTCACGATTGTCAGGCCTGTCACTATAGCAGAAACAAGTGCCCCTTTCAAGGGAAGATAGGGGATCTTGTCTACATCAGAAACATTTCTGGGTGGACTTCCCAGGATAAATGTTTAGAGAAACTTGCCCCACATTTCCTAGGTCCATATTCCATTGTCAAAATTTTAAGCCCAGTCAATGTTTTGGTCAGGAACCCAGAAAAGAGGAAGCTCATACAAGTTCATCTCAGTCAGATTAAAATTTCCAGCAGAGTGAAGGGTTCTTAGATCTGGGGGAAGGCTTGTTCAGATTTGAGAGGGGGATGTTGAGATGTGGCGCCATTGAGTTAGTAGACTGTTCTGTCTGGCACCAGTGGCTCAAGAACTGTATCGACTATCACTCTTGTGGCCCCATTGCCAATATCTGTGAGGAAGAGTGGATATCTGTGGGTTGTGTCCTTAGAAGGTCCTTGAGAGGGGTCTGCTGGCCTGAGAAGGGAGGCACGAAGTTTGCCGATTGCAGTAGCATCACAACAAGAGGTGGCTACAAGGTCCGAGTGGCCGAAACCACAAGCTGCGCAAGGAGGGCCTCTGCAGAGTTGAGATACCAGAGTACTTCACTGGGGTCAGCATTGACTACAAGCAGCAGGCTGACATCCCTTCAGTTGGTTGGCAACAATTGTGTTGGACGACTGCTCGTGGCCTGTCTGCCCTCTTCTACCTGACTTCATTGGCACCACTGTAACGCACCATGGAACTGCTTGCTGATAAAGCAAAGTAACATTCTGTAATCCTCGTGTTGATTTGTGTCATTGCCTACCTGCCCTGCTTATGATTTTCCAGTTTGTACCCGACCCTCAGAGTTTTACTCGGTCAGCTCTTTGGTCATTAATAGAGGCTGTAATATTGTACTAAGATACTAGTTGTCATTTGAAAATTTGTTGCACTATTATATTTCCTTTCCTTTCTGGTTTGTACCCAATCATTAATGTTCTAATGACCAGCTCCTGGCCATAAATACAGCCAGAACAATTATACTAATGCACATGTTGCCATTAAACAAAAGAGGGACCTTCTAGTTAGATTTAGGTGTTAACCAGTTCAGTTCTTTGATTGCATTTACATTTTTAAGTCTTTAGTTATAATCTGAACAACCTGTTGTACTAAGGTGTGTTTGAAAGACCGGATCATTATTGGTGTATTTTAGCTGGATCTTGTGGTTCTGGCAAGTGAGTTCTCTTGTACTAAGTATTCACAAGTGATGTTTTAAGACGTTCCTTCAGAACGGTCTTAATAACTGAAATCAGTTTAACTTTGAAAATATTAACAGCCAACTGCCAACAGGGCATTAGTCAAAATAAGATTGTCAAAAGGGACAGGCTGGGATCCAATCGCACCTTGGCTGTTGATTGAAATTAAAAAGTTGGTTGCATTTAAGTAAGCTTTATCATTGTCATATTGTTTCCTAATCTGTTTAATCTTTAAGCACATATTAACCCAGAACCTTTAGACATTCAGCCTTCAAATTAAAAATTGTGTCATCTGTTTTGAGTACCTTAATCACTCTTGTCATCAATGGTGCTTATATAATTTTCATATGTTGCAGAAAGGCATGTAATAGCAGAGTCTCTGTCCAGTGCAATAGTAAACACTGCCATTTGGCCCAGTAATGTGTGGGCTGCAGGTATGGTTGTAGATTGTTAAATATACAGGTTGTGTGAAAAGTAAGTTACATTTTTGGTTCCTTCCTTCCACATTTTCTTTAATTCTGGTAGGTATCATGTTTCATCCAGTATGATGGATGTAGAGGAATTATAGGAAAATTTTACATGGACTGTATATCATGCTCTGATTAAGTGGATGAAGGACAGAAAATATCCTTTGTGGTTTACCACTGGAATTTGGAACTGAGAAAGTAAAGGCTGTTGTACTCTCAGTAGAAAAGAGAATGAACAAATGATTACAGGAAAACATTAGTAGAGATTCGAGCATCTGTAAAAAGATAAATGTGCAATCCGTACAACTGTCATACCTAAACAAAAGATATTGTTGAGAACACAAGAAAATTCTGGTAGTCTATAGGACTACTAATCAAGTCTTGGGCTTTTATCCAGTCACTCATTGACCAACCTGCATGCAGGTAGAAGACAGCAAAAGGAAAGCTGAAGTTTTAAATTTTGTGTTTAAGAAATCATTCACACAGGACAATCATACAAACATTGATCAGTTGCAAAAACTTCCATATGGGGGACACAGTAATGGTCATCCCTGGCATAACGAAACAACTGAAATATTTGTTTCTAACTAAGTCACAGGTCCAGATGGAATCCTAATTAGCTTTTACAAAGAGTAGTTTATGGCATTGCCCTTTTCTTAGCTTGAATTAATGAATTCTCTCATCCACTGAAAAGTTCCAGGTGCCTGGAAAAAGGCACAGTTGACTCTTGTGTATAAGAAGGAAAAACGAAGGACCCAAAAAATTACAGACCAGTATCATTAACATTCGGTTTCCTGCAAAATTGTAGAACACAATCTGAATTCAAATGCAATAAATTTCCTAGATACTGTGAAACTTATGTCCACAAATCAGCATGGTTTTAGCAAGTATTACTCATGTGAAGCTCAGCTTGCCTTTCTCTCACATGATATACTGCAAACTATAGAAAAAGGGCAACAGGAAGGGTTCCTATCCTCAGATTTCCAAAAAGCATTGGATATTGTGCCCCACTGCAGACTGTTACAGAAGGCATGAGCATAAAGGTTAGGTCTCCAGAAATGAAAGTGGCTCAAAGACTTCTCACGTAGCAGGACCCTGTGTGCTGTCCTTGAGGGCTGGTGTCAGTCAGTGACAAGGATATTGTAAGGAGCGCCCCAGGGAGATGTGAAAGGACTGCTATTTTTTTCTGTATGCTCAAATAATGTGGCAGACAGGGTGAGCAGCAATCTGCAGCCGTTTGTCAATGATGCTGTCACGCACAGGAAACTGTCATCATTGGGTGACTCTAGGAGAATACAAGATATCTTAGACAAGAATTTCTATTTGGTGTGATAAATCTCAGCTAGCTCTAAATGTCTAAAAATGTAAATTAATGTGGATGAGTAGGAAAAGCAAACCAGAAATGCTTGAATAAGTGTTACTAGTGTAATGCTGAAAACATTCGTGTCGATTAAATGTCTAGGCATAATGGTACAAAGCGATGTGAAATGAAACAAGCATGTGAGGACTGTAGAAGGGAAGGTGAATAATTGACTTTTAGTAAAGTATCGTTCAGATGACATAATAGTGAAAGCTGTGGTGTCACCGCCAGACACCACACTTGCTAGGTGGTAGCCTTTAAATCGGCCGCGGTCCATTAGTATAAGTCGGACCCGCGTGTCGCCACTGTCAGTGATTGCAGACCGAGCGCCGCCACACGGCAGGTCTAGAGAGACTTCCTAGCACTCGCCCCAGTTGTACAGCAGACTTTGCCAGAGATGGATCAATGACAAATAGCCTACGCTCTCATTTGCCGAGACAATAGTTAGCTTAGCCTTCAGCTACGACCTAGCAAGGCGCCATTACCAGTTTATATTGAGATTGTAATTATGTATCATCAAGAGCGATGTTCTACAATTATGGATTAAAGTTAAGTATTCCAGAAGCTATGCACTATTTTTGGCTACTATAATTCCTTGTCATTTTCTAGACCTCACGCCAGCCTGCGTGAGCTTAAATGCGTGCCTTTCGGCTTCCTCCAAACTCTGTGAATTGGCTCCTGCCAATTCACAACAAAAGCCATGGTACTATTTGAGTTTTTGGGTCAGATTAAAGGAAGACATAAAGCAATTCAGAGGTGGGCCATTATATTTGTTACTGGTAGGTTCAGTCAACATGCCAGTATTGTGGAGATGCTAAGGGAACTCAAATGGGAAACCCTGGAGGTAAGGAAACATTCTTCTCTAGGAACACTATTGAGAAAATTTAGAGAACTAGCATCTGAGGCTTATTGCAATACAATTCTACTGTCACCAACTTACATTTCATGCAAGGATAATGAAGATTAGATGTGATAAATAAGGATTCTCATGGAAGAATGTAGAAGGTCATTTTCCCCTCGCTCTGTTTGCAAATGGAACAGGAAAGGAAATAAGAAGTAATTGTTCAGGGCATCCTACACCATGCACCATACAGTAGCTTGTGTAGTATTGATGTAGATGCAGATGTATTATATTTAAAAGATTTTGTGAGTTTAATATGTCAGTGAGCTTCAAATTTACTACATTCTTTGGATTTGCATCTATATTAAAATCACCAAATATTTCAACACTGTAAAATCCAGGATGAAATGTAACAGTACTATGAAAATGCTACTAACCATATAGCAGAGATGCTGAGTTGCAGATGTCAAAACAAAGAGACTCACAAAAGGTCTCTGTCAAAAATAGATAACAGACACATACGTGTGCATGGCACACACGCGCCCACACAAAATGCAACTCACACACATGACTGCATCTCAGGCTACTGAAACCACAGAGTGAGAGGGTGAGTGTGTTCCTTTTCAACAAATATTTACTTATTTATGGCCATTGTTTAGAATGATATTGGATGCATCAATATCATTTACAATTACACTTACAGGGCGAATTAGAAACTGAGCACACAAGTTATTTTACAGTAGACTTACTTGTGTAGATACATATAATAATTAATGAAAAGGAAAAACCAAAACTTTATTTCTAATTTAATTTAATAAATATAGGCACTCAACTTTTCTTTCAGCTGCAGTACTTGAGTGTTGACAAAACATAAGAAACTTTTCACATTTACTTGTCATAGATGCCTTATATGTAACACATTTCTGAGGAAAGTGCCATAGTAGAGCGATTTCTTTCCGATTCTTTTGGACTATTCCCAAAGTATTCCTTAAGTTTGTACAGCCAAACTATTGTCTAGAACACTCTTACTTTTGTTTTAAAGACTGGTAATGCTTTTGTATTTTGTACACTGTTTGGTAGCCTGTAGTGTAATAAGCACCCAGCTTTAGCAGGACTTTTATCAGCCAGTTGTAGTCAAGTACCCTTGATGTGATAACAGACTATGTGATAACAAACTTTAACTTTTGTGCTACAAATGTGTACTTCTCTGTTTAGCATTAGTGCACAGTTTGCTTTGACATACATGATAGTTTCACATAAATACATAGATGGAACTGTCAAAATTGTAAATTGTCTGAATTTGATTTTACAAGATTCTCTTGGTGATAGCCTTATATACCAGGTACAGGGATTTCTTCTCATTTCATTCACATATGGAGTGCAGGAAGAATGATTGTTTGGATACCTTCATGTGTGCTGTAATTATTATTAAGAGCCTGCCACTTCCATTTCTTTAGCATCTCTGTGGCACTCTCCCTTGGATTAATGGATTAAACAAGCCTGTGACCATTTGTGCTGCCCTTGCCTGTATATGTTCAATATCCCCTGTTAGTCCTATCTGGTATGGTTCCTACACATTTGAGCAATATTCTAGGATGGGTCACATGAGTGATTTGTAAGCAATCTCCTTTGTAGAGTGAGGGCATTTCCGCAGCATTCTCCAATAAATCAAAGTATGGCACCTGCTTTACCCATGACTCAGCCCACGTTATCATCCCCCTTTAATATCCTCACAAAGTGTAACACCCTGGTATTTGTATAAGTTTGCTGATTCCAACAGTGACTCATTGATATTATAGTTACAGGTTACTATGTTTTTCTCATTTTGTGAAGTGCGCAATTTTACACTAGTGAACATTTACATCAAGTTGAAGAACGCCACTTTCAAATCTTATCAAGATCTAACTGAATATTTATAAAGATTCATTCAGGCAGTACTTCATTATAGATAACTGCATCAACTGGAAAAAGCCTGAGTTTACTTTTAACATTGTCCACAAGGTCATTAATACACATAATTTACTTGTGCATACACCGATCAGCCAGAACAGCACGATCAGCTACCTAATCAGTGGTATGGCCGCCTCCGACAGGGATGACAGTGGCAAAGCATTGTGGTATGGAAGCAATGAGGTCTTGGTAGGTAACTGGCACCACATAAGTTACCTAATTCCCATAAATTCCATAATAGAGCCACCGCCATCTGTTCCTTTGGAAGACAGAGGCTTTGCGCCCTCCCATCAGCGTGATTAAAAAAGTATCACAATTCACCAGACTGAGCAATGCTCTGTCACTGTACTAATTTCCAGTGCCAAAGGTCACATGCCCATTTCAGTTGTAGTTGCCGATATTGTGGCACGTGCACGGGTCATTGGCTGCAGAGGCCCATCTTTAGAAGGGTTTGGTGCACTGTGTATTCAGACATACTTGGATGATTGCTCCATGTCTGGTATCTATATATATGATGCTATCTGTTTGATACAGATATAAGGTGTTCTGCATAGTACTTTTGTCATAATGTCTGCTCAGCTATAAATCTCAGGTGACGTAGGACGTTCGAACGGAAAATTTGTAATGATGAAGAAAGTAGGTTAGGTGCTGTTCAATGTTGCAGCAAGCCAATGCTTTTCACTAATGTGTACTTAATGAAAACCAGTCCAATATTATGTTATTGTGTTATTTGTATTCTGACAGTCATAAACAATTGGAATGTAAGGTGCAGCACAAGGCAAATCTATGATGTTTCAAAGATTAGGTATTTGTCTGCAGCCCATGCGGATTTGTATTCATGGTATAGCTATTGTTTCTGCAGACGTCTACTTTCAACTGAAGTCTAGTTAATTTATTATTTTATAACTGATGAGAAAATATATATGTGGTGTCACCGCTAGACACCACACTTGCTAGGTGGTAACTTAAATCGGCCGCGGTCCTGTAGTACATGTCGGACCCGCGTGTCGCCACTGTGTATTCGCAAACGTAGCGCCACCACAGGGCAGGTCACAAGACACGGACTTGACCTCGCCCCAGTTGTACGGACGACATAGCTTGCGACTAGACCTACCAAGTATTCCTCTCATTTGCCGAGAGACAGATTAAATAGCCTTCAGCTAGTCCATCGCTACTACCTAGCAAGGCGCCATGTGTATCATTGCTAATTGCTTACTACTATGCAAGAGATGTATTTCAACAAGAAGAACATCATTAAAAGTTAAGTAGATGACAATCTCTCTTCTTTTCTTTATAGTTTTTCATCCAGTCTCCTGTTTCAGAATTTACGCCCGTCTGCGTTAGTTTCGCGTGCACCTAGCCACTCATTGTGTCGAGACCTTAGGGAATCGACACAACAATATACATATAGATCAAACCTTTAGGATGGCTGAACTATCCATTTTGTTCCATTTTGTTCCATTTTTTTTTTTTTTTTTTTTTTACTCATTCATATGTAACTAGTGGTACTTCACCCTTTAAATTAATCTGTCAGAATTTACCTTTATCTGTGCCCAGTTTTATTTACTGTCTGATGTGATGTTGCTACATCATGTCTAGTGTGGTGATGATCAACGAGATGACTGTCAACTGGTTATTGAGCAGTATACATTCTGGAAGTACCCTGTGGGTACTTAACTTACCAGTATAAACCTGATTCTACAGTGGCATCTGGACATGGTGGCTCTCAGTCTCTACAAAAAATAAAATAAAATAAAATAAATAAATAATTGGGATGATGACTTTCTAGCTACGAGAGAAGGTGCCTTTGACAATTATTGTGGGCAAATTCCTCTGTCCATCCTTGTGGTTTCCTGACCTTAAATGTGAACTGCTTTCTTGTGGTGTACAGCATACACCAGCAGTTATTAACAACAATATCTTGACTTAATTAATTCCATCACTCTGCTAACAACTGTTTATTTATACGTACTGGAGCTTGAAAAAATATACATCTTTTACCTTTGCCTTATATATAATTTTGTAACACTATAAACACATGAAATATGTCCTTGAATTTGAAATAGCACTTCATATATGCTTTGTCTATTGTAAGGAGAACATGACACTCAGCCAAGATTTTAGGAACCTAAACTTTTGTATCTCAGACTTGCCTGCTGCTTAATTTTGAAAATGTGACATAAAAAAAAAATTATTTTCATACTTGACTTTACGGTGTTTAGCAAACATATTGATGCATGACAAAGTACTTCTTATAATATGAACATTTTACATTTGTATGATCTGCCCAACGAGTCAGTTAGTTGACTTTGTTTATTGATTGTTATGGGATATGTTGTAATTCGATGCATTTGGCTACATTATTTCTATATTTTCATGTTTATGTGGTAATTTTTGTTTGAGCAGCAGCAGATATCAGAGGAACAGAGTAATTCTGTACCTCTCTTTATTATTTTCATGTTTATGTCTCAGGTATGTCAGAGGTTTCAATGTTTCATGTTTATGTAAGATCAAACCCAGATATTAGAGGGGCTGCTTGTAAGTCAGTTGGTAGTATCTAGCATTTGTTACTTGAATTAACCAATACAGCATTATATATGTCATTTTCTCTGTCCTGCAGAATGCTAATTGTTCACCCTTTGTTGATTAGTCAGTAGGGAGTGTTGGGGTTAATATTAGAGGACTGGGAAGGTGAAGCTGTGGCAAGTCCATTCTGCAGGGAATGCCAAACACTCTTCTCTCTCCAGCGCCACAGCGAAGTTCTGGAACAGTGGGGGTCCTGGATAGGGGGGTGTCCTGTCTTTGGGGTCTGTCATCTTTTCTTCTTCAACTCCAACACTCTGAATCTTCTATTTAATTTCTTACTTCTCATCAGAGTACCAAGCTCTCCTTCCCTCTGTCAACATGCATATGCCTCTATTGCTGAGATCCTTCTAGCTTACCGTGTCAACACTTGCCATTGTTGACAAAAGCCTATTTTACAGGAGGATCTGGGAAACAAGCTAGTATTTCTGCACTCTTGAAGATACTTGGTCAGGCATGTCATCTTGTAAAGCAGTCTGCATACTGCACACTTCAAGATTCTCTATGAAGCAGTCTGCATACTGCAAATATCAAGACTATTTACATTTATGTAAAGTACAGAGATTAGTGCATTTACACTTAAGAATTTTTACTAGCTTTGAAACTCTAAGTTACATATTAGCTCATATAGTTAAGAAAGAACTTGTTCTTTCCTTCTGCTATTGAGTAATAATTTTGTATTATGCTTCATATTAATTTACATAGTTAATCAAATAGTGGATTTATTTCAGACCATAAGTAAAATTTGTTTCTCCATGTGTCAGAAAAGGTTTTGTTCAACTTTCAGTTTCACAAATCCTTTTGGGTTTGTTGAAACATAACAGACTCACTTAAAACATGCATTCTCCAGATGAATGAAGAAGTACACATGCATACAAAAAAATACGTAACTCATCTAGAAAAAATTATAACTGCATGACTTCATTTACTTCAAAGTGTAGAAGCTCTATACATGAAGGGAGACTCAAGTACTTAACGAGATATGTAAATGCATTATTGCAATTATGTATTTGAGAAATTATACTCAAATAGTATCACAAATATGACCCAACATAGAATTGTACTTGTCGTTCTGGAGTAAACATACGTTTATATATGTATTTTCAGTTTTTATATGTTAATTTTAGTTGTTAGTTAATCAGAAAATGATCCTAAACAACGCCGCAGATTGTTTGTGATTGTTTGGAATTTATACATAGGGGTAGACATATTGGCATAGGGGGTCAGTGCTTTGTGTGTATTTGGACAGAAAGTATGTTGCTTGTTGAGCATGTTTCATTTCATTATTGTAAGTATGTTACAACTTATTTTAGATTTGTCAAGATGGTTTTATTTACTTTGAGATGATGATAAATATTCAGCTGAAACATTATACTAGATTAAAAATTCATTTGACTTTATGGTTAAATCCTACAGTCGCTGTTTTCTGGGACTTCTGCTGCGACACATCACCAGCAATGGTGAGTACTTCAACTTAAATCAAAATTAATTCATAGTAATGTTTTACAGATGCGGTAGGGATGGAACCTGTGTCAGAGAAGAGTGTGTAGGGCACTTGTCTGATTCGTACCACTTCCTCTTGCGATTCTGCAGGAACTAATGTGCAGATCAACTGCAAACAGCAGCAAGAATATTAATTGCCCCATCTTCTGTCCTAATTTGTTTATTTCCATTAGAATGTTTAGGTGTTACTCTACCACTTTTATATTAACTGATTAGCAAGTCTTTATGCACTCAAGAAACATATAAGCACACTGTAAGCAAACATAAGAACATTGTGCCATTAAACCTGCATAGTTGCTAGGTACAGACAAGTGTCAGTGTGGAAACTGTGTACAATATTATAATGTATAAATGACTCATACTAGATTCCTGCAACAAACCCCACTGACATTCTGAGGTATACCACTTTGAGTTTCTTAATGTCAATAGGCATTATTCCATTTAAAAAATTGTATGTTTGCACAAGCAAAACACTTTCTACGTATTATTATGATCTGTTTCCTGATTAACAATATGAGCTCCTGACTACCAATTCATTTTGTGGAAACCACACCTGTTCCCATTTCCACAAGATTTGCCGTGAGCATTTTAGATGATTCACCCTGTCCTTACTTGCAGAATCTCTTCTACTTATTTACAGTAATTTCGTTTTTTTTATATCCAGTGTAGCGTCCTGATATTAGGCTCATTATTTCCACCTATATCCATTCTGTAGCATGGGAAACGCAGCTGGCACATCATCAGGTTCCAACTTGTGTTTGAGAGGAAGATTCAATAGTTTGCTTGTCAAATCCTATTCATAAACCATGCAAAAGCATTAGCAAGTGAAAGTGAATCATTATGTTTTTAAGCTTTTTAATCATTTTTGTTTGGTGTAATTGTTCTTAGGAAATACATGATACTTAACTCCTAATTTTTATGATGTCTGCAGTGGTTAGTACAAATTGTGATCAGACCATTGTTTTTTCACTGAAAACATTTCAAACCACACTCTCAGAATCTCTCAAAATACTGCTAATTGTAGCATGACTCTGCACTAAAATATCATTTGCCAGTAAGCACTCAAACTCATGAAAAGAATCTTCGAGGTACCCGAAAACCCAACATCAACACAGTGGGTTATGGCTGTGGAATGCTCAGCTGCTACATCAGCATTGCATCTTGCCATCATCGAGGTGCTATAATAGGTGTTGCTAGTTCATCTTACTATTCCTGCATGCTACCCATTTGTATTATTGATGCTGCTTGTCTTCCATTTATTACAGTCTGTGTATTTGCTTCTTGCGGATACCAGTTCCTCTTTTAACCCTCCATTGCTTGTGCGGGTGACGCTTGTCCCACATGATTTTCCCATCTATATTTTGTCTCAGGTGGATGGAGTTCATGCCTCAACACTCTATCTGTAAGCTTCAGCCATCATTGGCTTTCAGTTACATTGGGTTGAACTGTTTGTGAAACATTATTTTAGTTTGGAGGACACTTGTCATCTGCAAGTGCTAGAATCTGAAACAAAGTGTACATTATTTCTCTGGTTTCCTACATTCACTCGAACTTTTATGTACATTACTTTAGGTATATCAAAACTAATTACAGTTAATTTGCTTTTTACATGGAATACTTACCTAAGAGATAATGCTCTCTAAACCTTTAGTTTGTGGAATAAGCATCTTAGATAAAAGAAAACTAGGACAGAGTTTAGCAGCAATCTTAATGTCTGACTGGAATAGTTCCATGAGCTGAGTGATGAAGTTCCTGACAATGAAGAGAATGAGAATTTTGTACATTAAATTGGTCATATTTGAGCAATGGAACAAGAAGTATCAGAAAATCTTGATTATCACAGGAAAAAGTAAATCAAGAGGGCATATTTCTTTTACGAAAAATTGGAATGGCTAAATGGAAGAAAACTAAATATTCTACAAATATTATAAAAAGATCTTAGAATTCTATTACACATTTATCAGGATCCAGAAATGAAGCCCATATACGAGGGCGGTCCCATGAGTACCTGAACTGACTGAGAGATGGCAATTGTTGTTGAAAAATACCTCTGAATTACAAAGTATATGATCTATGAACATATGTTTCAAGTCTGAAGATGCCACATTGTTAGTATGCCACCAGTAATGAATGTTGTGTGAACTTGGTAAAATGGAGAAAATTGGTCATTGTTACCTGATGCAGTATATTTTTTGAAATGCTTCAGTGCAACTAAAAGCTTCTACTTTGAGAGACTCTGCTCCTTTGTTGACAACAGTAAAATATTGGATGCCTGAGTTTAAGCAAGGCCGTATGAGCTGCCAAGATGAGCATCGCAGTAGTTGACCAAATGAGGTGATGACTCGAGAAATGGTGAAAAAAAATCCACAAAGCAGTACTGGATGATCGTCTACTGTAAGTGCATTTCAGAATGTGTGGTACATCACATATTGTCTGAAAACTTGGACATGAGAAAACTGTGTGCAAGGTTTATGCTGCATTTGCTCACACTCAAGGAGAAACAATGTCATAAAGATGTTTCAGTTGAGTGTTTAGATAAGTTTCAAATCTAATTTTTTGCACCTTTTCATAACCATGGGACCACCACTACGCTCCTGAGACAAAAAAACAAAAAAGAATCAAAGCAATGGTCACAAATTGGAGAACAGACTCCAAAGACTGTGTCATCTGCAGGCAAGGTCATGGTGTGGGTTTTTTTGGGATAGTTTTCATTGACTACACTGAAAAAGGAGAAACTATCAGTGGCGAGTATCATGCACACTTACTGCAACATCTGGGTGAAGAAATCAAGCAAAAACGGCCACATTTGGCCAAGAAGAAAGTGTTGTTTCCTCAGGACAATGCACCAACTCACAAGTCCGTTATTGCAATGGCCAAAAGTAATGAATTAAAGTTTCACTTGCTACCTGATGCACTCTATTCACCAGATTTAGCTGTCACTTTAGAAGATCCGAAATATGAATTTTGCAATTAAGATTCTCATCTATATGTACACCCAAACTCTTAGTGTGCTCTACCCTGTCTACTGTCTTCTGTTGATGTGTTATATTTATTGAAGGAACTGTACTTTCTGCAGCAGAAAATTGGATGTACTGTGTTTCTTCAAAGTTTAGAGCAAGCCCATTTGCAGAAAACCAATTAATGACTTTTCCAAAGACCTTATTTGTATCATTTTCAATTGGACTTTCTTCTACTGGATTAATAATGATGCTTGTATCATCAGCAAACAGTGTCAGTTCAGCTTCCTGTTTCAGATAAGAAGGGAGGTTGTTCACATATATCAAGAACAGAAGGGGACCGATGATTGAATCCTGTTGAACACCTAATGTAATTTAACACTAGTTAGATGTAGTGGTAAACTTATTTCAATCACTTGACCCATATAAGGAAACTTTTTAGTTCCTGTTCTGTAGGTGACTTAAACCACTAATATGCTATTCCATTTATAGCATAGAATTGTAATTCCTATAACATAGTGCTTTGGACAAGTCACAGAAAATTCATATTGCTGATGTTTCACTATTTAAAGACTCTATAATGTGGACAGTGAAATTGTATATTGCTGTCTCCGTGGAACAGTGTTTTTGAAATCCAAACTGTGACTTACTAAGTATCCCATTACTCCATCAGTAAACACTTCTGGGCTAAGTTGCCGTGGTCGATCTGTAGAACTTCTTCTCCCTGACGTTTCATTCTCAACTACAGAGAACATCTTCCGAGGTGAGTCAACGACTGGCTGTTAGGAGCTGGGGCCGCCGCTTATATGGATATCGTAGGGGGCGCCACCACATGTCACGTGGCGTCGATGTGCAGCTATCTCTGGCTATCGTCTGTTCTCTCGATTGCAGGCAATCGATTGTCACATGATTGATGCAACGTCGACCGCCATACCTTATCCAATTTTAATCCTTCTTCTTTACGATTAAAATTGTATTGATGTTTGTGGATTTCGATTGCCTCTCTATACATACGTGTATAATAGTGCAACGTCCTCGCTAGCACGCTTGTTTCACCAAATTTTATTTTGCGATCTCCATCCTTAAAAACATGTTCCGCTACTGCCGATTTGTCGATATGTCCCAAGCGACAGTTTCTTTTGTGCTCCGTCAACCGTGTATTGATGCTTCTTTTTGTAGTTCCTATGTAAACCCTGCCACAACTACACGGAATTTCATATACCTCTGTTTAGCACAAGCTTTTGTGTAGCTAGTACATAATACAGGTGCTTAATTTTTTCTCCTTTCCAGCTATGATGTATGTAAATTGGCTGTCAAAGTTGACTAGTAGATTTTTAAAACCAATCATTCTTGTACAAGGTATGAAACAATGCTAATTCTAGTTGTTCCATGCAATTATATTCATAACACTGACTGCATCACAGCATTTAATTGTACTAATGAATGCCTGGTTACATTATAATGCTTTTATATGCATGTTCATTCTTACAGCTGTTGTATTGCTTTATGTGCAATACTTTAACTCTTCAAATAGTTCAGCATTGTTCGTGGAACAGATATGCACTCTTTCACCATCAGCCATAGTCAACAGCTGCAGTAGGTCTGATTCACAATTGTTGTTAATCGGCATTTTCAGTACAGTAATAATTTTGTCAATATACACTCCTGGAAATGGAAAAAAGAACACATTGACACCGGTGTGTCAGACCCACCATACTTGCTCCGGACACTGCGAGAGGGCTGTACAAGCAATGATCACACGCACGGCACAGCGGACACACCAGGAACCGCGGTGTTGGCCGTCGAATGGCGCTAGCTGCGCAGCATTTGTGCACCGCCGCCGTCAGTGTCAGCCAGTTTGCCGTGGCATACGGAGCTCCATCGCAGTCTTTAACACTGGTAGCATGCCGCGACAGCGTGGACGTGAACCGTATGTGCAGTTGACGGACTTTGAGCGAGGGCGTATAGTGGGCATGCGGGAGGCCGGGTGGACATACCGCCGAATTGCTCAACACGTGGGGCGTGAGGTCTCCACAGTACATCGATGTTGTCGCCAGTGGTCGGCGGAAGGTGCACGTGCCCGTCGACCTGGGACCGGACCGCAGCGACGCACGGATGCACGCCAAGACCGTAGGATCCTACGCAGTGCCGTAGGGGACCGCACCGCCACTTCCCAGCAAATTAGGGACACTGTTGCTCCTGGGGTATCGGCGAGGACCATTCGCAACCGTCTCCATGAAGCTGGGCTACGGTCCCGCACACCGTTAGGCCGTCTTCCGCTCACGCCCCAACATCGTGCAGCCCGCCTCCAGTGGTGTCGCGACAGGCGTGAATGGAGGGACGAATGGAGACGTGTCGTCTTCAGCGATGAGAGTCGCTTCTGCCTTGGTGCCAATGATGGTCGTATGCGTGTTTGGCGCCATGCAGGTGAGCGCCACAATCAAGACTGCATACGACCGAGGCACACAGGGCCAACACCCGGCATCATGGTGTGGGGAGCGATCTCCTACACTGGCCGTACACCACTGGTGATCGTCGAGGGGACACTGAATAGTGCACGGTACATCCAAACCGTCATCGAACCCATCGTTCTACCATTCCTAGACCGGCAAGGGAACTTGCTGTTCCAACAGGACAATGCACGTCCGCATGTATCCCGTGCCACCCAACGTGCCCTAGAAGGTGTAAGTCAACTACCCTGGCCAGCAAGATCTCCGGATCTGTCCCCCATTGAGCATGTTTGGGACTGGATGAAGCGTCGTCTCACGCGGTCTGCACATCCAGCACGAACGCTGGTCCAGCTGAGGCGCCAGGTGGAAATGGCATGGCAAGCCGTTCCACAGGACTACATCCAGCATCTCTACGATCATCTCCATGGGAGAATAGCAGCCTGCATTGCTGCGAAAGGTGGATATACACTGTACTAGTGCCGACATTGTGCATGCTCTGTTGCCTGTGTCTATGTGCCTGTGGTTCTGTCAGTGTGATCATGTGATGTATCTGACCCCAGGAATGTGTCAATAAAGTTTCCCCTCCCTGGGACAATGAATTCACGGTGTTCTTATTTCAATTTCCAGGAGTGTATTTATGCAACAGAGGAATGGTGAATTTTCTTTAGTCATTAAACAACCTACTCGCCAATGTTATAAACTGAAATGAGTAGCTGTAGTTTAATATCAAATGTATTTCCTTTTTCTCTTGTTTTTTCTTAATTACATTACTTTATTTCATTCTTTCCTGAATGATAAAGAACTCTTGACATTGACTGTCAGTTCGTTTTTCTTCTGGTGGACGAATATATCTTTCAAGTATCAAATGGTATATCCAAATGACTAGGCAACTTGATTCTAAAGTAGCATAACAATTTGATGTAGGTGGTAAGAATTTTATTATTTATGCATTTACTTTCATATGATATAATGATATGAGAAGCTGTGACGGACAGGTTCACTTACAGCCTTATGTTTGTTGTACTGTTACACAAGTTTTGTCATTTTATTCGATTGGTGCTACCAGGGGGATGAAACTTAAGTAGGGACTTTGGGTAACATCACCTTGGTTTGCTGCCAAGCCATGTGAAGCACACATCATTTTCTTGTTAAGTAATTTAAAGTATTCAATATTGTTTTTGTTTCATAGTAAACAGAAGCTGGTTTCATTCCATTGTGTTCCTGGTTATTACTTCTTGTTTTTATTGCACTCTTTGTGGCGTCGGTAGGTCATATTGACCATAGACAACAGTAATCTTTGGAACTCAGGTCACTCATTTGAGCCACCATGGACGATATACTAATTTTCAGCAAGTCAGCTGAGGAACATGAAAATCATTTATCCAACGGCATTGAGGTCAACAAAGAAAAATTACAGTTGTGTCAGCCTTCCGTCACTTTGTTGGGTCACACCATCACCACTGACATAATACAGCCTCCCAAATCTTGTGTGCAAGCCGTCACTTCACTGCCGCCCCCGGCTACTTACAAAGAACTCTGATGTTTCCTGGGCACAATAAGTTACTGCTGTCGTCAGCTGCCTTCTGCCGCTGCCGTGCAGGCCCCACTGACAGACGCGCTGTTGGGTAAACAGACTCTTGGACTCAAACCCGTTCACTGGACTGCAACTAAGCCGGAGGCTTTCAATGCATTAAAGACTTCTTTAGCTCATGCCGTGACACTCGCCCACCCTGACCTCTTGGCTGAGCTGTTCATCACTACGGACGCCAGTGACATTGGATTGGGAGCGGTACTACAGCAACGCAAGATAGACATTGTTTATTCTCCAGAAAGCTATAAACAGCTCAGAAGAAATTCTCCACTTTCAATAGGGATCTCCTTGTGGTTGACAAGGCTGTCAAACACTCCTGCCCCAACGTGGAGGGTCACTCGTTCTTCATCCTCACAGATGCTTTCTGCAAACCCCCTGCCCCCCGCCCACCCCGAGGACCTACCCTGTCGCTTTGATCTAGTCTCCCAATTCATAACTGATGTTTGCTATATCAAATGTCGCTGCAGATCTATACTATTTCACGCATCATTGACTTATCCAACCTGGCCACTCTACAAGCCTCTGACGAGGAATCTCAAGCTCTCCTCATGGACCCTCAAACACCCCTTGTGTTTACTAAAGCTAAATTCCCCAGCAATGTGTGGTGCGACTCACCACTACCTTACGCCCGTTACTCCCCCCCCCCCCCCCTCCATCCCTGTGCCAGCAGGCCTTTGAAGTTCTGCATAACCTCGCTCAACCTGGTGTCTGCTCCAGTACACGGCTCATCTATGAGCGTTTCATTTGGAAAGATATAAAATGGGACTGTCAGACCTGGGCACACAGCTGCATCCCCTGCCAATGCAACAAAGTCAGCCATCATACTGCTCCACCACTGGGCAAGTTCAACATCCCTCCAGGACGATTTCGTCATGTACATATCGATCCTCTTCCACCGTCGCGGAGGGCCACAGATACATTCTATCCACAATTGACCACACATCCTGCCAGGTAGAGGCAGTCCCCTTACCTAACATCACTGCCGAGACTGTGGCCGAGGGTTTTATCTCCTCACGGATTGCTAGGTTCGGTCGTCCAACCACCATCACCACTGACGAAGGTCGGCAGTTTGAGTCTTCCCTGTTCACCATTTTATGTAACATCTGCGGTATAAAGAAAATTCACACCACAGCCTACCACCCACAAAGCAACGGGCTAGTGGAATGGTGGCACCACACTCTAAAAGCAGAACTCAGGTGCCACAACTGCCTCTGGTCTGAAGCACTTCCATGAGTACTGGTGGAAAATTGTACTGAAATGCAGGAGGATCTGCAGCGAATTGACGCATGGTGCAGGGAATGGCAATTGAATCTCAATGTAGACAAGTGTAATGTGCTGCGAATACACAGAAAGATAGATCCTTTATCATTTAGCTACAAAATAGCAGGTCAGCAACTGGAAGCAGTTAATACCATAAATTATCTGGGAGTACGCATTAGGAGTGATTTAAAATGGAATGATCATATAATGTTGATCGTCGGTAAAGCAGATGCCAGACTGAGATTCATTGGAAGAATCCTAAGGAAATGCAATCCGAAAACAAAGGAAGTAGGTTACAGTACGCTTGTTCGCCCACTGCTTGAATACTGCTCAGCAGTGTGGGATCCGTACCAGATAGGGTTGATACAAGACATAGAGAAGATCCAACGGAGAGCAGCGCGCTTCGTTACAGGATCATTTAGTAATCGCGAAAGCATTACGGAGATGATAGATAAACTCCAGTGGAAGACTCTGCAGGAGAGACGCTCAGTAGCTCGGTACGGGCTTTTGTCAAAGTTTCGAGAACATACCTTCACCGAAGAGTCAAGCAGTATATTGCTCCCTCCTACGTATATCTCGCGAAGAGACCATGAGGATAAAATCAGAGAGATTAGAGCCCACACAGAGGCATACCGACAATCCTTCTTTCCACGAACAATACGAGACTGGAACAGAAGGGAGAACCGATAGAGGTACTGAAGGTACCCTCCGCCACACACCGTCTGGTGGCTTGCGGAGTATGGATGTAGATGTAGATGTAGATGTACTGCTCAGCCTCCATTCAACTTTCAAGCCCAACTTACAGGGAACTATCTCAGAATTCATTTTTGTGGAGAACCCCATCCTACCAGGGGAATTCATTCAGCCTCTAGTACCTGAAGACATCCCCCTCCCATGATGTTATAAGTTGCATGCACACCCACTTCAAACATGCATGTCTGCAGCCACTTACTTGGCAACCACTCTCAACACTTGCTCCCATGTAATGCTGAGAGACAATTCGGTCTGACAACCTCTGCAACCACCTTATCTCGGCCCCTTTAAAGTCCTCCAGCAGGGCGATACAACTTTCGACATCAACGTCAAAGCCAGTCCTCAAACTGTTTTGTTACACCAACTCAAACCAGCATTCATGGACCACGATGTCCCTCTGCTGGCTCAGTCTGATCCTCCTAATGACTCTCTTGCCAGTCTCGCTCCCGCTGTGCAGTCCGACAATGTATCTCCTCGGGCCACCACACTGTTTTATTCACCTGACACCTCCCTGTCACCTTTTGCGGGTTTCTCAGACACGTCACCCTCCACCTCGTGTGCAGGTTTTGCTGCTACCTCGTCGACTATGGAGACACCCTCTCCCATAGTCACCCTGCTCTGCAATGTACCCCCACACCACGTGGACGACATTTCAGTCATCACTCTCGATGTTCGAGTTCTCATTCTACTCACAGACACCACAGCCCCGCCACCCAACAACCAGTTAAACATCAGTGTTGTGCATAGCCTCACCCTCCCTTGTGAGTGTGGCCTGATGACAATTCGCACCTTCACCTCACTGGACAGCTCGATCAGCATCCGGGCTTGCCACACCCACACCCACACCCCATTATCCGCCGTTCAACCCATCTGCTCTCAGGCTGGCAGCCGCATCATCCACCCTCGCTGGCTCAACGACTTCAAGGTGGACCTGCCTCCCGTTGCTTTGCCTCCACATTCCGCCCCGGTAGGGGTGTAGGTCCTGGTTGTGTGGCTACCAGCAACATCGATGCCCACATCGTCTTCCCTCAAGGCTCATATGCAGTACTCCTTACTGCCTTGGGGTGGCGGGGCTGTGTGGCGTCAATAGGTCATATCGACGATAGACAACATTAATCTTTGGGACTCAGGTCGCTCATCCGTGCCGCCATTTTAATTCGGTCCGTTCTTATACCTTGTACTGTGTGCATGTGTATGATAATTGTCGAAATATATGTATGTGCAAATATTACTGGGGGAAGTTTATTCCATACACCGCTACTCGTATCCTGTTCCCATAAATCGTATTGTAAATATGTTACTCCTACTCTGTCTGATTTTTGCTAATACCAGTAATATTGCAGGGGATAAATGATTCCACATTAGGTGGCAGTGGCCACGAGTGTGTGAATATATAAGTGCTTTCTATCTCTGAACACGGCCTTTCAGCCAAGAGCTTAAATGTTTAGTACTCTTTTCATTATACCTGTCTGCAGGTCACTGAGGTGAATAGCAGTCCATCTTTTTCATAATATTGTTCATATTGTGTTTTTGTTTCAGATAAAATAGAAGCTACTTTAATCACATGATTTTCTGCAGGCTCATACATATTTGTTTCTGCTTACAAATCCCACAGAAAAGCATGCGGTGAAATCAGCTTCTATTTTATATAAAACAAAAACAAATATGGAACCATTTACCCCACAAAATGTTATGGAACAGTGCAGTACATACAAAAAAATTGTAATCAGGAACACAATGTGATGAAACCATCTCTCTTTGTCATGTCAGATGATTGTTGGATTTTGACATGTGCTAACGTGCAGTAATTCCCACATGATAATGGCCAAATGATGAAAATTGCAATATTGGGATTAACAAATCAACAGTTTTACAGTCAAAAGGTGAACATGTTGTCATTTACAAACTCTTTCATGACTGTAGGTCTCAACTAACAGAAGTTAATCTTTGTTTTTTGATTGAGATTTCATGAATATATTACCTTGTACAGTCACAAAAAGACTTCCATGCATGCGCTTAATCACTAAACTGCAAAGCCCTCCAATAAAGTATAAATGGAAAATATTATCATCTAATACTCATATTCTGTTTGCTAAATGACTCAGTTTGTGCCCTTTTACAACACGTTGCTCATTTATAATGTGACACTCCGGTCACATCCAATGACAAGGCCATTTCCCTTATTTATATTGTTTCTGTTAACTTTCTCAGTAGACAACTGCAAACAGTCTGTTGTAAAATGGAAATTGTGTGGTTTCAATAAAGAATAGAAACATAAAACTGTGTTTTATCATGATTTTCAAAGAATTACTTACAAATCATCACATCATCAAAATACTGTAGTTGTTGTGGTCTTCAGTCCTGAGACTGGTTTGATGCAGCTCTCCATGCTACTCTATCCTGTGCAAGCTTCTTCATCTCCCAGTACCTACTGCAACCTACATCCTTCTGAATCTGCTTAGTGTATTCATCTCTTGGTCTCCCTCTACGATTTTTACCCTCCACACTGCCCTCCAATGCTAAATTTGTGATCCCTTGATGCCTCAGAATATGCCCTACCCAGCGATCCCTTCTTCTAGTCAAGTTGTGCCACAAATTTCTCTTCTACCTAATTCTATTCAATACCTCCCCATCAGTTACGTGATCTACCCACCTTATCTTCAGCATTCTTCTGTAGCACCACATTTCGAAAGCTTCTATTCTCCTCTTGTCCAAACTAGTTATCGTCCATGTTACACTTCCATACATGGCTACACTCCATACAAATATTTTCAGAAACGACTTCCTGACACTTAAATCTATACTCAATGTTAACAAATTTCTCTTCTTCAGAAACGCTTTCCTTGCCATTGCCAGTCTACATTTTATATCCTCTCTACTTTTACCATCATCAGTTATTTTGCTCCCTAAATAGCAAAATTCCTTTACTACTTTAAGTGTCTCATTTCCTAATCTAATTCCCTCAGCATCACCCGATTTAATTTGACTACATTCTATTATCTTCGTTGTGATTTTGTTGATGTTCATCTTATATCCTCCCTTCAAGACACCATCCATTCCGTTCAACTGCTCTTCCAAGTCCTTTGCTGTCTCTGACAGAATTACAATGTCATCGGCGAACCTCAAAGTTTTTACTTCTTCTCCATGAATTTTAATACCTACTCCGAATTTTTCTTTTGTCTCCTTTACTGCTTGCTCAATATATAGATTGAATAACATCTGGGACAGGCTACAACCCTGTCTCACTCCCTTCCCAACCACTGCTTCCCTTTCATGCCCCTCCACTCTTATAACTGCCATCTGGTTTCTGTACAAATTGTAAATAGCCTTTCGCTCCCTGTATTTTACCCCTGCCACCTTTAGAATTTGAAAGAGAGTATTCCAGTCAACATTGTCAAAAGCTTTCTCTAAGTCTACAAATGCTAGAAATGTAGGTTTGCCTTTCCTTAATCTTTCTTCTAAGATAAGTCGTAAGGTTAGTATTGCCTCACGTGTTCCAACATTTCTACGGAATCCAAACTGATCTTCCCTGAGGTCCGCTTCTATCAGTTTTTCCATTCATCTGTAAAGAATTCGCGTTAGTATTTTGCAGCTGTGACTTATTAAACTGATAGTTCGGTAATTTTCACATCTGTCAACACCTGCTTTCTTTGGGATTGGCATTATTATATTCTTCTTGAAGTCTGTGGGTATTTCGCCTGTCTCATACATCTTGCTCACCAGATGGTAGAGTTATGTCATGACTGGCTCTCCCAAGGCCATCAGTAGTTCTAATGGAATGTTGTCTACTCCCGGGGCCTTGTTTCGACTCAGGTCTTTCAGTGCTCTGTCAAACTCTTCACGCAGTATAGTATCTCCCATTTCGTCTTCATCTACATCCTCTTCCATTTCCATAATATTGTCCTCAAGCACATCGCCCTTGTATAAACCCTCTATATACTCCTTCCACCTTTCTGCCTTCCCTTCTTTGCTTAGAATTGGGTTGCCGTCTGAGCTCTTGATATTCATACAAGTGGTTCTCTTCTCTCCAAAGGTCTCTTTAATTTTCCTGTAGGCAGTATCTATCTTACCCCTAGTGAGACAAGCCTCTACATTCTTACATTTGTCCCCTAGCCATCCCTGCTTAGCTATTTTGCACTTCCTGTCGATCTCATTTTTGAGACGTTTGTATTCCTTTTTGCCTGTTTCATTTACTGCATTTTTATATTTTCTCCTTTCATCATTAAATTCAATATTTCTTCTGTTACCCAAGGATTTCTATTAGCCCTCGTCTTTTTACCTACTTGATCGTCTGCTGCCTTCACTACTTCATCCCTCAGAGCGCCCCATTCTTCTTCTACTGTATTTCTTTCCCCCATTCCAGTCAATTGTTCCCTTATGCTCTCCCTCAAACTCTCTACAACCTCTGGCTCTTTCAGTTTATCCAGGTCCCATCTCCTTAAATTCCCACCTTTTTGCAGTTTCTTCAGTTTCAATCTGCAGTTCATAACCAATAGACTGTGGTCAGAATCCACATCTGCCCCTGGAAATGTCTTACAATTTAAAACCTGGTTCCTAAATCTCTGTCTTGCCATTATATAATCTATCTGATACCTTCTAGTATCTCCAGGATTCTTCCAGGTATACTGTAGTTAAGTACTGAATTATTATTCTTTACCTTGCATTATAACTTATTTATTATTGTAGCTGGGGATGTCTGATTCTGAACTCGAGTAAAATGCTGGGTTGTTACAACTGAAGTGCAGCTGCTCAGGGAGATCCAGTGTGGGCTGTAATTACCTTATGGTGGTGAATCTTGGTAGATACACTAATTGGATAATGCTGAACGAACTTAGATTGGGAAAAAATTAATTTCAATTTTGGCCACCAGGGGCAAATCTAATGCCATACAGCATTTTGTAGACATATCCAGTGCTCGTATTGAACAAATTGTGTAAGAAGTGCTTAGTAATAAAATGACAATTATTCCCTTCTGTCTTGTTTCAACTTTTCTACTCATGTCCTGTTCCTAATCCACTTCATATGCAAACATGTCTATACATCTATCTTGCATTCACAGTGCCAGATTTGCACTTGGCTGCCAAAATTGGAATATATTTTTATCCAGAGTAAATCACTTCTGTATTTACGCATTATAATATCTACCAAGTTTTGCTGCCACATGATAAGTACAGCACACACTGGACCTCTGTGAGCAGCTGCATTTTAATTATAATCACCCAGTACTAGGGTGTTAAATTGTTCTTTAAAATCATTTATTTGCAACATACTACACATGAATCTGTAGGATTGGACCTAATTCCTAGTATGTCTCAACCTTACACTAACTAAATCATCATGAGACAACATGCATTGTAATCGGCTTGTGTTAGCTGCAAATTGCATATAATATTTTGATGTGTGGATTTATGACGTGTTGTTAAAAATATAGACTGTAAATATGCTTCATTGGGCATTAAAAATTGTATGATACACTGTTACATGAAGCAATGAATGTGGATAATAATATGCCTCATGTGCAGACTGTTGTATTACTATACAGTGTTGACGAAGAAGAATGAGGCATTGGAAGTAACGCCAGTGTGAATGTTTACCACAGTATTAGAGATCTGCATGTTTATGATGAAATTAAACAGAAAAGAGGTCAAGATAAGGAGATACATTTAACTCTTAATGCTACAGCAGTCAGTTGGAATTACAGATTGAAGAGCTCTGGGAGGAAGGAGGATCATAGCAAGGAATATGAAAGTAAAGTACAATTAGCAGAAGTTTAAAATTCATTTTGTTATGTGTGCATTATAACATATGAAGGGTGACTCAAAAGAAACAAAATTTTAGATAGTTTGCATACTTGCTTACTTAGAGCAAATCACTTGTTTTTAATTGCCAATTGTCATGGTTTATTGAAGAATTTGTTTGCTTAATCTCCTACATGTAATTAGGCCTCACATATTAATGTGCCAAATCAGCATTTTTGTAGCAGGAATGTGAATTACGAGGTATTTAACATAACTTGTTGTCAAGTTGCAATAATGTCTTATTTTTTAGTCAAGTACTGTTCCTGTTAGGACACAAGTGGAAAAGTTCTCAATTTTCTTTCTGCTAATAAGCTGTCTGTAGCATAAATTAGGCATGGAATTGCTGAAAAACAGAAAAGTTTAAGATTCTGTAGATTTATAACGGTTGTACACTCAATGAAAATTATGCAATCTTCAAAATTAATGGTCATACGAAGAACCTAAGCTTTTGACACTGATGATGAGAACACAGATTTAAAATTCTGAAGCTATGGGGATAAAATACAGGGAGCAAAAGGCAGTGTACGGGTTGTGCACAAAGGGCGTTGCCCTTACAAGAGTCAAAGGACATGAAAGGGAAGTGGTAACTGAGAAGGAGGAGAGACAGGGCTGCAGCCTATCCCAAATGTTATTCAGTCTCTACACTGAGCAGGCAGTAAAGGAAACCAAAGACAAATTTGGAGAGGGACTTACAGGTCAGGAAAAAGAAATAAAAAAATAAATAAAAAAAAAGTATTATGACAGTGAAGACTAAGGATGAAGGGCAGCTGAATGGGATTAGTAATATCTTGGAAAGAGTTTATAAGATAAGCATCAATTAATGTTCTAAAATGAAATGAGACACAAAAAGTAGTAAATGAGCAGTAAAGTAGCTGACAATGGCTGTAGTGGAGAGTATATAAGGGGTGTCCCATGAGGAATGCAGTTTTTAAATTGAGCACCTTTTTCAGTTTGTTAGGTTGCCAGACATGAAATTTAAGCTACTGTTATCTGAAGATATTGCGATTACTGACTGTCATTGTCAACTGGCATTTGTGTGTATTGTTATCAGCTAAAATAGAGTGATACGTGATGAATCAATAATCCAGATTTTGAAAGGGCATTTCAAGTACATTGAATGCCATGCAGAGACCATTTGAAGACATGTAATGTATGGTATCCGAAATGTGCTTAATGTGTCAACAGTGCAGAGACTGGTAAGGAAATTTGAAGATACAGGATTGACAGGAAACATAAAATCACATGGTTGTCCTCATTCTTGTCAACTGGTAGGGAATGTCTCGGTCATCGGTGTCCCACATCTACAAGTGCAGTGAAGTGAATTCACCACCATCCTCAATGGTGAGTCCTTCTGAGAAGGAATTTGCATTGAATTTTAACAAAAGATCTGCATTTGCATTCTTTTATGATCCAAACAACACATGAGCTGAGGTCAATGGACAAGTATTTGCTGATTGGGTATTCACAAAACAAGAATTTCATAAAAAAATAATCTTCTGTGACAAGGCACCTTTCTGGCTTAAAGGTTATGTGAATAAACAAAATTGCCGGGTTAGGGGCACAGAGAATCCTTACAAAGTCAGTGAGAAGCGTCTTTATCCAGAACAAGTCACTGTTTTGTGCAGGTTGTGGGCTGGCTGACTCAATGGGCCATACTGTTTTGAAGGCAAGATTGGAAATGCAGTGATAGTGACTGGTGATTGTTATTGCCAGATGATAACACAGTTTTTACGGGTGCAATTGCAAGGGCAAGAATTGAATGTGAAAGACATCCAACAGGATGAGGGCAACCTGCCACAATGCTTGTTGAAACAACTAGGTTGCTAACAGAAAGATTTCCTGCTTGCCTCATCTTTGCAATGGCGATCTGAACTGGCCACTGGTGTCATGTGATATGACACCATATGACTGTTTTGTGGAGGCATGTCAGATCTTGCATTTAGTTGAACCATACCACACCTCAAGGTAGAAATTAGATATGTCATGGGTCAAATTTATGTGGAACTTTGCTCTAGAGTCTTCCAAAATTTGGTCCAAAGATTGAATGTGTGTGGACAAAGCCATGGATGACATTTGCCCAATATTTTGTTTCGTGTTTAACTGCAGTCTTTGTTAATACAAAACACACAGTAATACTAGTAATTTTCAAATAAATTAGGTGCTTTGTTATTCAATTAGAAATTATGTTCTCTATGTAACACACTATATAAGGAGCAGTCAAATGAGAACCGATCACCTGACATGACAGAACCATGGAGTGGTTCCATTCAAAAGCAGTCATCACACAAATTAAGATATTTATCCCACTGGGAGATGAAACTATCAATCCCTGTTCTGTAGAATGCAGTCGGCTACTGATGGATCCACAACAGCACCCCACTCCTTGTCCAGCTGAAACCATCGTCCATACACATCTTTCTTCAGACTGCCAAAGATGTGAGAATCACACAGTGAAAGATTGAGGCTTTATGGAAGATGTTAGTTGGGAAACATTACAAGTCGCTGAAGTGTAGCCTTTCTCCAAATCACAATGTGGCAGGTGGGCATCCTCATGCATTAAGGTCATCATGGCCTTAACAGAACTTGAGTGAACAGTTTTGGGCTGCTTTGGTGGGGGAGACGTGGAATGTTTCCACTGTTGGCTTAGCCACTTTACCTTAGGCTATTAAAATCCTGTCAGGTGGAATCATCCTGCTGCATAATAATGCTTGCCCCCATGCTGCCAATTGGATGAAGTGTATGCTTCTCTGATTTTGCTGGGAAATGCTGCAACATCCTCCATACAGCCCTAATCTTTCTCTGTGTGATTTTCATATCTTTGGTTATCTGAAGAAAGAAAGATATGCATGCATGTCAGTTTCAGTTGGAAGAGGAAGTGCTAAAGTGATAGCAGTTGTGGAATCATCAGCAGCCATTTGCCTTCCTCAAAACAAGAGTTGATCATCTTGTCACCCAGTGAGATAAATGCCTTAACATGTACAGTGATTACTTCTGAATGGAACTGTTCCACGGTCCACTTGCAGTAAGTTTTAGGTTGTTATTTGAGTGCCCCTCATAAAATGCAGGATTGTTATAGCACAAAAGGCACTTCTGGAAAAAGGATTTCATTAATATCTAATATAAATTTAAGTGTTAGGAAATAGTTGCTGAAGGTAATTGGGGTAAAGCCGTGTAGAAGTGAAATTGGATGATAAGCAGTTCAGACAAGAATAGAATGCTAAAAATTTGATGGGTGGATTGAATAAACACTGGGAAGCAATTGAATCAGTATGGGGGGGAAAAAAGATATTTGTGGTACAACTTCATGTAAAAAAAAAAAAAAATATTAATAAATAGGACACATTCCAAGGCACTGAGGATTTCTCAGTTTGGAAACATGTGTAAGTTGCAGAAGTCATATAGATATGAAGAGAACTTCCGAGAATAGACTAATGTGAATAGATGTATCAAACATGTTTTTGGCCAGGAAACCACAACAGGAAGATCCTAATATATGTTACAAGGAAAAAAAAGTGCAAAACTCAAAAGGACTGGTTCAGTGGCACCTGGGTATAACAAGTGCGTACTGAGGGGTTTTAGTGTCAGTTATTCATTCGTTGTAGTCACGATGCTCATGAGGGCTGTCTGTGCACCCTCTCCTTTGATTCTGCAGGCTGCAACTGTGCTGAGTTTAGGGTTGAACAGTGTTTGCAACATTAATTCTACTGTATAACCATGCCACACCCACGAGTACATACTCCTGCTGAACAGCCTCAAACATTTTGAACTTGAATGTATTGTGGGCCTGCAGGGAGCTGGATGGATGGATTGGTGGACTGCTACACATGTTGCGCACAATGTATTGGTGACACGTCATTTCTATCGACAGTGGTCTGTGGAACATGCCCTCACCTGTAGATGAGGTTCAGGGCATCCACGTAGTACAGATGCGTGTCAAGATTGATGCATTACACAGACAGCAGTGGCCAACCAAACACAATCCGTGAATGAAATTGAGGTACACATTGTCTCGTCAAGGATTGTGGGGAATGGTCTGTGCCTACATCTATGTGTATGTACTCCAGGGCACTGCCTGGTGTGTCACATAAGCTACCCCATACCACTCCTAGTCATTCATTTCCTGTTCCACTTGCAAATAGAGTGGAGGAACAACAACTGTCTACAAGACTCCGTAAGAGCTCTAATCTCGCATATGTTATCCTTATGTGAAATGTATGATGGTAGAAGTAGAATCATTCTGTAGATAGCTCCAAATGCCAGTTCTCTAAATTTTCTCAATATTGTTCCATTAAACAAACGTTTCCTTCCCTTCAGGGATTCCTATTTAAATTCCTGAATCATCTCTGTAATATTTGTTTGTTATTTGAACCTACTGGTAACAAATCTAGCAGCACACCTCTGACTTGCTTTGATGTTTCACTTTAAACTGACCTGGTGCTGATCCCAAACAGTCAATCAGTACTTCACAAAGTGTGGAGTTGTGTCATATATGCAGTCTCCTATACAGATGAAGCACACTTTTTCAAAAATCTGCCAATAAACCATAGGAGATGGTTTGTCTTCCCTACCACAGTCCTCAGAAGCTCATTCCATTTCATATTGCTGTGTAACATTCCATCCAGGTATTTAAATGATGTGATTGTTTGAAATAGAAGATGTCTACATCTGTGTGTTCTGTATTTGAACATTACGGGTTTTGTTTTTCCAGCTCATCTGCATTAACTTACATGTTTCTACATTAGAGATAGCAGATGACACTAGCCAAATGTTGTATCCTTCTACATTCACTCTTCCTTCCCATACACCACAGCACCATCAGCAAACAGCTGCAGATTGCTGTCCTCCAGATCATTTATGTATACAGAAAATAATATTGGCCCTATCACACTTCCCTGGGGCACTCGTGATGATACCCTTGTTATCATCTGGCAGCAGGACTACGATCACGTGCAGTTCTGGCCAGATTACCACTGACGCACAGTGACTCGGGTGTCGTGAAGGGGTCAAATGGAAAATGAAGTGGTGCTCTGTTGTCATTGCTGAGAGTGGGTTCTGTGTATCTGGGAACATACTTTTTCTCCAGAGCTTGCAAGGACCATTGCCAAGTTGCAACAAACGGCTCAAGATGCTTTGGGACAATGTATCACAGGATGCCATTTGGCACCTTTATGATCATCTATGTGTGTGAGAATATACACCTGCATTGCCATCAAAGCGTGGTATGCATTGTAGTGATGTGACAGGACACCCTTCACTGTGACACGTGTTTCATTTGACCTGAATTACAATGATGTCACATCATGTGACAAAAAATGACCATTTCTTTGAGGGTGTTGCAGTTTCCTTTTTCAGCAGAGTACATGGTACGCATTTAATTGTAACCTGTCTAGTTTAGTAAATAAACCACCTTCCTTGACAAGGACCTCAATATTTGCTTATTTTCTGTTTATTGTTGTTACTAAGTATATACTATAGGTCAAAAGTATTCTATCACCTATGAAAGAAGCTGTACACTTTATTTTAATTGACAACTACACTCTTCAAACTAAATAGGCTAGCAATACAAATATTTTCTCTCTCTGTCATTAAGTACCCTTTGTGCTAAGAACAGCTGTGCAGACTGTTGGCATTATGCAGATATTTTTACAGAGATTACAGTCCAACACATCCGTAAATTATTCCATAGATTTTCAACATTAATGACCTCAGTTCTCTGATCTCCCTGCCGTGTTCATCCCAGTGGGTGAGGTGGTGCAGTGGTTAGCACACTGGACTCACATTTTGGAGGACAACGGTTCAAACCTGTGTCCAGCCATCTTGACTTAGGTTTTCTGTGATTTCCCTAAATTGCTTCAGGCAAACGTCGTGATGGTTCCTGTGAAAGGGCACAGTTGACTTCCCTCCCCATCCTTTCCTAATCCAAGCTTGTGCTTCATCTCTAATAACCTCATTGTCAACGGGACATTAAACACTGATCTCCTTCCTCCCTCCCTCAAGTTTATCCCGTAAGTATTCGATGGGATTTAAGTGAGGTGGCTGATTTCACCAGACCATATTCTTCAGTTTCCCAAATTTCTCTGCTCTATTGACTTACTGTCAGCACAATTTAGAAGTCTGTTTGGGATCATTGTCTTGCTGCAGAACAACCCACAACTAATATGTCTCTTGGCAGATTGAACTGAATTGTTGATCAGTATCTTGTCATATCCTTCCTTCTTTAATGTTCCATTAATTCTCACTAGAAAACTGATTCTATCACCCACAAAACATCCCCACACAGTGACCGACCCTCCACCACTCTTCATCATTGGCATTACACACTGATTTCATATGTTCTCTACGAAGTCAATGAGTAAACATTCAGTGAAGGCTTCCAAATTTAAAACTCGATTCATGAATGAACACCACCTCGGACCACTGTTGCAATCTCCAGTTTTTACGTTGCTGTGCCCATTGCAATCAGTTCAACTTCTTTCTGTCCATCCCAGTTAAGTCATGGTCACATAAATGGCATTGCTCTGCTGAGACAAAGGCCAGAGTTCCTCACATATTGTTTACTTTGTTGTTAATTTCAGGTGCAGGAAGAGTCCTCACATTTAGTCTGTACACATATGAACTAATCTTCGCTTTACGATGTTACTCAGGGTCTTCCAGATTGTCAAACACTTGTGCTGGCACCAGTCTGCTTGAACTGGAGCAATGTATACACCACTGTAGGCTTGGTTAAGCCAAATTTAGTTACTGTTGCCTTGCTAGAATAGCCTTTGTGATGCAGAGCTACAATTACAGCACTTCTTTCAATTCCGACCTCCTCCTTCCATCTTATTAGGAGGCAATACAGCACAAACCTGATCAAGTATACAAACTGACTACTAGATGCACACAGTGTACAGAGGCAGCACAAGAAATGAGACCTGTTTAAATGGAACCCTCTTAGGTAAAGGCCACCAGTGTTGTGGACGCTCACCAGCACCTCTCTGGGTGAACGATGATTTGGATACATAACAGATGAGTTTAGGTTTTGCATGTTTCTACTCGTTTTACTATCAGAGCAGGTTTATGATAGAATACTCAAAAAAATAGGGATTTAATTTTAACACAAATCAATAGCTGTGACTGAAGACTGTGTAGTGGGCTGACAAGGCAGCCAGTCCACAGTGAAGTAGCCGAAAGGGCACGCGTCAACTCACGCCGTCTGGCGTTAAGTCTGGAACAGGATTCGTATTGAATGTGATAAAGAAAAGAACGTAGCTACTAGAACACTTATCTTTTATATTGTCCTTTGGTATACAGCATTCTTGATGATACAAGTGAGACTCTTGATATACATGCAATGTTACAAATGAAGCCATTAACTTAGCTGAAGGCTATTCCAACTGTCTCTCGGCAATTGAGAGAAAGGCTTCGTCCGTATAGTCGCTAGCAACGTTGTCGTACAACTGGGGCGAGTGCTAGTCTGTCTCTTGAAACCTGCCATGTGGTGGCGCTCGGTCTGCGATCATACATGGCGACATGCAGGTCCAACATGTACTAATGGACCGCGGCCGATTTAAGCTACCACCTAGCAAGTGTGGTGTCTGGTGGTGACACCACAGACTTTTTTTCACTTTTGCATCTAAAATTCCCAGACAATGAGTATGATCATCTGGACCCCAAGACAGCAGCAAGCTTGTTGAAAACAAACTACCACATGATGACCAAAGCTCTTGGACACCCAAAAAGATCAAAATGCATCTGAGAGCAAGCCATCCGAGTCATTGGAATGAGTGTTGGCACATCTCGAGGGCCAAAGTAGCATGTAAGTGGTTTTATAGTGATCCCAACATAAACTGCTTCTAAATCTCAGAAATGGAATTGTGTGATTGCAATTCAACCTCTGTAAGAGATCTGTTTCATCTGATGTGAAAGATTAGAATGTACGCCACTTACTACTAGCACAGACATGCTGCTATTTTAAGTGTTCTCTCTGTCAAGATAACTGTAACTGAATTGGTAGAGATGTGTCTAAACACAGGGATCATATTGAGTTGCTACAACAAAATCAGGGATCTCCTCTTTATAACAGTATCTAATTTTGTAATAAGTTTCTGCTGCTGAATCGTGTTCCATCTGCGTATTGCAGTGCCTATGTAGTGCCAAAATGTTCCATCTTCAAAATTTGAATTCAGAATATTTTCATGTGCTTTTGGAAGGTGTGAAATGTCACAACTGGTACCCTAAAAGTGTTGGTATTATAATTGCCAGCTCAGGGACATGGTTATTCAGTACAAATGATGGGGAAAAAACCTACAATTGAATACAAAACTGAAATATAAATGAGTGAGTGAACGTACAATTGCTCATTGGATTACACTGTCTCTGTTATTGTTATATTTGCAATTCCTAATTTTCTGCATTCAGTTACAGTTATCATTGTACAGTTTGCTACATCGAAGCATGGAAATCACCCAAGACAGTTAAGGGCACAGGGAACATGGGATTAGTATCTGAACTGAAATGATTCCAAGCAAGCTACCCTGGGAATTGATTAATACTAAACAGTGTATACTGCTTGGAGTATCTGACAAATTGTGCAGGGTCAGAAACACACAAAATTTTACAGAAAAAGTACAAGATGTGGTGTACATTTTGTCTGCAGTCTAGTATATAGAACTGCTATGGGTGAAATAGAGTACTACACAAAGTAGAGGTTGATTGTGTGTTTGCTTCATTTGCTAGTTCTGGGAGTGCATTTACAGTAACCAGGATGAAATGTTTGTGGCTTTCCTTGCCTGTGTGAGAAGGACTGTTGCTACAGAAGTAATTCATTTTATTTTTCCAAATGTGTTTTAAAGTAAAAAATGATACACATTAATACATATACTGACTGCATTATAATGGTAACTAATGATAATGCTTGTTCAGACATTCCAGACTACATCTTGTGTACAGTTACAAGAAATGATAGGTGCTGTGAAAAATGGTATTGGCTGCTAAACATTTACATGTAATGCTGTGGTAATTTAGGATCAAGAAACTGCCTTGAAAAAATGTTTGTCTCCTCCTTTTTATATTTTTAAGTTGAAGTGACTGTAACTCTTGTGGCTATAGCTGAAACAAGTTGGCAGTAAATCTAAATGAAATGTATATAATTTTTACTGTTCATATAGAAGATAACATGTTTAATAAACAATGCTGTTTTTAACAATAGTATAATGAATACTATGCCTTTTCTTATGATAACATTAAAATACCTCAATGTGGGAGTTATTATAGCCAGTAGTGTCTGCAACACATCAAACAGAGCTTTTCGTTAGTTACAATTGTACGTTTCAGCACCGTGTTAACAAGCCTGCCACTCCTATCATAAATTTATATAGGGTGTACATAAAATAAAGGAACAGTTTCAAGTAATTATTGCACAAGAACTAAACATTTTACAGATATCATACATATTGCATTTTGAAGAGAAACTCTGTAAAAAAAACTTTCAAACAAACGGGGCTCTGCTACACCATGTGGTAGAGGCAGTACATACACCAGATCTTTGTGTCCCCACAGAAAAAAGTCACATGGAGTGAGATGTGGTGATCGGGGAGGCCATTTAGTGAAACACCTGTCCTCTACTGTAGCAAGGCCTAAAACTTGACTTGTACTACTTCTTACTTGCCGACGGCATCAACTTAGAAGCTTCTATTTTGCTACTTGGAGTGTCACCGCATACCGCAGCACACGACATAAGTTTGCAGACCGTACATGTAAACGTCTCAGATAGAAAAGCGACCAATGTGACGATCTGCCATTATGTCATTACGAAAGCAAATGACGAAAATTGTAGTTTCCTTAGGTTTTTACTACATATTAACACTTTTCGCATTTTCTCGTGTAACGTGGCTGCCAGACCACGTTTCATGCCAAATCGTAAGGTCCTCGGTAAAGTCCAAGGCACCAAAGCCA
Organism: Schistocerca nitens; assembly: GCF_023898315.1. Taxonomy (NCBI): domain Eukaryota; kingdom Metazoa; phylum Arthropoda; class Insecta; order Orthoptera; family Acrididae; genus Schistocerca; species Schistocerca nitens. The sequence continues at coordinate 61,186,962 of NC_064625.1, forward strand.
GCTAATAAGTCAAAAATCGATAGCTAAAACTTGAATTGTACTGCTTCTTACTGGCCGATTGCATCAACTTAGAAGCTTCTACTGTGTTCTACTGTGTTGCTTGTAGTGTCTCCACATACCGCAGCACGTAACATAAATATAAAGAATTAAAAAAGAAAATTTTAAAGTATAATACAAGTATGGCTATCTATTTTAACAAGCAGTGTAAAAAAAGGGGGCTTGTCCCGACTTATACAGAAGCCTACATCAAATTTTCTGTATGTAAAAAAATCCAATGTCCTTTAGACTTGTCATTAAGAATATTATTTGTAGTAGGATAAAGGAGCTGTACGCTAAAAAAGACCGTCTTAACGAAGTAGCGTACTATTTGTACTTAAATATCACAAACAGTTATCGTGTTAACTATAATTTTAATATTGACGACATGTGGACGCCAATTAACGAACATCTAGAGATTTGTAAAATAGGTATAATGCAGAAACACGAGAAGAAGCTCAGAGATCATTTTACATTTCATTTTATTATCTTCCTGTAAATCATTTACATGATGTAGGAATTGTCACAACAAAGTTATCATACTAGTACAAGTACTACAGACATAATAATGGAATATAACATTCAAGGCATTTTTTAAAAGTACAAATTTAGACATATAAAGTAAAATTTTTGGCAATAAATTTACACACAATCAAAGAACTAATCTATGTCATAGAAAGTTTTGCTTAAAAGGTAATTTTTAAGCTCAGTCTTAAATTTTACTTCATCTATTATTTCCTTTATGTACTCTGGCAGAGCATTGTATAATTTTATTCCAAAATAACTTACATGCTTTTGGGTTTGTGTTGTCCTTACCCTTTCTACATACAAATTCTTACGAGTTCTAATATTATAATTGTGGCAGTCCTCATTTGTACATAGATTTTTCATATGTGCTCTTGTACACAGAATGCTTTTAAAAATATACAGTGATGGTATTGTGAGTATTTGCAGTTCTTTGAAAAGGGGACTACAATGAGTTCTTGGAGAGCTATGTGTTATGATTCTTATAGCTCTTTTCAGAAATTTGAAGATATCTGTTAAGCTTGATTTAGTTTTACCCCAGAACACTATGCCGTAACACACAATGGACTGAAAGTAAGCAAAATACACTAGTCTAGTACAGTCTGTGCTGCATACTCTAGATAATATCCTCAATGCAAAACATGCCGAATTGAGCCTGTGGGAAAATTACTTGAGATGGTCTTTCCAGCTTAAGTTTTGATCAATGTGCATGCCCAAAAACTTTGTGGATTGTACACTCTCTATCTTCTTATCTATTAGTTTTAACTGGAGGTCCATATCTTGAGTTGCTTTGTCATACTGTATATAATTTGTTTTACTTAGATTAAGTGTTAACTCATTAGCATTAAACCAATGTTGAATATATTTCAGGACCATATCAGTTGTGGTGGTTAATGATTTTTTATCATCACTTATAATTATGGTAGTGTCATCTGCGAACAACATTATTTTGGTAGAAATATTAGGATTTTTTTACGTCATTTATATAAAGCAAGAATAATAAGAGACCAAGAACACTGCCCTGTGGGACGCCTATTTCCAATTTCTTTGCATCTGACACCCCTTGATTTTCTGATTTTTATGTTCTGCGATGATTTCTACCACCTGAGTTCTATCTTGAAGGTAAGATTCAAACCACTGCTTCACAACTCCCCTTACACCTATTGCCTCCATCTTGTTTAACAGAATTTTGTGATTTACTGTATCAAAAGCTTTAGATAAATCTAAGTTAATTCCCACTACACATTTTTTAGTGTCGAGACTCCTGACAATCTCTTTGGTATAGGCATGGATAGCTGATTCTATGCTGTGGCCCGAGCGAAAGCCATGTTGATTGCAGTGTAGAAGTTTGTGAGCATCTAAGTAATTTATGAGTCTGGTTTTCATTAATTTCTCTAGAATTTTTGAAAATGACTGGAGAAGGGATATTGGTCTATAATTTTCTACCTTGTATGGATCTCCTTTTTTAAACAGAGGTCTAACCTTAGAGATTTTCAACCTCTCAGGAAACACACTTTCGCTGAAAGACAAATTGGCAATATGTACCAGGGGCTTTATAATTTGTTGGGCAACTTTTTTTATTATTGACACAGGCACTTCATCCACACCTGCAGACATTTTTGATTTTAGACTCTTTATCACCTTTAATATTTCATTATCATTTGTGGGAGTTAGCAACATACTACTGTCTACTTTTGGGGCTGTTAATTTCTAATGTTTAGTAAAGTTTTTACTTAATGACACTGGTACACTTAAAAAGTAATTATTAATGTAATTTGACAGAGTTTCATCTTTTAATTCAATATTTTCACTATTTTGAGTACTATTTCCTGATCCTTGAGGTCCTTACCTGTTTCCCTTTTCATAATTTCCCAAATAGTTTTTGATTTATTGCCTGATTTTCTTATTAATTTATCATTACTTAGTAATTTTGCTTTTGTAATTACTTTTCTGTATATTTTTTTGTAATTTGTTACATGTTCTTTAAACTTGGGGTCAGTCCAACTTTTCAGTCTATAGTTAAGCATTTTCATGGTCCTGGAGGAATTTCTAATACCTGTTGTGATCCAGGAGTTAGCATGTGTATGCCCATATGCGTTTGTTCTGACAAGTTTCTTAGGAAAACACATTTCAAAATTCAACATAAACAGGGAAGAAAAAACATTATATGCAGTGTTTGTGCTAGTTTGTAACAGTACTTCTGCCCATGATTGGTTAGTCAGAGTATTTATGAAGTGACTGCAACTATTTGTGGAGAAGGTTCTTTTGTACATTTGGTATGAACTATTTTTGATCACAGGAGCTATGGGAAATTTAAGGATGAGTGCATTGTGATCAGATATTCCTAGGTCAACATTTATTACATCTATATCTATGGCATCTATATTTGTGAAGATATTATCTATGAGACTTTTTGAAGAGTTTGTTATTCTTGTAGGGTTAGTTATACGTGGACACAAATTGTAACTCTGTAAAACATTCAGGAACTGATCTTTGGATGCACCTTCAGTCAATAAGTTGACATTAAAATCTCCACTTATAATAATTGTTGATCTTTTATGATGTAATATTTTGAGCAATGCCTCTAACTTATTTCTAAAAATTTCAGGATCACCACATGGTGATTTGTACACTGACATTATTATTAATTTACTCTTTTGCATATTCAACTGTATTGCTGCAGCCTCTGCTTTCTAATGAAAAATGCCCTCAGAATACATTTAAAAAAAACAGTCACGTCTTTCATGAAAGAATTTTAAATAGAACCAACATCGTCTTTATGAGAATGAAAAAGTCCTGTTATAAAAAGGACTAAAATACAATGTCAGGCCTAACCTGTCAGACAGAAATGTGAGAGAAAATATGCTTGTTGATTTAAAAATAGGTCTCGATTATAATAAGATAGATAATGCTTCTCAAGCCAGAATTGCGTATAATGTAACCTGCATGCTAGAGAAAAATGCAGCTACTTTGTCTAATGTATTGTATTGTATTGTATTTTTATTGATCCAGGCAATCATACTATTGTACAGCTGTACATATGATATTGGATAGGTCAAGAGAGCTATTTACAGTAATTTTTACAAATTGATGTTTACATTATTTTGTAGCAAGGAAATTTTCTATCTTCAACAAAACTGTTAATACAAATCAAAGAGATGTAAGATTTCACATACGATATTGGATAGGTCAAGGGAACATATTTGCAGCTAATATTTAATAAATTGATTTTACATCATTTTGCAATGAGGAAGTTAGCTATCTTTAACAAAACAGTAAATGAAAATGTTGTATGGTAAAATACAAACAGCCAATACAAATGTAATAGTAAAGTAGTCCAGTGTATTTAATAGACATGCACAGTATATAATTTTCAGACCTAATTGAACATTTATCATATTTTTTACATTTTTAACCCCTTTAAAAAAAATGATCAACTGCGTAAAAGCAATGGTCCAAGAGATATTTTTTTAATTTATGTGTGAAGGCTCTTGGGTTCTTTGTTGCTTTGATTTCATTGGGTAAATTATTATACATTTTTATCCCAACATTTAAAACACTTTTTTGGTAGCAGGTAGTTCTGGACTGAATCATATGTAGGTCAGATTGCTGCCTTGTTGCATAGTTATGAATATCTCCATTGAATTTTAGTGTGCAGTCATTGTTTAACAGGTATGTCTTGACAAATGAGACGATATTATAAATGTAAGCAGAAGGCAGTGTCATAATGCCATTTGTTTTGAAATGTTGTCTGCATGATTCATTATGTCTTAGATTACATATTATGCGTATTGCCATTTTTTGCATTTTGAAAATATATCTACCTCCAGGTGAGTTCCCCCAAAATATGATTCCATACTGTAATGTAGAATGGAAGTAAGCATAATATACATGTATGAGAACAGATTTTGTGACTGATTTTTTGAGTACCCTTAAAATGTAACACACAGTTGAGAGCTTTTTTGAGATATAATTTGTGTGTGTCTCCCACTTAAGATTTTCTGCAAGCCATATGCCAAGAAACTTGACGGAGTCCACACACATAAGCTCTTGGTTATTTAGAATCACATCAGGCATTTCTTATTTTTGGGATGAGAGTCTGAAGTTGATGTAGGTTGTTTTCTGTATGTTTATAATCAGTTTGTTCTCGTTGAACCATTTGCTGAGTGACGACATAAGCGGTTTAATTTTTTGGTTGTGGTCCTCTGTATCAGTACCCGTTATTAGAATACTTGTGTCATCGGCAAATAGTGTGGTATGTCCTGTAGTAAGCTTTGTGCTTATATCATCAATGTATAGCAGAAACAGTATGGGTCCCAGGATTGAGCCTTGTGGCACACCATATCTAATAGGCATTGTGTCAGAGGAGTGGACAGTAGATTGATGGGTGGTTGTATTCTTTTTTTCAAAATTAATTTCAACTTTTTGAAATCTGTTTGACAGGTAAGATTCTAACCATTTGTTTGCAATTCCTCTTATACCTTTATTTGCTAACTTCTTAAGGAGTTTGGTATGGTCAATTTCATCAAACGCTTTGGATAAATCTAAAAAGATACCAGTAGTGATTTCCTTATTATCCAGTGCTTTTAAGGTTTCGTTGAAATACTCATAAATAGCTGTGGTGGTTGTCTTTTGCTTTCTAAAACCATGCTGGTGTTTTGTCAATAAGGATAGTTTATTAGTAAAGTCTTCCAATCTGGTGTAAAATAATTTTTCAAATATTTTTGAGAATGAGCTGAGCTGTGCTATGGGCCGGTAATTGGCTACATCATTTTTAGAGCCCTTTTTGTGAAGTGGGGTAATTTTAGAAGTCTTTAGTAGGTCAGGGAAAACTCCATTTGTAAAGGATGCATTTATTATGTGGGTTAGGGGTTCTACAATGGATTCTCCACATTTCTTTACAATTATATCAGGAATATTGTCACTACCACTGGAGTACTTATTCTTTAGTCCTTTTATAACTGTAAGTACTTCAGGATTGGAGACTTTGTGAAGAAACATTGATGCCTGCATAACGACAGAATTTCACTAACTTCCATTAATAATAAACTTAAAACAGCAAATGCTTTAATAACAAAATCCGATAAAGTTTGTTGTCTAGTCATTTCTTATATTCCTGAGTATATTTCTAAAACTGAAAATTTCTTCAGTGAAAACATCATATCGGAGCTGCATGATGATCCGACTCCTAAATTACAGATAGAAGTAGGCCTAAGGTCAGCCATTAACAATGCAAAATTTCTTATAAAACCTTTCCAAAAGAAACTACTCATCAATATGAACCCTCAGCCCCCTAAACTTCGGTCCCAGTTCAAAATTCATAAACCTAATCATCCAACACGTTCAATCTCCAATAGCGTGATCTGGCCCGATTCCTGCACGAAACTTTGAAAAAATCCTTCGGTTTCGAAAATAATTATTTCGTTCCTAAAAGCCACGTTTTGGTCCAAAATATTAAAAACTTAGTATGCAGTTCAGAAACCAAGCTTTTTTCCTTAGATATTAAAAATCTTTATACCAATGTCCCGGTACAGGAGACGCTCATCATTGTGGAAGAAGACTTACGTCAATTTAAAAAAGATCTATCAGATGAACAGATTACTGATTTTATGAATCTCATTAATGTCGTTGTCAAGAACAACTACTTTGAATTCAATGGACAACTGTACCAGCAGTCTGATGGGCTCGCTATGGGCAACCCTTTAGCTGGCATCCTCGACGACATCTTTATCAATTCCTTGGAAAAAGAAGCTGTTTAACCGTGTCTCAGCCGCTTCACTAGGTATCCTTTCTTACACAAGATACGTTGATGATATTCTAGTCACCTATAACGGACCCGCCGATAGAATTGATCATATATTTAAACTTTTTAACGACCTCCATGAAAAACTTTCTTTCACTATTGAACTCGAAAACGATAACCGCCCATTAAATTATTTATACTTGACGCTTACAATAGAAGACAATAACATCACTTTCAATATTTTTCAAAAAGAAACGTATACTGACCAAATCGTGCCCGCTTCCTCGTTTCTTCCACAGTCTCAAAAAATGGCCTTTTTTCACTCTGCCGTCCACCGAGCCACCTCCATACCACTTTCAACAGAAAAGTTTAATGAGGAGATTAATTTACTTAAAACCATAGCAGTCAATAATGAATGTACGCCTAACATAGTGGACGATATCCTAAAAAAGAGAACTGCAAGAACTACCACGCTCAACACCTCATGCACTGAAATTAAACCAAAAAAACGTTTTTCTATTCCTTTCACAGGACCCATTTCCTATCAGATTCAGCGCATGCTTCGCAACAAATACAACTGCAATGTTGCCTTCTCAACTAATAATAATCTGAAGAGAAACTTCATTCATAATTTGAAATCCATTCGCTCCCCCACAGAAAGTTCTGGCGTTTATAAGATCATCTGCGATACCTGCTCCTCCTGTTATTATAGGGCAAACCGGACGTGCTTTCACCATCAGATTCAAAGAACATCTTTTGAGAAAGAACGGCACCAGTACCCTAAATTCATCCTTAGCCGATCATCTCTTAATTACTGGACACGTGCCTACAGCCATAGGCGATAACAATATTCTGCATACCGAAAAGAAGGGGCGTAGGTTAGACGTCTTAGAGGAATTGGAGATTTTCAAACATCTCACTCGTCATGATGGCCTCATTCTCAACGAACAGCTGCAGCTGCGAAATAAAAACTTTTTGTCTGTATAAAGCCATTGCTTGATCTTTGATTCAGATTTCCTCATGCAGTTTACCGAAATATTGTTTTCCTGTCACATCTTTGCTGTTTTCTTGTGTGTCATAACTAACGTTTTTACGTTACAAAATGTATCTCTATTTAAAGCAGATAAATATGTAACTTTATCCTGTTATTATTAATGCTTACGTTATGCCGAAATCAGCTGCATCACAATTTCATGTGTCTAATTTTGAATGTACAGTATCCTAGTTGTTTCTGCGGCTACTAGATGGCGCTCGTAGCAACACCATGTTTACTTGCCCACAATCTCTAAAGTGGGCACCTCAGTCTTGTTGCAACCCTGGTTCACAGTACGAGCAGCCCTTGGCGGCTCGCCATCTCACAAGTGTTCATTACGTTATGATTTAGCACCTGGTGATTTCCATTCGTTTGGTGCACTGAAGGAAGCATTACGTGGGGACAAGTTCCAGGACGAGGACGTGAAAAAGTTTGTGGGAAATTGGTTCGAACATCAAGATAAAGAGCTCTTCGCAGCCGGAATAAAAAAGCTTGTGGCCCGTTGCAACAAGTGCACAAATTTTCGAGGGGATTATGTTGAAAAGTAGAAAGAGTACTGTATTCTAAAAATAAACACTATTTTTTCAGGCTCATTTGTCTCTTTAATTATTGAATGACCCTTGTACATTTCACATACCGCAATGTACTTGGTAAAAGCAAGTATACGCAAAGTAACGAAATGCATTTTTATCTCTGAATTCTCTTTAAAATTTTGTGCACTGTTTTACTTCATTCGATGCAACTGTGCTAAATATCGAAAATAATATCAGTTCTTCATCGAGCAAAGCTATCAGGTTGTAAGATGTGCAGAAACTAAATTTTTTCAGTGTTTACTAGTTTCAAGATCGGATGATCAGAATTTCGTACCGGCTGGAAAGCCAACTCTGAGCGCAAGTAGCAGCATTTGACAGCAATATACCGATGGCACAGACGCGGATAGCACGTATTGCAAAGATCACCTTTGGAGTGGCGAAAGGGCACACATCGGATGACTCACCACATTCTGGACTTTGCTCCTGCCTAGGTGTGCACTTTTTGAACTCGTCTTTTGTTGACGATGGAAATGGACTGATTGTTCCTCCATTGTACACGTCACCACCACCATCATTGATCATAAACCGCGTTCTACCTAAGCCAGCTATGACAGGAAGCTGTGATATACAGCGTCGCTGTCTTGTGGAACAACCGGCGATTATTGTCAACCTTCACAAAATGGGTGCGTGACCTCGACCAAATTCTGCAAACGAATTGTAAGCAGTCAATTTCGAGGAGCACTGATAAACTAAAGTTGAATTAAGGAATTTGAGGCATGATGAAAGAAAATCATCTCCAATCATTTTTACGTTATCTTCCATTTTCTCACAATACTATTACGTTAAACGCTCATCGTAAACAACCTACTAACAGCTTCTGAAACACTACTATTTCAACAACAACAAATATCGAAATTTACAACAATATAAACATTTCACGTCAATGCTGCCACATATTGCTCGTTCGTGCACCTGTAATTTGGAAGCTGGGTTGGGCAGCTGCTTGTGAGCTGATGGTCAGCATAAAACGAGCCCAGAAGATTTCTCGCCTCATTGATTTTCAACAGAAACTCTTTTTGTTAGTGATGATACGTCACTGATCACGACAGAAGAAAGTTTCTGATTTTTTTTAAATGTGTGTAAAATGTGTTTTAACAACGAAAGCGTTAAACAACTGTATTACTCTATTTACACCTACTTAGACCAATCACTTTTTTACCTGCTGTAAATTTGACTATGAGTTTATTTCAAAGAGGTCCTTCGGCATGCCGGCCTTTGTTGCCGAGCGGTTCTAGGCGCTTAAGTCCAGAACCGCGATGCTACTACGGTCGCAGCTTCGAATCCTGCCTGGGGAATGGGTGTGTGTGATGTCCTTAGGTTAGATAGGTTTAAGTAGTTCTAAGTCTAGGGGACTGATGACCTCAGATTTTAAGTCCCATTGTGCTCAGAGCCATTTGAAATATTTTTTCTCGTTCGTTTTGATTAGTCTTGGAACATCCAAATACTTGATTTCTGCCTAGTTGTCGACTCCTACGAATATCTAAGAAGTTCATCTCGTTCTAAAATGTGATATACAAATTCTGTATTACCTCAGCTGAATATTTTGCACATTTCCCCCGATCAACATACGCAGTCGTGTATTTATCTTCGGGAAAATTTTGCAGAATTCATTGAGAGCAGAACTTTTTCAAGGCTAAAAGTTCACTCTAAATGCCGCAGTCTTCAGCACGCCTAAAGATGAATCTATCCCACGGCAAGTCACGTGCTGGTACTGACGTTTTAATACGCGTTCGCGATACCGATTCGGCGACCAGCATTTGTATCGATATGGAGAGAAAATGAAAGACACACATGGGCTTCATTCGACAGCTGCATAGGGCTCCCCCTGAGTGGTCAATACTATCTCTGCGGCCAAGTTACGTGGGATCGTCCACTGATACGAATCAGCAAGGTAATGCACGCCAGAGGCGTCTTTCCATATGAAGAACAACAAATTGTCTCGACTGTGTGTTAAAATTACGTTTTCTTCCGCTCGTGGATACTTAGATCTTTAGCTAACCCTTACGTATTTTTCAGTACTGCACTTGAAGGCCCTGTTTAAACTAAATACAAAGGTTGTAGCAGACAACAGTCGAGTTCCTTTGTCCTGTGACAGCGTTGCCCCGCGCCACACCTCGTCCGAAGCATATCGGCGGCCTCGAACGTTTTCCTTCAGGGCTCCAGGAATAGGAAATCGTATGGGGAGAGATCAGCACTGTATGGAGGATATACCAGGGCTTCCCGGCGAAACAACATCGGCAACACGTGCGCGGGCATTTTTCTGCAAAACAATGATGCCATCCGTCAACATTCCCGGGCGTTTGTACTGTTGTTGTTGTGGTCTTCAGTCCTGAGGCTGGTTTGATGCAGCTCTCCAAGCTATTCTATCCTGTGCAAGCTTATTCATCTCGCAGTACCTACCGCAACCTACATCCTTCTGAATCTGCTTAGTGTATTCATCTCTTGGTCTCCCTCTACTATTTTTACCCTTCACATTGCCCTCCAGTACTAAATTGGTGATCCCTTGATGCCTCAGAGTATGTCCTGCTAGTCGATCCCTTCTTCTAGTGATGTTGTGCCACAAATTTCTCTTCTCCCCAGTTCTATTCAATACCTCTTCATTAGTTATGTGATCAACCCATCTAATCTTCAGCATTCTTCTGTAGCACCACATTTCGGAAGCTTCTATTCTCTTCTTGTCCAACCTGTTTATCGTCCATGTTACACTTCCATACATGGCCACACTGCATACAAATACTCTGGGAAAAGACTTCCTGACACTTAAATCTATATTAGATGTTAACAAATTTCTGTTCTTGAGAAACACTTTCCTTCCCATTGCCAGTCTACATTTTATATCCTTTCTACCTCGACCATCATCAGTTATTTTGCTCTCCAAATTTCAAAACTCCTTTACTACTTTGTCTCATTACTTAATCTAAGCCGGCCGCGGTGGCCGTGTGGTTCTAGGCGCTGCAGTCCGGAACCGCGGGACTGCTACGGTCGCAGGTTCGAATCCTGCCTCGGGCATGGATGTGTGTGATGTCCTCAGGTTAGTTAGGTTTAAGTAGTTCTTTCTAGGGGACTGATGACCTAAGATGTTAAGTCGCATAGTGCTCAGAGACATTTGAAACATTTTGAACCTAATCTAATTCCCTCAGCATCACCCGACTTAATTCGACTACATTTAATTATCCTCATTTAAAGCAGCATGCCCTCGGGAAAAATTACGGCTGTAGTTTCCCCTTGCTTTCAGCCGTTCGCAGTACCAGCACAGCAAGGCCGTTTTGATTAGTGTTACAAGGCCAGATCAGCGTTTGGACTACGCTGCAGAAATTTCGCTGGGAAGAGCGCTTACAGATCCTGCATACGGTCGCAGTCTCCCACGTGCGACGTACATATTTTTAGAGCCGAAAGACATTCGTAGCCGTCGATTTGTTTGGGACGAAGAGGCGCACGCTTGAGTATAGTAATGGTTCTGTAGGCACCGCAAACATTTTGCCATGAAGGCATATACCGTCTTGTCGCATACTTGTATAAACGTAATAACAATTATGGTGATTATTTTTGAAATAATAATAATAATTTTTTTTCCCAACTGTCTCGCTTTCGTTTCAATGCGCCTTAATGTGTTTCTATTTTTGTTTTCATCTCCCACAGAATTCTTTCTTTCAGACGTCTGTTTTCTACTAAAATGTTGAATTACGTCAGTCAGTAAGTTTCATATCGGCAAACAAAACGAAAACTTACAGATTTAATCTTGGTATCTTGTCTGGAAAGGGGCATTTGCGTCAGTCAGTGGGGCTTGCTTGCAGTTGATTACGTCTCAGATTATAAATCTATAAATAAACAAGAAACGTCATGTTCCTTTAGGGATTACATATAAACATCGCCTGACTTTTAGCTCGGGTAAACGGCCCTCAAACGTTAAAAATATAGCTGGATGCAGATTATGTTTCGAGTGCGACTTTGTAATCTCCACATTAATCCGTGGAAGATGACCTGGTAGCTTCCAGATACGACAATAGGGACAAGAGTTGACGACGCACGTTCCAGCCCGCTGTAAGCTATGTACAGTGTTTTCGAGGGTGAACGGTCAGTAACAAAGAGGTAACAAAAGTCAAATCATAATATTATTACGCGAACATGAAAACTAAAGTACAGATTTTGTATATTAATCGTACAAGGAGGCCAATGATCCTTATGTGTTTCGAAAGATACTTTGCCATAGATGTGCGCTAAGAAAAAATAATCTGTGTATTTAGCCATTAAGAGTCGTGAAAGGAAATAGAAGCTTTCACATGCGTAACACTAATCTTTCATTCTCAATCACGCATTAAAATCTCCATTGTCTGAAAATTGTAGAGCTGCCAACCTCTGCCTAGCGCACATATCAAGTGCTACAGTAGAAATGACACATGAAAGTGACAACATCTCGTGAGATCGTATTTTAGGGGCTTTCGTGCTTATATGGATTTGCAGTACAACATGCATATCTGGCATGTAAAATGCAACTGCTAAGTCAATGATGATGACAGCAGTGAAAAATTATATCGTAGTAACGAAGTCTGTAAATAGCGTTGTATATTGGCGTCGTTATTTCGCTTAGTTTTCTGTAAGAGTAATTACGTGATCGTTTGCTGCCATTATCAGAAACTTTGTAGTAAGTTCCGAATTTGTAATTTCTTCATTTTGAATATGTAAGACTTCCGACTTCCCTTAGTATGCGGAACCATCTTTGTTTTACGATATGCCTAGAAGGATAATGCTAACGGGTCAGAGTGAAAGACGCAGAGCTAGTCAGACACAGTTTTTGCGTCGAGAAAGTAATAGCATTGTGGACATTCATAATGATAACGCATCTGTTTATCGAAAACTGAAGTACCGATTCTTAAAATTAATTATACAATATGGCAAATCAAACTTGCATAACGGGTAAGGAACTTGGCCGTAGATGTCCACAAAAGGAAACCATAATGTGTCTCCATAACCATTAGAATGGTTAAATAGAAGCACACACATGTGAAAAGTTTTCCTTTGTCTCTGACACTGCTACCAACCTACAGGACCGAAGCTACTATGGCGCTGAAGTTGTCAACAGTGGAAAACGAAACGTAGTAACGAAGTCGTCGGGGACAGCAAACGTTCTTTATTAACGTCGTTGTTTCACTTACTTTGGTCAAAGAGAAAACGGAACTAACTCTGTGTTCATTATCCGCCGTCACCACAAAATTTAGTGTGTTCCTAATTTTCAGTGTCTGCACTTTGAGTAGCTACGACGTCCTGTATTATAACGAAACTGTATTTGTTTTAGGCTATGCCTCGAAAAAGAACATTAACGGGTCGGACTGAAAGACGAGGCGCTAGAGACACACAATTTTTGCGTAGAGAAAGTAATAGGAATAATGCAGATGTCAGTAACGATAATTCTATTGTTCTAAAAGATACAATTAAATGTGCACGGAACATAATTACAAATAATTTTGAGAACTGTAATTGCGCTTTGATGAATTTACAACGCAGATATTGTAATGCAAATAATTTCGCGTCTGAGATGACCTTATGCGATACAATGGCATTCACATTGTGTTGTCATAAGGGTAACGTTAATTTGTCACCATTAACATAACATTAATTTGTCAACGTAGTGTATCAAAGACTCCCTTTAAATGCTTGTATAATTAAAGAAAAATTAAAGAACTGTTTCATAAACACACGTAGCTACAATGCAACATTTGGCAGGGATCAGTTCTGCGGCTAAAATTTCACTTTAAGATACATGACATTATCCATTGCATATGAGATTCATTGACGCAATTGGTCGAATTTTGACCACAGGCGATACTACTATTAATACGCTTAGGTCTGTAGTAAAGCTGATCAGATAGCATAAAATGCCACACAGCAGGTGAAGACTGACTTTATTGGTTGCAAAGTATGATTGGTTGATTTGGGAAGAGAGGGCCAAACAGCGAGGTCATCGGATCAAATGCAAAGTATGCATGACGCGTTTTGGAGTTACTTCAATCTTCAGAAATCCAAGTGCAAAGGAAGCACAAGGACAAGAGCGTTACTGGTCGTGTACATAACAAAGTCCAAAGCGGAATCACATGCTGTACAGATAGGTCTCGATAACGTGCAGACGTCACGGTACACCTGACAGGTCCTTATGGTGAATTGTCTTCAAAGAAGAACGGATGGAGAATAAAGATGCTTGTTAATCCACGCCACACGGTCACATACGGTCAGTGCAACGGCTCTTCATGCACAACACGCGATTTAACAGTACCCCAAATTCGGCAGGTCTGTCTATTCACTGCACTCTGTAGTGTAAAATCAGCCCCTTCACTGTACAGAATATTACCCAGCTATAAGTCACCAACTTCGATCCGCGCCAGAAACCCAGGAGCGAATTCATAATGTTGTTGCGCATAGTGAGGTTTCAGTTGCTGCACTGTCTGGATGTCATACGGGTATCAGAGTAAAGTAAATCGCAGAACTTCCGTGGTGTTGACCACGGGATGGATGATTATCGTGTCACTGCACGAGCTCTAGCCGGGGCACGTGCTGCGTAGTCACTGCAGCAACGGCGACCTCGTCACTAACTTTCACCGGGATAGGACGCCTTCTCCCACGGCAAGCACACTACGGATTCGTAAATCACTTCAAATATATCGCCACCTGTGATTGTGCGATCCATAGGCATCACATCTAATAGCTTCCGAAAAACTGTAGTTCTGAATCAACACGCTGCACAAATATTGCTAGTCAGTTACATCAAACACTAATGAATAAGCGACAAAAGTGCTACGTTTCTGATTCAGTCGGTTATCCAATTCTGGCCCCATATCTCGGATCCCACGAGAAACTCCTTTTTATGTTCCAGAAATAATTCAACAATGTTCCGATCCCCCTTTTCCGACCAAGGTTTCCGGGAGGTTTCCCTTAGTTGTACGGCGTATTCCAAAACTGGAAAGCCTCTCTCATATATTCCCAATTGGGATCCACCATCTGCCCCATTATCAGCTTGTCTGATAATTGGCTGAGTAGAACAGCGGCTCTTTAATGGTTCGGCCCTCGAACAGCTCGCTCCACTCTTTGGGTTGCAGAACGTGGTAAAATATGTTTACTTGGAGAAAGAAACTTGTTCAGGTTTGAAACTTTGTGGCAGGTTAAAACTTTGTGCCGGACAGGTACTCGAACCCGGTACCTTCGCCTTGCTTTCTTCCAGGGATGCTAGTCACGCAAGTAAGGCAGGAGAACTTCTGTGAAGATTGAATGGTAGGGGATGAGGTACTGGCGGAAGTAGAGCTGTGAGGACGGGTCCTGAGTCATGCTTGGGGAGCTCAGTCAGTGGAGCTCTTGCCCTTGAAAGGCAAAGGTCACGGGTTCGAGTCCCGACCCGGTACACAATAATAATTTGCCAGGTGGATCCATATCAGCTCACTTGCCACTGCCGAGCGTAAATTCATCCTTTCAAATATCTCTACTTCTTCTGGCGTCAATCACTCTACGACGGCCAAGAAACACGGTTTGAACAGGGGCTCCACTGAAAATGGTGTCCCACATGTTGCAGTGTTGTCAGCAGCTATTTAGCTTGCTCGTAATGCAGCATCAGACCAATGTTACTCGTAGTCAGCGATGTAAAATTATTTGCATGAAATGGTGAAATCTGTGGCGCAATCCCGTGAGCAGATTACCGACCTGACCACAGGTATAGTACAGCCCTTCCATCCGCCGTGGCACTAGGACAGATGGCAGGTCGTTTGCCATGGCCAACCGTTACCACCTGGTAAGATGCCCAGTACTGAGAAGACCTGGGTTAGTCCTCGAAAGATTGGAGTGAGGAAAAATTACTGCCCCAACCCGTGCAAATTTGAGTGTGGTGTTTTATGTGGTGCTTTCCCTGTCGATTTTTATCTGTATTCGTCCTTTTGTTGTGTTTATCACCGGGAGTTCCTAGCTACCATTTGGATGTGGTGTACTGAAGAATACTGTGTATTGTGACAAGAAACAGTTGTTACTCCAGTACACTGAGATAGTTACGTCATCGAACCTCCAACCTACACAAAAAGTGTAGCTCTTACTCCCCCAGGAAATAATTAAGAAATGGGCTTGCACAGCTAAGAACTGAAAATTACACAGTGAGTACTGATTGGTGAAATTACTGACCCTGAACAGATGATAGCGTCTTGTTGTTAGCATCCAACTATGCAGTAAACGTCTCTTCTTATTCCTTAGTCATTGACTTACAAGGAACAGTTAAATCATCTGAAGGAGCGAATAAATTCTCAATATCTTCTGGGTAACATCATAAGAATACGTCAGGTCGGTGGTTGTTTGGGGAAGGAGAACAGACAGCGAGGTCATCGGTCTCATCGGATTAGGGAAAGACGGGGAAGGAAGTCGGCCGTGCCCTTTCAAAGGAACCATTCCGGCATTTGCCTGGAGCGTTTTAGGGAAATCACGGAAAACCTAAATCAGGATGGCCAGACTCGGGATTGAACCGTCGTCCTCCCGAATGCGAGTCCAGTGTGCTAGCCACTGCGCAACCTTGCTCGGTGCGTCAGGTCGCTCCACATGTTATCTAACAAACTGCAGCCAGAAACATCAACCGTCGACCTACCCTAACGGCACCTGAGAGCTGACACCATCCAAAGAAAACTGCGAGTGCAACTCAGTACATGTTTGAAAATGCATCACAATCTTCACGAGTAGCTGGTGGCCGTCCAACGTAGCACGATATTACACTGTAATGGGGAAGACTATGTTTCGAAATAATCCAGTAGTGAGTAGAACCATAAGCGTTTATACACACTGAAGTGCCAAAGAAACTGGTATATCCATGCGTATTCCAATACAGAGATATGTAAATGGGCAGAATACGGCGCCGCGGTCGGCAACGCCTGTATAAGATAAGTGTCTGGCGCAGTTGTTAGATCGGTTACTGCTGCTACAATGGCAGGTTATCAAGATTTAAGTGAGTTTGAATTTGGTGTTATAGTCGGCGCATGAACGAAGGGACACAGCATCTCTGAGGTAGCAATGAAGTGGGGATTTTGCCGTACGACCATTTCACGAGCGAAGGGGCACAGTATCTCCAAGGTAGCGATGAAGTGGGGATTTTGGTGTACGAACATTTCAGGAGTTGTCAGCCCCCGGTAGCTGAATGGTCAGCGTGACGGATTGTCAATCCCCTGGGCCTGGGTTCCATTCCCGACTGGATCGGGGAATTTTCTCCGCCCAGGGAATGGGTGTTGTGTTGTCCTCATCATCATCATATTATCCTCATCGACTGCAGGTCCTTACGTGGCGTCAAAGTGAAAGACCGGCACCTAGCGAACGGTCTGCCCGACGGGGGACCCTAGCGATACGATTAAATAAGTAAAATTTTACGAGTGTACCGTGAATATCAGATCGTACAACAATGTGACCAGCGACGACTGAAGAGAATCGTTCAACGTCACAGAAGTGCAACCCTTCCGCAAACTGCAGAAGATTTCAATACTGGGTCATAAACAAGTGTCAGCGTGCGAACCATTCAACAAAACATGATGGATATGGGTTTTGAGTCGAAGGCAAGCTCGTCAACACTTGATGAATGCACGACACAAAGCTTTACGCCTTGCCGGGGCCCGTCAACACCGACTAGAAACATGTTGCCTGATTTGACGAGTCTCGTTGTATCGAGCGGATGGACGTGTATGGGTATGGAAACCTCATGAATCCATGGACCCTGCATGTCAGTAGGGGACTGTTCAAGCTGGTGGAGGCTCTGTAATTGTGTGGGGCGTGTGCAGTTGCAGAGATGTGGGACCCCAATACTTCTAGATACGAATCTGAAAGGTGACACGTACGTACGCATCCTGTCTGATCAGATGCATGCTTCCACTGATGTCCATTGTGATTTTCGACGGACTTGGGCAGTTCCAGCAGAACAATGTGACACCCCACACGTGCACAATTGCTACAGAGTGGTCCCAGGAACACTTGTGAATTCAAGCCCTTCCGCTGGCCACCAAACTCCCCAGCCATGAACATTATTGAGAATATCTGGAATGCCTTGTAACGTGTTGTTCGGAAGAGATCGCCACCCCCTCATACTCTTACTGATTTATGGACAGCCAGACGGTTCATTTCCATTAAGACACTCATACTGGGCAATTACAATGTGACACCTGCCAGATCGTTGCTATTGTCAGCAGTGGAAAACAAAACATCGTACTGAAGAAGCCATGGATGGTAACACAGGCTGTGCATAACGTTACTGGCCCATGCGTTTTCATTTACTGTTGTCTAATTGTCTAAGAGCAGACGGAATTAACTTTGTCTTGATTTGTTGCCGTTACCACAAAATCTGATGTATTTTCCTACTTTTCGATTTCTTAATTTTGAATAGCTACGATTCTTCTTGTCGGACAGAAACTATACTTGTCTTATGCTATGCCTCGAAAAAGAAACAATAAAGCTTCGGGCAGAAAGACGAAGAACTAGAGAGATGCTGCCTTTGCTAGACGAAGTATCCTCTTGCCGTTGATAATGATAATTTAATGATAATTCTGTTATTTTTTCAAAGATAAATTTAAATATGGATTGAGTGTAACCCCAAATAATTTTGAGAATTATAGTTGCGGTATGATGAATTTACATTGGAGATTCTGTAATGCAAAACATTTCGATCTGAGATTACTTTACGTGGTAGAACGGTATTGACCTTGCGTGTCATTAGGGTAAAGTTAATTTGCCGCCATTAACATTAAATTTATTTGCCATTAACGTAAAATTTATTTTTCAGCGCACTGTAATAAGGACTCATTTCAGATGATTGGACAATTAAAGAGAACTCAAACCGTTATTTTAATAGTATTCGTGGCTCCGATGCAGCATTTTCTGTGGTCTGTCCTGAGCCTAGACTGTCAGTTTTATGTCGGGTGTACTATTTTAAGGTGAATGATATTTTTGCTCGTAGATCAGATCCAATGGCTCGAATGGATGGTCTTTTACCATGTTATGCACATTTATATTTTCACTACGTCGACACAACTGGTCCAATTTCGACCACAGGTGATGGTAGCCATAATGATGGTGCCAAGCGTCACGTGTACATTAGTTGCAGCCAAGTGTGCAGGCATCACAGCATTCGTGACATTTAAATTTTTTACTTCTTTGCTACTATATTAGCAATAAATTTCGCAGACAGTATCCGCATATGACGCTGAATGTATCTACAAAATTATATCATTGTACGACACATGTTTCTGTGGAGAATTCTTATCTGGAAGAGTATGAGTATACTGTGACGAATAAAAACTCTTTACTCCAGATTCCAAGGAGGGTTGGGGGTGATGGATGAAAGTGCCCCTTTGCCTCTCCTCCCCTCCCCTCCCCACCTCCACCCCTCCCCCTCCCTCTCCTCCTCGCGGGTGCCAATGACTGGCCCTTTCATTTTGAGAACATTAGAGCTGCAGTAACCGTTCTGAGAAACTGTTCAAGATGTCCTTGCGCGTCGCTCTTACAACACAGAACTCCAGTCGGAATGGCGGTTATCGCTGAAACAATTGGTTTTCGGCTGTATCAATTTCTCCAGCCTCACTTTAACCTAATTGTTAAAGCCTGTCACAAAACCAATTCTTGTAATAACCGATTTTCAGTCTTTTATTTACATTATTTCCTCTAATAAACGTAGAAATCGAACAAAGATTAAAACATTTTGACTTTCTCAGTTTCTTGATAAATGGAATCAAAACGTTAAATTAAATACTTATATGGACATGATGTCTGTTCTTTCGGACGTGTCTGGAAGAACAGACACCATTGATGACCTGCAGCCGTCTTGATCTAAATTAAAATTATATTAATACCGTCAACTGCTCACGGGCGTCGATATATATCAACGGGGACAGGTGAAAATGTGTGCCCCGTCCGAGACTCGAACCCGGGATCTCCTGCTTACATGGCAGACGCTCTGTCCATCTGAGCCACCGAGGCCACAGACGATAGTGCGACTGCAGGGACTATCTCGCGCTCGCCTCCCGCGAGACTGATATTCTCACCTTGTTTGTCCACACACTACACTCGTAGTGTCCCACCCCAACACACTCATTACTCGTGGAAGATATTCTTATCAAGTCCCGTAAGAGTTCGGGGAATATGTGTGCATCCGCACAGAAGAAGGAGGTCATGGCCCGTATTGCCAGGACTATATACTTATATGGATATGGTGTCTGTTCTTTTGGACATGTCTTCCACGAGTAACGAGTGTGTTGGAGTGGGAAACTACGAATGTAGTGTGTAGACATACAAGGTGAGAATGTGAGTCTCGCGGGAGGCGTGCGCGAGATAGTCCCTGCAGTCGAAATATCCACTGTGTCCTCGGTGGCTCAGATGGATTTTGAAGTGCCGAAGGACGAAGTTGTCTCTGCGTTACAACCATACATTAACGTCACCGGTTACGTAGAGGAAAAATGGCAAACCTTCACAACCTACCATGTCCTTAATGGTGTGCGTCAGGTCAAAATTTAACTGAAAAAACATATACCATCATACCTGACAATTGGCGGGGTGCGAGCCATTGTCATGTACGACGGCCAACCCCGAAGATGTGCGGGTTGTGGACAAGAAGGCCACGTCAGATCCGACTGCATGCGAAGCCGCCTGATCCAGACGCCGGTCGGCAAGGAAGCGTCCCCAGCGGTGATCACTCAGATCCATGTCACATATGCCAAGGTTGCCAAGGAAGGTAGCACCTCTCCACAGGGTCTTCCTGCTCCGTTGACGTCGTCTGATCAGGTAGATGCAATCGCTACTGAGATTCCTTCTGAGGTGCCACAGACGCCAGATCCTGACCTGCCGAATCCTCGCAGCACTGTGACTGAAAATGCCACTGAGATGGACGTTGATCCGGGAGTGATACCTACGTCTGCTTTCCTTCAGACTGGTCCGGTGTAAGATGAAAGCCACCCGCAATCAGACTCTGAACGACATTTTCGAAAACAAGGGTCGACACGAAAGAGAAAGAAACGTAGCCGTACACCCCCTGATGGATCCATTCTATGGATGGATACCAGGGATGGAGACCCGAAGATGGACGACACACCACTCTTTGATGACCAAAAGTCTGATGCGAACGACACGCCACAGGCGACCACTGGCAACGAACACCCCTCTTTACTGGCGCCGTCGACCCCACAGGTCGACGTTGAAGAGAGCCTATCTGCTGAGCCGAAAACTACGGCTCCTCTCCACGTGGATGATGTGCACAGCCGATGCCCTACCGCAGTATCAGTCTCCTGGGCAGACGACGTGGAGATCGAAGGGACTGGGGTGGGTGGTGCTGATGATGGGGCGCCCCCATCGGTGCGCCCGCGCCCGCAAACTCTCCACAATAGCAGCCTCTTCAGCGGACCGGCAAGATCGACGACCTCCCGCTCCTGAAGAAGGAGCCCCCCACCTGTGCCTGAGGAACGATTAACCTCGCGACCATTCGTGCGCCCCAGAAACTAGCGCTGCTCCGCGATATGATTTATGATGCGGACATCGATATTGCACTATTTCAGGAAGTACATGTCGCCGATTTTTCACGACCACATGGTTTCACGGCGCATCTTTCTCCCGCATCGGACACCGGTAGTGGTGTTGCCATCATCTTACGAGAAGGTCTTCCTGCCAAAGATGTCCTATACCTCCGCAACGGCAGAGGTATGGCCCTTACTCTCTTTGGTGTAAGCATCGTCAACATTTATGCGCCGTCGGGCTCCAGCTACCGTCGTGAACACAATGCCTTCTTCGCGAATGAAGTTACACCCCTTTTTATGGGACCACACGATGACTGGGTCACGGGTGGAGACTTCAACTGCACACAGCGACCTCAGAATCAATTGCCGCGTCACTCACCATGCACAGCTCTGGAAACAGTTGTCATGCGGCTACAATTTGTCGACACGTGGAGACATGTTCTCGGTGATCTTTTGGGCTTTACGTACTACACTGCGCACTCCTCCAGCCGACTGGATCGCATCTACATCTCACGATCCCTAATTCAACACACTCGACAGGCTGAAATCTGGCCTGTTGCTTTCTCAGATCATGAGGCTTACTTCTGTGATGTTGTTCTCACAAGACAGGCAGTATGGCACGGACGTGATTTATGGAAACTGAACACGGCACTTCTTAATTCACCTGACTGTCGACTCCTAATAGAAGACACTTGGATCACATGTAATAGACGCCGACCCACGTATCCGTCTACCACATCCTGGTGGATCCAGTGTGCAAAACCTGCTCTTCGAAAAACTTTAATCCTGTATGGCAAAGATGTTGTCGCCTGGAGGAAGAGCACTATGGACTTTTACTACAGGATCCTACAAGAATGCTCCACGATACCAGCCTCCCCTGAGCGCCATACACAGATGAACCATGCTAAGGCCCAACTCTCCAATCTCATGCGAAGGCATTTGGAAGGAGCGATAGTACGATCTCGTACTGCTGATCGCATGCCTCATGAACATTCGTCGATGTACTATAGCATCCAAGAACGCCAAAATCGACGCCGAAAATTGATTCACGTCCTAACAGACCAAGAAGGGCGTCGCTACGTCACCCAATCTGCAATAGGAAATGTGCTTCACGCCCACTACCAGCAGCTCTATGCCGCAATTCCACATTCCCCAGAGTTGATCGAGGAAGTCTCTCAGCTCAACTTCGGAGGTATCCCAGGAGATGCGGCGACTGACTTGATGTCAGAGGTGACCGATGCGATCCGGGCAGGAATCATCAATCGCTCCCCAGGACCCGACAGTCTTCCCCTCGAATTTTATCGCACCTTCCGTGATTTGTTAGAGTCCCCCTTCACCTCCATCTGTCGGGAACTGATGTCTCCGGAAGTACCTGTGCCGGACGCTTTCATGGAAGGAATTATTACTCCTGTACATAAACCGCATGGTGGCAACAATATCAGTGATTATCAGCCCCTCACCCTCCTTAACATTGATAGGAAAATCTTCACTCGCCTTCTGGCGGCACGTTTAACAACGTTGCCCAGTATGTTGTGTCGCCGGACCAAGCATCTTTGGGAGGGGATAATAATATCCGCACGGCTTTATGCCGCTACAGGGAAATGATCGCCGTTACACAGGCACAACGCCTCTCTGGGGCACTCGCGTCTTTGGACTTTAGTCAAGCTTTTGATAGGGTTGACCATTCGTTCCTTACGGCCGTTCTCCACCATATGGGTTTCCCAGTCGCCGTTATCACGGTAGTGATGCGCCTTCTGCGGGGTGCCTCATCCAGGGTTTTGTACAATGGCAGACTCACTCCTCCGATAAAAATAGGTCGATCCATACGTCAAGGTTGCCCTCTATTAGCGATTTTGTACGCCTTTTCCTTGGAATCCTTGCTATGTGAACTAAGACAACGTGCGGTAGGGTTGTCCATAGATCGCTACCGATTCTGTTGCATGGCCTATGCTGACATTTAGTCATCTGTTAACGTAATGCTGACGAGGTTCGAGCTGTTTTGATGTGGGTAACGACTTATGGTGAAGCATCGGGTAGCTCTTTAAACGTACGTAGCTCACAAGTTATGTTCATTGGCACGGGACTTCCCGTGGAGTGCGTTACACCTCTCACCACCGTTGATACCATTCGCTGTTTGGGAATAGATTTTTCATCTGATGACTGGCGTTCAGCCACCATGAACTGCCGACGCCTCCTTTTAATGATCAGAGCGGGTATTATGGACCACCGCCTTCGATCCCTAGATATTCTCCAACGATCTCGATATGTCAATATCCCGAGTTCCCCATGTAGCACAAGTTCTACCTTTCCCGCTTACTGTGGCACGTCACATGTTGGCAGCGATGGCATCTTTCGTCAGCTCTGGGCTGCTGTTTAAAGTTAACTATGCAACCCTTACTCTACCCCGTGAACAAGGTGGGATATGTCTGTTTCACGTGCCGGATAGAGCTCGCGCCCTATTTGTCAGCTCCCGGATGACGGTATGGACACGTTGCCCATCGAGCCTCACTGGTCTCCTCCTGTCGGCATATACGCCGGTCTCACTGTCAGCCCCAGTGATGATCTCGGATGTTCCAGCCCAGTTCCATTATATACGATACTTCTTTCTTGAACTTAGTTATCTACGCCTCGCCTTACCAAGACAGCTTTTACTCAAGACAAAGGCAGTATACAATGTCCTCCAATTAGGTCGTCCACCTAACCCGATTGAACAAAAGTTCCCCCAGGTTGACTGGCACCATATATGGCGCGCGGTGTTCGCCTGTTACCTTGACACGAATGTTCAATCTGTCTGGTACCTAACTGTCAATGGTAAGCAAATCAACCAATTTCGCCTTCATCGTATCCATCTCGCCCAATCACCTCTATGTTCCACGTGTGGAGTGCCAGACAATGATGAACATCGCTTTGTTTACTGACCGGTGGCGGAGGTTTGGCACTTGGTTCGACGTATTGTGGCTTTTCTGACGCGGGACATTCCGGATCGGATTACTCCCCTTTCATTATTATTTCCGGAACGTGACTATTTTCCTCGGACAAAGACCAATGCTGTGAATTGGATTCGAGGACATGCCATTCACTACCTATTTGGACAACCTGTAGACTCTGTACTCGATTTTTGGACATACCTCAATGACCGTCATTATGTCGTTGTCCGTCACTCAAAATACAGGGGAGTTCTTTCCACGACCCGCCTCGCAGCTGGAATGTGTTAAGCCAAGAGGGAAGAAGGTTTCCTGTTTGAACCAATGAACATTTCTGAACAATTCAACGGAACTCATCAATTTCGAGAAGACGTGACTCAACATGTTACCAGCGGGGCACAGAAGGCCTCTGATCAATTACACAACAAAACTGAACAATAAAAGGAATAAAAAAAAATAAAAATAAAAATAAAATTCAGAAAAAAGGAAGATTTTGTTTTGTTTGTAAGGATAGCCTTAACCTTGGTTTCCCATATTTCCCCTGGTATATTGGCAGCTCTCTGGGGTAGATTTAGCCAGGAGCCAACGCCTGAAGTGGACCAGATTGTTTTGTTATAGGATGAAAAGTGGCGGTGGCACTTAGGTTTCCTTTTTTTCTTTTTTTCCCATTTTATTAAGGGGTTTTCTAAAAAAAGAAAAAAGAAAAAAAAGATGGATGGAGCGTCTGTCATTTTAGCGGGAGATTCCGGGTTCGAGTCCCGGTTGGGGCACACATTTTCACCTGTCCACGTTGATATTTATCAACTGCCGTGAGCAACTGACGGTATTAATATAATTCTAATTTCGTTAAATTAAATAGTCAAATAAAACTTTTTCCGCTGTTCGCTGCTTTTCTCTAAATATGGCGAGTGCTTCTATACTACAGAAAACTTCCAGTATTCTCCTATTGATTTTAGTTTTTAGAAGCTGTGCTCAAAAATGATATTGTAATCGGTTATCACACCACTATGTGGGCATTTCGTATAGTCCAGCGATAAAGGGTGAAAACTCCCGCTGGAGAAAGCTCTTTTTCGTTTTAATTTCTCTGTTTTCAAGGGCTACAAGCAGATAACGTAGACACGGGCAGCAGATCAGGCACTTTCTATTTTTATCGCGAGCTATGAATGATTTGTTAATTTTTACTTTTTTACTTGTATGATGTCGCAAGTTGACCAAATCGACCACTGTGCTTCACTCATACCGCATATCGTAAAATACTTCCAGACTTCCAGATGGCGCCATTCTGTATTGCAACTGACGTTCGACAACAGCGAGAAACTGCGTTAGGTCTCGCACACTGCGTGTATAATAGGCACAATATTATCTCGGAAATGCTGGACCAATCCATTTGTTGCTCGTTTCTGTCAGCAGTGTTATTAATGTGGCATAGATCACTTTTCCCATTTTTCTGTAATAACGCAGTATTTCAAAGCTATGGAAATATTACAAAATTAAAATTACTCGTTTTTTAAAAGAAAGGTTTATTTGAAAACTAAAAATTTTACTACGACTGCTGTGGCTAATTGAGATATATGTTTTTTACGTGGTTATTAGGAAAATATAAAAAGATACTTGCTATAACCGAGAGCAAACAAATACCGAAACACAGCGGTTATTCAGATCTAAAATACCGATATCGTTTTAACTGATCGGTTTTTCTATCTGTAAACTGCAGTGTCGCCGTAGAAAAATGTGTCGTTACGTCATGGTCCATAGCAACTTCGAGACATGTGAGTGTTTATGCGCGATATCGGCAAATGGAAACACGGAGGGGTAATAAGCACCTGAGTGGTATAATTTATTTCACGGTCAGAAGAGTCGAGTGGCAGACAAGACTGAATCACTGTAATAGAAATTATATGGAAAGCTGTGTAGAGGAAAATTTCCAGTTCTTTCGTGGATTCCAAAATTGAAGCAAATTCCGGGACATCAAGTTCTTATACGGATAGTATTCCACGACTAACGTAATTGTCCCACATACTGTACTGGTATACGGATAATATTACACGACTAACGTAATTCACCTGAAAGTAGTTGCCAAGATGTAGTCGTAAACGGATAGTATTACACGACTTACGTAGTTCACCTGAAGTTAATTGTTGTTGTTGTGGTCTTCAGTCCTGAGACTGGTTTGATGCAGCTCTCCATGCTACTCTATCCTGTGCAAGCTTCTTCATCTCCCAGTACCTACTGCAACCTACATCCTTCTGAATCTGCTTAGTGTACTGATCTCTTGGTCTCCCTCTACGATTTTTACCCTCCACGCTGCCCTCCAATGCTAAATTTGTGATCCCTTGATGCCTCAAAACATGTCCTACCAACCGATCCCTTCTTCTAGTCAAGTTGTGCCACAAACTTCTCTTCTCCCCAATCCTATTCAATACCTCCTCATTAGTTACGTGATCTACCCACCTTATCTTCAGCATTCGTCTGTAGCACCACATTTCGAAAGCTTCTATTCTCTTCTTGTCCAAACTGGCTATCATCCATGTTTCACTTCCATACATGGCTACACTCCATACAAATACTTTCAGAAACGACTTCCTGACACTTAAATCTATACCCGATGTTAACAAATTTCTCTTCTTCAGAAATGATTTCCTTGCCATTGCCAGTCTACATTTTATATCCTCTCTACTTCGACCATCATCAGTTATTTTACTCCCTAAATAGCAAAACTCCTTTACTACTTTAAGTCTCTCATTTCCTAATCTAATCCCCTCAGCATCACCCGATTTAATTTGACCACATTCCATTATCCTCGTTTTGCTTTTGTTGATGTTCATCTTATATCCTCCTTTCAAGACACTGTCCATTCCGTTCAACTGCTCTTCCAAGTCCTTTGCTGTCTCTGACAGAATTACAATGTCATCGGCGAACCTCAAAGTTTTTACTTCTTCTCCATGAATTTTAATACCTACTCCGAATTTTTCTTTTGTTTCCTTTACTGCTTGCTCAATATACAGATTGAATAACATCGGGGAGAGGCTACAACCCTGTCTCACTCCCTTCCCAACCACTGCTTCCCTTTCATGCCCCTCGACTCTTATAACTGCCATCTGGTTTCTGTACAAATTGTAAATAGCCTTTCGCTCCCTGTATTTTACCCCTGCCACCTTCAGAATTTGAAAGAGAGTATTCCAGTTAACATTGTCAAAAGCTTTCTCTAAGTCTACAAATGCTAGAAACGTAGGTTTGCCTTTTCTTAATCTTTCTTCTAAGATAAGTCGTAAGCTTAGTATTGCCTCACGTGTACCAACATTTCTACGGAATCCAAACTGATCTTCCCCGGGGTCCGCTTCTACCAGTTTTTCTATTCGTCTGTAAAGAATTCGCGTTAGTATTTTGCACCTGTGACTTACTAAACAAATAGTTCGGTAATTTTCACATCTGTCAACACCTGCTTTCTTTGGGATTGGAATTATTATATTCTTCTTGAAGTTTGTGGGTATTTCACATGTCTCATACATCTTGCTCACCAGATGGTAGAGTTTTGTCATGACTGGCTCTCCCAAGGCCATCAGTAGTTCTAATGGAATATAGTGTACTCCCGGGGCCTTGTTTCGACTCAGGTCTTTCAGTGCTCTGTCAAACTCTTCACGCAGTATCTTATCTCCCATTTCGTCTTCATCTACATCCTCTTCCATTTCCATAATATTGTCCTCAAGTACATCGCCCTTGTATAAACCCTCTATATACTCTTTCCACCTTTCTGCCTTCCCTTCTTTGCTTAGAACTGGGTTGCCATCTGAGCTCTTGATATTCATACAAGTGGTTCTCTTTTCTCCAAAGGTCTCTTTAATTTTCCTGTAGGCAGTATCTATCTTACCCCTAGTGAGACAAGCCTCTACATCCTTACATTTGTCCTCTAGCCATCCCTGCTTAGCCATTTTGCACTTTCTGTCGATCTAATTTTTGAGACGTTTGTATTCCCTTTTGCCTGCTTCATTTACTGCATTTTTATATTTTCTCCTTTCATCAATTAAATTCAATATTTCTTCTGTTACCCAAGGATTTCTATTAGCCCTCGTCTTTTTACCTACTTGATCCTCTGCTGCCTTCACTACTTCATCCCTCAGAGCTACCCATTCTTCTTCCCTTGTATTTCTTTCCCCCATTCCTGTCAATTGTTCCCTTATGCTCTCCCTGAAACTCTCTACAACCTCTGGTTCTTTCAGTTTATCCAGGTCCCATCTCCTTAAATTCCCACCTTTTTCAGGTTCTTCAGTTTCAATCTGCAGTTCATAACCAATAGATTGTGGTCAGAATCCACATCTGCCCCTGGAAATGTCTTACAATTTAAAACCTGGTTCCTAAATCTCTGTCTTACCATTATATAATCTATCTGATACCTATTAGTATCTCCAGGATTCTTCCAGGTATACAGCCTTCTTTTATGATTCTTGAACCAAGTGTTAGCTATGATTAAGTTATGCTCCGCACAAAATTCTACCAGGCGGCTTCCTCTTTCATTTCTTCCCCCCAATCCATATTCACCTACTATGTTTCCTTCTCTCCCTTTTCCTACTGACGAATTCCAGTCACCCATGACTATTAAATTTTCGTCTCCCTTCACTACCTGAATAATTTCTTTTATCTCGTCATACATTTCATCAATTTCTTCATCATCTGCAGAGCTAGTTGGCATATAAACTTGTACTACTGTAGTAGGCATGGGCTTTGTGTCTATCTTGGCCACAATAATGCGTTCACTATGCTGTTTGTAGTAGCTAACCCGCACTCCTATTTTTTTATTCATTATTAAACCTACTCCTGCATTACCCCTATTTGATTTTGTATTTATAACCCTGTAATCACCTGACCAAAAGTCTTGTTCCTCCTGCCACCGAACTTCACTAATTCCCACTATATCTAACTTTAACCTATCCATTTCCCTTTTTAAATTTTCTAACCTACCTGCCCGATTAAGGGATCTGACATTCCACGCTCCGATCCGTAGAATGCCAGTTTTCTTTGTCCTGATAACGACGTCCTCTTTAGTAGTCCCCGCCCGGAGATCCGAATGGGGGACTATTTTACCTCCGGAATATTTTACCCAAGAGGACGCCATCATCATTTAATCATACAGTAAAGCTGCATGTCCTCGGGAAAAATTACGGCTGTAGTTTCCCCTTGCTTTCAGCCGTTCGCAGTACCAGCACAGCAAAGCCGTTTTGGTTAATGTTACAAGGCCAGATCAGTCAATCATCCAGACTATTGCCCTTGCAACTACTGAAAAGGCTGCTGCCCCTCTTCAGGAACCACATGTTTGTCTGGCCTCTCAACAGATACCCCTCCGTTGTGGTTGCACCTACGGTACGGCCATCTGTATCGCTGAGGCTCGCAAGCCTCCCCACCAACGGCAAGGTCCATGGTTCATGGGGAAGTGAAGTTAATTACAAACATGTTAATGCAGTGTTCACTACTATATATTTCCTCATTCACCTGAAATTATTTACAAACGTGCAGTCGTAAGTAGATGTGTTCACGACTAACGTAATTCACCCGAAATAATTTACAAACGTCTTACTATAACATTCGCTACTACTCATTACGCTAATTCACCTTCAGCCATTAAGCGCAAGCGCAGACCACAGTTATGATACGTGCGCCATCCAAAACTTATCAAGGCAGTAACTCAACACAACTACAAACGATCATTGTGCGCAAAATAAATAGCCTACCTCATAAGAAGAACATGACGGGTTTGAATCATTCCCACCGCAAAGGATTAAAAATTCAGGCTCGCACACAAGACCACTTGATACCTAACCAGAAACTCAGTTTAGTTGTAGCTTCGGTGACGATCGTCTTTTTTACTTTTTCCCCTTAAACTAGATAATTATAAAACGTAAGCAACTATTCTAAAACAGCTGCGGCTACGGCCTTGCCACGGTGGTTACACCGGTTCCCGTGAGATCACCGAAGTTAAGCGCGTTGTCGGGCGTGGTTCGCACTTGGATGGGTGGCCATCCAGGCCGCCATGCGCTGTTGCCATTTTTCGGGGTGCACTCAGCCTCGTGATGCCAATTGAGGAGCTACTCGACAGAATAGTAGCGGCTTCGGTCAAGAATACCATCATAACGACCGGGAGAGCAGTGTGCTGACACCGCGCCCCTTCTGTTCGCATCCTCCACGGATGATGACACGGCGGTCGGATAGTCCCGTCCCAGTAGGCCACTCGTGGCCTGAAGACGGAGTGCTTACAAAGCAACTACTCTTTAGTGCAAAGCCGTACTACTGAGACCTTGATGCTCGACATCAACAACAGATGGCAGTACACGAGGTTGGCTTACGCCTACTGGCGAATTTTGCGATCTGTCGTAAGCTGGGGCTCGTGATGACTGGGTGTTGTGTGATGTCCTTAGGTTAGTTAGGTTTAAGTAGTTCTAAGTTCTAGGGACTGATGACCATAGATGTTAAGTCCCATAGTGCTCAGAGCCATTTGAACAATTTTTGTCGTAAGCCTGCGTAAACACGTGGGGCCTTCCGTCTTAAATGCTAGCATATTCACTGCGTTTTCTGCCGCGCGACTTAAGTGGAATGTTTCATTATTTCTGAAATTTTTTAGAAATGTTTTTCGTTGTATGTCCTCGCCATCGGTACTGAATTTACTGTAAAATTATTTGCTGACTTTTCGGAACTTCCGTTCATGGTAAATCGATACTATTTGAAGCCGTGGTAGACACCAGTCTAGTGTGCTTCACCTTCAGCACCTTCTGCTTCAGTCTCGGTTCCTATTTCGCTGATTTCACAACGAACAATTCGTTGTCTATTGAGTATACTGTCTATTGCACGACACTATCCCTCCCACGCTGCTAAATTTAGGTCGTCGGCAAAATATGAGTGCAGTGGAACAAGGGCGTCCGCAGAAATTACCCCAGGAGGTGGCTGGGGCATTGGTAGGTGTGGGGTGGGGTGGGGTGGGGGTGTGTGTGGAGGCCTGTTACTATTAAATTCACCCAGTCCAGACCGCCAAGAAACCCTGAGATTTGCAAAGGGTGTTGATATTATACTGCTTATACTGCATATTTCGAAATTCCACCTCTAAGGGGGAGAAACAGGAAATGAAAGGATTTATGAAACATGTAGCTATTAAGGTAATTTTGAAGCTATACATACGAAAATTTGTATCTGGTATCTAGATCAGAAATAAAGAAATATGTTTTCCAGTATTTTGGAAATTTAACATCTATGAGGTGAAATAGTGGGTTTCATTTTGAGATAAATAATTATGGAAGAACTATTAAAGTATTTTTAAGGCTACATCTACGAAAAGTGGTATTTGACTTCAAGGTTACAAATACGAAAATACGTGTTTCTGTGTTTTTGGAAAGTCAACCCCTAAGGGGATGAAATAGAGTGAGCTGGTGCGTTTCTGGCGCCAGTTTCCATCGATCGTCATTTTGATCTTTGAGTCGCGGTCTAGAGGACACTGCTCCCTAAGCGACTGTAGTAGTTCTCCGCGCGGCTCCAAATCGGGCTTACCGCGCTCACACTGGACACAGTTACCAACATATCGCCTGGCATCGCGATATAGGTTGGGCCAAAACATGTGTTCCCGAACTCGGTTCAAGGTGTTGTAGAACCCCAAATGACTCCCGACCGCCGAATCATGGAAATATCTGAGTGCCATGCTAACTAGTTCTACATCTACATCTACATTCATACTCCGCAAGCCACCCAACGGTGTGTGGCGGAGGGCACTTTACGTGCCACTGTCATTACCTCCCTTTCCTGTTCCAGTCGCGTATGGTTCGCGGGAAGAACGACTGTCTGAAAGCCTCCGTGCGCGCTCTAATCTCTCTAATTTTACATTCGTGATCTCCTCGGGAGGTATAAGTAGGGGGAAGCAATATACTCGATACCTCATCCAGAAACGCACCCTCTCGAAACCTGGCGAGCAAGCTACACCGCGATGCAGAGCGCCTCTCTTGCAGAGTCTGCCACTTGAGTTTATTAAACATCTCCGTAACGCTATCACGGTTACCAAATAACCCTGTGACGAAACGCGCCGCTCTTCTTTGGATCTTCTCTATCTCCTCCGTCAACCCGATCTGGTACGGATCCCACACTGATGAGCAATACTCAAGTATAGGTCGAACGAGTGTTTTGTAAGCCACCTCCTTTGTTGATGGACTACATTTTCTAAGCACTCTCCCAATGAATCTCAACCTGGTACCCGCCTTACCAACAATTAATTTTATATGATCATTCCACTTCAAATCGTTCCGCACGCATACTCCCAGATATTTTACAGAAGTAACTGCTACCAGTGTTTGTTCCGCTATCATATAATCATACAATAAAGGATCCTTCTTTCTATGTATTCGCAATACATTACATTTGTCTATGTTAAGGGCCAGTTGCCACTCCCTGCACCAAGTGCCTATCCGCTGCAGATATTCCTGCATTTCGCTACAATTTTCTAATGCTGCAACTTCTCTGTATACTACAGCATCATCCGCGAAAAGCCGCATGGAACTTCCGACACTATCTACTAGGTCATTTATATATATTGTGAAAAGCAATGGTCCCATAACACTCCCCTGTGGCACGCCAGAGGTTACTTTAACGTCTGTAGACGTCTCTCCATTGAGAACAACATGCTGTGTTCTGTTTGCTAAAAACTCTTCAATCCAGCCACACAGCTGTTCTGATATTCCGTAGGCTCTTACTTTGTTTATCAGGCGACAGTGCGGAACTGTATCGAACGCCTTCCGGAAGTCAAGAGAAATAGCATCTACCTGGGAGCCTGTATCTAATATTTTCTGGGTCTCATGAACAAATAAAGCGAGTTGGGTCTCACACGATCGCTGTTTCCGGAATCCATGTTGATTCCTACATAGTAGATTCTGGGTTTCCAAAAACGACATGATACTCGAGCAAAAAACATGTTCTAAAATTCTACAACAGATCGACGTCAGAGATATAGGTCTATAGTTTCGCGCATCTGCTCGACGACCCTTCTTGAAGACTGGGACTACCTGTGCTCTTTTCCAATCATTTGGAACCCTCCGTTCCTCTAGAGACTTGCGGTACACGGCTGTTAGAAGGGGGGCAAGTTCTTTCGCGTACTCTGTGTAGAATCGAATTGGTATCCCGTCAGGTCCAGTGGACTTTCCTCTGTTGAGTGATTCCAGTTGCTTTTCTATTCCTTGGACACTTATTTCGATGTCAGCCATTTTTTCGTTTGTGCGAGGATTTAGAGAAGGAACTGCAGTGCGGTCTTCCTCTGTGAAACAGCTTTGGAAAAAGGTGTTTAGTATTTCAGCTTTACGCGTGTCATCCTCTGTTTCAATGCCATCATCATCCCGGAGTGTCTGGATATGCTGTTTCGAGCCACTTACTGATTTAACGTAAGACCAGAACTTCCTAGGATTTTCTGTCAAGTCTGTACATAGAATTTTACTTTCGAATTCACTGAACGCTTCTCGCATAGCCCTCCTTACGCTAACTTTGACATCGCTTAGCTTCTGTTTGTCTGAGAGGTTTTGGCTGCGTTTAAACTTGGAGTGAAGCTCTCTTTGCTTTCGCAGTAGTTTCCTAACTTTGTTGTTGTACCACGGTGGGTTTTTCCCGTCCCTCACAGTTTTACTCGGCACGTACCTGTCTAAAACGCATTTTACGATTGCCTTGAACTTTTTCCATAAACACTCAACATTATCAGTGTCGGAACAGAAATTTTCGTTTTGATCTGTTAGGTGGTCTGAAATCTGCCTTCTATTACTCTTGCTAAACAGATAAACCTTCCTCCCTTTTTTTATATTCCTATTAACTTCCATATTCAGGGATGCTACAACGGCCTTATGATCACTGATTCCCTGTTCTGCACTTACAGAGTCGAGAAGTTCGGGTCTGTTTGTTATCAGTAGGTCCAAGATGTTATCTCCACGAGTCGGTTCTCTGTTTAATTGCTCGAGGTAATTTTCGGATAGTGCACTCAGTATAATGTCACTCGATGCTCTGTCCCTACCACCCGTCCTAAACATCTGAGTGTCCCAGTCTATATCTGGTAAATTGAAATCTCCACCTAAGACTATAACATGCTGAGGAAATTTATGCGAAATGTATTCCAAATTTTCTCTCAGTTGTTCTGCCACTAACGCTGCTGAGTCGGGAGGTCGGTAAAAGGAGCCAATTATTAACCCAGCTCGGTTGTTGAGTGTAACCTCCACCCATAATAATTCACAGGAACTATCCACTTCTACTTCACTACAGGATAAACTACTACTAACAGCGACAAACAATCCACCACCGGTTGCATGCAATCTATCCTTCCTAAACACCGTCTGTACCTCTGTAAAAATTTCGGCAGAATTTATCTCTGGCTTAAGCCAGCTCTCTGTACCTATAACGATTTCAGCTTCGGTGCTTTCTATCAGCGCTTGAAGTTCCGGTACTTTACCAACGCAGCTTCGACAGTTTACAATTACAATACCGATTGCTGCTTGGTCCCCGCATGTCCTGACTTTGCTCCGCACCCTTTGAGGCTGTTGCCCTTTCTGTAATTGCCCGAGGCCATCTAACCTAAAAAACCGCCCAGTCCACGCCACACAACCCCTGCTACCCGTGTAGCCGCTTGCTGCGTGTAGTGGACTCCTGACCTATCCAGCGGAACCCGAAACCCCACCACCCTATGGCGCAAGTCGAGGAATCTGCAGCCCACACTGTCGCAGAACCGTCTCAGCCTCTGATTCAGACCCTCCACTCGGCTCTGTACCAAAGGTCCGCAGTCAGTCCTGTCGACGATGCTGCAGATGGTGAGCTCTGCTTTCATCCCGCTAGCGAGACTGGCAGTCTTCACCAAATCAGATAGCCGTCGGAAGCCAGAGAGGATTTCCTCCGATCCATAGCGACACACATCATTGGTGCCGACATGAGCGAGCACCTGCAGATGGGTGCACCCTGTACCCTTCATGGCATCCGGAAGGACCCTTTCCACATCTGGAATGACTCCCCCCGGTATGCACACGGAGTGCACATTGGTTTTCTTCCCCTCTCTTGCTGCCATTTCCCTAAGGGGCCCCATTACGCGCCTGACGTTGGAGCTCCCAACTACCAGTAAGCCCACCCTCTGCGACCGCCCGGATCTTGCAGACTGAGGGGCAACCTCTGGAACAGGACAAGCAGCCATGTCAGGCCGAAGATCAGTATCAGCCTGAGACAGAACCTGAAACCGGTTCGTCAGACAAACTGGAGAGGCCTTCCGTTCAGCCCTCCGGAATGTCTTTCGCCCCCTGCCACACCTTGAGACTACCTCCCACTCTACCACATGTGAGGGATCAGCCTCAATGCGGGCAGTATCCCGGGCAACCACAGTCCTAGTCCGATCGGGGGATGCGTGGGACGAGCTGGCCGTCCCCGACAAACCCCCATCCGGACCCCCACAGTGATGCCCATTGGCAACAGCCTCAAGCTGTGTGACCGAAGCCAACACTGCCTGAAGCAGGAGCGAAGGGATGCCAACTCAGCCTGCATCCGAACACAGCAGTTGCAGTCCCTATCCATGCTAAAAACTGTTTTGCAAAGAACGTCTGAACTAATCTACAGAGAGCGCAAACAAATCGACAAAATTTAAACGGTTATTAAAATACAAGATTGCCTAGTAAATGCAGTAATGCTGCTACTAACGCACTGCTGACACACTGCTCGGCAGCGGAAGGAGACTACGCGATTTTACACTATTCAGGTACTAAAACGCGATGCTACAACTCGCAAATACTATAATACGCCCGAAATTTATGTATCAAACAATGCAAGTACCAAAAACACTCAAAGAAATTAAGAATTAAACTATGTAAGAAATGAGTGAGCTAGGAGTATACGACTTGCTGCTGCAGCTGCTTATCCAACGGCGGCAGGGAGCACACTGACTGTGACCAACCGACACTGGCCGTTCCTGTGGAATTCAGACCTTCACTTCACCTTGGTTGTCTCCCCCTTTACACAAGAGGCCCCCAAGAAGGCAATAGCCAGTAACAACCTCGCCATCCGCCAACTGCTGCCGAATCGGTCCCCACCTAGGGTCCTCAGCCTGTTTGTCAGCTAAGTGCCCTTGCCTTCCCCAGACTCTCACGCGAACATACGGCTAAGAGCGTCGGCCACTTCGTTGTTACTGCCCCTGACATGCCGAACCCGGAGATAAAACTTGTCATCTGAGGGGCCACACTGCACGCAGTCTGCGTACTTCAGACTCGCAGGCCCTTGATCAAGTCATAATTACGGGCGCCATTTTGTTCTTCTTTTTTTTTTACTGAAAATTTAAAATAAAGCTCATACTATGATCACTCGTA
The DNA here is from genome assembly GCF_023898315.1 of Schistocerca nitens. Lineage (NCBI taxonomy): Eukaryota > Metazoa > Arthropoda > Insecta > Orthoptera > Acrididae > Schistocerca > Schistocerca nitens. Next base: position 61,223,644 of record NC_064625.1, read on the forward strand.
ATTCCCAAACAGATTCTTCGAATGTATTTTCATTGTCTCAAAAAAATTTCCAAATGTACCATTTTATGCTCATTTGAATGAGAACCTGGCCTTAACGCCGGAATATAGTCACGAGATTTTTTTCGGAGACGCTGTGCGTTCGCGAGAAGAATTTAGTTCTGCGCGTGTCGATGTACATTCCACAGATATTACTGTGTGTGTGTGTGCTACTCAGTCGTGCCATTTGAGTGTACATCTTTGCATAGTTTTCCTTTCACGCTGTAAACAGTGCTCGGCTCAGTTGCTAACTGGCCAGTGAGTGGTTCCGAAGGTGTCGGATGTGCGTTGCGTTCGGTCTGCTATGACAACAACAGACACTGAGGGAGCTAGCTGCTGGGACGCCAGCGAACAATTTATGCCAAGTAAGACGAAGAGAACTATTCTAAAATTATGAGCCGCCTCAAAAGTGTTTATCATTAGTAAATCTTGTAGTTGAGACTGACAATCAATCTACAATATCTGACAGTTTTGCCTAGAGAGAGATACAGGAAATCCTTCCCCCCGCCCCCAAGAAATTTTGGTTTTGATGACAGGCCGATGCGTAGTGTAGCTCGAGATCTAAATTAGGTTGGAAGGGGGTAATTTGAATGAGAGTTGTTTAGGCCAACGATTATGAATGCCGAGTAAACGTTGTGCGAGCAGATTGCCCTGTAGCGTAGCCTAGTGTTTCCGTCCGCCCCATATTTAACACACTTTCTCTAGCTGTGTACAAAAGTTGCACAACAGCCACGAAAACTACGTTTCTGGTGGGTGGAGGGGAGAGTCCACTATGTAACTTCCACTACAATTCTTAGTAACCGCCGAAATAGAAGCGTAATTTTAACTATATTTCCGTTTGTGGGAAAATAGTGGTTCTCCTCTTTCGGCAGCAACTGTAATATGTAGGCGACTTATTAGAGTTTTTTTAACTCTGAAACATGATCTCAATAGACGCAGAGCTTTTTTTTTACTTTACTTGATTCGTGGTCTATAGTAAACAATGCAACGTATTGGTAAATTCATTGAAATGTGACGGGTATTACGTAGACGGCGCCTGCAATGTTCGTGGGCCATATTCCAGTAGCTTCGAAACTTTTAATAGCGGTTTTCATTGTCGCCCTTTAGACGAAAGCTGAACCAAAAAGCGTTGAAATTTGAAAGATAGTTACGACTTTCCCTGCGTGGCTTCGTAGCCATTTTCGAAGCTCATCACTATAACGAAGACTTAAAGGCTCCATAAAACAAACATCAAGCGGCTGAAGTCAGAGGGGAGCAATTTGTTGTAAAGATAGCAACGAAACGCCACTCTCCCTCGCGTAGTCCATAACGTCAATGTTCGTGTTATGTGTGGAGTGGCCATCTAATATAAGGAGAACTGGGAAGTCCTTTGATGCCTTAGAAAATTCCACAAATTTTCGAAACCATACAAAGACTGACTCTGTGGCCATCCATGCGGTGCTGTGGACCTCAGCGCAACCTCCTGCTGCCAGTCCTAAGTCAAATTCTTTCTGCTTCTTCTTTCGTGGAAAAATTAGCGTAGGAGGCATGTAAGCTCCGCTTGCTGACGAACTAATGAGGCTGGTTGCAGTTCCGCCCCTTTCTGCAGATGTTAACGATCCTACTTGACGTTTCCCCTTGCAAGCTGTGATCTTCGATTGGTTTTTAGGATTAACCGAAACGCCTGTTTCATCACAATTAGATATTTGAGAAGTCATTAGTTTGCGTTTGTCAGCTACATTTGTTAGCAACGAATAACCACTTTCGACAGCTACTTTATTAAAACCCATTACTCTTGCACCAGATGTTGCTTCGGGTTTGCGAACAAACCCGCATTTGCTTCTTCTTTGTTTCATGATGTAATAAACATTTCGATTTGTTTTGCTCGAAATTTTCGAAGAAGTATCTGGGAAACGTGCAAAAATTGAAATGCAAAACTGTGCACCTGCCGAAATACGAGTGCGTATACTCATTTGAAACAATTTTCCTAAACCGCTTCTGATACGCTAGAGGTTACCGCACAGTTAACAGCAATTTTAGTTGACCGTTTGTTTGTACCATATAAAGTACGGCCAGTAAAATATTTTTGTAGGGAGGACACAGCATCTCATCTTGAATGGAGAGTTCATCTATACGTGTAAAAGTAACCACTTGTGCCACAGGGAAGTGTGTTGGGAGCCTTACTCTTCATGTTATATATTAACATTACAGATAATATAAGTAAGCTCACATATTTCGATAATGGAGCAGATGTCGACATTGAGGTAACAAAGTTCGTGGGAGGCGCTATGTACATACAGGGGATACGAAAAATAATGTGAACACCTATACCTACATCTATATGGATACTCTGCAAATCACATTTAAGTGCCTGGCAGAGGGTTCATCGAACCACCTTCACAAGTCTCTATTATTCCAATCTCGTATAGCACACGGAAAGAATGATCACCTGTATCTTTCCGTACGAGCTCTGACTTCCCTTATTTTATCGTTGTGATCGTTCCTTCCTACGTAAGTCGGTGTGAACAAAATATTTTCACATTCGGAGGAAAAAGTTGGTGCATAGAATTTCGTGAGAAGATTCCGTCGCAACGAAAACCACTTTGCTTTCAATGGTTTCCAGCCCAAATCCTGTATCATTTCTCGATAATAGAAAACGTGCTTCCTTTCTTTGAACTTTTTCGATGTACTCAGTCAGGCCTATCTTGTAAGGATCCCACATCTCCCAGCAGTATTCTAAAAGAGGACGGACAAGCGTAGTGTAGGCAGTCTCCTTTGTAGGTCTGTTACGTTTTCTAAGTGTCCTGCCAATAAAACGCAGTCTTTGGTTAGCGTTCCCGCAACATTTTCTATGTGTTCCTTCCAATTTAAGTTGTTCGTTATTGTAATACCTAGTTATTTAGTTGAATTTACGGCTTTTAGATTAGCCTGCAACTTCTGTGATAGTGATTCGTCTATTCTGCTTCACCAGGGATCTTTCGGGGTCAGTAACGACCTGATTTGCGGATACTGAGTGCGTACCTTAACTGGCTTCTGTCTTCATTGATTAGCGGCTATCTTTGAAACGGTTGTACCACTCCTTTAGCCGTGTAGTACCCATTACTTAGCCCACAAACACATGATAGTTTCAACTTGAGAATCGCCAAGCTTGAAGCCAAATGTGATGCAACGACGTCATTTCGCTAACATTACTAAATCCAACGTGTACCACTTACAAGCGCTCCGAAGTAGTGCAGAAAATCAGGTATGTGTGCTATGTATGCCTGAAAACATGAGCGCACGCACGCTCTGATACCATTGTTGATTTCAACAATTAAAAGTGGTCGGATGTTTTTTGAACAGCTCTCGTATATAAGTCGTCGCCAGTGATGTCGAAAGAGCAAGATACCCGTAGCTACGCCAGTTGTATAGGTAGTTCGAATGGAGCGGTCTATTGTCCGACGAATTCCATAACAGCCCCGAACCGAATACCCTTAAGTCCGTCCTTCACGTTAGGAACCAAGCTGAGCTCACGAGGGCATAAGTCCGGGGAGTGTGGTGAGTGGCGCGGCGCTTCCCATCCTCATATACCAGTCATATCAGTCACGACTTGAACCAAGCGTGCCCGAACATTGTCCTGCAAAATGATGGGCGCGTCCTGCAGAAAGTGACGCCGCTTCTTTCTCTCAGTTGTTTTTCTACTTTGTAATACAATCTGTTTCGTTTTCGAGACTAAACCGCTTAACAGATATTGTTCAAATTTGGCATGGAGACAGTTTGAATCCTGAGAAAGAACATACCCCACTTTAGAAAGCAAGAAATTTTTTTTTCTTTACATCAGTGAACGTAAACTACATTAAAACTTACTTATTTTGGTGTGTAACTTAAGAATTCTATAATGTATTTCAGTAGTCGCCACGCGGGATAGTCTCTCAAACGAAATTACTCCCACGTCCAAGGCCTTCCAATATCACTTCTCCCATTCCGCTTGTAGTTCAGAATATTTTGGGGAAGTCTGGGAATTAGCATTATCACCAGTCTTCACGATATTTTTGAATTTTTTAGTTTCTGTTGAAAATACTTAATTTTTCTCTAGTATCTTCATTCCTAATCATTTCTTGTTCTGCAGCCCTTCGAATTTCTTAGGAACCTCATCACTGCCGTCTGAATTTTTTTTTTGTTTTAACCATGTTTTCGCTTTATAGCATAACACAGGAACGGCGACCACTTTATAGAATTTCGGGACAATCTCTTTTTGTACTTTATTGCCCAATGTTCGGATAATGGTGCCACAGACAGCTTAGAATTTGTGTACTTTATTTTCAGTATCAGAGTAAAAATAAGATCTTACAGCGTAGCCTAAATGAAAGATTAAGAGACCTGTTCTAAAGCAGGATTATCCAAAACTAGTTTTAAACTGACTGAATATTTTCCTCGAAGTGCACTTATTTTCGTTTTATTACTAGAAATTTTAAAGTTGCATTCGTTACATATTTCGTTCAGGTGGTATACAGATCTTTGGAGGTCCTTTCATTCACTTGAATTATGTCATCTACAAACAGAAGCACAATGAGGTATTTCTCATTCGTTATCCCAATTCCTTTGTCTTCTCGTAGTTCATGCTTTCATTTATGAAGAATGAAGTTAATGTAAATAGTAAAAATGCTGACATAATCTACTCATTTAAATGTATACCGAGTGAGCTGGCGCAGTGGTTAGTACACTGTATGATGATGATGGATGATGATGATGATGATGATGAAGATTGGTTTGTTGGGCGCTCAACTGCGCGGTTATCAGCGCCTGTTCAAAGCCCTAATCTTTACACAGTCCAATCTCGCCACCTTCACGAATGATGACGAAATGATAAGGACAACACACTCACCTAGTCCCCGGGCGGAGAAAGTCCTCAACCCTGCCGGGAATAGAACCCGGAATCCCATGATCCAGAGCAGAAACGCTAGCTACGAGACTCCCATTGGGGAGGACGACGGTTTAAATCCGCGTCCGGCCACCCTGATTTATGTTTTCCGTAATTTTCCTAAATCACTCCAAGTAAATGTCGGGATGGTTCCTTTAAAATGGCACGGCGGGCTTCTTTTACCTTTCCTTGACGCAGTGCCATTTCCTGCTGCGTCTCTGATGACCTCGACATCGATGGCACATTAAATACAATCCTCCTTCCGTCCCTCATTTAAAGGCATAGGTTTAACGCAATAAGTCGGGCGTTAAAAGTTAGAACCTGCGTACTCGTCTAAGGCAGCATAGTTACATAGCGCAAAAATTATCCAGATTATATTCACCGTGCATTTGTGAATGGCAGCACTTGGCGACTTCCAACAAACTTCACACATAATTTTGAAACTTTGCGAAACTTTTTTTCCCGCTGACATCCCTGACAGAATGATGAATGGAAAAAAGACTTTTATCACTCCTACATTTTAGCTGTTCATGCAGTAAGGCGTCAGCATCAGGCATGAATTTTGAATTTATTACTTCTTTACAACTCACTCTATTCGCAACACATTTGTCAAACAGTATTCACACATATCGTTGAATGTACCTGAAAAATTATAGCATTGTAAAACACCTAGTTCATTACATAAACATTCAGATGTTTTCGAAAAACTAGCTTCTCTTAAAACATAGCCTCTTCAACTGCAAAGGGCTATGCTTCTTCAGGTCAAGTTTTTAACACATTAACTGATACGGAAAGTAAACGAACTTCTGAAGGTGGTTTACATATGGGACTTCCAGTCTTCAGATAGCAATTTGGAGGGGAGAAGGGGGCGGTGGTTACGCGGTCTATTTGGAACTTCAGACTTTCCGCAAATGATGCAGTCGTCTGCAATGAAGTACTGTCTGAAAGAAGCCACGCCCTCATAAGATTACACTGTAGTGCAAAGCATGGCAACTTGGTTCAAATGTTCCCGAAATGTAAAATTGTTCGGTTCACTAAACGAAATAACCTTATCCTACGGGTATAGTGTCAGCGAGTCAAATTATCAATCGCAATTCCGGAGGAATCCTTAAATGTTGAATATAGGCGAATGGTAATCAATAGAGGGAATGACTGCGAATGCACGTTCGATCTGCGCTCGCTTCCCTTAGCTGCGGTTCAAACTGAGCCTAATAATATTCCCGGTGCGAGATGTAGTTGGCAGCTCTGTAAATGCTGACCGGTGAGTCGCTTAAAGCCCAGGCAAAATTAATCTCGGAGGGACACATCACGCACTCAACAATTCAAATAGTATCACAACCGATTAAGCATATCCACTGAGGATCTAGAGCCTGTGACTAGTGTATTGAATATAAATACGGAAAGCTGCAACAACTCACTCTTAGAAATATTTTTAATTCCATTAACTAGTTTTGTAGCCTTTACAGACTCACCTTCAAATGCGGCACACAGAAATTGCGTCTTTATTTCGTTAGAGTGATGCCGGGTAATGGCTCTCTGACAGGGAGACAGAGAACTCTTTAATGTATCGCCATGAGCGACTGTTACATGGCGACATGTGTCGGAAAACAAATTCTTCCACTTACCGTGGCAATGTGGGCGGTATTGCAGTTAATATCCACCTGGCTACTGCCATTTTAATTGTGTATTGGCCACAGATTAATCGTTTTTCAATGTAAATATAAATCCGAAATTTCACCATCACCATAAGGTTTACTACTGATGTACGTTATAAAGATGTTCAATTAAATGGATAGCATACTTTGCTCGGAAACAGTTTCTTGGTTTTGTGCATATAACACAAGGGCGTGCTGAGAAGTAATTACTCCAAATGTTTTATTTGAAAACTCTTAAGCTTTGCAGTTAAAAAACGTTAGTAACATTCTACATCTTTATTCTACATATCTGCTGCCCTCTGCTTCTAGGGGGATCCGATTTGCACCGTGTAACATAGCGGTGTGTGATGTAACTATGTCGGTGCGTGAGAAACAGCTCAGAAAACTGAAAGCACGAATTCGAAGAGTTGGTCAGCATTACAACGCCAAACTACAGCCTAGCGTTGCGACGTCTGCAGCACTCCGATGCAGTTCGTTCACTGCCATCGATTGACCTCCACACAGCCCCGACTTGGTCCCATCCGATTTTCATCTGTCTCCAAAACTTACGGAACACATCCGAGGACTTTTATAGTTCGAAGCCGTGCAAGCAGAGGTGAGGTTGAGGCTCTGTTAGCATATTCAAATATTCTACAGTGACGGTATCAACAAAATCAACGTTTCACAAAATGAGACTACGTAGTCCGATGACTACAGCTTCAGTGCGCTGCAGCTGGAATTTGTTAACTCGTGTAAAAACTTGAGTGTATTAATTTGTAGGGGTATGAAATGGAAAGATCATATAAGCATATTTGTAGGTAAAGCGCGTGCGGTTCATTGGTACAATACTGGGGAATTGCAATCAGTACCAGATAGGACGAACAGAGGATATTGAACTTCTACAGAGAAGGGCAGCAAAAAATGCTCACAGGTTTGTTTGACCCATAGGAGAATATCACGAAGGTGTTCAAAGAACTGAACTAACGGACAGTTGATGATAGACACGGACTATACCGTGGAAGAGCAAAGTATCGCGAGGACACCTACTTAGAAAGTTTCTAGAACCGACGTTACATGATGAATGTAGGAATATACTGAAACCGCCTACGTATCGTAACTGTAGGAAGCGTGAAGACCAGATTAGACTAAGCACAGCACGCACAGAGGCTTTTAAGCAGTCACAATTCGCACGCTCCATGCGTCAGTGGAGTGGGAATAAGTCCTAATAACTGGTATAATGGCAAGTTCCATCTGCCACGCACTTCACGGTCGTTTTTAGAGTACAGATTATATGCTGCCTATTTTTTTGATTAAATTTCGATTACAAGAAAATGGGCTTCTTGGAAAATGTCCTAAATAAGTATCCTCTTCATCGTCATCGTCGTCACCACCACCACCACCACCACCACCACCACCACCACCACCATCGCCGCCATCATGAGTGTTATGCCCTAGGGCAGGTCTTCACATGTACCTCTCCATGCAGTCCCATCATTTGTTACCCTCTTGTTTTCTCACAACTATTTTCTGTCCTTACGCTGTCCACCACCTGGTATGTTCTGCGTCTTCTTCTTCTTCCTCTTCTTCCATTCACTATTTCCTCCATACCATCAATAAACAATTTCTTTTCATTCAGTGTCCATGCCAATTGACTTTCCTCATCTTGCTGCCTTTAAAATTTCTCTCTGTTCTCCCACTCAACACCACCTCATTTCTCACTGTGCCTGCCTATTTTATCCCCTATCAACGCACTCACATAAAAGCCTCCTGTTATGAAACGTCTCGTTGGCAATTGCTATACGTGTTTTCACCTCCTTATTACTTCTAATGTCGTCCATAATAGCGCGTCGCAGTTATCTAAAAACACTAAATTGTTCTGTATCTTCCTGCCTAGCATTACAGTTGTTCTTACTTTTCGTGCACTTACCACCGGACATTTTGCATTTTTCTTATTATTTCTCATCCCAATTTACTCACGTGTCTTGTTTAATTCTTTTAACATTTCAGTCATACTTCTTTCGCTCTGTGCCAATAACACCACATGATCCGCGAGTCTAATACATTCTGTTCTCCTAACAACAACCCGCTCCCCTCTATTTCGTTTCAAACGTTTTTGAATGAGATGCTCCAAATATATTTACACACTAAGGAAAATAAACGTATCCCGGAGGAAATACCCCAGTGCGACGGAAATCGATACACGTGATGTACGTGTAGGGGCAAATGAATGATTAGAGTTGCAGAAAAACTGGATGATTAATTGAAGAGAAAGAGCTTTACAAATTGATAAGTCGATAACGTGTTGGTCCACCTCTGGCCTTTATGCGGGCAGTTATTCGGCTTGACATTGATAAAGTTAGTGGATGCCCTCGTGACGGATATCGTACCAACTTCAGTTCAGTTGGTTCGTTACATCGTCAAAATCGCGACCTGCTTTAAAGAACCCGCCCATTGTGCTCCAAACGTTCAAAATTTGTGAGAGACATGGCAATCTTGCTGAGCAATGTATTGCCTGGCATGTACAAAGACAAACACGTAGATACTATTTCCGTGTGTGGTGCGTAAATTATCGGCAGGCACCTCACTTAGTGTCCCGCGCAGAGTTCAAGCCCCCATAGAGACAAAGGGTGGACACACTGCATATTAATGTCCACTAATAGGTGCCTGTACACTTACTGATACGATAGTGTATTTCGAAATGTTAGCATTTGGCTTTCCGCTTACGTGCGGCGAGTCGTCGTATCTCTAAAAAGAGACACGTCTGGCAACACTAGTTGAAAATGTCCTTCAAACTAGCCGTGCTGCGCTCTCTACCTCCGGTTATTCTCGTGGGCGTCAGAGCTGCCGTAGCCAAGACGCCCCCTGGGTAAACGCTGCGGACGTCTGCAGTCGCGCCTGACGATCTGTCACGAATTATGAAATGCATTCGCAGATATCAGTTATAATACGACAACGGCTACACAATTTACTGGAAACGTACAGGATGTTTGGGGAGTTTGGTGGCCAGCGGAAGTGTTTAACCTCGGAAGAGTGTTCCTGCAGCCACTCTGTAGCAATTGTGGTTTTGTGGGGTGTCGCATTGTCCTGCTGGAATTACCCACATCCGTCAGAATGCACAATGGATATGAATGGATGCAGGTGATCAGACAGGATGCTTACACACGTGTCACCAGTCAGAGTTGTATCTAAACGTATCAGGGGTCCCACATCACTCCAAATGCACACGCCATACAACGTCACAGAGCCTCCACCAGCTTCAACAGTCCTCAGCTGACATGCAGGGTCCATGGAGTCATGATGTTGTCTTCATACCCGTACACGTCCATACTCTATATACATTTTGAAATGAGACTCGTCCAACCAGGCAATATGTTTCCAGTCAACAACAGTCCAATGTTCGTACCGATGGGCCCAAATGAGGCGTAAAGCCTTGTGGTGTGCAGTGAGCAAGGGTACACGAGTGGGTCTTCGGCTCTGAAAGCCCATGTAGATGATGTTTCGTTGAATGGTAAATTGTAACCCGTCTTGTTGATGGTCAAGCATTGAAATTTTCTGTAATTTGCGTAAGGGTTGCACTTTCGCCACGCTTAACTATTCTCTTCAGTTTCCATTCTTGCAGGATCGTTTTCCGGCCGCAGCGATGTCGGAGATTTGTTGTTTTACTGGATTGCTGATATTCACGGTGCCCTCGTGAAATGGTCGTACAGGAAAATCCCCACTTCATCGCTACCTCGGAGATGCTGTGTCCCATCGCTCTTGCGCCGAGTATAATACCACGCTCAAAGTCATTTAAATCTTGATAACCTGCCATTGTAGCAGCAGTAACCGATCTAACAACTACGCCAGACACATGTCTTACACAGGCGTTGCCAGCCGCAGCACCATATTTTGCCTGTTTACATATCTCTGTGTTTGAATACGCATTATTATACAAGTTTTTGGCATTTCAGAGTAGATGTGACCCAATACATCTATTGTTCTACAGTTCCACTCGTTAATAACCAAAGAAACAAAAAAAAATCGGTCTTCAGAGACACTGTTTTTACAGGAGGGCCTTTTCCAGTTCGAAATCAGAATGATATTAATACCTTCAGCTGATGACGGGCGTTGATATATATCAACGAAGACAGGTGAAAATGTGTGCCCCGACCGGGACTCGAACCAGGGATCTCCTGCTTACATGGCAGTCGCTCTATCTATCTGAGCCACCGAGGGCACAGGGACTGCAGGGTCTATCCCGCGCAAGCCTCCTACGAGACCCACATTGTCACCTTGTATGTCCACTCGCTACATTCGTAGTGTCCTTTCGGACATGTCCGAAAGAACAGGCACCATATCCATATAAATATATTTTCCAATTCGCGTGCGCTGCGTCTCTATGGCGCACCACAGACGCACCTGCTGACGGTGAAGGCACCCTTTCTCGAAGACGTTGCGCAAATGTAACGAAAAGCGTGTGGGGAGGAGTGAGGCGTTGTGGACAACGATCTTGATAAAGGCGACCAGCAGCTCTTCCAGTACTGTGAGCATGGATTCACAGAACACTCTTGTCGGTGTATTCGGCAAAAGTGTACTCAGCAATGTTGCTCTATCACTCACAGACACATGAACGAGACTCGAACCAGTTCAGAGAGGTAGGACAGCCGTCAAATGACATCATACGATCCGACGTAAGTAACCCCCCTCCAGTGATGATTACCCTGTTGCATACCACATTAGCGAAGATGTATTTATACGGCTGTAGCACGGATATACGCTTCCATACATGGGTTCCAGTTCAAAATATCGTCACTCAGTTCCCTAGAAGTTTTTAGCGGGAATTTTGGAACGTCCTGTATCTCTCCAGTACCTGTACAGCTGTTGCCAGAATTAGTTCACTCTGCAGCGGAGTGTGCGCCGATATGAAACTTCCTGGCAGATTAAAACTGTGTGCCGGACCGAGACTCGAACTCGGGAGCTTTGCCTTTTGCGGGCAAGTGCTCTACCATCTGAGCTACCCAAGCAAGACTCACGCCTCGTCCACACAGCTTTACTTCTGCCAGTACCTCGTCTCCTACCTACAGCTGTTGTACCACATTCGAAATACACGGATGTATTTCAGAATTTCGGCGTTGTGCAACTTCGCAGAAATATAGCTGGATTTTCCTGTATATCGTTATCATTAAAACGAAACACCGTTTCTGTCTCCATATCAAAAAGTATTAGGTACTATTTTCATCATTTCAAGCACTACTAAAGTTGCTAGGTGTAGGAAAAAATACTAATATCATACTGAAAATATCGGAGAGAAGCGATCGAATTTCTAGAAACAACTTGAAGAAAATCATTTTGGGTAGTAGGCCATGTCATTATAAAACAGTGAAACAACTAAAATAACGACATTTCGACCATCGTTTGAACGATCCTTTTCAGAGCGAATAAATGCCACGAAATTTCAAATCAGCAGCAGCAAAATGAAAGTTTGATTTGGAAACAACTTCTATTTCTTCTTTATCTTCGATTAATTTTCCGAATTTCTCGTCCGTTTCGTATGTTGCTTTCTTTATACATTTCTAGAGCTGGCAATTTTACATAGTAACTCATGCCTGCAAACGTCATCTAACGAGGCTACGGAGCATCAAAATACAGGCGCCAGCTCCGGCAAATGTTTTAAATAGAGTGTGATGCCGTGATTATGTATCTATTTGAGGTAAGGGCCCCAGTACCGGAAACGAATGAGTCGAAAGTTAAAAGAGAAAATCGTTATCTTACCTCTGACGGTGGAATACAAGTACTGGTACTGTTGTTGCTAACTTTGAAAGGTGGTAGTATGGATCAAAGTAAGAAAAAATATCCGGTAAACATGGGCCACAAAATGCATACCTGAGGAGCTATGAGCACTTGTTCAATAGTGGAGACATGTTTTATGCTAGCGAAGAGAACAAGTCCTCAAAGCTCTTAAGGTATGCATTTTACAGCCCATGTGTACTGGACATTGCTTTCTTCTTTCGGTCCATACTACCACCTCTGAAAGTTTCCTGCTCTACATTTTAGCTACAACACTACCGGTACATATTGTCAAACATGACAGGGATGTCTTCTCTTCTAATTTTCCGTTATAGGGACATAACCTCAAATTGATACATTTATCCATCTCCATCACCATAGAAAATTGGTAACATCTTCATTGGATCTCCCTGTATACACATATTTTACAGGCTGCAGCGCCTGTAACTTATATACTCTGTAGCGTCGCTGGATGACGTTTCCAGACATCGATTCCTATGTAAAACTTCATCAGCTAGGTCCCTCTACAGACTCGGTAAGTGTGTAGCATGACGTGTGAAACATTCTGTATGCAAAGTGAATAACATGGGAGCTGGGGCTAGAACCCCCCCCCCCTCTCTCTCTCTCTCTCTCTCTCTCCCCCCCCCCTCAACTATCAACTACCAGCTTTCTTTTAAGTCTTACAACTGCTGTCTGATTTCTGGCCGAGTTCTAGATAACATGCCGCTCACTGTATTTTATCCCTGGTTGCATCTTAAATTCAGACTGTATATTCTGGTCAAAACTGTCAACAGTTATTTTCTACATCTATAGATGTTATAAATACGGGTTGAATTTCTTCAACCGATCTCTAGCGGCTAATGTGTTCTCTCAAAATCGATTTTCCTCTAGCTCGTCTTCTCTAGTGTGTTCCATTCCTCTGTAAATATTATGGATCAGTATTTTCAGCCAGGACGTATGAAAGTGATGGTTCGGTAGTATTCGCACTTATCACTATTTGCCCTGTTTGGTATTGGTGTTATTTTTTTCGTTTAGTCTGAAGATTTAGCAGTCACGTCAGCTGGCATAGATGTAGAGGAGTGAAGCAGCAAACGCCGACAGAGTGAGTCCTCGCCGGTGCTGATAGAGCCCTCTGGTAGCGAAGCCCTGCACTATAGACAACTGAGGCTATGAGGGACTAGTAGCGACACCTAGCAGCGAAGCGATAACTGACTGTGAGGGACTAGTAGCGACACCTAGCAGCGAAGTGATAACTGACTGTGTGAGAGACTGTTAGTGACACCTAGCAGCAAAGTGATGAACCGCAAAACGGCCGCGAAAATTGAGTGACTTAAATGTCTAGTTGCTGTTTACTACTTCCTTTACACTGTTATTACAAAACAGACTATGGCATCACTGCTCGGTTTGTCTGTTACCGTATCATTGTGTATTTCACGCGTTAGAAAATAGTTCTGTTCTCGTAACATAAAATCCAAACTACATCTCCAGTGACATTTATGTATGCAGCATGTTACATTCATCATTCCCTCTTTGTAATTTAGTATTACTAAAAGTTTTGTCCGCACTTCTGAGCATTAAAAATGGATATGTGGCTCGGAATTTAATAGTAAAAGAAACAGCCATACTGGCAGACAGTCTCACTAATTAACAAAAATACGAAATGTAGGTTCAATTTCCTCTGCGCAGTGAGGTGTCGGGGCTACTGTTACATTAAATGGTACCAAAATAATCGCACGGTATTGTGGGTTAAAGAATTTTGAACAGCAAGGGGAACTGTAAGTGGTATAATAGTACAGCAATAATAGAAGTTTGTCATCCCTTTTTCTCATTTTACAGTTTCACTCATTACTGATGGCAAACGCATTGCGGAGAAGGTAACATTCTGCATCTTCGGCTACGGCCTTTACAGTCTCTTTCATTCAACTAGACTTAACCTGTGGAGGTAGTAATATAATTTCTTTTCTGATCCACAAGATACTATTACAAAACGTAGAGGCAGAGAGGTTGTCATATAACTATTAATCGAAATATTATATGAAATATATGGACGTGTTAGTAAAATCGCCAAGAAATTCCTCTTATTAATGTTAAGTGTTATCTCTTTGATTCAGCATTCAGCTCACATAAAACAACGAAAAATATCGTTTTTCATGAAAAAAAGAGTTTGTCTCATTAGTGACCTGTGTCATATCAGATATCTCATTTTGACACTAGAATAAAAAAAAAAAACGCCTGTGTTCGTTTTGAAAATGCAATTTTAGTGAAAACAATGTATTTTTAAAAGGTATTGTCAACTGTTACGAAACGATTTCTTATACAGAATTTATTTATCACATAGTCAATCATGATACTAAAAAGAACACATTGTTGGCTTGTGTTTTGCTATTGATATAATATTTTGAAATAATTACTGTTTTTTCAGCACTGAGAATGTGTGAAATACAGTATGTAATATATGAATCAGTATGATAATTTCTTTTTTCGAATATTGACTGTTAACTACAAGAAAATGGCAGGTGTTTGGGTATTTACTCAGCAGTATTCAGTACACGATGGAAAACAAAATCTTTTATTCATTTTTATTTCATAGTTGTAATCCTACAAATATTAATGATACCATGCAGTTTCTTTTGATAGTGAGATATATTAAGTACCTTAAAATATATGTAGATGAAGTCTGGTGAAGAAAGTGTGTGAATTGAAATTTAAAATGTTTGCAACAGCATAATCAGGTTTAGTTTGTAGTGTGGGAGTGAGCTACACGTGGGATCCGAAGCACGGACCCCACGGGGGTACCCGGCATGCGCCACATGCCAGGGCAGAGGTGGAGGCTAGTGTTCGGAAATCTGAAAATTCCAGCGCCGGCCGGGGATAGAACCCCGGCCCGGCTG
This sequence comes from Schistocerca nitens, assembly GCF_023898315.1. Lineage (NCBI taxonomy): Eukaryota > Metazoa > Arthropoda > Insecta > Orthoptera > Acrididae > Schistocerca > Schistocerca nitens. The sequence continues at coordinate 61,238,850 of NC_064625.1, forward strand.
GGGCAAATAGCCCCAGCCGAGGCGCTGGAACGTTCCAGACACCTTACCACTAGACCACCGAGGACCCCAGCTGTTTCCTGCTCTGGAGTCCAGCTAGTGGTCGTAGGGCACTTCCTGCTGTCCTCCGTGTTTACACCTAGGCAGCAGAGGCATGGTATAACAGGAAGTGTTTACCTGCGTCCGCTGGATGTCCGCTTAGTGTACGACTTATTTACGCGGCTGACGTTCGTGTCGCTATAATGTCCTTAGTTGCGTTCCAATTATTTGCAGAGACCGAAAAACTGCCTATGCAATTACACGCAGTCGAGTCTCACTATTTGAACCTTGTAATTCGATCGTGTTGTCAAGACCCATGTAAGAACCTCTATTTATCGAAGAAACCTCATGTGTTCGGTATATTCCATAAACCGAAGCGACTGTCATAACAGACAGCCCCGTAAACATTTTCTAATGAAATGCCAGCTGGTACGTAATACTCGATATCTAGAATTGTTTTATCGGTTATTAAGATAATCGTTTCACCCCTATACACTTCGAAAAATTCCCGTGTTTTCTCAATAAAGCATAAGCACAGTACATAAATCCGTCGCGAAAATGACCTCGAAGAAGTACAAGTGTTCGAGTACCACAGAAAAGAAGTGGGTCCTTGAAGGTGTGGAACGGAGAGCAGAACAAAAATAAGATGTAACGTTTCGGGATTCGCTCATACTCGCTGTAGACACTCCAGAAGCAGGAAGATCAGTTTGATGACGTCTCATGAGGAGCGAGGAATAAATTCACTCTCAAATAACTACTGTACGAGATGCCTCGCCGCCTCTTGAAGGGTGTCATGGGATTTTGCTGCCGTGGACTTAACGACCCGTGAGTCAACGCGGTGTTTCTAACCACATACATTTTAGTTGCGGGTCCTCCGACTTTCGAAGGAAGCCGCGACAATGGGGAGGCTCTGCTTGTCGTTTTGTAATAAGAACGCCCCTCCACATTTTATCTAGGCTTAAAACTGTCTATGCACATAGTACATAGCCGTGTTTTAAAAAATATATTTTTTTTTTACCTTTTCCATTCTACAACATTACTTCCTGTCTTATTTTACGAACTTTTCGTAGGAATGTCGTAAATTTTAAACGTCTTAAATCCACCGTGTTCTTAAAATATCTTTTAACTCTTTTACCTCTTTCACTGAAGAGGCTGATATACGGATATTTTTTTTAATTTCAGGTATTGATTTTATTGCATTCTCCTTTAGCGTATTGATCAGAAATTGTAGGTTCAGATACCTTTGCCTTATTGAGTATCGTTTGCTATGCCAAACTTCGACAGCATCCATGGTCCTGTGCATGGAATTGATGACGGTAGAAAGCTGACCAAAATTACTTCGAAATAAATTCTCTGAACGCAGATATCTTTGATACAGTTGTGTTACGTATCGAGGTATTACCTAACGCATCTGAAGCCAAGTTAAGAGTGAATTTATTTCGAAATAATTTCGGTCGACTGCCTGTCTTCACCAATTCCACATTTCAGATGGTGTACTAGGATTTTCCATCTATTGACTGACTATATATTCTACGAATTCATGATCTTTGCGCCACTGGGCATCTGCTACGCTGTTACCAACCATGCATCATCAAGGCAGTCCGGTGGAAGATGTGCTCTACAGCATACATGCGGCAAGAAATCGAACTACTTCTTCATCCCTGTATCTCTCCACTAATCCCAGTTCTTGGATGACTTCCAGAGGCATTGCTTGAAATGAAAATTACAACTGATGTCTCGGAGAACACTGTTTCCATAGCTTAATTTGCAGCCATTTCCAAGTCTAGCATTGCAGTTTTAAATGACAACCCAGTTATGACACTTCTCGGTTCAGAAAAAAGTATTTCACATTTATTTTGACTTTCCTCTGGTAAAAAAGCTAGTCTTCCGTGCTTCAGATATCAACATGCAATGGTGTACAGTTGCTTCAGTTGTTTCGAACAACTCTGAAACGTCCCTCCATAAGAAGAGATTTATTTTCACATATTTTCTCCCCTTCTTCGTAACTGATCACCCGGATTCATTTGTCGGGAACAGATTGATCATCAATTTTCAAAAAAAACTTCAGCACTTTCAAAATCTCTTCGCGTAGCTGAATCCCTGAACTAGTGCCACGGTTATGGGACATCCCAGTAGCTTCCCTTACACTGTGCAGTCTTTCTCATAATTCGGCATATTTGCGACGTAATCTAAATCTTTATCTCGCAAATCTTGAAATTGCTCTTTAAACCTTCGGAAAACAGGTCTCCTCTCCGCAGACTCTTTTTCCAGCAGTTATGCATTCGTTTCTCAATCTCCACATGTTTCGTCAGGTTGGGCGCGAAACTTACTGTTCAGCCATGATTCTACCATTTACAATTTTTAAACCGCCGCTGCTCCTATTTCGCTCGGAGTTCATGCACAGGCAATTGGTATACATTTTCGGTGCTCCTGGTACCGATTAGCGTCCTTTCCTTTTTGCAACTACACGGTCCAGTCACATTAACGTGATCACCGCCTGTGTCCGACGTCAATGTGCAGTAACCACTCACAGACAGCGGGTGGCATCACTAGCAGTGTAGGGTATGCGTAATGCGGAAACTCAACCACTTATGTGACATCCAAAAGCACGTGATCATTGCCTTTCGGGCCACGGGTGGACGCATTTTCGAAACGGAAAAGTTCGTAAAATGTTGGCGTGTTGCCATATTTAAAGCACTCCGTGCATGGCGCTGTCCAGAACCGACGTTGAGGCTGTTGTGGTTCTCCACGGGCCACATATGACAGGAGTTAAAGAAGGCTGCAGGTGAATATCGTGCAACTGTTGAGCAACTGACCACGCACGTGAACCGAGGGGCTACCGACAGTGTCTCCTCAAAGACCACTAGGCGAAAAATGCTGCGTATGGGTCTCCACAGCAGACGCCTGGTCCACACACCTATGCTGACTGCTGTTTATCGGGGACGAAGGCTGGAATTTCCACGCCAGTTCTGCGACTGGGCGTCCACTGCACGGTGACAAGCGGGCTTTTCAAGTGACAGATAGACGTGGCGTGTAGGGCGTGATTCACCTGAAATTGAATACCCTGCAACAGTCGACGGCAGGGTTAAGACCGGAGGAAGGATCGTTTTGGTCTCAGAAACGTTATCGTGACACTCCCGCCGTGACCTCGTCGTTCTGGAGGGGCACAGTGCATGAGCAGAAATATCCGTCGGAACCATTGCCACACCTACATCGAGTTTGTTTTCCCTCGGAACCTACCAGCAGAACAACTCAATCTCTGACACAGCTTGCAGTGTACGTGCGTGGTCTGAAAAGCACCACGATGAGTTTGCTGTACTCCACCGACCACCAGGCTTCCCGGGCTTAACGGAATCGCGAATATGTGGGACCACCTCGATGAGGCTCTTCGTGTCCTGGGTCCTCAACCGACAAACATAGCGCAGCTGACTAAGGCACCGGCGTCGGCATGGCTCAGAACCTCACTGACTCCTGCCCCTTTCTCAGTTGTCCGCGCTTCGCGTTAATTGTATCCTCCTACAGTGACTCAATGACGACACTCTCCCGTACACGACAGCATCATCAACAGCCGCAGATTGCTGTTCACTTTGCCTGTCACATCATTTATGTCTATAGAGAATAACAGCTGTCTGTTACACTCCTGACGATACCCTTGTCTCTGATCAACGCTCGCCGTCGAGAACGTACTGGTATCTGTCTTTGAGCCACTCACATATCTGGGAACCTACTCCGTATGCTCATACGAGGCCCTTCGTTAACAGTGTGCAGTGGAGCACCGTGTCAAAGGCTTTTCTCAAATCTAGGAGAGTGCAATCTGCCTGGCACCCTTCATCCGTGGTTCGCAGTATATAATGTGCGAAAAGGTCAAGCTGGGTTTCACACGAGCTTTCTAAAACCGTGCTGATTTATGGACATAGGCTTTTCGGTGTCTAGGAAATTTATTTAATCAGATTCAGAATACGTTCTAAAATTCTGCAGAAAATCGATGTCAAGGACACTGGTCTGCAATTTTGCACATCCTTTCTTTTACTCTTCTACTACACGAGTGTCACCTGCGAATTTTTAAACTGCCTTAGGTTGGACCCATTACAGGTGTAATATTCAGAAGGCAAATGTATATTGATCTCGTTATATACGGGTGCCACTTGCGCTTTTCCCAGTCGTTTGCGAAATACTGCTGGGCAAGAGATAGGCGATAAATGCGAATGAAGTAAGTAAAACCGAAATTGTTTTAACCTACTCGCTGTCGCTGAATCCTTTCCACGCGATGCGTTCTTGAGCGGATCAAACAGGTAGCAATAAATGCTCTACAAATGTGGTTGACTTTTGAAGTGTTTCTTATGAGTTAATTACGCTGCAGACAGCTTCCATTCTGCATAATATCAGCAATATGAAAATGAAAATTCACGGAATTCAAATCTGGACTGTAGGGACGATGACGTAGAGTCTCCCAGCCCATTATGGTTTCTTTTTCCTTCCAGTGGTTTCTTGGATCAGCTGCGCTGTGTGTGGGCGAGCATTGTTGTGTAATATTATCACGTCTTTTCTTTGACATTGGCGACCCTTTCCTCTCATCGCTGGCTTTACTTTGCTCATCAGTAGGTGTGAGTCGTCAGCGCTCCATCCTGTACGCTGATCTTCCAAGTAATCACCAAAATACAACTGTGGCATCCAGATGATGACCAGCATCACTTTCCTCGCTGATGCTCCAGTTCTGAATTTCTTTCGGACAGGTGAACTGGTGTGCTTCCATTTCACGCCTTGTCTTTTCGAGTCGGGTTCACCATTTTGAACGAAAGTGTCATCACACGTTAAAATCTCGTTCAGAAAAGGTTCACCTTCACATTCATAGCACTCTTTGTTTCCTGGTGGTGTTGTGTGAATTTTTTCGGGACCCACGTTGGACTTGTTTTGCTGTACTTGAGCATGTCACTGACAACGTTACGAACTGTGCCACTACCTATTGCAGCTATTTTGCTATTCAGTTCTACTGCAACACGTCGGCCATCAGGAGTAATGTCATCATGGCCGGCTTTAACCGAAGGAGGAGACACTTCAATTGGCCGGCCACGGCGTTTTTCATTCGTCACTGAAGTTCGATTGTTTTTTAACTGTCCTACGTATTTATCGAAAATTTCCGTCGTTCGTACGGCTTCGACCATACTGAAAAATCGTTAGAGAAAATATTTTGGCCGTTTTCCACCTTCTGAAAGGGAAAACGCATCGCTGAACGTTGCTCAATTAATGTGGAAACTTCAACCGGACACGTCATTGTTAATTGCAACATTAAGGTTATAAATAAAACAGTTATTTTTTTCGCAGCCGCTCTCAGCTCATCTCAGTCGTGCCAACCTAAAGTCATGAAACTACAAAAATTCTTCCTACAAACTATTCGACTTTATCACTTTGCCTTTGTAGGGGAAAGTCAGGAAGGACTATGCACTTAGTATTTCATCGGTCATTTCTAGTTGATGAGAAAGTTAAAATAAACAAATAGCAAACCATTGCTCATTTATTTAGGAACAACATTTATCAGAGTAACTTTTAACCCAAACCTTAAATGTCATTATATATATATGACACTGCTCGTTCGTACTCGTAGCCGCATAATCTGGTAAGAGTACGCACTAACACCAATAACAAGAAAATGCACCATGACCTTCATAAACTGTGCATTCTTCATGCCACTGCTGGGAGCAATTACCACAGTTAATACAGTCTTCCGTGACAGACTCCTTTTAGTCTTCATCACACCTTGTTGTTGTAGTCTTCAGTCCCGAGACTGGTTTGATGCAGCTCTCCATGCTAATCTATCGTGTGCAAGCTCCTTTATCTCCCAGTACCTTCTACAACCTACATCCTTCTGAATCTGCTTAGTGCATTAATCTCTTGGTCTCCCTCTACGATTTTTACCCTCCACGCTGCCCTCCAATAATAAATTGGTGATCCCTTGATGCCTCAGGACATGTCCTACCAATCGATCCCTTCTTCTAATCAAGTTATGCCACAAACTTCTCTTCTCCGCAATCCTATTCAATACCTCCTCATTAGTTACATGATCTACCCATCTAATCTTCAACATTCTTCTGTAGCACCACATTTCGAAAGCTTCTATTCTCTTCTTGTCCAAACTATTTATTGTCCATGTTTCACTTCCATACATGACTACACTCCATACAAATACTTTCAGAAACGACTTCATGATACCTAAATCTATACTCGATGTTAACAAATTTCTCTTCTTCAGAAACGATTTCCTTGCCATTGCCAGTCTACATTTTATATCCTCTCTGCTTCGTCCATCATCAGTTATTCTGCTCCCCAAATAGTGTCTCATTTCCTAATCTAATTCCCTCAGCATCACCCGACTTAATTCCACTACATTCCATTATCCTCGTTTTGCTTTTGTTGATGTTCATCTTATATCCTCCTCTCAAGACACTGTCCATTCTGGTCAACTGCTCTTCCAAGTCCTTTGCTGTCTCTGACAGAATTACAATGTCGTCGGCAAACCACAAAGCTTTTATTTCTTCTCCATGGATTTTAATACCTACTCCGAACTTTTCTTTTGTTTCCTTTACTGCTTTCTCAATATACAGATTGAATAACATCGGGGAGAGGCTACAGCCCTGTCTCATTCCCTTCCCAACCACTGCATCCCTTTCGTGTCCTATAACTGCCATCTGGTTTCTGTACAAATTGTAAATAGCCTTTCGCTCCCTGTATTTTACCCCTGCCACCTTTAGAATTTGAAAGAGAGTATTCCAGTCAACATTGTCAAAAGCTTTCTCTGAGTCTACAAATGCTAGAAACGTAGGTTTGCCTTTCCTTAATCTTTCTTCTAAGCTAAGTCGTAACGTCAGTATTGCCTCACGTGTTATCAACATTTCTACGGAATCCAAACTGATCTTCCCCGAGGTCGGCTTCTACCAGTTCTTTCACTCGTCTGTAAAGAATTCGCGTTAGTATTTTGCAGCTGTGACTTATTAAACTGATAGTTCGGTAATTTTCACATCTGTCAACACCTACTTTCTTTGGGATTGGAATTATTATATTCTTCTTGAAGATGTGGGTATTTCGCCTTTCTCGTACATCTTGCTCACCAGATGGTAGAGTTTTGTCAGGACTGGCTCTCCCAAGGCCGCCAGTAGTTCTGATGGAATGTTGTCTACTCCCGGGGCCTTGTTTCGACTTAGGTCTTTCAGTCCTCTGTCAAACTCTTCACGCAGTATCATATCTCCCATTTCATCTTCATCTACATCCTCTTCCATTTCCATTATATTGTCCTCAAGTACATTGCCCTTGTATAGATCCTCTATATACTCCTTCCACCTTTCTGCTTTCCCTTCTTTGCTTAGAACTTGGTTTCCATCTGAGCTCTTGATATGCATGCAAGTGGTTCTCTTCTCTCCAAAGGTCTCTTTAATTTTCCTGTAGGCAGTATCTATCTTACCCCTAGTGAGACAAGCCTCTACATCCTTACATTTGTCCTCTAGCCATCCCTGCTTAGCCATTTTGCACTTCCTGTCGATCTCATTTTTGAGACGTTTGTATTCCTTTTTGCCTGCTTCATTTACTGCATTTTTATATTTTCTCCTTTCATCAATTCAATTCAATATTTCTTCTGTTACCCAAGGATTTCTATTAGCCCTCGTCTTTTTACCTACTTGATCGTCTGCTGCCTTCACTACTTTATCCCTCAGAGCTACCCATTCTTCTTCTACTGTATTTCTTTCCCCCATTCCTGTCAATTGTTCCCTTATGCTCTCCCTGAAACTCTCTACAACCTCTGGTTCTTTCAGTTTATCCAGGTCCCATCTCCTTAAATTCCCACCTTTTTGCAGTTTCTTCAGTTTCAATCTGCAGTTCATAACCAAGAGATTGTGGTCAGAATCCACATCTGCCCCTGGAAATGTCTTACAATTTAAAACCTGGTTCCTAAATCTCTGTCTTACCATTATATAATCTATCTGATACCTTTTAGTATCTCCAGGATTCTTCCAGGTATATAACCTTCTTTTATGATTCTTGAACCAAGTGTTAGCTATGATTAAGTTATGCTCTGTGCAAAATTCTACAAGGTGGCTTCCTCTTTCATTTCTTCCCCCCAATCCATATTCACCTACTATGTTTCCTTCTCTCCCTTTTCCTACTGACGAATTCCAGTCACCCATGACTATTAAATTTTCGTCTCCCTTCACTACCTTAAAAATTTCTTTTATCTCATCATACATTTCTTCAATTTCTTCGTCATCTGCAGAGCTAGTTGGCATATAAACTTGTACTAATGTAGTAGGCATGGGCTTCGTGTCTATCTTGGCCACTATAATACGTTCACTATGCTGTTTGTAGTAGCTTACACCCACTCATATTTTTTTATTCATTATTAAACGTACTCCTGCATTACCCCTATTTGATTTTGTATTTATAACCGTGTATTCACCTGACCAGAAGTCTTGTTCCTCCCGCCATCGAACTTCACTAATTCCCACTATATCTAACTTTAACCTACCCATTTCCCTTTTTAAATTTTCTAACCTACCTGCCCGATTAAGGGATTTGACATTCCATGCTCCGATCCGTAGAATGGCAGTTTTCTTTCTCCTGATAACAACGTCCTCTTGAGTAGTCCCCACCCGGAGATCCGAATGGGGGACTATTTTACGTCCGGAATATTTTACCCAAGAGGACGCCGGACGCCATCATCATTTAACCAAACAGTAAAGCTGCATGCCCTCGGGAAAAATTACAGCTGTAGTTTCCACTTGCTTTCAGCCGTTCGCAGTACCAGAACAGCAAGGCCATTTTGGTTAGTGTTACAAGGCCAGATCAGTCAATCCTCCAGACTGTTGCCCCTGCAACTACTGAAAAGGCTGCTGCCCCTTTTCAGGAACCACACGTTTGTCTGGCCTCTCAACAGATACCCCTCCATTGTGGTTGCACCTTCGGTACGGCTATCTGTATTGTTGAGGCACGCAAACCTCCCCACCAACGTCAAGGTTTGTGGTCCATGGTTCATGGGGGCATCACACCTTGGGCAGTTCAAAACATGAAGTCGGAATAATAGACGATTGTGAAGGTGATTCGATAAACCCTATGCCAGGCACTTAGATGTGATTCGCAGAATATCCATGTGGGTGTAGATCCCTCCTTGGATTGTGCCCTGGTTGTTGCTGAAGATGATGGCGCAGTTTAATCCAGATTAGCCGTAGAGATTCTACGTTGTTCGTTACTGATATTTTGTTCCTTCATGGTTTAGTTTGTTTTTCTAACAATGCATTTTTGTACGTAGACTCAAACAGAATTTCAGATGTTTTTGCAGCTGGCTTTAGATGTTCGAAAACCTAAAATTGTGCAGTTCACAAAACGAAAGAACATAGTATCCTATGACTACAACATCAATAACTCTCATTTTCAATCGGTCAACTCTCACAAATATCTCGGTGTAACCCATTGTAGGCAGGCCGCGGTGGCCGTGCGGTTCTAGGCGCTGCAGTCCGGATCCGCGGGACTGCTACGGTCGCAGGTTCGAATCCTGCCTCGGGCATGGATGTCCCTAGTTTAGTTAGGTTTAAGTAGTTCTAAGTTCTAGGGGACTGATGACCTAAGATGTTAAGTCCCATAGTGCTCAGAGCCCTTTGAACCATTTAACCCATTGTAAGGATACGGAATGGAAGCAGGACTGAATAAAACTCAAGACGCGTTCATAGGATTTGTAGACCTGGAAAAGCGTTCGACAACGTAAAATGGTGCAAGATCGAAGTTCTGAAGAAAATAGCTCTAGGGAGAGATGGGTAATATATTCGCACAAGACCCAAGAGGAAATAAGAGTGGAAGACCAAGAACGAAGTGCAAGGATTAAAAAGGGAGTAAGACTTTGATATAGTCATTCTCCTCTACTGTTCAATCTACGCATCAAAGAAGAAACGAAGAAAATAAAAGAGAGGTTCAAGATTCAGACTGAAATATGGGGTGAAAGGATATCAGTGACAAGATTTGCTGATAATATTATCGTCCTCAGTGAAAGTGAATTACTACAGGATCTGATGAATGGAATATACAATATAATGAGTGTAGAATTTGGGGTGAGAGTAAATCATAGACACAAGTGATGAGATGAAGCATAAACGGGAGCAGCGGGAATCTTAACATTGGTGATACCGAAGTAGATGGTTCAAAATGGTTCAAATGGCTCTGAGAACTAAGGGACTTGACATCTTAGGTCATCAATTCCCTAGAATTTAAAACTACTTAAACCTAACTATGGACACCACACACATCCATGCCCGAGGCAGGATTCGAACCTGCGACCGTAGCAGTCACGCGGTTCCGGACTGAAGCGCCTAGAACCGCTCGCCCACCGTGGCCGGCGAAGTAGATGAAGTTCAGAAATTTTTCTACCGAGAAAGTTAAATAAACCATGACGGACAGAGAAAGGAGGACGTAAAAAGCAGGCCAGCATGGCATTCTTGACCTAATCTGCAAGCATCAAGCATAGGCCTTGATTTGAAGAAGAAATTTCCGAGAATATATGCTTGGAGCACGGCATTGTATGGTAGTGAAACATGGACTGCAGAAAAACCAGATCAAAAGAGAATCGAAGCATTTGTGATGTGGCGGTAGGGATGAATGTTGAAAGTTACGTGGACTGATGGGGTGAAGGAATATTTGGAAAACACTGACAAGGAGAAGGGACAGGATGATAGAAAATCACTGAGTAACTTCCACGGTGTTAGAGGGATCTGTAGATGGCAAAAACTGTAAAGGAAGACAGACATTGGAATACACACAGAAAACAATTTACGACGTAGGTGCCAAATGATACTCGGAGATGAAGAGGTTGGCGCAGAACCTCACCTGCGCCAACTTCTTCATCAGAGTAGCACTTGGCATCTACGTTCTTCATGGTGGGTCGTATCAGACCAGTCAGAAGACTGATGACTCAAAAACAAGTAAGAAATGGAATCATCACATTGTCTCAGTCAAAGGTAAAGATGGTGACGGACTGTAATTCATTGTTAGAATTAAAGGGAAATATAATCAGTGTACAAAGATGATCTTTTTCGAACTATTGGTGTGACCCATACTCTAATATTGCTCCAGTGTGTGGGACCTGTCCCATATACGACTAGCAGGGGATGTTGAACTGTTCATAAGAAAGTCAGCCCACAGGAGAATGTAACAGAGAAGCTGAAGAAATTGGCAGATGCCTGAAGATACACGTAAGCTATCCCGAGCAAGCCTACCTGCAAAATATCTAGAACATACCCTAACTTTTGAATATGCAAGGTGAGTTCAAAAAAATTTCGGAACATTCGTAATTTCGCGCCAATGGCGTGTTGGGGCGAAATGCAGTTGACATCCCTACACACGCGTGTGCTTAATGTGTAACTGCGGGAAGTTTCATTGTTGTATGTCTGTTAGCTTATTGTTCAGTGCTGTATTGAGTAGAACGTTGTGTCGCACAGTTGGCGAACTTCGAGAGGGGTTGGTTAGAGGAGCAATGCGCCTGCAATAAATTTTGCGTGAAACTCAAGCAAACCGCCGTTCGGGGTAGCCGCGCAGTCTGAGGGGCCTTGCCACGGTTCGTGCGGCTGCCCCCGTCCGAGGCTAGAGTCCTCCATCGGGCATGGGTGTGTGTAAGTGGTGCAAGCCTAGGGACTGATGACCTCAGCAGTTTGGTCCCATGGGAACTTAAAAGCTAAACTCAAGAACACCTTTACAGACACACACCATATGATGCAGGAAGCCTATGGTGATGAGTGCTTAAGCCGTACTCGGTGTTACGGATGGTTCACACGGTTTAAAAAAGGCCGGACGGAAGATAAGACGACCCTTGTTCAGGACGTCCTTCGACTTCTGCCAACAGCGCTTGTCAGGAACGTCAACGAAACTGTGCGTGCTGAACGAAGACTGACTGTCAGAGAGATTGCAGAAGAATGTAACATTGCAGTTGGATCGTGAAATCCTAATACAGCATCTTGGAATGTATCGTGTTGCCCCCAAGATCGTGTCACGGCTCATGAGTCAAGAGCAGAAAGACCTCCGCCTCGCAAATCTGAGAAGAGCTTTAGGATCACCCAAATGAGAACGAGATGTTCCTTAAGAAAATTACAACTGGTGATGAGACGTGGGTCTGCAGTTATGACGTTGAGAACAAGGTCCAGTCTTCACAATGAGTAGGCAAATGTTCTCAACGATGAAAAAATAAAAAGCTTGTCAGGTCAGCTTGGCCCTTGCAGACATTTTTTTTATTTCCAAAGTTGAAAACCAAGTTGAGAGGACGAAGGTTTGTAACGATAGACGAGCGGTCCAGCGAAAGGCGAACCAAGTCCGCTCCCGGAAGTGGAAACGGTGTTGGGAGCGGTGTATCAGTCCTGGGGGAGATCATATACAAATAAGTGAAGGGAAGCATAGAAAAATTTTGTGGACAAAGGTCCGGAATTTTTTGAACAGACCTCGTAGACGAAAGGTAGTGAATACTGGCAAGTGATCTGCAAATGTTCGTACGGTTGCGTTCGCTTCCATTCGCTGCTGTGGAAACAGAGCTTAATAATAATATTTCCGGTGTGAGATGTAGCTGGCAACTTTGTAAACGCTGAGCTGTGCGCTGCTTGCAGCCCAGGCAAAATTATTCTCGGAGGGACACATCATTATCTCCTTCGTGCCTGTAGTTGCTTCGGCCAAACTCCAACTCAATTGCCAGGCCGATAGCTCGTTATCCTACTCCTCTGCAAGTAACACTTCGTCTGAAACCATCTGTATGGTTATGTAGGTTAAGACACTGCAGCCACTCACAATGGTGGGTCCACGTTTGCGAGTAACTGCCGAGAAAAGAAATTCTGAATTTTGTGTGACACTCGGTAGCATTAAGAAAGCTGAGTGACATTAGTTGGTTGTGAGGTGTAATGGAAAGGATAACAGCTTCACATGTTGTGATCGGATACCAAGATTTAAAAGCCTGAAGTCTCCTATTTCAGAAGTAAGGAGCGCAACAATCAAGTGATTTGTGAACAGTAAGTGCACACATTTTTGCTCGGTTGATTTTAATTGAGGTTGCAATGTGCAGGTCAAGCAAGTGCCGTACTGTAGAGAGGTTGAACAAGAGGAGCGTTTTTTAACAAGTGTTTATCCTTATTTTGGATAGTTAGCTTTCTTATCTGAAAGTAGTTGTGGGTAGCACTTGAAATGCATCACGACTAACTAAATACCGTCCACCTCTCATGATTTTAAAAATAAAAGTGTTCCCAGAAAAGTTGTTCACTCTACAGTTTATTTATGCGCCAAAGTCAGCGACAATGTGGGGGAGGGGGACAGCGAGGGGGAGGGGGAGGGGGAGGGGGAGGGGGAAGGCGAGGGGGAGGGCGAGGGGGAGGGCGAGTGGGAGGGCGAGGGGGAGGCGCTACTGGGAAATGTCTGATTGCGCTCAGGAGCAATGGTCTAAGAAAGGCTGGGAACCACTGTTCAAGTGCCTGTGAATGTGTACTGAACATAAATGTGGAATACTGCAACAACTCACTTTTTGAATTTTTTTAATTCGAGATAACTAGTTTTGGAGCCGTTTCAGGATCATCTTCTAATGTGGCTCACAGAATTCGCGTCTTTATTTCTTTAGAGTGAATCTGGGTACTGGCTCTCTGACAAGAAGACAGAGAACTCTTTAATGTATCGCCACGAGCGGCAGTTACACGGCGACATGTATCGGGAAACCAAACCTCCTACTTACCGTGGCACCGGGGGCAGTATTGCAGTTAATATCCATCTGGCAACTTGCGTTTTAGTTGTCTGTTGCCCACTGGTCAATCTCTCCTCATTGTAAATATAAATACGAATTGTCACCATAAATCAACAGCATAATGTTTACTACAGATGTACATTACAAAGATCTTCACTTAAAAATACAGCATACTTTGCTCGGAAACAATTTTTTTTATTTTTGTGTGTATAACACGACGGCGTGCTGAGAAGATAATGAATCGGTCTGTTTTATTTGATAAAGTCAGTAACATTCTACATCTTTACTATGGATATCTGCTGCCCTCTGCTGCTAGAGGGCTCCGATTTTGCGTAACATAGCGGTGTTTGACGCGACTATGCTGGTGGGTGAGAAAGAGCTCACAAAACTAAAAGCACGAATTCGTAGACTTCGTCCGCATGTGGAGCACACTCTCCTTAAGCACGGCAGTGCCAAACTACACACGAGCGCTGCGGCATCTGCAGCAATCCGACGTCCTTGGTTCACTGCCGTCGATCATCCTACACACAGTCTCGATTTTCGTCTTTGTGCAAAACTAAGAAACCTTCGATCACTTCAATTGTTTGAAGCGGTGCAAGCAGAGGTAAGGTTGTGGCTCTGTTAACATAGTCAAACATTATACTCTGACGGTATCAACAAAATAGTATCTAGTTGAGGAAATTGTGCTGGTTTCCAGGGTGAGTGTGTTGAGAAATAAATTTATAGACCTGAAGAATACAGATGCAGAATGTTAATGAAGTTTGTTTTATTTAAAAAGCGTTGCGAGTTTTCACATAAAACATCTGTCGTCATTACTTTTCAGTACGTCCTCGTACAGTGGAAGTCTGAGAAAATACGTACATTGATCAAAATAAGTGTTGACATGAATGCTGTTAACAGCACTAGGTTCAAAAAATTTTAACTGTATGGCAATTGCAGATTAATTTTATTTGCAGCTAGCGCGATTATATGAGTGGAGGAGTATTAGATTTAATGGTGAGCATTAATGTAATTTTTAAGCATTGTCTGCATTGTCATTCTTCCTCTCCAAGTGCCTCGTCCTCTAATAACACTGCCGATAGGTAGCATGATCTGTTGTCCGTCCATGGTTTTTCAGAACATTGATTCAGTGCTGAACCCAAACTGCTGGTTTGAGTTATTTAGCCAGGATAATCCTGTGCGTCGTGGATTACATATGCCATTAATCTTTCAAAAAAGAAGTTCAAATGGCTCTGAGCACTAGGGGACTTAACATCTGAGGTCATCAGTCCCCTACAACTTAGTACTAAAACCTAACTAACCTAAGAGCATCACACACACCCATGCCCGAGGCAGGATTGGAACCTGCGACCGTAGCGGTCGCGCGGTTCCACACTGAAGCGCCTAGAACCGCTCGTCCACACTGGCCGGCCATTAATGTTTCCTTGAATTATTAATTTCAACAGGTTTTATTTATTGTTGCGGAATTGCGCTACCAAAACAATCGAGTTTTGCTCTCTGGGTGCTGTTGAGAATTTCTGCGTCTTCCTACCGCCATATTTTTGACTATATCTGTCGATGGTATCCTTAATATTTTTCGATACGACCGCATTTCAAATGCCTAATACAGTCCATGACTCAGGTCCATAGAGTAGGACACCGAACGTGTAACATCGAAGTAGTCGAGTGCGAATCCTAATGACTGGCCTGAAGGTTCTCAGCAGTCGCCGCGGACTAAATGACTGCCGGGGACTTGGTGCATTGGCTATAACTTTTCTAGTAATTCTGGAGATTTTCCTTTGGACTATGTACGAGGTCGTTCTTCGTTGCTTAGATCGTGCAGGTTTCAGACCGTTTGTGTTTCTATTGCTACACTACTAAATGTGTGTCCACCACCATATCAGTAGATATAACGAAACGGCGGCCCTCTTTCGTTATGTCTTACAAGGAGATTTCTCCAGCGGTAGGATCGACTTTTTGAAACCATCTATACGGTTATGTAGGTTAAGCACCCAAGTATCACACACTGCAGCCTTTCAACCTGGTGGGTCGACGTTTGCAAGGAACTGACGAGAAAAGAAATTCAGAATTTTGTGTGAGACTCGATAGCATGAAGAAAGCCGAATGACATAAGTTGGTTGTGAGGGTAATGGAAAGGATACTAGCTTCACATGCATGAGGTTGTGGGTTCGAATCTCACCAGAGAAAGAAATCTATTTTAGGTTTTTATCGAAGTGACATTGATAATCATTTTCATTCAATTGATGTAAATATAATTTTTTTATTTCCACTCCTCGGACACGTGATTCAATAGTGATATGGACCTCTTAATTTGGTATAATTTTTCTTCTTATCATAAAATACACATTCACAAAAATTCCGATTGGAAGAAGAATGATATAAAGAAAAATACGGCGATTAAAATTATGTGACAAAGGAATAGAACGAAAGAAATTACATTTAAACCAATAAATTGAGTAAAAATAGGCATCAAAGTCATTTCGATAAAGATTTAAAAATAAAAAAAAGTTACTACACATGACGAGGCATGGTTAAGCTTCTATCCTAACCATTATGTCACGTAACCAGACTATGGAATACGACTTCCTTAACGCTATGTAGCATGACGCACAATTCGGAAATCTTTTCCGTCAGTTACTTGCAAACGGAGGCTCACCTGGATGCAGGGTCTGATACGGGGAATCTTGAGTTACACTACCGCTTATATGGTTTCAAAAAGTCGATCCCACCGCTGGGGAGCTCTCCTTGTTAGTTTTAAGAGTAACAAACGGCACATTTTGAAAGAACAGTAATGTCGCAGTCCAATAGCCCCAAATAGCGGTGGCCCCTGCAAACTTGAAATACGACTCAAGCAAAGGCAAAGAAAAGTTAACTGTAGCAAGTAACCTGGCAATGCTACACACACAAAAGACAACTGAACAACAACGAAATATTAATAAGTTCACAGGAGAGCTTCTGTAAAGTTTGGAAGGTAGGAGACAAGGTACTGGCAAAGCTGTGAGGACGGGGCGTGAGTCGTGCATGGGTAGCTCAGACGGTAGAGCACTTGCCCGCGAAAGGGAAAGGTCCCGAGTTCGAGTCTCGGTCCGGCACCTAGTTTTAATCAACCAGGAAGTTTCAATAATAATAATAGGACCAGTCATATTAATGTGACCAACTCTTGTTTTCGTGTAAATACTCATAGACACCAGGTGATAGCATTAGTAGGTGATGAATGGGGGGGGGGGAGGTGGGAGGCTGGAAACAGTGAAGTCGTTGTCATAATGCGTAAAAGGGGCAATTTGTGTGCCGTCCAACAGGGTATAATCGTTGGCTTTCTTCCCAAGGGTGGAAGCATTTCCGAAACGGCAACATCTGTAATCTTTTCAAATGCCACTGTATGTAACGTAAACCGTGCGTGGACAATCTCGGTATTCTAATCCGGCTCCGAGGCAAGTGTGTTGGACTACGGGCAGTAGGCGACACAGGTGAGCGATAGCTGCAGATAAGTGTGCTGGCGAATAGACGTGCAACTTTTGTGCAGCTGACTGCCCAGGCGAACCAAGGGCTGCCACCAATGTTTCCTCAACAATGTATGGGCTTCCGCAGTAGGCACCTGGTCCCTGCACCCATGCTGACTGCTGTTCATTGGCGTTGAAAGCTTGCATTTGCACGCCGGTACCACAAATGAAAGTCCACTGAGTGCTACAGGTGGCCTCTCCATATTAATCACATTTTATGCTCCATCGGACAGATTTCCATTGGCGTGTAACGTCTGAAAGCAAACGCCCTGCAACCCTGAGGGAGCGTTATGGTGTGGGCAATGTTTTCGCGGCACTCCCTGGGTGATCTCGTTATTCTGAAAGGCGCAATGGATCAACCCTAGTACGCACCTATCCTTGGGGACCATATCCACCCTTAGATGCACGTGTAACATAGCTCGCAGTGTATGTGCGTGGTTCTGAAAGCTCTAGGATGAATTTACCGTACTGCCCTGACCGCCAAATTTCCCGGCTTTAAACCGAATCGAGAATCTGAGGGGCCACCTCGATCGAGTAGCTTGTGCCACGGATCCTCAATCGATAAAATTCTATCGCAACTGGGCAAGTACTGGAGTCGGAATGGCTTCTTATCACTGTCATTACCTCATTGACTCTATTCCTGTACGTCTCATGCTGCAAAAGGCTTTCATTCGGGGTTTTAACACGTGTTCAGATTAATGCGTTTGGACAGTGTAATAATACTAATAAATTTCGCGTATTTCAGTGCCCTCGTTTAAGTCTTTAAATCGGACGGCACTTAGGTGACTTGCTTATCATTAACGTACACCAGTTGTCCAACCGGGGAAAGGGAATCGGCAGTTTAACGTGGAATCCGCACAACATGTTGTTTCTACCGACTCCTGATATCATTGAGAGGTGAAGGCTGGATTAAACGCAGACTGAAAAATTTATTGGGTCAACTGCGATTCGATCCCGCGATTCTCGATTTGCAGCCACGCGCTGTGACGGCAGACCACCAGGTCCAACAGTTACGAGATGGTAATCGAACTGTATTGGCGGAGTATTTCGTCGTATTTTACGTCAAGTAAATGTGCTGTGGTGCAAGCCGAAGTAAATTTATTTCGAGATATCGATTTATTTCGAGATTTCGATATATTTCGAGATCATGCTATATTTCCAGATATCTATATCTTTCACGTTACCGATATATTTCGAGATGTCGATCTATTTCGAGATATCGATTTTTTTCGTGATATCGACCTGTTTCGGGATATCTATTTATTTCGGAATACCGAGTTATTTAGAGATATCGATTTATTTCGATGTGTCGATTTAACAAGAGAACAGCCCTTGAAATCAAAGTTTTAAGCCCTGCTCATTCCAGATGATTAGAAACTGTTAACCTACATGTGAAACCTGAGTACATAATCCCTGTGACATTTGATAAACGGTGTTCCTTAAGGACAGGTTCTCATTCAAAACGTTCGAAAATTCATTTTTTAAAGGTGTACTTGTCTAGACTCATGGAACGGAAAGGTTTTTTTTTTTTACACCGTGCTTTACAAAAGGTTCTACAGCCCATTGTTTGAAGCAGTGTCACGACTGCCATGAGCCGCGTGGTTGTATCCGCGCTGTCTCAAACGCCTTGTCCGGTTCGCGCGGCTCCCCCTGTCGCTACGATTGGCTACGAGGTTCGAGCCCTTCCTCGGGCATGGGTGTGTGTGTGTGTTGTCCTTAGATTAGGTTACTCTAAGTAGTGTGTAAGCATAGGGACTGATGACCTCAGCAGTTTGGTTCCATAGGAGCTTACCATAGACAGACAGTTGCCATGGGACACACTTGGGTCGGAAACGCTCTGCTCAAGTACGCTTGTCCGTCCGCTTTTAGAATGCTGCTGCGCGGTGTGGGATCTTTACCAGATAGGGTTGTCGGAGTACATCGAAAAAGTTCAAAGAAGCGCAGCACGTTATATCGCGAAAATGGGAGAGATTGTCACTGAAATGATACAGGATTTGGGCTGGACATCATTAAAACAAAGGCGTTTTTCGTTGCGACAAAATTCCTATCACCAACTTTCTCCTCCGAATGCGAAAATATTTTGTTGACACCGACCTACATAGGGAGAAACGATCACCTGGATAAAATAAGGGAAATCAGAGCTCGTACGGAAAGATATAGGCGTTCGTTCTTTCCGCGCTCTAAACGAGATTGGAATAATAGAGAATTGTGAAGATATATGAAGATAGTAACTGTTATCGAAAGAACGGATACCATTTATAACTGTGCAGCTTCTCTAGAATAAATGATAATTAATTGAAACCCTCAGCAGCCGACTGTTGTTGTTGACATACCTCGGGTCACACATTTTCAGCTGTCCCCCTCGAGGTATATCAACACCTGTCGGCAGCTGAGAGTTTCAATTATTAATTATGAAGGTAATTCGATTAACCCTCTGCCAGGCACTTAAATGTGATTTGCAGGGTATCCATATAGATGTAGATGAAAACTCGTCCCGTGACGCACGTGCACAAAATGATTCGTACTGCTGAGTGCATGCAAACATACTCGCCGAAAATATATTGAATATCGAAAATCGAACTTCAGATTCGTGTTCAGCGACATTAAAAATATATGTGTAACACTTAGTTCATGCAAATCGAAGTAATAATATAACTAAAAGTTTTCCCTAAACTTTGAAATTTTTTTTTCGAGAAACGATTTTCTCAGAACGGCATGCATCATTAACTAAAAATGGTTCTATCTCTTAACTTCTACATCTGACCCAGAAAAGTAAACACTTTACTTAGGAGCTTATACCTATAATATATGACATTGATTAATATTAACTAATTTTTGTGAAGGCATAAGAAGTGAAACAAACCCCCAAAAAATCGAACTCAAAGTTCGAATTTGCTTCGTATAGATAAATTTAAGGTTGTTTCATTGCGGTTCGATATGCGCTCCCATAAATTTTATGTAATATCGACTGATGTTATCCATTTTTAATTTCAGAGAAATAATGTAGTATCAACCGATGTTATCCATTTTTGATTTCAGGTAACATCTGAGGGGCCACACTGGACGCAGTCTGCGTACTTCAGACTCGCAGGCCCTTGATCAAATCATAATTACGGGCGCCATTTTGTTCTTTTTTTTTTGTACTGAAAATCTAAAATAAAGCTCATAGTATGATCACTCGTAATACCCAAGCAGATCCTTCGAATGTATTTTCATTGTCTCAAAAAAATTTCCAAATGTACCATTTTTTGCTCATTTGAATGAGAACCTGGCCCTAACGCCGGAATATAGTCACGAGATTTTTTTCGGAGACGCTGTAAGTTCGCGAGAAGAATTTCGTTCTGCGCGTGTCGATGGACATTCCACAGATATTACTGTGTGTGTGTGTGTGTGTGTGTGTGTGTGTGTGTGTGTGTGCGCGCGCGCGCGCGCGCGCGCGCGCGCGCGCGCGCTTATCAGTCGTGCCATTTGAGTACATCTTTGCATAGTTTTCCTTTCACGATGTAAACAGTGATCGGCTCAGTTGCTAACTGGCCAGTGAGTGGTTCCGAAGGTGTCGGATGTGAGGTGCGTTAGGTCTGCTAGGACAACAACAGATTGGCGTGGTGCTGCTGGGACGCCAGTGAACAATTTATGCCAAGTAAGACGAAGAGGACTTCTAAAATTATGAGCCGTCTCAAAAGTGTTTATCATTAGAAAATCATGTAGTTGAGACTGACAATCAATCTACAATAACTAACAGTTTTGCCAAGAGAGAGAGAGAGAGAGAGATACAGGAAATCCCCCCCCCACGTCAATGAAATTTTGGTTGTGACGACAGGCCGATGGGTAGTGTAACCCGAGATATAAGTTAGGTTGGAAGGGGGTAATTCGATTGAGAGTTGTTTATGCCAACGATTATGAATGCCGAGTAAACGATGTGCTCGCAGATTGCTCTGTAGCGTAGCCTAGTGTTTCCGTCCGCGCCATATTTAAAACACTTTCTCTAGCTGTGTACAAAAGTTGCACAACAGCCACGAAAACTACGTGTCTGCGGGGGGGGAGGGAGGGAGGGAGGAGAGTCTACTATGTAACTTTCACTACAAATTTTAGTAACCGCCGAAACTAGGCGAAATAGAAGCGTAATTTTATTTCCGTTTGTGGGAAAATAGTGGTTCTCCTCTTTCGGCAGCAACTGTAATATGTAGGCGACTTATTAATTTTTTTGTAACTCGGAATCAAGATCTCAATAGACGCAGAGCTTTTTTTTTGCGTTACTTGATTCGTGGTCTATAGTAAATTCTCGAAGTGTGACATGTGTTACATAGACAGCGACTGCAATGTTCGTAAGGCCAAGTTTGTATATATTCGATGTGTGTTGTTTTGGCCATATACTGTATAATTAAGACGAGGAGGATAATGTTCAAGGAGCACTGCATTAGCAATCTGTGGGGAAATTGAGAACTTGGATCTGACGGACGGCATGCTCGGGCAGTTCGTGCAATTATGTTGACCACTGCGTAATTCGGACTCAGTGATCATTGCCTCTCCCTAGTAACCAGGGGACTCGGGTGCTAATCCTGGTCTGGCACCAATTTTCATCAGTGCCCATTGTCAGATAATTTTATTAATTGTTTCGGTCTTAAATTGTATTTTGTTCACGAAACGTCGTTTAGCTCTTTCATGGATAACAGCTTTGGAAAGCGTACAGGCTGTACAGGTTATATTGATATTCGCTCGTTGTTACTCCAAGGCAACTATAGCGATTTATAAACACAGTTGTAGTGCGTATTAAACCTACATACGTATTTGTGTCCTGTGTTTCTTTACCAAGAACTTCTTCGTAGGTAATTTCCCTATAGTGGTATTTTGTTTAAGTATTTATAGCATGCAGGCTTGGATGAAATATGAAACACATGTCCGAAGTTTCTGCTGATGCTACAGATACTGTTTTATCCGTACTACGGGCACAAACTCTTCATCTAATACAGGACACAATTTGTCTCGAGATTAAGCAATTTTTCGTAATATAGGCCTAGCTTCGATATATTTTTCTCTAATTATTGTTTGGATTTAATCTTAAAACACACTAACTCTTCCACCAATTATTCGATATGTGGTTTCAACCCTTTCGTAGCCTGGAATTCCTAAACGGTCGATAATATTAATAATTTCCTTTCTCACTCTTATTTTCTGTAGAATCTCCTGTTTATGGTTATTGCTAACCTGTTTCACGTTCTTTTATTATTTTTATTTTTCTAGTTTTGTGACTGGTAGCCAAGTTTTCTTTCAATTCGGTTTTTAATTCTGAAATACTAGCAGTTAAAAGGTCAGGTGAAGATTGCGAACTATTTGAGGAGAGTAGTTGGGAGATTTTTCATATTAGACGTACACAGGTAATGGAGATCCTTATCTATATAAAATTACTTCGAGTGTGATGTAGCCCATTCTCTTGTCATGATCTCGGCTCTATCGTAGCGCATTGTCTCGGTTAGGTTGGAGATTTTGGTTGAGAGTTGCCGAAGTCAACGAAAGTGATTACGAAGTAAAGACTGTGCTAACAGAACGATCTGTAGCGTAGTCCAAAACGTTCTTTCGGTCCTTTTAAAATCTCTTTTAATTAAAAATAACTAAAGCTGCAAGATACAATCACAAAAACTGTGTTACGTAATAGAGAAATCCCACACTATTGTCGTGTATGTTGTGAACGTACACAAATTTTTTGTCACTGAATATATACTTTTTACTCATTTGCTGAATTTCAGTTTTCCGCGTTTTCCGGCGAAAAACCTTTTCCTGTATGGGCCCATTAGCTTGTCGGTTATATTCGTGACTTTGTCGACGGTCAGTAATTTCATGATAGTCTGTCCACCGGTGTCATTGTTAACATCTAATATAGTTTTAAGTATTAGGAAGGCTAATAAGGTAATTCACGAGTAGGTCTAATGATGAATAAAAAAAATAGGAATGCCGGTAAGCTACTACAAACAGCATAGTGAACGCATTATTGTGGCCAAGGCAGACACGAAGCCCACGCCTACCACAGTAGTAAAAGCAGTCCGCAGATGAAGTTGATGAAATGTGTGATGAGATAAAAGAAATTATTTAGATCGTGAAGGGAGATGAAAATTTAATAGTCACAGGTGACTAGAATTCGATAGTAGAAAAAGGAAGGAAAGGAAACGTAGTAGGTAAATATGGAACTGGGGTAAGAAATGAAAGAGGAAGCCGCCTGGTAGGTTTTTGCACAGAGCATAACTTAATCATAGCTAACACTTGGTTCAAGAATCATGAAAGAAGGTCGTATATGTGGAAGAGACCTGGAGATATACTGCAATATTTCAGATAGATTGTATAAAGGTAAGACAGAGATTTAGGAACCAGGTTTTAAATTGTATGACATTTCCAGGGGCAGATGTGGACTCTGACCACAATCTATTGGTTGTGAACCTTAGATTAAAACTGAAGAAACTGGAAAAAGGCGGGAATTTAAGGAGATGGTACCTGGATGAATTGACAGAATCAGAAGTTGTAGAGTGTTTCAGGAAGAGCATTAGGAAACGATTGACAAGAAAGGGGGAAAGTAATACAGTAGAAGAAGAATAGGTAGCTCTGAGGGATGAAGTAGTGAAGGCAGCAGACGATCAAGTAGGTAAAAAGACGAGGGCTAATAGAAATCCTTGGGTAACAGAAGAAATACTGAATTTCATTGACGAAAGGAGAAAATACAAAAATGCAGTAAATGAAGCAGGCAAAAAGGAATAGAAACGTCTCAAAAATGAGATCGACAGGAAGTGCAAAATGGCTAAGCAGGGATGGCTAGAGGACAAATGTAAGGATGAAGAGGCTTGTCTCATTAGGGGTAAGATAGATACTGCCTACAGGAAAATTAGAGAGACCTTTGGAGAGAAGAGAACGACTTGTATGAATATCAAGAACTCAGATGGCAACCCAGTTCTAAGCAAAGAAGGGAAGGCAGAAAGGTGGAAGGAGTATATAGAGGGTTTATACAAGGGCGATGTGCTTGAGGACAATATTATGGAAATGGAAGAGGATGTAGATGAAGACGAAATGGGAGATAAGATACTGCGTGAAGAGTTTGACAGAGCAAAGACCTGAGTCGAAACAAGGCCCCAGGAGTAGACAACATTCCATTAGAACTACTGATGGCCTTGGGAGAGCCAGTCATGACAAAACTCTACCATCTGGTTAGCAAAATGTATGAGACAGGTGAAATACCCTCAGACTTCAAGAAGAATATAATAATTCCAATCCCAAAGAAAGCAGGTGTTGACAGATGTGAAAATTACCGAACTATTTGTTTAATAAGTCACAGGTGCAAAATACTAAGGCGAATTCTTTACAGACGAATGGAAAAACTGGTAGAAGCCGACCTCGGGGAAGACCAGTTTGGATTCTGCAGAAATACTAAAACACGTGAGGCAATACTGACCCTACGACTTATCTTAGAAAATAGATTAAGGAAAGCAAACCTACGTTTCTTGCATTTATAGAATAAGAGAAAGCTTTTGACAATGTTGACTATGGAATACTCTCTTTCAAATTCTGAAGGTGGCAAGGGTAAAATACAGGGAGCGAAAGGTTATTTACAATTTGTACAGAAACCAGATGGGAGTTACAAGAGTCGAGTGGCATGAAAGGGAAGCAGTGGTTGGGAAGGGAGTGAGACAGGGTTGTAGTGTATCCCCAATGTTATTCAATCTGTTTATTGTGCAAGCAGTAAAGGAAACAAAACAAAAATTCGGAGTAGGAGTTAAAATCCATGGAGAAGAAATTAAAACCTTGAGGTTCGCCGATTACGACGTAATTCTGTCAGAGACAGCGAAGGTCCTGGAATAGCAGCTGAACGGAATGGAGTGTCCTGAAAGTATGATATAAGATGAGCATCAATAAAATCAAAACGAGGATAATGGAATGTAGTCGAATTAAGTCGGGTGATGCTGATTGAGTTAGATTAGGAAATGAGACACTTAAAGTATTAAAGGAGTTTTGTTATTTGGGGAGCAAAATAACTGATGATGACGGTCGAAGTAGAGAGGATATAAAATGTAGACTGGCAATGGCAAGGAAAGTGTTTCTGAACAAGAAAAGTTTGTTAACTTCGTGTATTAATTTAGGTATCAGGAAGGCTTTTCTCAGAGTGTTTGTATGGAGTGTAGCCATGTATGGAAGTCAATCATGGACAATGAAGAGTTCGGACAAGAAGAGAATAGAAGCTTTAGAAATGTGGTGCTACAGAAGAATGCTGAAGATCAGATGGGTAGATCACATAAATAATGACGAGGTATTGAATAGAATTCGGGAGAAGAGAAATTTGTGGCACAACTTGACTAGAAGAAGGGATCGTTTGGTAGGACATGTTTTGAGGCATCAAGGGATCACAAATTTAGTATTGGAGGGCAACGTGGAGGGTAAAAATCGAAGAGGGAGACCAAGAGATGAACACACTAAGCAGATTAAGTAGAATGCAGTGGGTATTGGGAGATGAACCTTGCACATGACACAGTAGCATGTAGAGCTGCATCAAACCAGTCTCTGGACTGAAGACCAACAACAACAATATGAAGGTATTTGTCTGATGTGTAACCTTCAACAGAAGTGGGACAGGCAAGAGGGTTAGATTGGGTTATATGTACTTTCCGTTGCAATTGATCCATAATGAGGAGATACTCAATGGGAAAATAATATGCTAATTTACCTTCCACACATCGCAAGTGGACTGATCATGAACGTGGAATGAGGAATGAAAATTTAGACATACTTCTCTCTCTCTCTCTCTCTCTGTCAATCTAAATCGCGCGCGCTAGTTCTACTAAAAAATTCCATTCATTAATGGTGTCGGAGTACATGGTTAGCAAGAAATCCTTTAGGCTCCTCTTAAACTGAAATTTGTCAGTAGTAAAGCTTTTTATGACTGCTAGCAAGTTATTGAAAACATCGTTTTCCTGAATGATTGAGACTTTCTTGCAACAAAGTAATTAACTTCCCAATTTTTGTGGAGATTATTCACGTTTCTAGTGATGACTTCATGATATCAGCTGGTGATTTGAAAGTATTCATTTGTATTTAAAGACAAATTTCACGGGGAGAATGTATCTTCTATCTACACCATGTTAAATTGATCTATTTCCATGTCCCTCATCTCAAGCTGTGTTATATTAACGGTAAAACACAAAACAATTCCTACATGCGTTTCCACTATCTTCCAACAAGCTGACTATTTTTCATGATTAATATATTAATAGTGTAAATTTGGAGAAATTTAGAAAGACACGTTTTGCGGGCAAATTTCAAAAATAAAAAGACCACAGTGTTCTTTATAATACAACTAGGAAGCATTACAAAACATTACTACATGCCCTCGAGTAAGACAACTGACCGTTAGAGTTCCATGGTTCTGGGATAAATGGTTAGTTAGAAAAGTTACGGAAAATTTAAAGTTGTATTGCCCTTAACGACGTACTTGCACTCATTTAAATTCATAGTTTCTTTCATTGCATATGTCATAGATTTCTCTGCCGTTTATTTGCAACCAGCGCACTCTAAAGTTTTTTTTTATTTTTTAGATGGCTCGTAAAGTTTTTCGTTCCTTTCCAATAGTACGCATGCCGTACAAAAACATAACATTTGTTTAATGATATTTACTCTTTTATTTCTTGCAAGTCTTCCAGAACTTCTCTCGAACACTTTGTGGGTAGATCTTGGCATTTGTTTTGTTCAGAAACGAGAAACACCCATGATACGTTATTACTGTAGCAAACAACTGACTACGAGACAAGAAAAAATGCATTCAATAGGTGAAAGCTCAAAGCAACGGGAAAAAATGTCCCTAGGCTTATCTCAAAGAAGAGCTGTCACAAAGAAACAAGTGGGCATGTCTTACATAGCAAGCTGCCATTTAAACCGACATTTAGCACCTTCAAATAAGGATTTGGACTAAAATGCTTTTATATTCGCACTAAGTGTAAATCAAACTGGTACAATCACCAATAAAAAAATTATTTTCATTGTTTTCGAGGTACCTTCTGCCCTTCGGAATAAATATATTGCGAATCAGTAGTTAATATGCCTGGTTCCCCAAACAGGAGACGACTAGAAACTTCCGAAATGTGGTGGTGTAGAAGGATGCTAAAAAAGTTTTGATCGAATAGCTGATGGGGAGATACGAAATCAGATTAGGGAGCAGAGAAATTAATGGCACAAATTGACAGGAAGAAGCGATTGTGGGCAAAGGGCGTATTTCGATTCCAGCCGTCCGCTTTGACCCATGACGTTCAGCATGACGGTCATTAGTTAGCCTTTCGAAGGATACCAGTGGCCTTATTAAATGTTAACTGTGATTACCTACGTTTCTAGAGCAATTTATAATGATCGTTAACTATGATTTTTTTCGTAATATATCGTGATGAACGATGGGAGGAACCCGAGAGCACAGCTTAAATTGTCGTTAAAGAAACGAGTAGCGATTGTATTTTTATCTTTCTTATCCGACACATACGGGAACCTGGGGTAGAATGGGGTACAAAGTTGAAAACTTTGATTAAATGTACAAAATTGATAAATAAGAGAGTTACCAATTTTTATATGAACACCTTATGATGTATTAATCACAAAAATACAAGAACATTGCCATAAAATAAAACAACAATATTTTTCACTCAAAAACAGAAATTTATATAATTTGCCCCATTCTGCCCCGTGCACGCGGCAGAATGGGGTGGTAAGTACAAGTGATTACAAAACCGTATAAAATTATCGGAAATGCAGAAAATATTGGCTTGCTCGGTATTTATTTAGTTTAAAGTGAATATTAATGTCAAACTACAGTTTTCATGTATTGTATCCTTTTTTTAAGGCTGTTTACAAAATTCACACACGAGGAAAGACTCATCATCTTCGCTATCTATTCCTGCACGAGAATCGTGTGTCCATTTTTTGCACGTGGAACAAGCGACCAAAGCTTCAACTGATTTTTTGCACGTGGAACAAGCGACCAAAGCTTCAACTGATTTTGCATAAAACCCACCACAATATAAACATTCACAGTCAGAACTTTCCTCATAATCACTCTCGTTAGTATTGTATTCTCTCTCCTTTTTTCCATTTATCTTCAGGCCCTTTCTTTCTTTTTTGAATTCTTAATTTTATTCTCTTTCGCAAATAGTTTTTTCTTTGCTCTTTCTTCTTTGGCAAAGTTCTTTTTCTATTTTTCCTAATAATGGCTTTTAACTCTTTTTTTGTACGGCGAAATAGTTAAACACCGATCTTCCCCCTCTTCAGTTTCGCTCTTTTCTTGCTTTTGTTAACTTTTGGCAAGGGCATCAGAATTTCAGGTGAAATATGAAATGAGGTGTTGTCAGTTGTCATCCAAGAGCACCAAGGATGAGAACAATTAGCCCCAATAACTTTGTCATTCTTAGGCGGCAGTTCATTGTTACAATTCGCTGAAACCTCGTTCGCTTGATTATCCAGCCCGTTGGCGTCGTCTTTTTTAGCTGGTGTGCTAGGTGGAGGCAATTCCAATTGTTCAGATATGATAACCTCTTTATCTGATGACCTATTTTGTCCGATGTGTCTGCCGGAAGGAAGTCTGCATCGGTGAATATGGATGGGTCCGTGGGCCATATTCCATTAGCTTCGAAACATATAATAGCGGTTTTCATTGTTGCACTTTAGATGAAAGCTGAACCAAAAAGCGTTGAAATTTGAAAGGTAGTTACGACTTTCCTTGCGTGGCTTCGTAGCCATTTTCGAAGCTCATCACAATAACGAGATCTTAAATGCTTCATAAAACAAACATCAAGCGGCTGAAGTCTGTGAGAGCTATGTGGTGGTAAAGATAGCAACGAAACGCCACTCTCCCTCGCGTAGTCCATAACGTCAGTGTTCGTGGTATGTACTGAGTGGCCATCTAAGGAGAACTGGGAAGTGCTTTGATGCCTTAGAAAATTCCACAAATTTTCGAAATCATACAAAGAACGACTCTGTGGCCATCCATGCGGTGCTGTGGACCTCAGCGCAACCTCCTGCTGCCAGTCCTAACTCAAATTCTTTCTGCTTCTTCTTTCGTGGAAATATGAGCGTAGGAGGCATGTTAGCTCCGCTTGCTGACGTACTAATGAGGCAGGTTGCAGTTTCGCCACTTATGTTAACGATCCTACTTGACGTTTCCCTTTGCAAGCTGTGATCTTCGATTGGTTTTTAAGATTAACCGAAACGCCTGTTTCATCACAAACAGTTATTTGAGAAGTCATTAGTTTGTGTTTGTCAGTTACATTTGTTAGCAACGGAAAAAACGTATCGACAGCTACTTTATTAAAACCCATGACTCTTGCTCCAGATGTTGCTTCGGGTTTGCGAACAAACCCGCATTTGCTTCTTCATTGTTTCATGATGTAATAAACATTTCGATTTGTTTTGCTCGAAATTTTCGAAAAAGTATCTGGGAAACGTTCAAAAATTGAAAGGCAAAACTGTGCACCTGCCGAAATACGAGTGCGTATACTCATTTGAAACAATTTTCCTAATCCGCTTCTGATACGCTGGAGGTTACCGCACAGTTAACAGCAATTGTAGTTGACCGTTTGCCTGTACCGTATAAAGTGCGGCCAGTAAAATATTTTTGTAGGGAGGACACAGCATCTCATCTTGAATGGAGAGTTCATATATACGTGCAAAACTAACCACTTGGGCCACAGGGAAGTGTGTTGGGACCCTTACTGTTCACGTTGTATATTAACATTACAGATAATATAAGTAAGCTCACATTTTTCGAAAATGGTGCAGATATAGACATTGAGGTAACAAAGTTCGTGGGAAGCGATATGCACATACAGGGGATAGGAAAAATAATGTGAACACCTATACTTACATCTACGTGGATACTCTGCAAATCACATTTAAGTGCCTGGCAGAGGGTTCATCGAACCACCTTCACAAGTCTCTTTTATTCCAATCTCGTATAGCACCCGGAAAGAATGATCACCTGTATCTTACCGTAAGCTCTGATTTCCCTTATTTTATCTTGGTGATCGTTCCTCCCTACGTAGGTCGGTGTCAACAAAATATTTTCTCATTCGGAGGAAAAAGTTGGTGATTGGAATTTCGTGAGATGATTCCGTCGCAACGAAAAACGCTTTTCTTTTAATGATGCCCGGCCCAAATCCTGTATCATTTGTGTGACACTCTCTCCCATATTTCGCGATAATAGAAAACGTGGTGGCTTTCTTTGAACTTTTTCGATCTACTCCGTCAGTCCTATCTTGTAAGGATCCCACATCTCCAAGCAGTATTCTAAAAGAAGATGGACAAGCGTAGTGTAGGCAGTTTCCTTTGTAAGTCTGTAACGTTTTCTAAGTGTCTTGCCAATAAAACACAGTCTTTGGTTAGCCTTTCCCACAACATTTTCTGTGTGTTCCTTTCAATTTAAGTTGTTAGTTATTGTAATACCAAGTTATTTAGTTGAATTTACGGCTTTTAGATTAGACTGCAACTTCTCTGATTGTGATTCGTCTATTCTGCTTCACCAGGGAGCTTGCGGGGTCAGTAACGACCTGATTTGCGGATATTGAGGGCGCACCTTAACTGTCTTCTGTCTTCATTGATTAGCGGCTACCTTTGAAATGGTTGTACCACTCCTTTAGCCGTGTAGTACCCATTACTTAGCCCACAAACACATGATGGTTTCAACTTGAGAATCGCCAAGCCTGAAGCCAAATGTGATGCAACGATGTCATTTTGTTCACATTACTAAATCCAACGTGAACCACTTACAAGTGTTCCGAAGTAGTGAAGAAAATCAGGTATGTGTGCTATGTATGCCTGAAAACATGAGCGCACGCACGCCCTGATACCATTGTCGATTTCAACAATTAAAAGAGTCAGATATTTTTTGAACAGCACTCGTATATAGGCCGTCGCCAGTGATGTCGAAAGAGCAAGATACCCCTAGCTACGCCAGTTGTATAGGTAGTTCGAATGGAGCGGTCTATTGTCCGACGAATCTCCATAACAGCTCCGAACCAAATACCCCAAAGTTCGTCCTTCACGTTATGAATCAAGCTGAGCTCACGAGGGCGTAAGTCAGGGGAGCGTGGTGAGTGGTGCGGCGCTTCCCATCGCCATATAACGATCTAATCAGTCAGGACTTGAACCAAGCGTGCCCGAACATTGTCCTGCAAAATGATGGCCGCGTCCTGCTGAAAGTGACGCCGCTTGTTGTTTTTCTACTTTGTAACACAATCTGTTTCGTTTTCGAGTCTAAACCGCTTAAAAGATATTGTTCAAATTTGGCATGGAGACAGTTTGAACCCTGAGAAAGAACATAGCACACTTTAGAAAGCAATAAATATTTTTTTTTACATCAGTGAACGTAAACTACATGAAAACTTAATTATTTTGGTGTATAACTTAAGAATTCTTTAATATATAAGTACTTCAGTAGTCGCCACGCGGGATAATGTCTCAAACGAAATTACTCCCACGTCCGAGGTCTTTCAATATAACTTCTCCCATTCCGCTTGTAGTTCAGAATCTTTTGGGTAAGTCTGGGACTTAGGATTCACACTAGTCTTCACGATATTTTTGAATTTTTTAGTTTCCGTTGAAAATACTAAATTTTTCCCTGGAATCTTCATTCCTGATCATTTCTTGTCCTGCAGCCCTTCGAAATCCTTAGGAACCTCATCTCTGCCGAGTGAATTTTTTTTGTTTTAATCATGTTTTCGCTTTCATAGCATAACACAGGAACCGCGACCACTTTATAGAATTTCGGGACAATCTGTTTTTGTCGGTACTTTAATGCCCAATGTTCGGATTATGGTGCCACAGACAGCTTAGAATTTGTGTAATTTATTTTCACTATCAGAGTAACAATCAGATCTTACAGCGTACCCTAAATGAAGGTTTAAGAGACCTGTTCTAAAGCAGGATTATCCAAAACTAGTTTTAATCTGACTGAATATTTTCCTCGAAGTGCACTTATTTTCGTTTTATTACTAGAAATTTTAAAGTTATATTCGTTGCGTATTTCGTTCAGGTGGTATATAGATCTTTGGAGGTCATTTCATTCACTTGAATCATGTCATCTACAAACAGAAGCACAATGAGGTATTTCTCATTCGTTATCCCAATTCCTTTGTCTTCTCGTAGTTCATGCTTTCATTTATGAAGAATGAAGTCAATGTAAATACTAAAAATGCTGACATAATCTACTCGTTTACATGTATACCGAGCGAGCTGTCGCAGTGGTTAGTACACTGGATGATGATGAATATGATGATGATGATGTTTGGTTTGTGAGGCGCTCAACTGCACGGTTATCAGCGCCTGTACAAAGCCCCAACCTTTACACAGTCCAGTTTCGCCACCTTCACAAATGATGATGAAATGAAAAGGACAACACAGACACCTAGTTCCCGGCTGGAGGACGCAACCCAGCCGTGAATCGAACCCGGAATCCCAGGATCCAGAGCAGCAACGCTAGCTTCTAGACGACGAGCTGTCAACTAGTACACTAGACTCGCATTCGGGAGGACGACGGTTTAAATCCGCGTCCGGCCATCCTGATATGTTTTCCGTAATTTTCCTGAATCGCTCCAAGCAAATGCTGGGATGGTTCCTTTGAAAGGGCACGGCGGACTTCTTTTACCCTTCCTTGACGCAGTGCCAGCTCCTGCTCCGTCTCTAATGACCTCGACATCGATGGCACATTAAATACAATCCTCCTTCCGTCCTTCATTTAAAGGCATAGGTTTAGCGCAATTAGTCGGGCGTTAAAAGTTAAAAACTGCGTACTCGTCTAAGGCAGCATAATTTCATGGCGCGCAAATTATCGAGACTATACTCACCGAGCATTTGTGAATGGCAGCACCTGGCGACTTACAACAAACTTCCCACTTAATTTTGAAACTTGGCGAAACTTTTTTTCCCTCAGCGAATGATGAAAGGATAAAAAGACTTTTATCACTACTACATGTTCGCTCTTCATGCAGTAAGGTGTCAGCATCAGGCTTGATGTTTCACTTTATTACTTCTTTACTACTCACTCTATTCGCAACACATTTGTCAGACAGTATCCACATACATCGCCGAATGTACCTGAAAATTATAGCATTGTACAACACCTAGTTCAGTACATAAACACTGAGATGTTTTCGAAAAACTACCTTCTCTTAAAACAGCGTTTTCAACTGCAAAGGGTTATGCTTCTTCAGGTCAAGTATTTAACACATTAACTGATACAGAAAGTAAACGAACTTCTGAAAGTGGTTTACATATGGGACTTCCAGTCTTCAGATAGCAAATTGGAGGGGAGAAGGGGGTGGTGGCTACGCGGTCTATTTGGAACTTCAGTCTTTCCGCAAATGATGCAGTTGTCTGTAATGAAGTACAGTCTGAAAGAAGCCACGCCCTCATGAGATTTCAGTGTAGTGCAAAACATGACAACTTGGTTCAAATATTCCCGAAATAACCTTATCCTACGAGTATAGTGTCAGCGAGTCAAATTCGCAATCGCTCAACTCACACAAATACCTGGGTGTAAAAATTTCTAGAGGTTTGAAATGGAACCGTCACACAGTCGCAGTCTTAGGGAAAGACGGTGGCAGGCTGCCATTCGTTGGTAGAATTCTAGGAAAATACTATCTGTGTACAAAAGAAATTGCTTAGAAATCACTCGTGTGACCCATCCCCCAATATTGCTCGAGATTCTTGGATCATAATCAGATACGACTGCCAGGCGATACTGAATGTATACAGAGAAGGGCAGCACGAATGTTCGCAGGTTTGTTTGACCCGTTGGAGAGTGTCACAGAGTTTCTGTTGAAATTGAACTGGCAGACGCCTGGAAATTGACGTAAAATATCCCGAGAAAGTCTACTTGGAATATTTCCGGAGGAATCCTTAAATATTGAATATAGGCGAGTGGTAGTCAATAGAGGGAATGACTGCGAATGCTTGTTCGATTTGCGATGCAAACTAAGCCTAATAATATTCCCGGTGTGAGATGTAGTTGGCAGCTCTGTAAATGCTGACCGGTGAGTCGCTTAAAGCCCAGGGAAAGTTAATCTCGGAGGGACACATCACGCTCTCAACCGATTAAGCATATCCCCTAAGGATCTTCTAGAGCCTGTGACTAGTGCATTGAATATAAATACGGAAAATTTCAAAAACTCACATTTTGAAATATTTTTAATTCCATTAACTAGTTTTGTAACCTTTCCAGACTCATCTTCAAATGTGGCACACAGAATTTCCGTCTTTATTTCGGTAGAATGATGCCGGGTACTGGCTCTCTGACGTGGGGACAGAGAACTCTTTAATGTATCGCCATGAGCGACTGTTACATGGCGACATGTGTCGGAAAACCAATTCTTCCATTTACCGTGGCAATGTGGATGGGATTGCAGTTAATATCCACATGGCAACTGCCGTTGTCATTGTGTACTGGCCACAGATTAATCGCCTTTCAATGTAAATATAAATACGAAATTTCACCATCACCATAAGGTTTACTACTGATGTACATTACAAAGATGTTCAATTAAAACTATAACATACTTTGCTCGGAAACAGTCTTTTGATTTTTGTGCATATAACACGAGGGCGTGCTGAGAAGTAGTGACTCCAAATGTTTTATTTGAAAACTCTAAGCTTTCCAGTTAAAAAACGTTGGTAACATTCTACATCTTTATTCCATATATCTGCAGTCCTCTGCTGCTAGAGGGCTCCGATTTGTACCGTGTAACATAGCGGTGTGTGATGTAACTGTGTCGGTGCGTGAGAAACAGCTCAGGAAACTGAAAGCACGAATTGGAAGAGTTTGTCCGCACGTGGAACACCCTCCTCTTCAGCATTACAACGCCGAACTACAGCCGAGCGCTGCGACGTCTGCAGCACTCCGATGCCGTTCGTTCACTGCCGTCGATTGACCTCCACACAGCCCCGACTTGGTCCCATCCGATTTTCATCTGTCTCCAAAACTTGCGGAACACATCCGAGGACTTTTATAGTTCGAAGCCGTGCAAGCAGAGGCGGGGTTGAGGCTCTGTTATCATAGTCAAATATTCTACTGTGACGGTATCAACAAAATCAACATTTCAAAAATGAGACTACGTAGTCCGATGACTACAGCTTCAGTGCGCTGCAGCTGCAATTTGTTAACTCGTGTAAATACTAGAGTGTATAAATTTGTAGGGGTGTGGAATGGAACGATCATATAAGCATATTTGTAGGTAAAGCGCGTGCGGTTCATTGGTACAACACTGGGGAATTGCAATCAGTACCAGATAGGACGAACAGAGGATATTGAACTTCTACAGAGAAGGGCCCCCCATGAACCATGGACCTTGCCGTTGGTGGGGAGGCTTGCGTGCCTCAGCGATACAGATTGCCGTACCGTAGGTGCAACCACAACGGAGGGGTATCTGTTGAGAGGCCAGACAAACGTGTGGTTCCTGAAGAGGGGCAGCAGCCTTTTCAGTAGTTGCAGGGGCAAGTCTGGATGATTGACTGATCTGGCCTTGTAACACCAACCAAAACGGCCTTGCTGTGCTGGTACTGCGAACGGTTGAAAGCAAGGGGAAACTACAGCCGTAATTTTTCCCGAGGACATGCAGCTTTACTGTATGATTAAATGATGATGGCGTCCTCTTGGGTAAAATATTCCGGAGGTAAAATAGTCCCCCATTCGGATCTCCGGGCGGAGACTACTCAAGAGGACGTCGTTATCAGGAGAAAGAAAACTGGCGTTCTGCGGATCGGAGCGTGGAATGTCAGATCCCTTAATCGGGCAGGTAGGTTAGAAAATTTAAAAGGGGAAATGGATAGGTTAAAGTTAGATATAGTGAGAATTAGTGAAGTTCTGTGGCAGGAGGAACAAGACTTTTGGTCAGGTGATTACAGGGTAATAAATACAAAATCAGATAGGGGTAATGCAGGAGTAGGTTTAATAATGAATAAAAAAAATAGGAGTGCGTGTAAGCTACTACAAACAGCATAGTGAAAACATTATTGTGGCCAAGATAGACACAAATCCCATGCCTACAACAGTAGTACAGGTTTATATGCCAACTAACTCTGCAGATGATGAAGAAATTGATGAAATGTATGACGAGATAAAAGAAATTATTCAGGTAGTGAAGGGAGACGAAAATTTAATAGTCATGGGTGACTGGAATTCGTCAGTAGGAAAAGGGAGAGAAGGAAACATAGTAGGTGAATATGGATTGGGGGGAAGAAATGGAAGAGGAAGCCGCCTTGTAGAATTTTGCACAGAGCATAACTTAATCATAGCTAACACTTGGTTCAAGAATCATAAAACAAGGTTGTATACCAGGAAGAATCCTGGAGATACTAAAAGGTATCAGATACATTATATAATGGTAAGACAGAGATTTAGGAACCAGGTTTTAAATTGTAAGACATTTCCAGGGGCAGATGTGGATTCTGACCACAATCTATTGGTTATGAACTGCAGATTGAAACTGAAGAAACTGCAAAAAGGTGGGAATTTAAGGAGATGGGACCTGGATAAACTGAAAGAACCAGAGGTTGTAGAGAGTTTCAGGGAGAGCATAAGGGAACAATTGACAGGAATGGGGGAAAGAAATACAGTAGAAGAAGAATGGGTAGCTCTGAGGGATAAAGTAGTGAAGGCAGCAGACGATCAAGTAGGTAAAAAGACGAGGGCTAATAGAAATCCTTGGGTAACAGAAGAAATATTGAATTTAATTGATGAAAGGAGAAAATATAAAAATGCAGTAAATGAAGCAGGCAAACAGGAATACAAACGTCTCAAAAATGAGATCGACAGGAAGTGCAAAATGGCTAAGCAGGGATGGCTAGAGGACAAATGTAAGGATGAAGAGGCTTGTCTCACTAGGGGTAAGATAGATACTGCCTACAGGAAAATTAAAGAGACCTTTGGAGAGAAGAGAACGACTTGTATGAATATCAAGAACTCAGATGGCAACCCAGTTCTAAGCAAAGAAGGGAAGGCAGAAAGGTGGAAGGAGTATATAGAGGGTTTATTCAAGGGCGATTTGCTTGAGGACAATATTATGGAAATGGAAGAGGATGTAGATGAAGACGAAATGGGAGATAAGATACTGCGTGAAGAGTTTGACAGAGCACTGAAAGACCTGAGTCGAAACAAGGCCCCGTGAGTAGACAACATTCCATTAGAACTACTGATGGCCTTGGGAGAGCCAGTCCTGACAAAACTCTACCATCTGGTTAGCAAAATGTATGAGACAGGCGAAATATCCTCAGACTTCAAGAAGAATATAATAATTCCAATCCCAAAGAAAGCAGGTGTTGACAGATGTGAAAATTACCGAACTATTTGTTTAGTAAGTCACAGGTGCAAAATACTAACGCGAATTCTTTACAGACGAATAGAAAAACTGGTAGAAGCGGACCCCGGGGAAGATCAGTTTGGATTCCGTAGAAATGTTGGAACACGTGAGGCAATACTAACCTTACGACTTATCTTAGAAGAAAGATTAAGAAAAGGCAAACCTACGTTTCTAGCATTTGTAGACTTAGAGAAAGCTTTTGACAATGTTAACTGGAATACTCTCTTTCAAATTCTGAAGGTGGCAGGGTTAAAATACAGGGAGCGAAAGGCTATTTACAATTTGTACAGAAACCAGATGGCAGTTATAAGAGTCGAGGGGCATGAAAGGGAAGCAGTGGTTGGGAAGGGAGTGAGACAGGGTTGTAGCCTGTCCCCGATGTTATTCAATCTGTATATTGAGCAAGCAGTAAAGGAAACAAAAGAAAAATTCGGAGTAGGTATTAAAATTCATGGAGAAGAAGTAAAAACTTTGAGGTTCG
This sequence comes from Schistocerca nitens, assembly GCF_023898315.1. Classification (NCBI taxonomy): domain Eukaryota; kingdom Metazoa; phylum Arthropoda; class Insecta; order Orthoptera; family Acrididae; genus Schistocerca; species Schistocerca nitens. Next base: position 61,276,959 of record NC_064625.1, read on the forward strand.
CCGATGACATTGTAATTCTGACAGAGACAGCAAAGGACTTGGAAGAGCAGTTGAACGGAATGAACAGTGTCTTGAAAGGAGGATATAAGATGAACATCAACAAAAGCAAAACAAGGATAATGGAATGTAGTCAAATTAAATCGGGTGATGCTGAGGGAATTAGATTAGGAAATGAGACACTTAAAGTAGTAAAGGAGTTTTGCTATTTAGGGAGTAAAATAACTGATGATGGTCGAAGTAGAGAGGATATAAAATGTAGACTGGCAATGGCAAGGAAAGCGTTTCTGAAGAAGAGAAGTTTGTTAACATCGAGTATAGATTTAAGTGTCAGGAAGTCGTTTCTGAAAGTATTTGTATGGAGTGTAGCCATGTATGGAAGTGAAACATGGACGATAACTAGTTTGGACAAGAAGAGAATAGAAGCTTTCGAAATGTGGTGCTACAGAAGAATCCTGAAGATAAGATGGGTAGATCACATAACTAATGAGGAGGTATTGAATAGGATTGGGGAGAAGAGAAGTTTGTGGCATAACTTGACTAGAAGAAGGGATCGGTTGGTAGGACATGTTTTGAGGCATCAAGGGATCACAAATTTAGCATTGGAGGGCAGCGTGGAGGGTAAAAATCGTAGAGGGAGACCAAGAGATGAATACACTAAGCAGATTCAGAAGGATGTAGGTTGCAGTAGGTACTGGGAGATGAAGAAGCTTGCACAGGATAGAGTAGCATGGAGAGCTGCATCAAACCAGTCTCAGGACTGAAGACCACAACAACAACAACAACAACAACAACAACAACAATAGGTGTCTGTACACTTACTGATAGGATAGTGTATTTCGAAATGTTAGCAGAGGCCAGAAGTTGGAGCATTTGGCTTTCCGCTTAAAGCTTACGTGGGGTGAGTCGTAGTATCTCTAAAAAGAGACACCTCTGGCCCCACTAGTTAAAAGTGGCCTTCAATCTAGCCGTGCTGCGCTCTCTACCTCCGGTTATTCTCGTGGGCGTCAGAGCTACCGTAGCGAAGACGCCCACTGGGTACACGCTGCGGACGTCTGCAGTCGCGCCTGACGATCTGTCACGAATTATGAAATGTATTCGCAGATACCAATTGTAATACGACAACGGCTATACAATTTACTGGAAACGTGTGATACAACCATTTCAAACATGTTGGTAACGCTGTCACTTTGACAAGTAATTTGTTACACTGAAGAGCCAAAGAAATACCGTGTAGGGCCCCCGCGAACACGCAGAAGTGTCTCAACACGCCGTGCCATGGAATCGACTAATGGCTGAAGTCGCGCAGGAGGGAACTGGCATTATGACTCCTGCAGAGCTGCCCATAAATCCGTAAGAGTACGAGGGAGCAGAGATCTCTGATCATCACGTTGCAAGGCATCCCAGATATGCTCGATAATGCTATACAATTTACTGGAAACGTACATGATGTTTGGGGAGTTTGGTGGCCAGCGGAAGTGTTTAACCTCGGAAGAATGTTCCTGCAGCCACTCTGTAGCAATTGTGGTTGTCTGGGATGTCGCATTGTCCTGCTGGAATTACCCACATCCGTCAGAATGCACAATGGACATGAGTGGATGCAGGTGATCAGACAGGATGCTTACGCACGTGTCACCAGTCAGAGTTGTATCTAGACGTATCAGGGGTCCCACATCACTCCAAATGCACACGCCATACAACGTCACAGAGCCTCCACCAGCTTCAACAGTCCCCAGCTGACATGCAGGGTCCATGGAGTCATGATGTTGTCTTCATACCCGTACACGTCCATACTCTATATACATTTTGAAGTGAGACTCGTCCAACCAGGCAAGATGTTTCCAGTCATCAACAGTCCAATGTTCGTACCGATGGGCCCAAATGAGGCGTAAAGCCTTGTGCTGTGCAGTGAGCAAGGGTACACGAGTGGGCCTTCGGCTCTGAAAGCCCATATAGATGTTTCGTTGAATGGTTCGCATGCTGCCACTTGTTGATGGTCAAGCATTGAGATTTTCTGTAATTTGCGGAAGGGTTGCACTTTCGCCACGCTGAACGATTATCTTCAGTTCCCATTCTTGCAGGATATTTTTCCGGCCGCAGCGATGTCGGAGATTTGTTGTTTTACTGGATTGCTGATACTCGCGGAGCCCTCGTGAAATGGTCGTACAGGAAAATCCCCACTTCATAGCTACCTCGGGGATCCTGTGTCCCATCGCTCTTGCGCCGAGTATAATACTACGTTCAAAATCTAACAACTGCGGCAGACACATGTCTTACACAGGTGTTGCCGGCTGCAGCACCATATTAAGCCTGTTTATATGTCTCTGTGTTTGAATACGCATTATTATACTAGTTTATTTGGCATTTCAGTGTAGATGTGACCCATTACATCTATTGTTCTACAGTTTCACTCGTTAATAACCAAAGAAACAAAAAAAATCGGTCTTCAGAGACACTGTTTATACAGGAGGGCCTTTTCCAGTTCGAAATTAGAATGGTATTAATACCTTCAGCTGACGACGGGCGTTGATATACAGGGTGATTCAAAAAGAATACCACAACTTTAAAAATGTGTATTTAATGAAAGAAACATAATATAACCTTCTGTTGTACATGATTACAAAGAGTTTTTAAAAAGGTTTTTTTTTTCACTCAAAAACAAGTTCAGAGATGTTCAATATGGCCCCCTCCAGACACTCCAGCAATATTAACCCGATACTCCAACTCGTTCCACACTCTCTGTAGCATATCAGGCGTAACAGTTTGGATAGCTGCTGTTATTTCTCGTTTCAAATCATCAATGGTGGCTGGGAGAGGTGGCCGAAACACCATATCCTTAACATACCCCCATAAGAAAAAATCGCAGGGGGTAAGATCAGGGCTTCTTGGAGGCCAGTGATGAAGTGCTCTGTCACGAGCTGCCTGGCGGCCGATCCATCGCCTCGGGTAGTTGACGTTCAGGTTTCATAACTAACCTTTTTCGTAGGACTCTCCATACAGTTGATTGTGGAATTTTCAGCTCTCTGCTAGCTCTGCGAGTCGATTTTCCTGGGCTGCGAACAAATGCTTGCTGGATGCGTGCTACATTTTCATCACTCGTTCTCGGCCGTCCAGAACTTTTCCCTTTGCACAAACACCCATTCTCTGTAAACTGTTTATACCAACGTTTAATACACTACCTATCAGGAGTTTAACACCATACTTCGTTCGATATGCACGCTGAACAACTGTCGTCGATTCACTTCTGCCGTACTCAATAACACAAAAAGCTTTCTGTTGAGCGGTCGCCATCTTAGCATCAACTGACGCTTACGCCTAGTCAACAGCGCCTCATGCAAACAAATGTACAACTAAATGAAACTTTATAGCTCCCTTAATTCGCCGACAGTTAGTGCTTAGCTCTGCCTTTTCTCGTTGCAGAGTTTTAAATTCCTAAAGTTGTCTTCTTTTTGAATCACCCTGTATATCAACGAAGACAGGTGAAAATGTGTGCCCCGACCGGAACTCGAACCAGGGATCTACTGCTTACATGGTAGTCGCTCTATCCATCTGAGCCACCGAGGGCACAGACGATAGTGCGACTATCTCGCGCACGCCTCCCGCGAGACCCACATTCTCACCTTGTATATCCACACACTACATTCGTAGTGTCCTTTCGGACATGTCCGAAAGAACAGACACCATATCCATATAAATTATTTTCCAATTCGCGTGCTCTGCGTCTCCACGGGGCACCACAGTCGCACCTGCTGACGGTGAAGGCACCATTTCTCGAAGACGTTGCGCAATGGTAACGAAAATCGTGTGGGAAGGAGTCAGACGTTGTGGACAACGATCTTGATAAAGGCGACCAGCAGCTCTTCCAGCACTGTGAGCTTGGCCACACAGAATACTCGTGTCGGTGTATTCGGCAAAAGTGTACTCAGCAATGTTGCTCTATCACTCACAGACACATGAACGAGACTCGAACCAGTTTAGAGAGGTAGGACAGCCTTCAAATGACATCATACGATCAGACGTAAGTAACCCCCTTCCAGTGATGATTACCCTGTGGCATACCACATTAGCGAAGATGTATTTATACGGCTGTAGCACGGATATACGTTTCCATACATGGGTTCCAGTTCAAAATATCGTCACTCAGTTCCCTAGAAGTTTTTAACGGGAATTTTGGAACATCCTGTATCTCTCCAGTAACTATACAGCTATTTCCAGAATTAGTTCACTCTGCAGCTGAGTGTGCGCTGATATGAAACTTCTTGGCAGATTAAAACTGTGTGCGCGACCGAGACTCGAAATCGAGACCTTTGCCTTTCGCGGGCGAGTGGTCTACCATCTGAGCTACCCAAGCACGACTCACGCCTCGCCCACACAGTTTTTCTTCTGCCAGTACCTCGTCTCCTACCTACAGCTGTTGTGCCGCATTCGAAATATACGGATGTGTTTCAGGATTTCGGCGTTATGCAACTTCGCAGAAACATGGCTGAATTTTCCTGTATATTGTTATCATTAAAACGAAGCACCGTTTCTGTCTTCATATCAAAAAGTATTAGGTACTATTTTCATCATTTCAAGCACTATTAACGTTGTTAGGTGTAGGAAAAAATACTAGTATCATGCTGAAAATATCGGAGAGAAGCGATAGAATTCCTACAAACATCTACATCTACATGATTACTCTGCAATTCACATTTAAGCGCTTGGCAGAGGGTTCATCGAACCACAATCATACTATCTCTCTACCATTCCACTCCCGAACAGCGCGCGGGAAAAACGAACACCTAAACCTTTCTGTTCGAGCTCTGATTTCTCTTATTTTATTTTGATGATCATTCCTACCTATGCAGGTTGGGCTCAATAAAATATTTTCGCATTCGGAAGAGAAAGTTGGTGACTGAAATTTCGTAAGTAGATCTCACCGCGAAACGTCTTTGCTTTAATGACTTCCATCCCAACTCGCGTATCATATCTGCCACACTCTCTCCCCTATTACGTGATAATACAAAACGAGCTGCCCTTTTTTGCACCCTTTCGATGTCGTCCGTCAATCCCACCTGGTAAGGATCCTACACCGCGCAGCAATATTCTAACAGAGGACGAACGAGTGTAGTGTAAGCTGTCTCTTCAGTGGACTTGTTGCCTCTTCGAAGTGTCCTGCCAATGAAACGCAACCTTTGGCTCGCCTTCCCCACAATATTATCTATGTGGTCTTTCTAACTGAAGTTGTTCGTAATTTTAACACCCAGGTACTTAGTTGAATTGACAGCCTCGAGTATTGTAGTATTTATCGAGTAATCGAATTCCAACGGATTTCTTTTGGAACTCATGTGTATCACCTCACACTTTTCGTTACTTAGCGTCAACTGCCACCTGCCGCACCATATAGCAATCTTTTCTAAATCGCTTTGCAACTGATACTGGTCTTCGGATGACCTTACTAGACGGTAAATTACAGCATCATCTACGAACAACCTAAGAGAACTGCTCAGATTGTCACCCAGGTCATTTATATAGATCAGGAACAGCAGAGGTCCCAGGACGCTTCCCTAGGGAACACCTGATATCACTTCAGTTTTACTCGATGATTTGCCGTCTATTACTACGAACTGCGGCCTTCCTGACAGGAAATCACGAATCCAGTCGCACAACTGATACCCCATAGGCCCGCAGCTTGATTAGAAGTCGCTTGTGAGGAACGGTGTCAAAAACTTTCCGGAAATCTAGAAATACGGAATCAACTTGAGATCCCCTGTCGATAGCGGCCATTACTTCGTGCGAATAAAGAGCTAGCTGCGTTGCACAAGAACGATGTTTTCTGAAACCATGCTGATTACGTATCAATATATCGTTCCCTTCGAGGTGATTCTTAATGTTTGAATACAGTATATGCTCCAAACCCTACTGCAAACCGACGTCAATTATATAGGTCTGTAGTTCGATGGATTACTCCTACTACCCTTCTTAAGCACTGGTGCGACCTGCGCAATTTTCCAATATGTAGGTACAGATCTATCGGTGAGTGAGCGGCTGTATATGATTGCTAAGTAGGGAGCTATTGTATTAGCGTAATCTGAAAGGAACCTAATCGGTATACAATCTGGACCTGCCCGTATCAAGCGACTTGAGTTGCTTCGCAACCCCTAAGGTATCTACTTCTAAGAAACTCATACTAGCAGCTGTTCGTGTTTCAAATTCTGGAATCTTCCATTCGTCTTCCCTGGTGAAGGAATTTCGGAAAACTGCGTTCAATAATTCCGCTTTAGCGGCACAGTCGTCTGTAACACTACCATCGGCACTGCGCAGCGAAGGTATTGACTGCGTCTTGCCGCTTGTGTACTTTACATACGACCAGAATTTCTTCGGATTTTCAACCATATTTCGAGACAATGTTTCGTTGTGGAACCTATTAAAGGCATCTCGCATTGAAGTCCGTGCAAAATTTCGCGCGTCTGTAAATTTTAGCCAATCTTCGGGATTTCGCGTTCTTCTGAATTTCGCATACTTTTTCCGTTGCCTCTGCAACAGTGTTCGGACATGTTTTGTGTACCATGGGGGATCAGCTCCATCTCTTACCAATTTATGAGGTATGAATCTCACAATTGCTGTTGCTGCTATATCTTTGAATTTGAGCCACATCTCGTCTACATTTGCATAGTCAGTTCGGAAGGAATGGAGATTCTCTCTTAGGAAGGCTTTTAGAGACACTTTATCCGCCTTTTTAAATAAAATTATTTTGTGTTTGTTTCTGGTGGATTTGGAAGAAACGGTATTGAGCCTAGCTACAACGACCTTGTGGTCACTAATCCCTGTTTGTCATGATGATGCTCTCTATTAGCTCTGGATTGTTTGTAGTTAAGAGGTCAAGTGTGTTTTCGAAACCATTTACAATTCGCGTGGGTTCGTGGACTAGCTGCTCGAAATAATTTTCGGAGAAAGCATTTAGGACAATCTCGGAAGATGTTTTCTGCCTACCACCGGTTTTGAACAAGTATTTTTGCCAAGATATCGAGGGTGGTTGAAGTCTCCACCAACTATAACCGTATGAGTGGGGTATTTATTTGTTACGAGACTCAAATTTTCTCTGAACTGTTCAGCAACTATATCATCGGAGTCTGGGGGTCGGTAGAAGGAGCCAATTTTTAACTTAGTTCGGCTGTTAAGTATAACCTCCACCCAAACCAATTCGCACGGAGCATCTACAAGATAAACCAGTACTGACAGACACAAACACTCCATCACCAATTCTGCCTAATCTGCCTTTGCTGAACAGTGTCTGAAACTTAGTAAAAATTTCTGCAGAACTTATTTCAGGCTTTATCCAGCTTTCTGTACCTATAACGATTTCAGCTTCTGTGCTTTCTATTAGCGCTTGAAGAAAATCATTTTGGGTACAAAGCAATATCATTAAAAAACAGTGAAACAACTAAAATAACGACATTTCGACCATCGTTTGAATGATCCTCTTCAGAGCGAATAAATCCCTCGAAGTTTCAAATCACCAGCAGCAAAATGAAAGTTCGATTTGGAAACAATTTCTATTACTTATCTTCGATTAATTTCCCGAATTTCTCGTTCGTTTCGTATGTTGCTTTCTTTATACAAGGTGTTTCACATTTCTAGAGCTTGCAATTTTATCTAGTAACTCATGCCTGCAAACGTCATCTAACGAGGCTACGGAGCATCAAAATACAGGCGCCAGCTCCGGAAAATGTATGTAAGTAGAGTGTGATGCCGTGATCATGTATCAATTTGAGGTAAGGGCCCCAGTTCCGGAAACAAATGAGTCGAAAGTTACAAGGGAAAATCGTTATCATACCTCTGACGGTGGAATACAAGTACTGGTACTGTTGTTGCTAACTTTCAAAGGTGGTAGTATGAATCAAAGTAAGAAAAAATGTCCCTTAAAGATGGGCTACAAAATGCATACCTGAGGAGCTATGAGCACTTGTTCAATAGTGGAGATATGTTTTATGCTAGCGAAGATGAACAAGTCCTCACAGCTCTTAAGGTATGCATTTTACAGCCCATGTGTACTGGACATTGTTTTCTTCTTTCGGTCCATACTACCACCTCTGAAAGTTTCCTGCCCTACATCTTAGCAACAGCACTACCGGTACATACTGTCACACGTAACAGGAATGTCTTCTCTTCTAATTTTCCGTTATAGGGACATAACCTCAAATTGATACATTTATCCATCTCCATCATCATAGAAAATTGGTAACGTCTTCGTTAGATCTCCCTGTATACACATATTTTACAGGCTGCAGCGCCTGTAACTTATATACTCTGTAGCGTCGCTGGATGACGTTTCCAGACATCGGTTCCTATGTAAAACTTCATCAGCTGGGTCCCGTCTACAGACTCGATAAGTGTGTAGCATGACGTGTGAAACATTCTGTATGCAAAGTGAATAACATGGGAGAATTGGCTAGAGCCCCCCCCCCCTCCCCCCAATCACTCCTCTCTCTCTCTCTCTCTCTCTCTCTCTCTCTCTCTCTCTCTCTCTCTCTCCCTCCCTCCCTCTCTCCCCCTCCCCCTCCCCCTCCCCCACACATTCACTCACTCACTCTTCTCAACTATCAACTACCAGCTTTCCTTTATGTCTTTTAAGCCTTACAACTGCTGTCTGATTTCTGGCAGAACTCTAGATAACATGCCACGCACTGTATTTTATCCCTGGTTGCATCTTAAATTCAAACTGTATATTCTGGTCGAAACTGTCAAAAGTTATTTTCTACATCTACTGATTTTACAAATATAGGTTGAATTTCTTCAACTGATCTCTAGCGGCTAGTGTGATCTCTCAAAATTGATTTTCCTCTAGCTCGTCTTCTCTAATGTGTTCCATTCCTCTGTAGATATTTTGGATCAGTATTTTCAGCCAGGACGTATGAAAGTGATGGTTCGGTAGTATTCGCACTTATTACCATTTGCCTTATTTGGTATTGGTGTTATTTTTTTCGTTTAGTCTGAAGATTTAGCAGTCACGTCAGCTAGCATAGATGTTGAGGAGTGAAGCAGCAAACGCCGACAGAGTGAGTCCTCGCCGGTGCTGATAGAGCCCTCTGGTAGCGAAGCCCTGCACTATAGACAACTGAGTCTATGAGCGACTAGTAGCGACACCTAGCAGCGAAGTGATAACTGACTGTGTGAGGGACTAGTAGCGACACCTAGCAGCGAAGTGATAACTGACTGTGTGAGGGACTAGTAGCGACACCTAGCAGCAAAGTGATGAACCGCAAAATGACCGCGAAAATTGAGTGACTTAAATGTCTAGTTGCTGTTTACTTCTTCCTTTACACTATTATTACAAAACAGACTATGGCATCACTGCCCGGTTTGTTTGTTACCGTATCATTGTGTATTTCACACGCTACAAAATAATTCTGTTCTCGTAACATAAAATGCAAACAACATCTCCAGCGACATTAATGTACGCAGCATGTTACATTCATCATTCCCTCCTTGTAATTTAGTATTACTAAAAGTTTTGTCCACACTTCTAAGCATTAAAAATGGATATGTGGCTCAGAATTTAACAGCAAAAGAAACAGCCATACTAGCAGACAGTCTCTCTCTCTCTCATTACCAAAAATATGAAATTTAGGTTCAATTTCCTCTGCGCAATGAGGTGTCGGGGCTACTGTTACATTATATGGTACCAAAATAATCGCACAGTATTGTGGGTTAAAGAATTTTGAACAGCAAGGGGAACTGTAAGTAAGTTTCTTGCAATGCAACGTTAGTGATATAATAGTACAACAATAATAGACGTTTGTCATCCCTTTTTCTCATTTTACAGTTTCACTCATTACTGATGGCAAACGCCTTGCATAGAATGTAACATTCTACATCTTCGGCTACGGCCTTTACAATCTCTTTCATTCAACTAGACTTAACCTGTAGAGGTAGTAATATAATTTCTTTTCTGATCCACAAGATACTTTTACAAAACGTAGAGGCAGAGAGGTTGTCATATAACTATTAATCGAAATATTATATGAAATATATGGTCGTGTTAGTAAAATCGCCAAGAAATTCCTCTTATTATTGTTAAGTGTTATCTGTTTGATTCAGCATTCAGCTCACATAAAACCACGAGAAATATTGTTTTTCATACAAAAAAAGAGTTTATCTCATTAGTGACCTGTGTCATATCAAACATCTCATTTTGACGCTAGAATAAATTGAGAAAAAAGAAGGCCTGTGTTCGTTTTTGAAAATGCAGGTAGTGAAAAGAATGTATTTTTAAAAGATAGTGTCAACTGTTACGAAACAATTTCTTATACAGAATTTATTTACCACATAGTCAATCATGATACTAAAAAGAACACATTGTTGGCTTGTGTGTTGCTATTGATATAATATTTTGCGTTTTCTTATGACTTTGAAATAATTACTGCTGTTTCAGCACTGATAATGTGTGAAATACAGTATGTAATATATGAATCAGTATGATAAACTTTTTTTTCGAATATTGACTGTTAACTACAAGAAAATGGCAGATGTTTGGGTATTTACCACAGCAGTATTCAGTACACGATGGAAAACAAAATCTTTTATTTATTTTTTTTGTAAGGTTTTTATTTCATAGTTGTAATTCTACAAATATTAATGAAACCATGCAGTTACTTTTGATAGTGAGATATATTAAGTACCTTAAAATATATGTAGATGAAGTGTGGTGAAGAAAGTGTGTGAATTAAAATGTTTGCAGCAGCATAATCAGGTTTAGTTTGTAGTGTGGGAGTGAGCTACACGTGGGATCCGAAGCACGGACCCCACGGGGGTACCCGGCATGCGCCACATGCCAGGGCAGAGGTGGAGGCTAGTGTTCGGAAATCTGAAAATTCCAGCGCCGGCCGGGGATAGAACCCCGGCCCGGCTGGGGCGAATAGCCCCAGCCGAGGCGCTGGAACGTTCCAGACACCTTACCACTAGACCACCGAGGACCCCGGCTGTTTCCTGCTCTGGAGTCCAGCTAGTGGACGTAGAGCACTTCCTGCTGTCCTCTGTGTTTACAACGAGGCAGCAGTGGCATGGTATAACAGGAAGTGTTTACCTGCGTCCGCTGGATGTCCACTTAGTGTACGACTTATTTACCTTTTCCATTCTACAACATTAATTCCTGTCTTATTTGACGAACTTTTCGTAGGAATGTCGTAAATTTTAAACGTCTTAAATCCACCGAGTCATTACGTGTTCATAATACATCTTCTAACTCTTTTTCAACACATAAGTATCTTTTACCTCTTGCACTGAAGAGGCTGACCAACGGATTTTTTTAAATTTCAGGTATTGATTTTATTGCATTCTCCTTTAGCGTATTGATCAGAAATTGTAGGTTCAGATACCTTCGCCTTATTGAGTATCGTTTGCTATTCCAAACTTCGACAGCATTCATGGTCCTGTGCATTGAATTGATGACGATAGATAGCTGACCGAAATCACTTCGAAATAAATTCTCTGAACGCAGATAACTTTGATACAGTTGTGTTAGGTATCGAGGTATTACCTAACGCATCTGAAGCCAAGTTAAGAGTGAATTTATTTCGAAATAATTTCGGTCGACTGCCTGTCTTCACCAATTCCACATTTCAGATGGTGTACTAAGATTTTCCATCTATTGACTGACTATATAGTCTACGAACTCATGATATTTTCGTCATTGGGCATTTGCTACGCTGTTACCATCCATGGATCATCAAGGCAGTCCGGTGGAAGATGTGCTCTACAGCATACATGCGGCAAGAGAATCGAACTACTTCTTCATCCCTGTATCTCTCCACTAATTCCTGTTCTTGTATGTCTTCCAAAGGCATTGCTTGAAATGAAAATTACAACTGGAAATAGATGTCTCGGAGAACACTGTTTCCATAGCTTAATTTGCAGCCATTTCCAAGTCTAGCACTGCAGTTTTAAATGACAACCCAGGGGGGTAGGGCAGGGGGTACTGGCAAATGTCTGATTGCACTCAGGAGCAATGGTCTAAGAAAGGCTGGGAACCACTGTTCAAGTGCCTGTGAATGTGTACTGAACATAAATGTGGAATACTGCAACAACTCACTTTTTGAATTTTTTTAATTCGAGATAACTAGTTTTGGAGCCGTTTCAGGATCATCTTCAAATGTGGCGCACAGATTTCGCGTCTTTATTTCTTTAGAGTGAATCTGGGTACTGGCTCTCTGACAAGAAGACAGAGAACTCTTTAATGTATCGCCACGAGCGGCAGTTACACGGCGACATGTATCGGGAAACCAAACCTCCTACTTACCGTGGCACCGTGGGCAGTATTGCAGTTAATATCCATCTGGCAACTTGCGTTTTAGTTGTCTGTTGCCCACTGGTCAATCTCTCTTCATTGTAAATATAAATACGAATTGTCACGATAAATCAACAGCATAACGTTTACTGCAGATGTACATTACGAAGATCTTCACTTAAAAATACAGCATACTTTGCTCGGAAACAATTTTTTTTTTATTTTTGTGCGTATAACACGACGGCGTGCTGAGAAGATAATGACTCGGTCTGTTTTATTTGATGAAGTTAGTAACATTCTACATCTTTACTACGGATATCTGCAGCCCTCTGCTCCTAGAGGCCTCCGATGTTGCGTAAGGAGCGTTTTGTAACAAGTGTTTATCCTTATTTTGGATAGTTACCTCTCTTATCTGAGTGACTATGTTGGTTGGTGAGAAAGCGCTCACAAAACTAAAAGCACGAATTCGAAGATTTCGTACGCATGTGCAGCACACTCTCCTTAAGCACGGCAGTGCCAAACTACACACGAGCGCTGCGGCATCTGCAGCAATTCGACGTCCTTGGTTCACTGCCGTCGATCATCCTACACACAGTCTCGATTTTCGTCTTTGTGCAAAACTAAGAAAACCTTCGAGCACTTCAATTGTTTCAAGCGGTGCAAGCAGAGGTAAGGTTGTGGCTCTGTTAACATAGTCAAACATTATACTCTGACGGTATCAACAAAATAGTATCTAGTTGGGGAAATTGTGCTGGTTCCCAGGGTGAGTGTGTTGAGAAATAAATTTATAGACCTGAAGAATACAGATGCAGAATGTTAATGAAGTTTGTTTTATTTAAAAAGCGTTGCGAGTTTTCACATAAAACATCTGTCGTCATTACTTTTCAGTACGTCCTCGCGTTTTCTGTAATTTAGAGCATATTTACAAGTCCCGTGAGACGAACTCCTCCTTTGTGTCATAGGTTTAAACTCAATATAGCTTATATTCCAGCGAATATTTTTATTTTCTGTTCATCAGCTACACCAGTTTATAACTTTACACAAAGATGATTGGTAACAATGACGCGCAGAGCCTACACTGGTAGGATGACAACACAGGCAATAAGCGACAACCACGTACAGACGGCGTGGACTTAACCTTTGTTTGCGCACTGTCGGTCTCGTAGTTATTAGTGATTCAAATCTGACGCCACTTTGTCACACAAGAAACTTCGACCAAGGAGAAAGTAGACGTTTTCACGTCAGAATAACTTCCAGGAAGTTTTCTACTTTCGTATAACAGAAACGAGTTTCGACGCTGTGGAATGCAACGAGAAGTAGCAGGTAACGAATTGTTTCGGGATTCCACCATCCATGCTGCAAACTATTATCGAGCGGAAAAATAATGTTGCTGATAAGTATTAAAAGGCGGGAGCAAGCAGACCGGGCGAGGCGAGTTCCCGCCTCTTGTTGAAAGCTTATGGAATTGCTTTACTCAATACAGGGTACAAAGGGTATTTGTCGGAGATTATAGATTAACGGAACGCTAAATCATTAACGGTTAGTCTGGGAACCGAAGTCTCAGATACAAATAAGGAGTGACACGCCAACTCCAAAGACATAAGGTCGTTTATGAGAAATTTTGTTCACTAAATGCATCCATTCGTAACAGTTTGTTCAGCATTGAAAAATGAATGAAGGTGAATTTATGTATTTTCGAACATTTGTGTGTGCCTTCCGTTTCAAATACTAAAGCAAATAACATGTAAGAAAACTGGTAATGCAATAGTAAAAAAAAATCAAAATTTTATTTCGATTTTTGCTGATTTCATCTAGAATAAAGTCGAGTTAAATAGAATTAATCATTCGAACTTTTTCTTAGATCCTTTGAACTTCGAATTGTGCAAACTCGATTGTAACGGTCCCTTGAGCTTCGAATTTTTTAGAGTGTGCAGTAATATCTAAAAAGTAGAAACAAATCTTCTCGTGCTACTATCCACGTTGCAGTGGATGCTGATTTGGTTGTCCTTTTTAGTATATCAGTATGATTATAGAGTCCTAATCAACGTAAGCGACGCTGTTACGGTATAAACGTACGTTTATTTTTACCAAAGTTGCGTAAGAATGCGCTTCTGCCATGCATCCCCACTCCCTAAATCCGCCACCAGTCAAAAGAGAGTGAATACTCTTTCCTTTGTTTTTCACCCTTCATCGATGACAAGTGGTAATGACTTGGCAGCAGGGACCTGTTTCGCTTGAGTGAGTGCTCTCTGGCCGGCCTCCAACAACTGAATGCGATGTTCATTTTCATTATCTAGTAACTCGTATGTTTGAGCGATGATGTTTCGAATTCTGTCGGCAAACTGCTAGACAGATTCGTCTCGTCGCATTCGGAAACTGTGAAGCTGCTCTCTATAAAATCTTATCGCGTTTTTTACGTTTAAATCTCTGAACAACAACCGTTCTAAACTCATTGTAATCTTCTGTTTTCTCGCAAGTACGCTCCGCGCTAAATAAATCTTGTGCTGCTCCTCGAATTCTTAATTTGACAACCACTAGCTTATCGGAATCTGACCACGATCCTAACAGGGCGGCACCTTCAAGTTTACGAAGAAATACCTTCACATAATTTTCGGGTTCCCCACTAAACACTGGTACTAACGGAAATAATGAAAAATTCTTTACTGTAGTTGTACCTGTACTGCACGAACTATCATTTGACAAGTCTTTCGCAATGTTACACTCGCTTCTTTCTGCTTTTAACTGCCGAATCTCAAAAATGGTTCAAATGGCTCTGAGCACTATGGGACTTAACTTCCGTGGTCATCAGTCCCCTAGAACTTAGAACTACTTAAACCTAACTAACCTAAGGACATCACACACATCCATGCCCGAGGCAGGATTCGAACCTGCGACCGTAGCAGTCGCGCGGTTCCGGACTGAGCGCCTTAACCGCGAGACCACCGCGGCCGGCTTGCCGAATCTCTTCTTGCAGTTCATTAATAACAGGTTGTAGATCGACAACGTTACTCTGACTGGATTGCGACATTTCGTGTAATTTAACGCCAGTGAGTCAATCAAATGTAAAATAAAAATCCGTCACTGCCTTTGGTATTCTAGCCAAACTGGAATAGAGCAACCTCAATTCCAGCGTTGGGTGTCCCCGCGTAGTCGGAAAATGTTCGTGCTGCTGCTCTAAGTTCACGTTGTGCTGCACCTCTTCAGGACTGTGGATTTTTCCATAATTATCCCACTTGTGACTCCACTTTTATAAGGGTGTTGTTGCCCCGGATAATAATTGGACGAAATATTTGTAAGCTGTGGGTCCTCGAGGTACGGCAAATACGCGAACACGAGAAGTAAGTTTAAACAAAGGCTGATTATAAAACACGCTCGCTACGCGCACCCATTATCACTGTGTCTGACATCCTAATTATGGTCGTATCGAAAGGTTCCACTGTGATCTAAGGAAAGAGACACATTCGCGCCCGAGCTGGCGCTAGTTAGTTCGGCGCGCTGCGGCCAGAGGCTGACTTCCTGCGTCGCACTGCAGCTGGACACACGTGTAGTGACCGAGCAAACTGTCAGCTGACGAGCGCGTGTTAAGTACCGCACAGCAGCGAGCAACCCGTACACACTTACAATGTCGTGTTTGCAAAGATGGGCGTCGGGAGTGAAGTGGCGCATCGTGCAACCTATTGCGCACAATTTGAGTCGTAACACGACGTCCTGAGGCTGCATGAAAAGCATTATTGAACACGGTGGCTTTGCTGTCAGAGTATTGACCGTCTAGAAACGGTTGAACTACAGACGACTCTAGCCGTGTACCTCCTTCCTGGTGGAATGACTGGAACTGATCGGCTGTCGGACCCCATCCTTCTACTAGACGCTGCTCATGCGTGGCTGTTTACATCTTTGGGCGGGTTTAGTGACATCTCTGAACAATCAGAGAGACTGTGTCTCTGATACAATATCCGCAGTCGACGTCTATCTTCAGGAGTTCTGGTACATGAGGTGATGCAAAACTTTTTTTGATATGTGTATGAACTTTAGCAGAAACGCGACCTACGGCGCCCCAAATCGTCACTGAACCCCTCCATGTTTCACTCTTAGGACGTAAAGTAGGCCGGAGGTTGGGAACAGTGTAAACGAGATTCATTCGACCCGAGGACTTTTTCCCCGTTACTTCATAGTTCAGCTTTTATGATCTATGTGCCTAGCCGGTCGGAGTATCCCATCGGTTCTAGGCGCTACAGTCTGGAACCGCGCGACCGCTACGGTCGCAGGTTCGAATCCTGCCTCGGGCATGGATGTGTGTGATGTCCTTAGGTTAGTTAGGTTTAAGTAGTTCTAGGGGACTGATGACCTCATAAGTTAAGTCCCATAGCGCTCAGAGCCATTTGAACCTATGTGCCACGATTTCCTTTTGCGCTTCATGGGTAAGTGGTTTTGGAATTACATCCCGCCCTGTTATTCGTTGTTTCTGGCCCGCCCTTCGTGTTGTTTTGATGCTGATGGTGTTCGCAAGTGCGACATTCAGTTCTGCAGTGGCTATAGTCCTCTTATTTATCGTCATTATGCGAGATGCTTACAATAGTTCCCATAATGAAACTTCGTCTCGAAATCTCTCAGAAAAGCCAAAGAGATTCTCCTCGTATGTAAAGTATGCTAGCTGTAAGACAGAATCAGTGCCTTCTCTGCGCACTATCAATGAAAATACTATCGATGACAGTGCTGTTAAAGTAGGGTTACTAAACACAGCCTTCCCAAATTCGTTCACCAAAGAAGACGAAGTAAATACTCCAGTATTCGAATCGAGAACAGCTGCCTATGTAAGTAACTTAACATCAGATATCCTCGGTTTAGCGAAGCAAATGGTGTTCCACCCACGTTCCTTTCAGAGTATGCTAATATAATAGTTCCATACTTACCAATCACATACAACCACTCTCTCGATGTAATGTCTGTACTCAAAGACTGGAAAGTTGCACAGGTCAGATCAATACTAAAGAAAGGCAGTACGAGTAATGCACTATATTACAGGTCCTTGTATTAACGTCGATATGCAGCATGATTTTGGAATGTGTATTGTGTTCGAACAACATGAATTACCTCCCAGAAAAGGGTCTATTGGCACATTGTCAACACGGATTTAGACAACATTTTTCTTACGAAACACAACCAGCTCTTCAACCACACCAAGTGCTGAGCACTATTGTAAGGGATTTCAAACTGGGCTTTTGACGCTGTACGTCACAAGCGGCTTGTAGTGAAATTGCATGTTTATGGAATATCGTTTGTTATGCAACTGGATTCGTGATTTACTGTCAGAGACGTCACAGCTCATAGTAACTGACGGAAAATCATGGATCAAACAGAAGTGATTTCTGGCGTTCCCCAAGGTAAGTGTTATAGGCCCTCGGTTGTACCTTTTCCACATAAACGATTTAGAAGACAATCTGAGCAGCCGTCTTAGCTTGTTTGCACTGATGCTGTCGTTTATTACCCAGCAAAATCTTCAGAAAAACAAAAAATTTGGAGAACGATTTAGAAAAGTTATGTGTGGTGCGAAAATTGGCAAGTAATGAAAAGTGCGAGGTCATGCACACGAGTGCTAAAAGGAATCCGTTAAACTTCGATTACGCGATAAATCAATCAAATCTAAAGGCCTAAAATTCAACAAAATACCTAGGAATTACAATTACGAACTAATTAAATTGAAAAGAACACACAGAAAATGTTGTGGGGAAGGCAAACCAAAGACTGCGTTTTATTGGCACAAAACTTAGAAGATGCAACAGGTGTAGTAGAGAGACTGCCTACAGTATGCTTGTCCGCCCTCTTTTGGAATACTGCTGCGCTGTTTGGAATCCTTACCGGACAGGATTAATGGAGTACGGGACTTAGGGCGGACGTCATTACAATAATGGCGTTCCTGGTTGCGGCGGGATGTTCTCACGAAATTTCATTCACCAACTTTCTTCTCCGAATGCGAAAATATTTTGTTGACGCCGACCTACGCAGGGAGAAACGATCAACATAATAGAATGAGGGAAATCAGAGCTCGCACGGATAGATACGGGTGTTCGTTCCTTCCGCGCGCTGTTTAGGACTGGAATTATAGAGAATTATTGTGAAGGTAATTCGATGAACCCTCTGCCAGACATTTCCGCTGGCACGGTTACAGAAGCACGCACCAACAGTTTGCCATCGTTCGAATTCAGTCAGCTACGTCATAATGCACTGTTGTGACCACGGCTCACACTTGCAACGAATTGGGGACATCGACCACGTACGGCACCTGTGCAAATACAACAGCGCAATCGGCATGCTTGGCTGGCATCCTTATTTATGTCCGAGCATGCATTTCTCATTGTCATATATAATTATAAACGAAAAAATAATTAACAATATTAGGTTCGCAGACGGCGCTTGTCGTCGCAAATGATCTACCTCCGCATCAACACATAATAGAAAATTCTTGGGGGTGATTTTGTTCCGACATTGGAACTACATAAATGCGTGATTTTTTTCACCCGACGCGTTTCGCTTTATTGAGGTAAAGCATCAACAATGGTGGCGATTTTCGCTTACATCGGAAAATGCCGTCTACTATCACATCGTCGTTATTCTAAGTAAGATACTGATAATTTTGGTCTAATGTTTAATTGTTCTGCAGCACTATGCATTTCTTATGTTTTCACAACAAAATTTTATGCATACCACTGTATTCTGTTTGTTTTTGTACTTTGAAGTACGCGTCTGAAAGAAAATGACACATATCTGTAGTTGCAACGCCCGATGAAAATTACCCTCAAGAATTGTAAAGCAACTGCGGACACTATGGCTATACAAATGAAGTACGTAATAGACAATGTCCACTGCAGGGACCAGTTTAACAACACTTTCAAGATTAAAGTTGTACCGTATTTTACCGCCTGTACGACCCTACAGACTATAAGACACACCTTAATATTTAAGCAATTTTAAGAAAACAACATTTTTACAATTTTTATTGTTAGATTGCAAATCTGGACTAAAAAAAGGTTTGGTTTATAAAACCGAACTGACCTTTAAAATCTCTGAAAATAGTCATCTGAACTTACTTCTTCATCTTCACCGTCGTCGTTGTCGTCCTGACCATATATGAAATGGTCTTCAACTGCCATCGAGAGCATAACTTAGGCCGCACTTCTAAAAGATTTAACAGTGATGCCTCCTGTCACTCTAGACCACGACTGTTTTATGCACCGACACACTTGATTTAATGTAGGCCGTTTTAAAGCTACCTTCGGCCTGAAATCATGTTAGGTTTCATCCATCATCCATTTGTTCTATCCTTCTCTCCTACCCACTTTTAATGGTTTAGTTATCGAGACATCAAGAGATTGCAGTTGTGAAGTAAGTCCTCCCGCAAGAACAGCAAACACTGTGTTTCCGTGTCTCAAAGTTTTTCAAATGACTTCTAAACTGATCTCGCACAAGAAGGCCACTCTTCTCTCACACACTCAGTCAGTCCACAATTTCATACCAGCCTCGTCCATCCAACCATTGTCATGTATGTGAACAGCATCAACACTTGGCAGTATTTCAGAAGGTTTTGGCATTGTTTTGGGCTTGAAAATGGTCATTGGATTAAGTTTAGTACCGCAGGGACAGCAGTGTAGTTCATTTTTTTCATGTCCACTTGTTTTAATACCTTTCGTGGCAAATTTGCTGTTACTCGACACATCAAATGTCAAAGGAGTTTTGTCTAATGTTGCCGGGTTTCCCGCGTCATCGAATATGTGGCCATTTTTAAGACTGGTGGGAATTTTAAATCAAACACTGGACATTTTTATATTCATTTCGAGTATAAGACGCACCTGAACTTTGGAGGCAGTTTTTCGAATAAAAAGATGCGTCTTATAGTCCGTAAAATACGGTAGTCCTCTCTCAGAGAAGAATACAGGCGATCTCGTCAACAAATGTAAATTAGTTGTTCGGTGTTTCCTCCTAGAAGAATTTGGGCACTATGATGTATGAGCAATGTGACTGTAAGAAAGGGATCAGATCTAGAATAGAGCAAGATAGATTGTTCGTTAGTATGAAAAAACTATTCGTAAGGTCGGATCTTGGTTAACAACTGAGAATGAGAACGATTCGCTGCCACGTGTTCTCCACATCTCTCTATGGATGCGAAACTTGGACCCTTGGCCAATGTCTAGAGAAAAAATGTAATGCTTTTGAAATGTATCTGCATCACTGCCCCTTACCTTGGCTGTTGAAAACTTGAGTCGAAGCAGTCTTCCATTGGATGAAAGAGCAAAAAGAACTATTGGTCACTATAAAGCAAAGGAAGATTTAATATCTAGGGCACATTACAAGTAGGCGAGAGATAGTAGTTATTACAACTCATCAATGAAGGGAAAATACAAAGGAAAAAGTTCTGTGGAAGACGAAGTAAATGGTGATTGAAGGACATTCGGAGATGGTCCAAGGGGCGTTCAATAATTAATGTAACACACTTCTTTCGTCAGCCAGTATCGTAGAAAAAAAAATGCGAAGTTGTTGTGGAATATTCCCGCTTCAGACGTTATAGTTTCATGAAGTTCCGATAGGTGGCGGCACTGCAGGTAGCCTTAAAAATGGCATCTGTAATGGCGGTGCGTTGCAAGCAGAGAGCTGTCACTGAGATTCTTTTGGCGCAAAACCAGAGCATCGCAGATATTCGTAGGCGCTTGGAGGATGTCTACGGACACCTGGCAGTGAACAAAAGCACGTTGAGTCGTTGGGCGAGGCGTTCGTTATCATTGCAACAAGGTCGCGCAAACCTATCCGACCTCTCGCACTCGGCTGTGATTCCTGCAATGTTGGAACATGCGGACACTCTCATTCGAGGTGACCGACGGATCACAACGAACCACCTCACTGCTCGATTGGACGTCTCTGTTGGTAGTTCTGACCCATTCGTCCTCCAGATAGGGTGCTCAACGGTGTGTGCCCTCTGCGTTTCTCACCGCCGAACAAACGACCATAAAGAGCAACGGAGGACCATCTGTGCGGAATTGCTTGCGCGATATGAGGCTGATCGTGACAATTTTTTCTCGAAAAACATCGCAGGTAATAAACACACTTCCGAAAAAATGGTTCTAAGCACTATAGGACCTAACATCTGAGGTCACCAGTCCCCTAGACTTAGGTTGGTTAGAACTACTTAAACCTAAGGACATCACACACATCCATGCCTGAGGCAGGATACGAACCTGCGACCGTAGCAGCAGCGCGGTTCTGGACTGAAGCGCCTAGAACCGCTCGGCCACAGCGGCCGGCTTATCAATTCCTACCGGAAACAAAATGGCAATCCATGGAGAGGTGTCGCACCACCTTTCCTCCGAAGTAAACGTTCCAGGCTGCAATCTCAGCCGGTAAAGTGCTGGCGACTGTCTTCTGGGACTCCGAGGGGGTTGCCCTGTTTGATGTCCTCCATCGTGGCACGATGATCAACTCTGAAGTGTATTGTACTACTCTCAGGAAACGACTTCAGCGTGTTCGTCGCCACAGAAATGCAAACGAACTTCTCTGTCTCCATGATAACGCAGGGCCTCACAGAAGTCTGTGCATCCAAGAGGGGCCCACAAAACTTCATTGGACTGTTTATCCTGATCCACCCTATAGCCTGCATCTCGCACCTTCCAACTTCCATCTCTTTGTCCCAATGAAGAATTTGCTTCGCTGGAAGCAGTACGTGGATGATGGGGAAGTTATTGATGCAGCGAGACGTTGGCTCCGGCGTCGACCAGTAGGGTGCTGCCATTCGGGCATTCAAGCCGTCGCTTCGAACGGAGATACTGTTGAAAAATAGATTTTGTTGGCCAAAATAGTGGGGAATAATCTGGTATATTGGAGTCCTGAATAAAAACAACCTTTCAGAAAAAAATGTGTTGCGTTACGTTACGTATTGAACGACCGTTGCACAAATTCACGTCAGATCCATGTGTGGAGCCGGCAACGGTGGCCGAGCGGTTCTAGGCGCTTCAGTCCGGATCCGCGTGACTGCTACGGTCGCAGGTTCAAATCCGGCCTCAGGCATGGATGTGTGTGATGTCCTTAGGTTAGTTAGAACTACTTACACCCAAGTTCTAGGGGACTGATGACCTCAGAGCCGTTTGACTATGCAGCCCATGCCGCGGCTAGTGCACGGGCAGTGTCACGAGAATTGTCCATCCCCTGCTCAACTGTACGGGAAGTTTTGCGATCTGTTTTACACTGGAACGCGTACAAGATCCAGATGGTGCAGCAACATGGTCCACGGCATTCTGAATTTGCGCTTCAGTTTCTGGCACTGATAGAAATTGACGACGTGTGGCTGGGCAATATACTATGATGTGACGAAGCACATCTTATGCTATAGACAGCAGGGAATCCACACAACTACCCAATTTGGGGTACTGTTAATCCGCGTGTTGTGCATGAAGAGTCACTGCACTCGTGTGTGATTGTGGGTTCACAAGCACGTGTACTCTGGATCCATTCTTCTTTGAAGAGAAAAACCCAGAGGGCTTGTTATGTGTGAACGCTATCGAGACCTCGTTGTAGAGAAGGTGATTCCTGCATCGGAAGAGTGAAACTGTGTGGAAACCACAGTTTTCATGTAAGATGGGCCAACAGCACATGTCGTTCTCCCAGTGAAAGTTCGGCTTAATGCAACCTTCCACGGACGTGTTATCTCCAGAAGGATGGCCTGCAAGATCACCTCATCGGAATCTGTGACTTACGGCTATGGAGATGTCTAAAGGATGAGTTGTCCAAGGACATACTCGATCTCTACCTGATATGAAGCCTAGTATACAGAAACACGTTGCTCAGATTCCATGCGATCTGCTGCGAGCAACTGTTGATCACGTCGTTCGACGTATGCAGCATCTCGCCGACGTCTCCGTTGCTCATACCGAACAATTCGTGTAAGCGGTTGTTAATAATAATAAAAACATTATGCTTTCCTCATTTGCTCGCCCCCCTCTGTCGTTTGACGTTATCTGTCTACATGCCGTTCCAATTTCATTAAATATGAAAACACCGCTATATGTCTTTCTTGCATTCACAGCGCCTCATTTTCACCCGGTGGTCAAAATTGGAACTAGTTATTTTTCTATCATTCATCGGTTTCGCAGTAGGGCCTTACAATATCTACGAATTTAGGTGCTATACGATAATCACAGCCCACATTGGACCTCTGCGAACAGCGTTTCACCCGGCATTTACGTACCAAACAGTGACAGCCGAAGACCAAAGTAAAAAAAAAGAATATCCAATTCACAGAGTGCTGTAACTGTAGTGCCGACATGAGGTGTAATGGGACGTTGTAACAGCTGCTGTCATTATTGACACATCATCTTTGCTCAATAACATGCCTGACGTTCTGTCTCTAAACATTCGCAATTTCCACTTGAAACACCATCCATTAACGAGATTGACTCTGCTCTGTTTTATGGTCAAATCAGTGCCAGTGCCAACAAATTTCGTCACCTACAGTATTGTGCGTCATAATATTTTCGCAACTAGCTTTGTTTTTAGTGCACGGCGGCGACGTTAAATTTTAATCTGTTTCATCAAATTTACGTACCTTAAATCCACACTCTTCTGTGTGTTATACGCTGTTACCTCGTCAAAGCGCTTTTTGAAAACAAAGTTTTTTACGTTTTTATTTGACATTTGAATGGAGAAACAAACAATCCAGCCAACACTCACTGAAATGGGATGAATAGAAACGAAACTTCCAAAAAAAAAAAAAGTTCTGTGTTATCTTGTCGAAAGACATATGGGAATATTATTCAAAGATTCATTTGTCTAGATTGGTCGTGAACCAGTGGAGGGAAATTATGTATTTGAGAGTTGGCGACACTGTGAGTTAAGGTTTTTGTTCACTCTATGACAAACATCGGATGTGCTTACTACAAACATAATTTGTAGTACCACTTTAATTGTGTTGTTTTCATTTAAGTACATGGTAAGCGAATTTGCACGCCATTTCATGAATATTTTTTTTTTTGTGGTCTTCAATCCGAAGACTCGTCTGATGCAGCTCTCCGTGCTAATGTATCCAGTGCAAGCCTCCGCATCCCCGAATAACTCGCACCCATCTCAATCTCCGTCTACGATTTGGATCCCCAACACTTCTCACCAGTACTAAATTAGTGATCCTTTCTTCTAGTCAGGCTGTGGCACAACATTATTTTGCCCGCAGTACTTCCTCATTAGTTACGTGACCTAACCATCTAATCTTCAGCACTCTTGTGTAGCAGCACGAAACAAAAGCTTCTATTCTCTTCTTGTCTACTGTTCATCGTCTATGTTTCACATCCATATATGGCAATACTCCATACAAATACTTTCAGAATAGGCTTACTGACACTTAAATCTACACTCGATGTTAACAAATTTCTCTTCTTCAGAAACGCTTTCCTTGCCATTTTATATCCTCTCTACTTCAAACATCGTCACTTACTTCGCTGCCCAAATAGCAAAACTCATCTAATACTGTGTCTCATTTCCAAATCTAATTCTCTCGGTGGCACTTGATTCAATTCGTCTACATTCCATTACCCTCATTTTGCTTTTGTTGATGTTCGTCTTATATCCTCCTTTCAAGACACTGTCCGTTCCGTTCATCTGCTCTTCGAAGTACTTTGCTGTGTCCGACAGAATTAATGTCATCAGAAATCATGGAAGAGTTTCTTTGGCTTCCTCAGTGTTCAGATTGAATAACATCGGGGTCAGACTACAACCCTATCTCAATCACTGGTTCCCTTTAGGGCCTTCGACTCTTATAGCTGCCGACTGGTTTCTGTACTATTTGTTAATAGCCTTTCGCTCCTGGCGTTTTACCCCTGCCGCCATCAGAATTTAAGAAAGAGAGTTCCAGTCTCTCCATATGTACAAAATATTTTCGAATTCGGAACAGAAAATTGTCTTTGGAATTTTGTGAAAATGTCTCACCACAAAGAAAAACCGCCCTTGTTTTAATGATTGCCACACCATAGCACGTATCATATCCGTGACACACTCTTTTTTCAGGATAATACAAAACTAAATGCCCTTCTTTCAACTTTTCAATATCCTTCGCAAACCCTATGTGGTACCATAACGATTCCATACCGCCTGGCAATACTAGGGTTGTTCGGTAAGTCTGGCGAATTTCTATGAAGGAATGCAACATTTTCGTTGCACTTTCATCGTTGGTAAGGTTAATTACTCCAAGGATCAATAATTGCTTTCAACATTGTTCAATGCACAGTTCATCGTTGACAGTCGTCTCAAATAGTCAGTGTGTCGACTGCGATTGAAAATGGAGAACACCGAGTTTCGTACTGTTGTTAAACATTTTCATTTGAAGGATTGAAGTGCTGCACAAATCAAAACATAATTGGATGTAATTCACACCGACTCTGCACTATCTGCGAATATCATGCACTTTTGTATTAATGAACCCATTTCCAAAACCTGTGGTATGGTAATGCAAGACGTCGAATAAAAATTCGTTTGACTACTGAGGCTGTAGGCATCCCAAACGAGCGAGTGCATAATATCCTGCACGGAGAATTGGCTATGAAAAATCAATGTGACAGATGGATATGGCGATTGCTCACAGTCGACCAAAAGCGTATCCGGCACAATATTTCAGCACAATGACTGGTTGGTTAATCGCAGTCCGCAAGATATTTTTCATCGACTTGTCACTGTCGATGAAACCTGGATCCATTATTACACATCAAAGTACAAACAACAAGTGAAACCACAGCGTACTACATATTATTAACCAGTCATCCTGCCCACCTCAAATTCCTTAAAGAACTGAACTCACACATATAAAACAGGTTCAGACGTCTGATTACTTTACAAATGAGTTAATGTGTCGTATATTTGCCTTTAGGCAATGGACAAACGCTAGTGAAATTGGGATTACTAAATAATGGGATGCAAGCAGTCCCGCTTTGACCAATGACGTCAGAAGTTACCACAGATGATGTATTGAACAGATTTAACAGCAAAGGCCATTGTTGAGAAACAAAGGAGTGCGGGATGGAGAAAACATATCACGTACATCCATATTTCGAACATAATATAAAGTACTGTATATTGCTTCTTTGAATCCTAGTTTCCTATTCTTCACTAGACCTATATAGGTCGACTGATGTAGGGGCTACAAATTTTTCGAATGTCGTCCTTTCTGCCTTCTATAGTACTAGTATCGGCTAAAAAATATCGTAATGATACTAGTGAAGGCGGAAAAAAGCGACAGCAGTATAATTTGCATTCCGTAATGCAGACCTGCTTCTAGTCGTCCATGTTCACAGGAATAGATGAATCCATACCTCCAAACGAATATCAAAAAGTAAAAACTCTCCAGAGTGAAAAAAAAAATTCTTCCAAAATATATCACACTCCCTAAGAATAAAAGTAGCTACCGAATGAATAGGAACGAACAAATGATTTTCATTAATACAAACGACAAAAATCATCCACAATGTGTAGCCCTGTCTTTTAAAAACCTTTTATTTATTCCAGTTTACAATGATGACGCCTCGCCACAGAAGATAAACGATTGTTATCATTGGCTCGAAAATAAAGACATTAATACTTGCAAGTAAACTATGACGTCACTGATTAAAGCCGACGGGCTATATCGGGTGCACTGGAGAAGGCGAAGACTATTTTGTCGTCTGAGAAGGTGATGACAACTGTTCTTTTGGGACTCGCAAGGAATGATCCTCGTAGATTACCTGGAAAAGGGGAAAGGTACGCTATTATGCTTCATTGTTGATCGTGTGAAACTTTCGTTGGCTGGAAAAAGACCAGGGCCGACACGCAAAAAAGTGCTCTTTACCAGGATAATGCATCATACCACATATCAGCGATAACAGTGGCGGAGGTGCATGAATTGATTCCTCATCAACCGCTTTCACCAGATTTAGCCTCAAGCGACTTTCTCCTGTTCCCGAACTTGAAATTTTGTGTTTCTGGGAAGAAATTTTCATCAAATGAAGATGTGATGGTTGCAGTCAACGGGTATTTTGCAGAGTTCGACAGAACCTATTTTTCCGATGGCACGAAAAAGCTGGAGGACCGCTGAATGAAGTGTATATACCTCAAAAGAGACTTCGTTGAGAAGTAAGGCGAACTGTTTGTTTCGTCTACATTTTTTTTCTTGCTTTGTTACCAGAATTGTCAAACCACCCTCGCACACCCTAAAAGCGTAGTACAGGCAGTCTCTTTAGCCTTGCCTAGAACGTTGAGCCAGTTGGTAGAGGAAACGAAGTGAACCAGAGGAGAAGTTAAGGCGGTGATGATTATAATTCCGCCCGCGCGTTCTCCCCTCCGCGCACCGTGCTTGTAGGCGGTTTCTGGAAACACGTCAAGCTAGCGGTCCAGGCACAAAGATTCGGAGGGGGGTAATATTTACGGAAAATTAAAACCGGCAGCCGTAATATTTACAAGAATCGGCACGCCGCTGTGCGAGAGGCAGGGACCTCAGTAAACATTCGGCCCGGCTGCAAACAGAGAAATCTATTTGAGAGCTGTTTGTTAATAACAGAGAAAGCAGAGACTTATTTAAGCTCGGGGGTTAGCGGCACAAGCTAGTCTGTGGAACCGTCACGGCACGAGAGAAAATTCCGCTACAGCCATCTGGCCTTACGCCTTTGCTTTACGCTCGAGGCTATGAAGTCCTAGGACACACGTTTTCGGCGCAGTCGTGTAATACTCTTCCGCATTTCGCCCTCATTCCTCTCTTTCACTGAGGGATGATATGCTTAAAACTTCTGAAACATATTTTCAGTGAAGAAAATGAAGTCTGTCACACATGGACTTACAAGGGGAGGGGTCTGCCATGTGGTCGCCAATATTGAAGGACGTTGTTCTGCATTGAAAAACAGAGAAACAGGTGTTTCGTCCTTTTTGCTAGACGCTCTCAAGTTTTTGAAACAAAATCTAGGTCATAGTTAACGACGGAAAAATCGTATTTTCCACGCTTTATACACTCCTGGAAATGGAAAAAAGAACACATTGACACCGGTGTGTCAGACCCACCATACTTGCTCCGGACACTGCGAGAGGGCTGTACAAGCAATGATCACACGCACGGCACAGCGGACACACCAGGACCCGCGGTGTTGGCCGTCGAATGGCGCTAGCTGCGCAGCATTTGTGCACCGCCGCCGTCAGTGTCAACCAGTTTGCCGTGGCATACGGAGCTCCATCGCAGTCTTTAACACTGGTAGCATGCCGCGAGAGCGTGGACGTGATCCGTATGTGCAGTTGACGGACTTTGAGCGAGGGCGTATAGTGGCCGGGTGGACGTACCGCCGAATTGCTCAACACGTGGGGCGTGAGGTCTCCACAGTACATCGATGTTGTCGCCAGTGGTCGGCGGAAGGTGCACGTGCCCGTCGACCTGGGACCGGACCGCAGCGACGCACGGATGCACGCCAAGACCGTAGGATCCTACGCAGTGCCGTAGGGGACCGCACCGCCACTTCCCAGCAAATTAGGGACACTGTTGCTCCTGGGGTATCGGCGAGGACCATTCGCAACCGTCTCCATGAAGCTGGGCTACGGTCCCGCACACCGTTAGGCCGTCTTCCGCTCACGCCCCAACATCGTGCAGCCCGCCTCCAGTGGTGTCGCGACAGGCGTAAATGGAGGGACGAATGGAGACGTGTCGTCTTCAGCGATGGGAGTCGCTTCTGCCTTGGTGCCAATGATGGTCGTATGCGTGTTTGGCGCCGTGCAGGTGAGCGCCACAATCAGGACTGCATACGACCGAGGCACACAGGGCCAACACCCGGCATCATGGTGTGGGGAGCGATCTCCTACACTGGCCGTACACCACTGGTGATCGTCGAGGGGACACTGAATAGTGCACGGTACATCCAAACCGTCATCGAACCCATCGTTCTACCATTCCTAGACCGGCAAGGGAACTTGCTGTTCCAACAGGACAATGCACGTCCGCATGTATCCCGTGCCACCCAACGTGCTCTAGAAGGTGTAAGTCAACTACCCTGGCCAGCAAGATCTCCGGATCTGTCCCCCATTGAGCATGTTTGGGACTGGATGAAGCGTCGTCTCACGCGGTCTGCACGTCCAGCACGAACGCTGGTCCAACTGAGGCGCCAGGTGGAAATGGCATGGCAAGCCGTTCCACAGGACTACATCCAGCATCTCTACGATCGTCTCCATGGGAGAATAGCAGCCTGCATTGCTGCGAAAGGTGGATATACACTGTACTAGTGCCGACATTGTGCATGCTCTGTTGCCTGTGTCTATGTGCCTGTGGTTCTGTCAGTGTGATCATGTGATGTATCTGACCCCCAGGAATGTGTCAATAAAGTTTCCCCTTCCTGGGACAATGAATTCACGGTGTTCTTATTTCAATTTCCAGGAGTGTATTACAACAACTATGGCCATTAATAAAATGATTGGCATGTCATCGTGAAGCTGGCATATGAAGCTATAAAACGAACAAAATTTTTCTTCGAATTGTTTCTGTAAAATCGTTTGAGAGAAATTTTAGGACGTGCGCCTCAATGCTGTAATCGAAGACCGGCGGACACGGTCGGCCTGCTCTTCTGAACGAACGAACGAACTCGTCCAGAGCTTTGGACGAAAACTGGTCAGCGCGCACCGGCAACCGTATCCTGTGAGCCTCGGACTTTAGCAACAGGCGTCGTGTCGTAGACTATCGACTGCGTATGGATGCTTAGAAAATGCAAACTCTGAGATGAGACAACCCTCCATGAATCAGGAATGATGTGGAATACTTTGTGCAGCAATTCTCAGAAATGTCAGTGCATGATTATATTCAAATATTTATTTATAATAGTAAATATTCGAATATTTCAGTAGAATCAACACCAAATAAAGCATTAATATTTTCATAATTTAAATAAAAGTAAAAACTTTTTCAACTGTTTACATACCATTTCAGACCTACTTTCCGGAACGCAAATCATAGGGGTTTGACCTTAGAGCATATCTACGTTGCTGTCTAGGCGGTTGTATTACCTTCTTCCTTGCTTTTTTGGGTGGAACTACTGGCGTAATAGGCCGAGCTTCTCCGGTCGGAATTCCGTGCTGAACCAAATCCGTAGCCGGTAGAAACTGCCTCTCTTCAAACAACCACGAAAATTCCTCTAATACTTGCTGCAACATCCTTCTCTCCTCACTGTTTAAATGACCCAACTTCTCTGCTAACTGACTCCTTATCGTCGACGCGACATATCGCACTTCTCTAACTGAACATTTCTTTCCTTTCCTTCCTTTCTTATCTTTATTTCGCTGCTTCTCAGCTCCTCTTATTTCCTCAAAAATTTCCTGACCACTGGCAACAATAGTACCCTTCGGTATCACAACATCTTCTACACCAAAATTATCTATACTTACTGGTATCGCAAAACCCTTCTGTCTCCTCTCCGGTCGGCAGATACTTCTCTTTATATGTACTGACTGACGAGCTAAAACATAATTCTGGGTGAGCGGGTCAACCAGAATGTCTGTCTTAGGCTGTTCTTGATTTTTGACATCTATCCAGAGAATCTTTCCACTTCCGCCTTTTATCCTTACAGGGTCAATGGTTTTTATCGCCCACATCTGCGGTTTTATGGGAGACTGTGAACGGCGCCTTTCGCAGCTCCCTCGCGTCTGACGGGGGTGCGCACTGCCAAATCGGTGAATTGCTTCGCCGAACTGCACAGTTCGCGTTCGATAATCCACTATCCCCTGATAACGGTGCAGGAAGTCATTCCCTAGTATGATGTCAAATTCACCCTTCTTTAGCCTTACGACCTCCATCCTCTGTCTGGCTCATCCTTTACAATACACTAAAATGAGCTTTGAAAAACAAATTAATAATTGGCCACCTTTTGCCTCAATAGCTGCTAAGAAATTTCATCTAGTCAATAGCTGCTAAGAAATTTCACAGTTGAAGGTGACGTCGTTACATCCCTTAGAGGACTCTGTAGTTTGCTGAGAATGATGTGGAATAACTGTGCCTTGTGATTTTCTTTGCAGGGTGGAGTTCCAGAGTAAGTTATATGCTGGTGCAGGATATTCATTCCAGCCATTCTCATTCGAGGCAATCCTGGATTCTGCATCTCAAGCACCGGAGGTTAGAAACAGCAATGCAACCTCTGTCGTCCTGGCTGTGCACTACTTCTAAGTGATGAGGTTGACAGTCTCTTCTCATTTTGCAGTACTTCTAGATTATTGTAAATGGATTACCTGTAATATTTAGCACATCTCATTATAAACTTTGCAAAGGATGAGACTTTTCCGTCAGGACCATTTTTTGTGTAAAGATAAATACCAAAACTTTGGTTGCAATTTGAGAAACTGATGGTGATTATGAATAGTGTCTGTGTTAAATTAATTGTACTGGGCAATAACTACAAACTGATGTGTTAACATTTCACAGTATTTTCCCAGAGTCGGCGTTTTTCCCGGAGTCGGCGTTTTTCCCGGAGTCGGCGTTTTTCCCGGAGTCGGCGTTTTTCCCGGATTCCCGGAGTCGGCGTTTTTCCCGGAGTCGGCGTTTTTCCTGGACTACAAAAAATTATTGATATCGATATATTTCGAGATATCGACATATTTCGAGATGTCGATATATTACGAGATATCGACATATTTCGAGATATCGATACATTTCGAGATATCTATATATTTCCAGATATCGATATATTTCGAGATATCGTTTTATTTCGATATATCGAATTATTCGCAGATATCGAATTATTCCGAGACATGGAATTATTTCGAGGTATCGATATATTCCGAGGTATCGATATATTTCGAGACATCGATATATTTCGAGATATCGATATATTCCGAGATATCGATTTATATCGCGATATCGCTTTATTTCGAGATACCGATCTCTTTCGAGATATCGATGTATTTCGAGATACCGATATATTTCGATATACCGATATATCTCGAGATACAGAGATATTTCGAGATATCGAGATATTTCGAGATATCGTTATATTTCGATATATAGATTTATTTCTAGATATCGATTTATTTCGGAGTATCGATTTGTTTCGATGTATCGATATTATGAGATATCGATTTATTTCGAGATATCGATATATTTGGAGGTATCGATTTATTTCGAGATGATTTATAAATTCTAATCTTTGCTCTAATGACCAGTTGGGAGGAAAACAATGAGAGAATTGATGGAGCCACGCTTGTGCGTGAATGTCGTTGTCAGAATTCTTAAATGTTTTAAATTTACGTGTAGTAATGAACCGCTTATAGTCAAAATCATCATGTCGGCGGGTCTCATATCGGTCATTGTTACGTCGTTTCGGCGGTTCCATTCCAAAATTCGGTGCACCTCCCAGTTTCTGTCATAATTTTACGAAATGTGCTGTGTTATTATTTTGTGGTTGTTCCGTATTTCTATGTCCCTCTTCCCGTACTGTAGCGCGAGTGTCCTCTGAAATATGTAATTCTTGTATTACTTCTGCCAACTGATCTTGTACTTTCCGGATTTCTCTTTTGTACTGTGTATTGATTTGATTTTGATTTTGTTTGAATTTCTTAATTTGTTCATACTCTTCTGTGTCAATGATGGCTACAGGTCTTGTCCATTTGTGTTGAAATCGTATCTACTGTGTCCTTTAAGTTTTCCTGAGTTTTTGCAAGTTGCGTAACCGAATCGGTAGTTGCAACTGAGTCAATTTTAGCTTGCAAGGTGTCGTGATTTGCAGTTCTTTTATGGCTGCTTCGTGATTCTGTAATGCATTTTCATGCCGCGAAATAATAGGTTGGAAATGCTCACAAATTTGTGTTTTTACGTCATCACAGACTTTTTGACATTTCGATTCAATGTTATGTAACTCAGTACTTAAATATTTGTTCAAGTGTGGTGTCTAACTTCGGAAGATTTTGTTCCATTGTGTCTAACTGTTGCTGTGTTTGTCTCTGGTGTCGTTCCATTGTGTCTAACTTTTGAAGCTTTTGCTGTGTTTGTCCCATTTGTTGTATTAATTGTAATAACAATGCACTGGTATCTGAAACATGTTCCTCAGTGCTTTTCGGCAGTGAATTTGCACCGGCAACATTCACATTTTGACAAGCAGAAAATGTGTCTTGACTTATTTGAGAAAACGGTGAGGACCCAAAACCTGAATTTTCGAGATTGTGTCCTGTCATTTTGGATTCCTGAGGCGAGCTATTTCCGACCGATCTATCGATAATGCTTCCCTGTTCACTAATTGTTTCACTGTCTATGCCATTATTTGCCGCCCGCTCCATTTCCCTATGCACAATTACCAAATTACTACTTTGAACATTAGTTAATTCATTACACGGTGGCGCTAACACACTGCTTTCGTCTTCACTGTCATTTCTCAGTTTACTTTGGAGCCTAGTATTACGTTTTTCACACGCCATTATTGTCACAATATTTCACACGATAACACAGAAAAGCACAATTTGAAGAGCAGAAATAAGAGAACACATTAACATAGCACTGAAAATATCTAGTTAATTGCAAGCGCAGCTGCGAAATACTTGGTGCAAATCTACATGCATGCCACAACAACAATGAAAGACTGCAACTACAAAGGAGATTCTCTCTACAATTACGCGCTAGCAATAAACAATAGCTACACTAATTACCAAAAAAAAAAAAAAGCACAAGATTCCAGTGAGGTATCCTGGCAGGTGCGCCATATGAAACGTCCCCTTAGCAACATTATACATGACTGTCCTTAAACTGACACAAAATATTTTTTTTAGCGCAACGCAATCTGACTTTCAAAAATCCGTAAAAAAGAATGGCCCTGACTAACATTAACCTATACGTTTCACAAATCACTTACCTCACAAAAATCTTCGTTACTCGAACTACTGCAATACAGCGAGTGCCACTACTGCCAGCTAAATAAAAGATTCAAACTACGGAAAGCACTAACTACTGATAGGCATAGTTAGCAAATGAAAGATTTTAATAGAGAACAAACAATGTATTCACCTTAATACTCATAATATATATAGCAGTTCATGACATCCAGTCTTACAGATTTCAAAACTCCACTATTTCTCTCCCCACATCCACCACTGCTGGCGGCTCACCTCCAACTGCGCCACGCTACGCGCTGTTAACATCCAGCTGCCCAACACTACAATGGCAGACAACAATGCAAACTAGCCACAGACTGCACACAGCACAGCCAGTGATTTTCATACAGAGCGCTACGTGGCGTTGCCAATAAGAAAACATAAACAGCCTACTTACAGTACCATGCTGCAGAAATTTCGCTGGGAAGAGCGCTTACAGATCCTGCATACGGTCGCAATCTCCCACGTGCGACGTCCATATTTTTAGAGCGGAAAGACATTCGTTGCCGTCAATTTGTTTCGGACGAGGAGGCGCACGCTTGAGTATCGTAATGGTTCTGTAGGCACCGCAAACATTTTTTCCATGAAGGCATATACCGTCTTGTCGCATACTTGTATAAACGTAATAACAATTATGGTGATTATTTTTGAAATAATAATAATAATTTCCTTACTTATTCCCAACTGTCTCACTTTCGTTTCAATGCGCCTTAATGTGTTTCTATTTTTGTTTTCATCTCCCACAGAATTATTTCTTTCAGACGGCTGTTTTCTACTAAAATGTTGAATTACGTCAGTCAGTAAGTTTCATATCGGCAAACAAAACTAAAACTTACAGATTTAATCTTGGTATCTTGTCTGGAAAGGGGCATTTGCGTCAGTCAGTGGGGCTTGCTTGCAGTTGATCACGTCTCAGATTATAAATCTATAAATAAACAAGAAGCGTCATGTTCCTTCAGGGATTACATACAAATATCGCATGACTTTTAGCTCGGGTAAACGGTCCTGAAGCGTTAAAAATATAGCTGGATGCAGATTACGTTTCGAGTGCGACTTTGTAATCTCCACATTAATCCGTGGAAGATGATCTGGTAGCTTGCAGATACGACAATAGGGACAAGAGTTGACCATGCACGTTCCAGCCCGCTGTAAGCTATGTACAGTGTTTTCGAGGGTGAATGGTCAGTAACAAAGATGTAACAAAAGTCAAATCATAATTTTAATACGCGAACAAGAAAATTGAAGTACAGATTTTGTATATTAATCGTACAACGAGGACAATGATCCTTATGTGATTAGAAAGATACTTTGCCATAGATGTGCGCTAAGAAAAAATAATCTCTGTATTTAGCCATTAAGAGTCGTAAAAGGAAATAGAAGCTTTCACATTCGTAACACTAATATTTCATTCTGTATCATGCATTAAAATCTCCAGTGCCTGAAAATTGCAAATTGTAGAGCTGCCAACCTGTGCCTAGCGCACAGATCAAGTGCTACAGTAGAAATGACACATGAAAGTGACAACATTTCGTGAGATCGTATTTTAGGGGCTTTCGTGCTTACATGGATTTGCAGTACAACATGCATATCTGGCATGTAAAATGCGGCAACTGCTAAGTCAATGATGATGTCTGTAAATAGCTTTGTATATTGGCCTCGTTATTTCGCTTAGTTTTGTGTACAAGTAATTACGTGATCGTTTGCTGCCATTATCAGAAACTTTGAAGTAAGTTCCGAATTTGTAATTTCTTCACTTTGAATATGTAAGACTTCCGATTTCCCTTAGTATGCGGAAACCATATTTGTTTTAGTGTATGCCTAGAAGGAGAATGCTAACGGGTCAGAGTGAAAGACGCAGAGCTAGGCAGACACAGTTTTTGCGTCGAGAAAGTAATAGCAATGTGAACATTCATAATGATAACGCATCTGTTTATCGAAAACTGAAGTACTGATTCTTAAAATTAATTATAAAATATGACAAATCAAACTTGCATAACGGGTAAGGAACTTCGCCGTAGATGTGAACAAAAGGAACCCATCATGTGTGTCCATAACCATTAGGATAGGTAAATAGAAGCGCACACATGTGAAAACTTTTCCTTTGTCTCTGACACTGCTACCAACTTCCAGGACCGAAGCTGCTATGTCGTTGAAGTTGTCAGCAGTGGAAAACGAAACGTAGTAACGAAGTCGTCGGAGACAGCAAACGTTCTTTATTAACGTAGTTTTCTCACTTACTTTGGTCAAAGAGAAAACGGAACTAACTCTGTGTTCATTTTCCGCCGCCACCACCAAATGTAGTGTGTTCCTAATTTTCAGTATCTGCATTTTGAGTAGCTACGACGTCCTGTATTGTAACGAAACTGTACTTGTTTTAGGCTATGCCCCGAAAAAGAACATTAACGGGTCGGGCTGAAAGACGAAGAGCTAGAGACACACAATTTTTGCGTAGAGAAAGTAATAGGAATAATGCAGATGTCAGTAACGATAATTCTATTGTTCTAAAAGATACAAGTAAATGTGCACGGAACATAATTACAAATAATTTTGAGAACTGTAATTGCGCTTTGATGAATTTACAACGCAGATATTGTAATGCAAATAATTGCGCGTCTGAGATGACCTTATACGATACAATGGCATTCACATTGTGTTGTCATAAGGGTAAAATTAATTTGTCAACGTAGTGTATCAAAGACTCCCTTTAAATGCTTGAATAATTAAAGAGAAATGAAAGAACTGTTTCATAGACACACGTAGCTACAACGCAGCATTTGCCAGGGATCAGTTCTGCGACTAAAATTTCACTTTAAGATACATAACAATATCCATCGCATATGAGATTCATTGACGCAATTGGTCGAATTTTGACCACAGGCGATACTAGTTCTATTAATATGCTTAGGTCTGCTGATCAGATAGCATAAAATCCCACACAGCAGGTGAAGAAATACTTTATTGGTTGTTGCAAAGTATGATTGGTTGATTTGGGAAGAGAGGACCAAACAGCGAGGTCACCGTATCAAATGCAAAGTATGCATGACGTGTTTTGGAGTTATTTCCATCTTCAGAAATCTAAGTGGAAAGGAGGCACAAGGACAAGAGCGTTACTGGTCGTGTACATAACAGAAAGTCCCAAGCGGACTCACATGCTGTACAGAGAGGTCTCTATAACGTGCTGACGTCACGGTACACCTGAGAGGTCTTTATGGTGAATTGTCTTCAAAGAAGAACGGATGGAGAATAAAGATGCTTGTGAATCCACATCACACCATCAAATAGGGTCAGTGCAACGGCTCTTCATGCACAACACGCGATTTAACAGTACCCCAAATTCGGCAGATCTGTCTATTCACTGCACCCTGTAGTATAAAATCAGCCTCTTCACTGTACAGAATATTACCCAGCTATAAGTCACCAACTTCTATCCGCACCAGAAAATGAAGAGCGAATTCATAATGTTGTTGCGCATAGTGAGGTTTCAGTTGCTGCACTGTCTGTATGTTGTACGGGTATCAGAGTAAAGTAAATCGCAGAATATCTGTGGTGTTGACCATGGGATGGATGATTATCGTCTCACTGCACGAGCTCTACCCGGGGCACATGCTGCGTAGTCAGTGCAGCAACGGCGACCTCGTCACTAACTTCCACCGGGGTAGGACGACTTCCTCTTCCGGGTGTAGGACTTGTAGAACCCCAAATGACCCCCGACCGCGGAATCATGAGTACCATGCTAACTAGTTCCTGTGGAATACAGACCCTGACTTCACCATGGCTGTCTCCCCCTTTACACAAGAGGCCCCCACGAAGGCAATAGCCAGTAACGACCTCGCCATCCGCCAACTGCTGCCGAATCGGTCCCCACCTAGGGTCCTCATCCTGTTTGTCAGCTAAGTCGCAGAAGAAACAGGGTGTCTCGGAGAGACGGAAATTCACCCCAAGATCCGTCTCCACGTGGCCCTTGCCTTCCCCAGACTCTCCCGCGAACATACGGCTGAGAGCGTCGGCCACTTCATTGTCACTGCCCCTAATATGCCGAACCTGGAGATAAAGTCATCTTAACTTCGGAATGATTTTTAGCGAACTTATTAATCAAAGATTAAGTTCTGACACTGGCCAAATAACTCGCGGAGGCTCATTTGTTTCAGTTCAGTTGTATTGCTCACCTGTTCTCCAGATGAAGTTGTGTGGTTTATATCTCAGAATAGACATTTGTACTATTTAAGTAAAGCTAACTAAGTATATTTGCCTAGTCATATCAAAATTTCAAGTTTTACGGGTCTTGTTCCATGTAAAGAAATTTATTTATTATTTTTTCAACTGATCTGGCCTTATAAGGCAGTCTCCTGTATTATTGTGATTGTGATTTTATAATGCTTTCGATTGTAATAAAATATGTAGCAACTACAACAGATTACTATTGTGATTTTGGTGTGTCACTACCATAGAGGATGAAATGTTTCATGAAATATTTAATTATGAAAGCATTTGTAAAGCTAAATATATTGAAACCTGAATTTGGCTTCTCGGTTGAAGTAAAAAAATAAAAAATAAAAATAAAAACATGTCTCTCTGTTTTTGATACATTCAACCCATAAAAGGGGTGGAATATAGAATGAATTGTTTTATGAAAATAATTCAGTGTGAAAGAATTTTTAAAGCTAAATCTATGAAAATTGTGTTATTGAAAAATACGTGTTTCACTGTTTTTGGAACTACAACCTCCCATGAGGTGCAATAAGGGCGCACATATTCACTGACTCATCACCTTCCAGCCCAACCTGCAAAGTATACGAACTTGAAATTTGATGGGTTGTTGGATGTAAAAAAAAAGTGTTTCGTTGTTTTTGGAAATTTAACTCACCAATAGAGTGAAATAGGGGACGAAAAGTTTTATGAAATATTTCACTATGAAAGCATTTTTAGAACTAAATCGATGAAGATTTGAATTTGGCTCCTCAGTTCTAAATAGAAGAATATGTGTTTAATTGTTTTTGAAAATTCAACCCCTAAAAGGTGTGAGATGTTTCTGAAAATGTTTCATTGTGAAAGCATTACTAAATATATCTCAGAATTCGTATTTGGCTCCTCTGTTAGAATTTTTCAATGTTGCACTGGTTTTGGAACTTCAATCCTAAGGGGATGAAAAATTTTAATGAAATATTTATTGCGTTATATTAAAATATTTTAAGTCTGCATCTATGAAAACCGGTATTTCACTTCTCAATTAGATATAAAGAAATATGCGTTAGGGAATGAAAGATTCTACGGAGATATCACCACAAGAAAACAAACGGCTTGATTAACAAACACCTTGGACTCCAGCTATCGGCATTGCTTTTTGGTCATAAAAACATTCAGTAAAAGACCATGCTTCAATGGCGTTAATTAGCGTGAAAAGTTAAGAAAGTGTTGCAATTTACAAAAGACATAAAAAACGATTAAAGAAAAAAAATTCTTTGCAGACCATACGGTCTACACAAGTAAAGAAGCGGATGATAAGCTAGCTCTTTATGCAAATGAGTTGGTCAGTTTAAGTTCCGAGACATGTCATGCAGCAGGAACCAAATCCTACAGTTGCTACGATTGGCTAAAGGGAAAGTTTTGCAGAATCAAGGGAAATCACTTCTACAAGTGGCTGAGAATCGCGTAATGAATAAAAATTATGTATTGAAGATTCCAAGGTGGGAGACGCAAGATTCCTCCCCCCCCCGCCCCCCTCCTCCCATTGCTATCTTCCTTTTCCTATAGCAAAAAAAAAGAGAGAAATTTCCGCTGTGAAACAATTTGCAAACAAGAGAACGGCCCTTTAAATTTAACGCTTCAAAGTTTTAAGCCCTGCTCTTTCCGTATGTTGATTAGAAACTGTTAACCCACATGTGAAACCTGAGTACATAATCCCTGTGACATTTGATCAACGGTGTTCCTTAAGGACAGGTTCTGATTGAAAACGTTCGAAAATTCAATTTCTTTGTATTTGCATTTTTTTAAGGGTGTACTTGTCTAGACTCTTGGAACGGAAAGGTTTTTTTAATCCTTGCGTTACAAAAGTTTCTACAGCCCATTGTTTGAAGCAGTGTCACGGCTGCCATGAGCCGCCCGGGGTAGCTGCGCTGTCTCAAACGCCTTTTCACAGTTCACGCGACTCCCCCCGTTGGAGGTTTGAGTCCTCCTTCAGGTGTGTGTGTGTGTGTGTGTGTGTGTGTGTGTGTGTGTGTGTGTGTGTGTGTGTGTGTGTCCTTAGCATACGTTACTGTAAGTAGTGTGTAAGCATGGGGACTTATAAGGTATCAGGCAAATCCAACACCTTCTATGAAAACCCTGACATGATAAGCAAATCCAGTAGTATGTCACATAGCTCCGAATAAATCGTGACATTAAATTAACCAAAGTAATAAGAGGAACGAGTGAGCAAATGGAATATCACAGACTAACACAAGAATGCCTAAATGCATGTCATACCTTCCCACCATGAGACAGACGCAGTTCCGAGGGGAGAAACGAGAACAGAAGCCGAGAGCAGAACCGTGTTAAGCTGGAAGGCCCTACGATAAGGGACGGACGGACACCCATGTCGCCAGCTAACTGCTAGGATCACACCACCCGCAAGTTTTAGCTTGAGACTTTTTCGCGTCTCTGTTACGTTAGGACCAACCCCCAGCCCATGTTAAAAGATAGAGCCCTCCAGAAGAACAGTATAGATCTTACGATAACGCTAAAAGGACCACACCAGTTGCAAGTTTTAGCGTGAGACTTTCTCGCGTCAGTTAAGTTGCAAACTTTAAAAACATTGCCCCACCACGAAAAGTATAATGTTTGTCATTGGATAGACAGAATTTTTGTAGGCGGAGCTTAAGGTTAACATTGAGACCCTGATTGGTAAGATGAAAACACAGCCAGATAGTTTTTTTTAAACCAACTTCGGTAAATTATAGTAAGGAGAAGTTAGGGAGAGTTATTTCTGAGACGGCGAGGTGAGCGGAGCTGTGCTGCCCGCCGCCCCCTGACGAACACCGACAAGGTAATGAACGCACGCGATGCCGCATAACAGCGCATAAAGCTTCTCTCAGAACTGCAGAAGTCTCATCTGTTACATCCCTTTTTTGCGTAATACTAGTGTCGATCGTCAATTAAAGCTCATGGTGTTCACATTTGCCACTTGAAGTAAAAATCTGAAACGCGATGATTTTTCTGTTATATAGTTAATGAGAAGCCACATCAGCCACTGTAATTTACGACAAGTTAGATAAGTAAATAAAGATAATTGAGGGTCACTGTAGACCATTTAGATAGTTTTCTCTCTTGTGAAACTTAATTTAAACCTACATTATAGATGTGATATGGCATAGGTCATCCTTCGATCCATTGTAGAACTTGGAAACCCATTCAGGGCATATTCGTTCACATTTTTGTTGGTTTTTACCATCCTGTATTAAAACATTTCCTTTTATCAATAGTGCAATTTATAAACAATGTTTTGTGATTAGAATAAAATTTCCAATGGTAAACTTAACTGCTTTTTCGACGTTATTTTACCAGCAAACTAAAAATAGGAAAGCCTTGAACCCCTTCCACTAAATTTAGTTAGTATTAAGATTCTTTTACAGGGAGTGCAGTGGAGCTGACGCTGAAATCATTAAGTATTTGGTTATATCATCGCTAGTGTCACTGAACTCTTCTGAATTCTACATGTCATGTGTGGTCTGGTGTCTCCTTACCAGCAACAGGTCCCAGGTTCAAACTAGTCAATTCCCTAAAAAACACGCTCAGAGCGTCGTTGCGCGAAAGTGGTAGGGAGACACGATATAGAACAAGCAGACACCACGCAGAATATTCAAATGGCTCTGAGCACTATGGGACTTAACTTCTGAGGTCATCAGTCCCCTAGAACTTAGAACTACTTAAACCTAACTAACCTAAGGACATCACACACATCCATACCCGAGGCAGCATTCGAACCTGCGACCGTAGCGGTCACACGGTTCCAGAATGAAGCGCCTAGAACCGCACGGCCACACCGGCCGTCTAGGGACTGATGACCTCAGCAGTTTGGTCTCATAGGAGCTTACCATAGACAGGCGGTTGCCATGGGACACTCCTGAGTCGGAAACGCTTGCTCAGGTAGAAGGCCTACACTACGCTTGTCTGTCCGCTTTTAGAATACTGCTGCGCGGTGTGGGATCCTTACCAGGTAGGATTGTCGGAGTTCAAAGAAGGGCAGCACGTTATATCGCGAAATATGGGAGACAGTGTCACTGAAATGATAGAGGATTTGGGATGGGTCATTAAAACAAATGCGTTTTCGTTGCGACGAAATTCCAATCACCAATTTTCTCCTCCGAATGCGAAAATATTTTGTTGATACCGACCTACATAGGAAGAAACGATCACCTCGATAAAATAATGGAAATCAGAGCTCGTACGGAAAGATATAGGTGTTCGTTCTTTCCGTGCGCTATACGAGGTTGGAATAATAGAGAATTGTGAAGGTATATGAAGATAGTAACTGTTCTCGAAAGAACAGGTACCACTGATGACCGTGCAGCTTCTCTAGAATAAATGATAATTAATTGAAACGCTCAGCTGCCGACAGGTGTTGATGTACCTCGGGGTACACATTTTCAGCTGTCCCCATCGAGGTATATCAACACCTGTCGGCAGCTGAGGGTTTCAATTAATTATCATTTATTCTAGAGAAGCTGCACGGTAATCAGTGGTATCTGCTCCTTCGAGAACAGTTACTATCTTCATATATGTAGTTAAAGGCTACCCTGCCATTGACCTTCGTCTGTGCGAATGCGCAATGATTGCCCGAACTCTTACGGGAATCGTCACCTTAGTGTGCC
The DNA here is from genome assembly GCF_023898315.1 of Schistocerca nitens. Lineage (NCBI taxonomy): Eukaryota > Metazoa > Arthropoda > Insecta > Orthoptera > Acrididae > Schistocerca > Schistocerca nitens. The sequence goes on from NC_064625.1 coordinate 61,319,934, forward strand.
CGAGTAATGAGTGGATGGGCAAATACCTATTACGTACATTACGTATGTTGATTGTGGACAGTTGGGAATGTGGGTCTCACGGGAAGCGTGCAAGGGTTAAGTCCCTGCAGTCGCGCTATTCATCTGCGTCCAAGGTGGCTCAGATGGATAGAGCGTCTGCCATGTAAGCAGGAGATCCCGGATTCGAGTCCCGGTCGGGGCACACATTTTCAGCTGTCCCCATCGAGGTTGTATCAACAACACCTATCGACATCTGAGGGTTTCAATTAATTATCAATTCTGAGGGTAATTCGATGAACCTTCTGCCAGGCACTTAAATGTGATTTGCAGAGTATCCAAGTAGATGTAGATGAAAACTCGTCCCGTGTCGCACGTGCTCAAAACGATTCATACTGCAGAATGCATGAAAACATACTCGCCGAAAATACTGACGAATAACGAGTGCTGCATATCCAAGTTACACAGATCGGCCTTTCCTGCCAAGAAGAACAGGGAATTGCTATGTAGGAACAATTCGAGCTAGAGGTAGGGCTCATAAGCACTCCTTGAATTGCAGACTAAACGTAAATAACGAAAATGCATTTTTGGTAAAAATTGGTCAAAACATAATCCTGTGCCCTCCGTATTGGACTAGCCGTTTTGAATATTGTAAATCTGACTTCAGCTTCCTGTTCAGCGACATTAAAAATATATATGTAACACTCAGTTCATGCAAATCGAAATAATAATATAACTAAAAGTTTTCCCTAAACTTTGAACACTTTTTTTTTTTCGAGAAACGTTTTTTTCTCAGAACGGCATGCAGCACAAACTAAAAGTGATTCAACCTCTTAACTTCTACCTCTGACCCCGAAAAGTAAACATTTTTCTTAGGAGCTTATAGCTATAATATGACATTTGTTAATATTAACTAATTTTTGTGTGGGCATAAGGAGTGAAACAAACCCCAAAAAATCGAACTCAAAGTTCGAATTAGCACTGTATCGTTAAATTTTAGGTTGTTTCATTGCGGTTAGGTATGCGCTCCCATAATTTTTATGTAATATCGACTGATGTTATCCATTCTTAATTTCAGAGAAATAATGTAGTATCAACTGATGTTATCCATTTTTGATTTCAGGTAACATCTGAGGGGCCACACTGTACGCACTCTGCGTACTTCAGACTCGCAGGCCCTTGATCAAATCATAATTACGGGCGCCATTTTTTTTACTGAAAATCTAAAATAAAGCTCATAGTATGATCACTCGTAATTCCCAAACAGATCCTTCGAATGTATTTTCATTGTCTCAAAAATTTTTCCAAATGTACCATTTTTTGCTCATTTGAATGAGAACCTGGCCGTAATGGCGGAATATAGTCACGAGTTTTTTTTTCGGAGACGTTGTACGTTCGCGAGAAGAATTTCGTTCCACGCGTGTCGATGGACATTCCACAGATATTACTGTGTGTGTGTGCTACTCAGTCGTGCCATTTGAGTGTACATCTTTGCATAGTTTTCCTTTCACGATGTAAACAGTGCTCGACTCAGTTGCTAACTGGCCAGTGAGTGGTTCAGAAGGTGTCGGATGTGCGGTGCGTTCGGTCTGCTAAGACAACAACAGATTGGCGTGGTGCTATGGCAGAAGCAGACACTGAGGGAGCTAGCTGCTGGGACGCCAGCGAACAAGTTATGCCAAGTAAGACGAAGAGGACTATTCTAAAATTATGAGTCGTCTCAAAAGTGTTTACCATTAGTAAATCTACAATAACTGACAGTTTTTCCCAAGAGAGAGATACAGGAAATCCGCCCCCCCCCCTCCCCCCGCCACAAAGAAATTTTGGTTGTGATGACAGGCCGATTGGTAGTGTAGCCCGAGATCTAAGGTTGAAGGGGGTAATTTGATTGACAGTTGTTTAGGCCAACGATTATGAATGCCGAGTAAACGTTGTGCGAGCAGATTGCCCTGTAGCGTAGCCTAGTGTTTCCGTCCGCACCATATTTAACACACTTTCTCTAGCTGTTTACAAAAGTCGCACAACAGTTCTCCAAACAGGAGACGGCTAGAAACTTTCGAAATGTGGTGGTGTAGAAGAATGCTAAAAAAGTTTATATCGAATAGCTGATGGGGAGATACGAAAACAGATTAGGGAGCAGAGAAATTAATGGCACAACTTGACAGAAAGTAGCGATCGTGGGCAAAGGGCGTATTTCGATTCCACCCGTCCACTTTGACCCATGACGTTTAGCATGACGGTCATTAGTTAGCGTTTCGAAGGATACCAGTGGCCTTATTAAATGTTAACTGTGATTACCTTCGTTTCTAGAGCAATTTATAATGTACGTTAACTATGATTTTTTTCGTAATATATCGTGATGAACGATGGGAGGAACCCGCGAGCACAGCTTAAATTGTCGTTAAAGAAACGAGTAGCGATTGTATTTTTATCTTTCTTATCCGACACATACGGGAACCTGGGGTAGAATGGGATACAAAATTGAAAACTTTGATTAAATGTTCAAAAGTGATAAATAAGAGAGTTACCAATTTTTATATGAACACCTTATGATGTATTAATCACAAAAATACAAGAACATTACCATAAAATAAAATAACAATATTTTTCACTCAAAAACAGAAATGTATGTCATTTGCCCCATTCTGCCCCGTGCACGCGGCAGAATGGGGTGGTAAGTACAAGTGATTACAAAACCGTATAAAATTATCGGAAATGCAGAAAATATTGGCTTGTTCGTTATTTATTTAGTTTAAAGTGAATATTAATGTCAAACTACAGTTTTCATGTATTGTATCCTTTTCTTAAGGCTGTTTACAAAATTCACACACAAGGAAAGACTTATCATCTTCGCTATCTATTCCTGCACGAGAATCGTGTGTCCATTTTTTGCACGTGGAACAAGCGACCCAACCTTCAACTGATTTTGAATAAAACCCACCACAATATAAACATTCACAGTCGGAAATCTTCTCATAATCACTCTCCTTAGTACTGTATTCTGTCCTTCTTTCCAATTATCTTCAGGCCCTTTCTTTCTTTTTTTCTTAATTAAATTCTCTTTCGCAAATAGTTTTTTCTTTGCACTTTCTTCTTTGGCAAAGTTCTTTTTCTATTTTTCCTTAATAATGGCTTCTAACTCTTTTTTTGTACGGCGAATCAGTTAAAACAACAGTCTTCCCCCTCTTCCGTTTCGCTCTTTTCTTGCTGTCGTTAACTTTTGGCCAGAGCATCAGAATTTGTAGTGAAATATGAAATGAGGAGGTGTTGTCAGTTGTCATCCAAGAGCATCAAGGATTAGAACAATTAGCCTCAATAACTTTGTCATTCTTAGGCGGCAGTTCATTGTTAGAATTCGCTGAAACCTTGTCCGCTTGATTATCCAGCCCGTTGGCGTCGTCTTTTTTAGCTGGTGTGCTAGGTGGAGGCAATTCCAATTGTTCAGATATGATAACATCTTTATCTGACGACCTATTTTGTCCGATGTCAAATGTATCTGCCGGAAGGAAGTGTGCATCGGTGAATATGGATGGGTCCGTGGGCCGTATTCCATTAGCTTCGAAACATTTAATAGCGGTTTTCATTGTTGCATTTTAGACGAAAGCTGAACTAAAAAGCGTTGAAATTTGAAAGATAGTTACGACTTTCCCTGCGTGGCTTCGTAGCCATTTTCGAAGCTCATCACTATAACGAAGGCTTAAAGGCTTCATAAAAGAAACATAAAGCGGCGGAAGTCTGTGAGAGCAATGTGGTGGTAAAGATAGCAACGAAACGCAACTCTCCCTCGCGTAGTTCATAACGTCAATATATGTCGTATGTACTGAGTGGCCATCTAATATAAGGAGAAGTCCTTTTATGCCTTAGAAAATTCCACAAATTTTCGAAACCGTACAAAGAATGATTCTGTGGCCATCCATGCGGTGCTGTGGACCTCATTGCAACCTCCTTCTGCCAGTCCTAACTAAATTTTTTTCTGCTTCTTCTTTCGTGGAAAAATAAGTTTGAGGCATGTAAGCTCCGCTTGCTGACGTAATAATGACGCTGGTTACTGTTTCGCCCCTTTCTGCAGATGTTAACGATCCTACTTGACGTTTCCCCTTGCAAGCTGCGATCTTCGATTGGTTTTTAGGATTAACCGAAACGCCTATTCCATCACAATTAGATATTTGAGAAGTCATTAGTATGTGTTTGCCAGTTACATTTGTTAGCAATGAAAAGAAAAACTATCGACAGCTACTTTATTAAAAAATGGTTCAAATGGCTCTGAGCACTATGGGACTTAACGTGTATGGTCATCAGTCCCGTAGAACTTAGAACTACTTAAACCTAACTAACCTAAGGACAGCACACAACACCCAGCCATCACGAGGCAGAGAAAATCCCTGACCCCGCCGGGAATCGAACCCGGGAACCCGGGCGTGGGAAGCGAGAACGCTACCGCACGACCACGAGATGCGGGCGCTACTTTATTAAAACCCATGACTCTTGCACCAGATGTTGCTTCGGGTTTGCGAACAAACCCGCATTTGCTTCTTCATTGTTTCATGATGTAATAAACATTTCGATTTGTTTTGCTCGACATTTTCGAAAAAGTATCTGGGAAACGTGCAAAAATTGAAAGGCAAAACTGTGCACCTGCCGAAATACGAGTGCGTATACTCATTTGAAACAATTTTCCTAAACCGCTTCTGATACGCTAGAAGTTACCGCACAGTTAACAGCAATTGTAGTTGACCGTTTGCCTGTATCGTATAAAGTACAGCCAGTAAAATATTTTTGTAGGGATGACACAGCATCTCATCTTGAATGGAGGTTCATCTGTACGTGTAAAAGTAGCCACGTGTGCCACAGGGAAGTGTGTTGGGAGCCTTACCTTTCACGTTGTATATTAACATTACAGATAATATAAGTAAGCTTACATATTTCGAAAATGGTGCAGATATCGACATTGAGGTAACAAAGTTAGTGGGAAGTGATATGCACATACAGGGGATACGAAAAATAATGTGAACACCTGTACTTACATCTACATGGATACTCTGCAAATCACATTTAAGTGCCTGGCAGATGGTTCATCGAACCACCTTCACAAGTCTCTATTATTCCAATCTCGTATAGCACCCGGAAAGAATGAGCACCTGTATCTTTCCGTAAGCTCTGATTTCCCTTATTTTATCGTGGTGATCGTTCCACCCTACGTAGATCGGTGTGAACAAAATATTTTCGCATTCGGAGGAAAAAGTTGGTGATTGGAATTTCGTGAGAAGATTCCGTCGCAACGAAAAACGCTTTTCTTTTAATGATGTCCAGCCCAAATCCTGTATCATTTCTGTGACACTCTCTCCCATATTTCGCGATAATAGAAAACGTGGTGGCTTTCTTTGAACTTTTTCGATGTACTCCGTCAGTCCTATCTTGTAAGGATCCCACATCTCCCAGCACTATTCTAAAAGAGGACGGACAAGCGTAGTGTAGGCAGTCTCCTTTGTAGGTCTGTTACGTTTTCTAAGTGTCTTGCCAACTAGACGCAGTCTTTGGTTAGCCTTCTCCACAACATTTTCGATGTGTTCCTTCCAGTTTAACTTGTTCGTGATTGTAATACCTAGGTATTTAGTTGAATTTACGGCTTTTAGATTAGACTGCAACTTCTCTGGTTGTGATTCGTCTATTCTGCTTCATTAGGGATCTTTCGGGGTCAGTAACGACCTGATATGCGGATATTGAGGGCGTACATTAACTGTCTTCTGTCTTCATTGATTAGTGGCCGCCTTTGAAACGGTTGTACCACTGCTTTAGCCGTGTATTACCCATTACTTCGTCCTCAATCACATGATGGTTTCAACTTGAGAATCGCCGAGCTTGAAGCCAAATGTCATGCAATGACATTTTGCTGACATTAATAAATCCGACGTGTACCACTTGCAAGTGTTCCGAAGTAGTGGAGAAAATCAGGTATGTGTGCTATGTATGCCTGAAAACATGAGCGCACGCACGCCCTGATACCATTGTTGATTTCAACAATTACTAGAGATCGGATATTTTTTGAGCAGCTCTCGTATATAGGCCGTCGCCAGTGATGTCGAAAGAGCAAGATACCCGTAGATACGCCAGTTGTATAGGTAGTTCGAATGGAGCGGTCTATTGTCCGACGAATCTCCATAACGGCTTCGAACCGAATACCCCAGAGTTCGTCCTTCACGTTAGGAATCAAGCTGAGATCGCGAGAGCATGAGTCTGGGGTGTGTGGTGAGTGGTGCGGCTCTTTCCAGCCCCACATAGCGAACAAATCAATCACGACTTGCACCAAGCGTGCCGATTATTGTCCTGCAAAATGATGGGTGCGTCCTGCAGAAAGTGACGCCGCTTCTTTCTCTCAGTTGTTTTTCTTCGTTGTAACACAGTCTGTTTCGTTTTCGAGACTAAACCGCTTAACAGATATTGTTCAAATTTGGCATGGAGACAGTTTGAACCCTGAGAAAGAACATAGCCCACTTTAGAAAGCAAGAAATGTTTTTTTTTTACATCAGTGAACGTAAACTACATTAAAACTTACTTATTTTGATGTGTAACTTAACAATTGTGTAATATATAAGTACTTCAGTAGTCGACGCGCGGGATAGTCTCTCAAACGAAATTGCTCCCACGTCCGAGGCCTTTCAATATCACGTCTCCCATTCCGCTTGTAGTTCAGAATATTTTGGGGAAGTCTGGGAATTAGCGTTCTCACCAGTCTTCACGATATGTTTGAATTTTTTAGTTTCTGTTGAAAATACTTAATTTTTCTCTAGTATCTTCATTCCTAATCATTTCTTGTTCTGCAGCCCTTCGAATTTCTTAGGAACCTCATCACTGCCGTCTGAATTTTTTTTCTAATAACCATGTTTTCGCTTTATAGCATAACACAGGAACCGCGACCACTTTATAGAATTTCGGGACTATCTCTTTTTGTACTTTATTGCCCAATGTTCGGATAATGGTGCCACAGACAGCTTAGAATTTGTGTACTTTATTTTCAGTATCAGAGTAACAATCAGATCTTACAGCGTAGCCTAAATGAAAGATTAAGAGACCTGTTCTAAAGCAGGATTATCCAAAACTAGTTTTAAACTGACTGAATATTTTCCTCGAAGTGCACTTATTTTCGTTTCATTACTAGAAATTTTAAAGTTGCATTCGTTACATATTTCGTTCAGGTGGTATACAGATCTTTGGAGGTCATTTCATTCACTTGAATTATGTCATCTACAAACAGAAGCACAATGAGGTATTTCTCATTCGTTATCCCAATTCCTTTGTCTTCTCGTAGTTCATGCTTTCATTTATGAAGAATGAAGTCACTGTAAATAGTAAAAATGCTGACATAATCTACTCATTTAAATGTATACCGAGTGAGCTGGCGCAGTGGTTAGTACACTGTATGATGATGATGGATGATGATGATGATGATGATGATGATGATGATGATGAAGATTGGTTTGTTGGGCGCTCAACTGCGCGGTTATCAGCGCCTGTTCAAAGCCCTAATCTTTACACAGTCCAATCTCGCCACCTTCACGAATGATGACGAAATGATAAGGACAACACACTCACCTAGTCCCCGGGCGGAGAAAGTCCTCAACCCTGCCGGGAATAGAACCCGGAATCCCATGATCCAGAGCAGAAACGCTAGCTACGAGACTCCCATTGGGGAGGACGACGGTTTAAATCCGCGTCCGGCCACCCTGATTTATGTTTTCCATAATTTTCCTAAATCACTCCAAGTAAATGTCGGGATGGTTCCTTTAAAATGGCACGGCGGGCTTCTTTTACCTTTCCTTGACGCAGTGCCATTTCCTGCTGCGTCTCTGATGACCTCGACATCGATGGCACATTAAATACAATCCTCCTTCCGTCCCTCATTTAAAGGCATAGGTTTAACGCAATAAGTCGGGCGTTAAAAGTTAGAACCTGCGTACTCGTCTAAGGCAGCATAGTTACATAGCGCGAAAATTATCCAGATTATATTCACCGTACATTTGTGAATGGCAGCACTTGGCGACTTCCAACAAACTTCACACATAATTTTGAAACTTTGCGAAACTTTTTTTCCCGCTGACATCCCTGACAGAATGATGAATGGAAAAAAGACTTTTATCACTCCCACATTTTAGCTGTTTATGCAGTAAGGCGTCAGCATCAGGCATGAATTTTGAATTTATTACTTCTTTACAACTCACTCTATTCGCAACACATTTGTCAGACAGTATTCACACATATCGTTGAATGTACCTGAAAAATTATAGCATTGTACAACTCCTAGTTCATTACATAAACATTCAGATGTTTTCGAAAAACTAGCTTCTCTTAAAACAGAGCGTCTTCAACTGCAGAAGGCCATGCTTCTTCAGGTCAAGTTTTTAACATATTAACTGATACGGAAAGTAAACGAACTTCTGAAGGTGGTTTACATATGGGACTTCCAGTCTTCAGATAGCAATTTGGAGGGGAGAAGGGGGCGGTGGTTACGCGGTCTATTTGGAACTTCAGACTTTCCGCAAATGATGCAGTCGTCTGCAATGAAGTACTGTCTGAAAGAAGCCACGCCCTCATAAGATTACACTGTAGTGCAAAGCATGGCAACTTGGTTCAAATGTTCCCGAAATGTAAAATTGTTCGGTTCACTAAACGAAATAACCTTATCCTACGGGTATAGTGTCAGCGAGTCAAATTCTCAATCGCTCAACTCACACGAATACCTGGGTGTAAAAATTTCTAGAGATTTGAAATGGAACCGTCACATAGACGCAGTCTTAGGGAAAGATGGTGGCAGGCTGCCATTCGTTGGTGGAATTCTAGGAAAATACAATATGTGTACAAAAAATTGCTTAGAAATCACTCGTGTGACACATCCCCCAATATTGCTCGAGATTCTTGGATAATAATCAGATACGCCTGCCAGGCGATACTGAATGTATACAAAGAAGGGCAGCACGAATGGGCACAGGTTTGTTTCATCCGTTGGAGAGTGTCACAGAGTTTCTGACGAAATTGAACTGTCAGGCGCTTGGAAACAAACGTAAAATATCCAGAGAAAGTGTACTTGGAATATTTACGAAGGAATCCTTAAATGTTAAATATAGGCGAATGGTAGTCAATAGAGGGAATGACTGCGAATTCACGTTCGATCTGCGCTCGCTTCCCTTAGCTGCGGTTCAAACTGAGCCTAATTATATTCCCGGTGCGAGATGTAGTTGGCAGCTCTGTAAATGCTGACTGGTGAGTCGCTTAAAGCCCAGGCAAAATTAATCTCGGAGGGACACATCTCGCACTCGACAATTCAAATGGTATCACAACCCATTAAGCTTATACACAGAGGATCTAGAGCCTGTGACTAGTGTATTGAATATAAATACGGAAAACTACAACAACTCACTCTTTAAAATATTTTTAATTACATTAGCTAGTTTTGTAGCCTTTACAGACTCACCTTCAAATGTGGCACACAGAAATTGCGTCTTTATTTCGTTAGAGTGATGCCGGGTACTGGCTCTCTGACGTGGGGACAGAGAACTCTTTAATGTATCACCATGAGCGACTGTTACATGGCGACATGTGTCGGTAAACAAATTCTTCTACTTACCGTGGCAATGTGGGCGGTATTGCAGTTAATATCCACCTGGCTACTGCCATTTTAATTGTGTATTGGCCACAGATAAATCGTTTTTCAATGTAAATATAAATCCTAAATTTCACCATCACCATAAGGTTTACTACTGATGTACGTTATAAAGATGTTCAATAAAATGGATAGCATACTTTGCTCGGAAACAGTTTCTTGGTTTTGTGCATATAACACAAGGGCGTGCTGAGAAGTAATTACTCCAAATGTTTTATTTGAAAACTCTTAAGCTTTCCAGTTAAAAAACGTTAGTAACATTCTACATCTTTCTTCTACATATCTGCAGCCCTCTGCTTCTAGGGGGATCCGATTTGTACCGTGTAACATAGCGGTGTGTGATGTAACTATGTCGGTGCGTGAGATACAGCTCAGAAAACTGAAAGCACGAATTCGAAGAGTTGGTCAGCATTACAACGCCAAACTACAGCCTAGCGTTGCGACGTCTGCAGCACTCCGATGCAGTTCGTTCACTGCCATCGATTGACCTCCACACAGCCCCGACTTGGTCCCATCCGATTTTCATCTGTCTCCAAAAGTTACGGAACACATTCGAGGACTTTTATAGTTCGAAGCCGTGCAAGCAGAGGTGAGGTTGAGGCTCTGTTAGCATAGTCAAATATTCTACAGTGACGGTATCAACAAAATCAACATTTCTCAAAATGAGACTACGTAGTCCGATGACTACAGCTTCAGTGCGCTGCAGCTGGAATTTGTTAACTCGTGTAAAAACTTGAGTGTATAAATTTGTAGGGGTATGAAATGGAACGATCACATAAGCACATTTGTAGGTAAAGCACGTGCGGTTCATTGATGCAATACTGGGGAATTGCAATCAGTACCAGATAGGATGAACAGGGGATATTGAACTTCTACAGAGAAGGGCAGCAAAAAATTCTCACAGGTTTGTTTGACCCATAGGAGAATGTCAGGAAGGTGTTCAAAGAACTGAACTAACGGACAGTTGATGGTAGACACGGACTATACCGTGGAAGAGCAAAGTATCGCGAGGAGGCCTACTTAGAAAGTTTCTAGAACCCACGTTACATGATGAATGTAGGAATATACTGAAACCGCCTACGTATCGTAACTGTAGGAAGAGTGAAGACCAGATTAGACTAAGCACAGCACGCACAGAGGCTTTTAAGCGTCACAATTCGCACGCTCCATACGTCAGTGGAGTGGGAATAAGTCCCAATAACTGGTATAGTGGCAAGTTCCATCTGCCACGCACTTCACGGTCGTTTTTAGAGTACAGATTATATGCTGCCTATTTTTTTTGTTTAAATTTCGATTACAAGAAAATGGGCGTCTTGGAAAATGTCCTAAATAAGTCTCCTCTTCGTCGTCGTCACCACCACCACCACCACCACCACCACCACCACCATCGCCGCCATCATGAGTGTTATGCCCTAGGGCAGGTCTTCACATGTAGCTCTCCATGCAGACCCATCATTTGTTACCCTCTTGTTTTCTCACAACTATTTACTGTCCTTACGCTATCCACCACCTGGTACGTTCTGCGTCGTCTTCTTCTTCTTCTTTTCCTTCCTCTTCTTCCATTCACTATTCCCTCCATACCATCCATCAATAAACAATCTCTTCTCATTCAGTGTCCATGCCAATTGTGTTTCCTCATCCTGCTACCTTTAAAATTTCTCTCTGTTCTCCGACTCAACACCACCTAATTTCTCACTGTGCCTGCCTATTTTATCCTCTATCAACGCATCCACATAAAAGCCTCCTGTTATGAAACGTCTCGTTGGCAATTGCTATACGTGTTTTCACCTCCTTATTACTTCCAATGTCGTCCATAATAGCGTGTCGCAGTTATCTAAAAACACTAAATTGTTCTGTATCTTCCTGCCTAGCATTATAGTTGTTCTTACTCTTCGTGCACTTACCACCGGACATTTTGCATTTTTCTTATTATTTCTCATTCCAATTTACTCACGTGTCTTGTTTAATTCTTTTAACATTTCATACTTCTTTCGCTCTGTGCCAATAACACCACATGATCCGCGAGTCTAATACATTCTGTTCTCCTAACAACAACCCGCTCCCCTCTATTTCGTTTCAAACGTTTTTGAATGAGATGCTCCAAATATATTTACACACTAAGGAAAATAAACGTATCCCGGAGGAAATACCCCAGTGCGACGGAAATCGATACACGTGATGTACGTGTAGGGGCAAATGAATGATTACAGTTGCAGAAAAACTGGGTGATTAATTGAAGAGAAAGAGCTTTACAAATTGATAAGTCGATAACGTGTTGGTCCACCTCTGGCCTTGATGCGGGCAGTTATTCGGCTTGACATTGATAAAGTTAGTGGATGCCTTCGTGACGGATATCGTACCAATTTCAGTTCAGTTGGTTCGTTACATCGTCAAAATCGCGACCTGCTTTAAAGAACCCGCCCATTGTGCTCCAAACGTTCAAAATTTGTGAGAGACATGGCAATCTTGCTGAGCAATGTATTGCCTGGCATGTACAAAGACAAACACGTAGATACTATTTCCGTGTGTGGCGCGTAAATTATCGGCAGGCACCTCACTTAGTGTCCCGCGCAGAGTTCAAGCCCCCATAGAGACAAAGGGTGGACACACTGCATATTAATGTCCACTAATAGGTGCCTGTACACTTACTGATACGATAGTGTATTTCGAAATGTTAGCATTTGGCTTTCCGCTTACGTGCGGCGAGTCGTCGTATCTCTAAAAAGTGACACGTCTGGCAACACTAGTTGAAAATGTCCTTCAAACTAGCCGTGCTGCGCTCTCTACCTCCGGTTATTCTCGTGGGCGTCAGAGCTGCCGTAGCCAAGACGCCCCCTGGGTAAACGCTGCGGACGTCTGCAGTCGCGCCTGACGATCTGTCACGAATTATGAAATGCATTCGCAGATATCAGTTATAATACGACAACGGCTACACAATTTACTGGAAATGTACAGGATGTTTGGGGAGTTTCGTGGCCAGCGGAAGTGTTTAACCTCGGAAGAGTGTTCCTGCAGCCACTCTGTAGCAATTGTGGTGTGTCGCATTGTCCTGCTGGAATTACCCACATCCGTCAGAATGCACAATGGACATGAATGGATGCAGGTGATCAGACAGGATGCTTACACACGTGTCACCAGTCAGAGCTGTATCTAGACGTATCAGGGGTCCCACATCACTCCCAATGCACACGCAATACAACGTCACAGAGCCCCGACCAGCTTCAACAGTCCCTAGCTGACATGAAGGGTCCATGGAGTCTTGATGTTGTCTTCATACCCGTACACGTCCATACTCTATATACATTTTGAAGTGAGACTCGCCCAACTAGGCAATATGTTTCCAGTCATCAACAGTCCAATGTTCGTACCGATGGGCCCAAATGAGGCGTAAAGCTTTGTGCTGTGCTGTCAGCAAGGGCACACGAGTGGGCCTTCGGCTCTGAAAGCCCATATAGATGATGTTTCGTTGAATGGTTCGCATGCTGCCACTTGTTGATGGTCAAGCATTGAGATTTTCTGTAATTTGCGGAAGGGTTGCACTTTCGCCACGCTGAACGATTCTCTTCAGTTCCCATTCTTGCAGGATCTTTTTCCGGCCGCAGCGATCTCGGAGATTTGTTGTTTTACTGGATTGCTGATATTCGCGGAGCCCTCGTGAAATGGTCGTACAGGAAAATCCCCACTTCATCGCTACCTCGGGGATCCTGTGTCCCATCGCTCTTGCGCCGAGTATAATACTACGTTCAAAATCTAACAACCGCGGCAGACACATGTCTTACACAGGCGTTGCCGGCTGCAGCACCATATTAAGCCTGTTTATATGTCTCTGTGTTTGAATACGCATTATTATACTAGTTTAATTGGCATTTCAGTGTAGATGTGACCCATTACATCTATTGTTCTACAGTTTCACTCGTTACTAACCAAAGAAACAAAAAAATCGGTCTTCAGAGACACTGTTAAACATGAGGGCCTTTTCCAGTTCGAAATTAGAATGGTATTAATACCTTCAGCTGACGACGGGCGTTGATATATATCAACGAAGACAGGTGAAAATGTGTGCCCCGACCGGGACTCGAACCAGGGATCTCCTGCTTACATGGCAGTCGCTCTATCCATCTGAGCCACCGAGGGCACAGGGACTGCAGGGACTATCCCGCGCAAGCCTCCTACGAGACCCACATTGTCACCTTGTATGTCCACTCGCTACATTCGTAGTGTCCGTTCGGACATGTCCGAAAGAACAGGCACCATATCCATATAAATATATTTTCCAATTCGCGTGCGCTGCGTCTCTATGGCGCACCACAGACGCACCTGCTGACGGTGAAGGCACCCTTTCTCGAAGACGTTGCGCAAATGTAACGAAAAGCGTGTGGGGAGGAGTGAGGCGTTGTGGACAACGATCTTGATAAAGGCGACCAGCAGCTCTTCCAGTACTCTGAGCTTGGCCACACAGAACACTCTTGTCGGTGTATTCGGCAAAAGTGTACTCAGCAATGTTGCTCTATCACTCACAGACACATGAACGAGACTCGAACCAGTTCAGAGAGGTAGGACAGCCGTCAAATGACATCATACGATCCGACGTAAGTAACCCCCCTCCAGTGATGATTACCCTGTTGCATACCACATTAGCGAAGATGTATTTATACGGCTGTAGCACGGATATACGCTTCCATACATGGGTTCCAGTTCAAAATATCGTCACTCAGTTCCCTAGAAGTTTTTAGCGGGAATTTTGGAACGTCCTGTATCTCTCCAGTACCTGTACAGCTGTTGCCAGAATTAGTTCACTCTGCAGCGGAGTGTGCGCCGATATGAAACTTCCTGGCAGATTAAAACTGTGTGCCGGACCGAGACTCGAACTCGGGAGCTTTGCCTTTTGCGGGCAAGTGCTCTACCATCTGAGCTACCCAAGCAAGACTCACGCCTCGCCCACACAGCTTTACTTCTGCCAGTACCTCGTCTCCTACCTACAGCTGTTGTACCACATTCGAAATACACGGATGTATTTCAGAATTTCGGCGTTGTGCAACTTCGCAGAAATATAGCTGGATTTTCCTGTATATTGTTATCATTAAAACGAAACACCGTTTCTGTCTCCATATCAAAAAGTATTAGGTACTATTTTCATCATTTCAAGCACTACTAAAGTTGCTAGGTGTAGGAAAAAATACTAATATCATACTGAAAATATCGGAGAGAAGCGATAGAATTCCTACAAACAACTTGAAGAAAATCATTTTGGGTAGTAGGCCATGTCATTATAAAACAGTGAAACAACTAAAATAACGACATTTCGACCATCGTTTGAACGATCCTTTTCAGAGCGAATAAATGCCACGAAATTTCAAATCAGCGGCAGCAAAATGAAAGTTTGATTTGGAAACTACTTCTATTTCTTCTTTATCTTCGATTAATTTTCCGAATTTCTCGTCCGTTTCGTATGTTGCTTTCTTTATACATTTCTAGAGCTGGCAATTTTACATAGTAACTCATGCCTGCAAACGTCATCTAACGAGGCTACGGAGCATCAAAATACAGGCGCCAGCTCCGGCAAATGTTTTAAATAGAGTGTGATGCCGTGATTATGTATCTATTTGAGGTAAGGACCCCAGTACCGGAAACGAATGAGTCGAAAGTTAAAAGAGAAAATCGTTATCTTACCTCTGACGGTGGAATACAAGTACTGGTACTGTTGTTGCTAACTTTGAAAGGTGGTAGTATGGATCAAAGTAAGAAAAAATATCCGGTAAACATGGGCCACAAAATGCATACCTGAGGAGCTATGAGCACTTGTTCAATAGTGGAGACATGTTTTATGCTAGCGAAGAGAACAAGTCCTCAAAGCTCTTAAGGTATGCATTTTACAGCCCATGTGTACTGGACATTGCTTTCTTCTTTCGGTCCATACTACCACCTCTGAAAGTTTCCTGCCCTACATTTTAGCTACAACACTACCGGTACATATTGTCAAACATGACAGGGATGTCTTCTCTTCTAATTTTCCGTTATAGGGACATAACCTCAAATTGATACATTTATCCATCTCCATCACCATAGAAAATTGGTAACATCTTCATTGGATCTCCCTGTATACACACATTTTACAGGCTGCAGCGCCTGTAACTTATATACTCTGTAGCGTCGCTGGATGACGTTTCCAGACATCGATTCCTCATCAGCTAGGTCCCTCTACAGACTCGGTAAGTGTGTAGCATGACGTGTGAAACATTCTGTATGCAAAGTGAATAACATGGGAGCTGGGGCTAGAACCCCCCCCCCCCCCTCTCTCTCTCTCTCTCTCTCTCTCTCTCTCTCTCTCTCTCTCTCTCTCTCTCCCCCCCCTCAACTATCAACTACCAGCTTTCTTTTAAGTCTTACAACTGCTGTCTGATTTCTGGCCGAGTTCTAGATAACATGCCACTCACTGTATTTTATCCCTGGTTGCATCTTAAATTCAGACTGTATATTCTGGTCAAAACTGTCAACAGTTATTTTCTACATCTATAGATGTTATAAATACGGGTTGAATTTCTTCAACCGATCTCTAGCGGCTAATGTGTTCTCTCAAAATCGATTTTCCTCTAGCTCGTCTTCTCTAGTGTGTTCCATTCCTCTGTAAATATTATGGATCAGTATTTTCAGCCAGGACGTATGAAAGTGATGGTTCGGTAGTATTCGCACTTATCACTATTTGCCCTGTTTGGTATTTGTGTTATTTTTTTCGTTTAGTCTGAAGATTTAGCAGTCACGTCAGCTGGCATAGATGTTGAGGAGTGAAGCAGCAAACGCCGACAGAGTGAGTCCTCGCCGGTGCTGATAGAGCCCTCTGGTAGCGAAGCCCTGCACTATAGACAACTGAGGCTATGAGGGACTAGTAGCGACACCTAGCAGCGAAGCGATAACTGACTGTGTGAGAGACTGTTAGTGACACCTAGCAGCAAAGTGATGAACCGCAAAACGGCCGCGAAAATTGAGTGACTTAAATGTCTAGTTGCTGTTTACTACTTCCTTTACACTGTTATTACAAAACAGACTATGGCATCACTGCTCGGTTTGTCTGTTACCGTATCATTGTGTATTTCACGCGTTAGAAAATAGTTCTGTTCTCGTAACATAAAATCCAAACTACATCTCCAGTGACATTTATGTACGCAGCATGTTACATTCATCATTCCCTCTTTGTAATTTAGTATTACTAAAAGTTTTGTCCGCACTTCTGAGCATTAAAAATGGATATGTGGCTCGGAATTTAATAGTAAAAGAAACAGCCATACTGGCAGACAGTCTCACTAATTAACAAAAATACGAAATGTAGGTTCAATTTCCTCTGCGCAGTGAGGTGTCGGGGCTACTGTTACATTAAATGGTACCAAAATAATAGCACGGTATTGTGGGTTAAAGAATTTTGAACAGCAAGGGGAACTGTAAGTAAGTTTCTTGCAATGCAACGTTAGTGATATAATAGTACAACAATAATAGACGTTTGTCATCCCTTTTTCTCATTTTACAGTTTCGCTCATTACTGATGGCAAACGCATTGCGGAGAAGGTAACATTCTGCATCTTCGGCTACGGCCTTTACAGTCTCTTTCATTCAACTAGACTTAACCTGTGGAGGTAGTAATATAATTTCTTTTCTGATCCACAAGATACTATTACAAAACGTAGAGGCAGAGAGGTTGTCATATAACTATTAATCGAAATATTATATGAAATATATGGACGTGTTAGTAAAATCGCCAAGAAATTCCTCTTATTAATGTTAAGTGTTATCTCTTTGATTCAGCATTCAGCTCACATAATACAACGAAAAATATCGTTTTTCATGAAAAAAAGAGTTTGTCTCATTAGTGACCTGTGTCATATCAGATATCTCATTTTGACACTAGAATAAAAAAAAACGCCTGTGTTCGTTTTGAAAATGCAATTTTAGTGAAAACAATGTATTTTTAAAAGGTATTGTCAATCATGATACTAAAAAGAACACATTGTTGGCTTGTGTTTTGCTATTGATATAATATTTTGAAATAATTACTGTTTTTTCAGCACTGAGAATGTGTGAAATACAGTATGTAATATATGAATCAGTATGATAATTTCTTTTTTCGAATATTGACTGTTAACTACAAGAAAATGGCAGGTGTTTGGGTATTTACTCAGCAGTATTCAGTACACGATGGAAAACAAAATCTTTTATTCATTTTTATTTCATAGTTGTAATCCTACAAATATTAATGATACCATGCAGTTTCTTTTGATAGTGAGATATATTAAGTACCTTAAAATATATGTAGATGAAGTCTGGTGAAGAAAGTGTGTGAATTGAAATTTAAAATGTTTGCAACAGCATAATCAGGTTTAGTTTGTAGTGTGGGAGTGAGCTACACGTGGGATCCGAAGCACGGACCCCACGGGGGTACCCGGCATGCGCCACATGCCAGGGCAGAGGTGGAGGCTAGTGTTCGGAAATCTGAAAATTCCAGCGCCGGCCGGGGATAGAACCCCGGCCCGGCTGGGGCGAATAGCCCCAGCCGAGGCGCTGGAACGTTCCAGACACCTTACCACTAGACCACCGAGGACCCCAGCTGTTTCCTGCTCTGGATTCCAGCTAGTGGTCGTAGGGCACTTCCTGCTGTCCTCCGTGTTTACACCTAGGCAGCAGAGGCATGGTATAACAGGAAGTGTTTACCTGCGTCCGCTGGATGTCCGCTTAGTGTACGACTTATTTACGGGGCTGACGTTCGTGTCGCTATAATGTCCTTAGTTGCGTTCCAATTATTTGCAGAGACCGAAAAACTGCCTATGCAATTACACGCAGTCGAGTCTCACTATTTGAACCTTGTAATTCGATCGTGTTGTCAAGACCCATGTAAGAACCTCTATTTATCGAAGAAACCTCATGTGTTCGGTACATTCCATAAACCGAAGCGACTGTCATAACAGACAGCCCCGTAAACATTTTCTAATGAAATGCCAGCTGGTACGTAATACTCGATATCTAGAATTGTTTTATCGGTTATTAAGATAATCGTTTCACCCCTATACACTTCGAAAAATTCCCGTGTTTTCTCAATAAAGCATAAGCACAGTACATAAATCCGTCGCGAAAATGACCTCGAAGAAGTACAAGTGTTCGAGTACCACAGAAAAGAAGTGGGTCCTTGAAGGTGTGGAACGGAGAGCAGAACAAAAATAAGATGTAACGTTTCGGGATTCGCTCATACTCGCTGTAGACACTCCAGAAGCAGGAAGATCAGTTTGATGACGTCTCATGAGGAGCGAGGAATAAATTCACTCTCAAATAACTACTGTACGAGATGCCTCGCCGCCTTTGAAGGGTGTCATTGGATTTTGCTGCCGTGGACTTGGCGACCCGTGAGTCAACGCGGTGTTTCTGACCACATACATTTTAGTTGCGGGTCCTCCGACTTTCGAAGGAAGCCGCGACAATGGGGAGGCTCTGCTTGTCGTTTTGTAATAAGAACGCCCCTCCACATTTTATCTAGGCTTAAAACTGTCTATGCACATAGTACATAGCCGTGTTTTAAAAAATATTTTTTTTTTTACCTTTTCCATTCTACAACATTACTTCCTGTCTTATTTTACGAACTTTTCGTAGGAATGTCGTAAATTTTAAACGTCTTAAATCCACCGTGTTCTTAAAATATCTTTTAACTCTTTTACCTCTTTCACTGAAGAGGCTGATCAACGGATATTTTTTTTTAATTTCAGGTATTGATTTTATTGCATTCTCCTTTAGCGTATTGATCATAAATTGTAGGTTCAGATACCTTCGCCTTATTGAGTATCGTTTGCTATGCCAAACTTCGACAGCATCCATGGTCCTGTGCATGGAATTGATGACGGTAGAAAGCTGACCAAAATTACTTCGAAATAAATTCTCTGAACGCAGATAACTTTGATACAGTTGTGTTAGGTATCGAGGTATTACCTAACGCATCTGAAGCCAAGTTAAGAGTGAATTTATTTCGAAATAATTTCGGTCGACTGCCTGTCTTCGCCAATTCCACATTTCAGATGGTGTACTAGGATTTTCCATCTATTGACTGACTATATAGTCTACGAATTCATGATCTTTGCGCCACTGGGCATTTGCTACGCTGTTACCAACCATGCATCATCAAGGCAGTCCGGTGGAAGATGTGCTCTACAGCATACATGCGGCAAGAAATCGAACTACTTCTTCATCCCTGTATCTCTCCACTAATCCCAGTTCTTGGATGACTTCCAGAGGCATTGCTTGAAATGAAAATTACAACTGATGTCTCGGAGAACACTGTTTCCATAGCTTAATTTGCAGCCATTTCCAAGTCTAGCATTGCAGTTTTAAATGACAACCCAGTTATGACACTTCTCGGTTCAGAAAAAAGTATTTCACAATTATTTTGACTTTCCTCTGGTAAAAAAGCTAGTCTTCCGTGCTTCAGATATCAACATGCAATGGTGTACAGTTGCTTCAGTTGTTTCGAACAACTCTGAAACGTCCCTCCATAAGAAGAGATTTATTTTCACATATTTTCTCCCCTTCTTCGTAACTGATCACCCGGATTCATTTGTCGGGAACAGATTTATCGTCAATTTTCAAAAAAAACTTCAGCACTTTCAAAATCTCTTCGCGTAGCTGAATCCCTGAACTAGTGCCACGGTTATGGGACATCCCAGTAGCTTCCCTTACACTGTGCAGTCTTTCTCATAATTCGGCATATTTGCGACGTAATCTAAATCTTTATCTCGCAAATCTTGAAATTGCTCTTTAAACCTTCGGAAAACAGGTCTCCTCTCCGCAGACTCTTTTTCCAGCAGTTATGCATTCGTTTCTCAATCTCCACATGTTTCGTCAGGTTGGGCGCGAAACTTACTGTTCAGCCATGATTCTACCATTTACAATTTTTAAACCGCCGCTGCTCCTATTTCGCTCGGAGTTCATGCACAGGCAATTGGTATACATTTTCGGTGCTCCTGGTACCGATTAGCGTCCTTTCCTTTTTGCAACTACACGGTCCAGTCACATTAACGTGATCACCGCCTGTGTCCGACGTCAATGTGCAGTAACCACTCACAGACAGCGGGTGGCAGCACTAGCAGTGTAGGGTATGCGTAATGCGGAAACTCAACCACTTATGTGACATCCAAAAGCACGTGATCATTGCCTTTCGGGCCACGGGTGGACGCATTTTCGAAACGGAAAAGTTCGTAAAATGTTGGCGTGTTGCCATATTTAAAGCACTCCGTGCATGGCGCTGTCCAGAACCGACGTTGAGGCTGTTGTGGTTCTCCACGGGCCACATATGACAGGAGTTAAAGAAGGCTGC
The DNA here is from genome assembly GCF_023898315.1 of Schistocerca nitens. NCBI lineage: Eukaryota > Metazoa > Arthropoda > Insecta > Orthoptera > Acrididae > Schistocerca > Schistocerca nitens. The sequence continues at coordinate 61,340,927 of NC_064625.1, forward strand.
AGGTGAATATCGTGCAACTGTTGAGCAACTGACCACGCACGTGAACCGAGGGGCTACCGACAGTGTCTCCTCAAAGACCACTAGGCGAAAAATGCTGCGTATGGGTCTCCACAGCAGACGCCTGGTCCACACACCTATGCTGACTGCTGTTTATCGGGGACGAAGGCTGGAATTTCCACGCCAGTTCTGCGACTGGGCGTCCACTGCACGGTGACAAGCGGGCTTTTCAAGTGACAGATAGACGTTGGCGTGTAGGGCGTGATTCACCTGAAATTGAATACCCTGCAACAGTCGACGGCAGGGTTAAGACCGGAGGAAGGATCGTTTTGGTCTCAGAAACGTTATCGTGACACTCCCGCCGTGACCTCGTCGTTCTGGAGGGGCACAGTGCATGAGCAGAAATATCCGTCGGAACCATTGCCACACCTACATCGAGTTTGTTTTCCCTCGGAACCTACCAGCAGAACAACTCAATCTCTGACACAGCTTGCAGTGTACGTGCGTGGTCTGAAAAGCACCACGATGAGTTTGCTGTACTCCACCGACCACCAGGCTTCCCGGGCTGAACGGAATCGAGAATATGTGGGACCACCTCGATGAGGCTCTTCGTGTCCTGGGTCCTCAACCGACAAACATAGCGCAGCTGACTAAGGCACCGGCGTCGGCATGGCTCAGAACCTCACTGACTCCTGCCCCTTTCTCAGTTGTCCGCGCTTCGCGTTAATTGTATCCTCCTACAGTGACTCAATGACGACACTCTCCCGTACACGACAGCATCATCAACAGCCGCAGATTGCTGTTCACTTTGCCTGTCACATCATTTATGTCTATAGAGAATAACAGCTGTCTGTTACACTCCTGACGATACCCTTGTCTCTGATCAACGCTCGCCGTCGAGAACGTACTGGTATCTGTCTTTGAGCCACTCACATATCTGGGAACCTACTCCGTATGCTCATACGAGGCCCTTCGTTAACAGTGTGCAGTGGAGCACCGTGTCAAAGGCTTTTCTCAAATCTAGGAGAGTGCAATCTGCCTGGCACCCTTCATCCGTGGTTCGCAGTATATAATGTGCGAAAAGGTCAAGCTGGGTTTCACACGAGCTTTCTAAAACCGTGCTGATTTATGGACATAGGCTTTTCGGTGTCTAGGAAATTTATTTAATCAGATTCAGAATACGTTCTAAAATTCTGCAGAAAATCGATGTCAAGGACACTGGTCTGCAATTTTGCACATCCTTTCTTTTACTCTTCTACTACACGAGTGTCACCTGCGAATTTTTAAACTGCCTTAGGTTGGACCCATTACAGGTGTAATATTCAGAAGGCAAATGTATATTGATCTCGTTATATACGGGTGCCACTTGCGCTTTTCCCAGTCGTTTGCGAAATACTGCTGGGCAAGAGATAGGCGATAAATGCGAATGAAGTAAGTAAAACCGAAATTGTTTTAACCTACTCGCTGTCGCTGAATCCTTTCCACGCGATGCGTTCTTGAGCGGATCAAACAGGTAGCAATAAATGCTCTACAAATGTGGTTGACTTTTGAAGTTTTTCTTATGAGTTAATTACGCTGCAGACAGCTTTCATTCTGCATAATATCAGCAATATGAAAATGAAAATTCACGGAAGTCAAATCTGTAGGGACGATGACGTAGAGTCTCCCAGCCCATTATGGTTTCTTTTTCCTTCCAGTGGTTTCTTGGATCAGCTGCGCTGTGTGTGGGCGAGCATTGTTGTGTAATATTATCACGTCTTTTCTTTGACATTGGCGACCCTTTCCTCTCATCGCTGGCTTTACTTTGCTCATCAGTAGGTGTGAGTCGTCAGCGCTCCATCCTGTACGCTGATCTTCCAAATAATCACCAAAATACAACTGTGGCATCCAGATGATGGCCAGCATCACTTTCCTCGCTGATGCTCCAGTTCTGAATTTCTTTCGGACAGGTGAACTGGTGTGCTTCCATTTCACGCCTTGTCTTTTCGAGTCGGGTTCACCATTTTGAACGAAAGTGTCATCACACGTTAAAATCTCGTTCAGAAAAGGTTCACCTTCACATTCATAGCACTCTTTGTTTCCTGGTGGTGTTGTGTGAATTTTTTCGGGACCCACGTTGGACTTGTTTTGCTGTACTTGAGCATGTCACTGACAACGTTACGAACTGTGCCACTACCTATTGCAGCTATTTTGCTATTCAGTTCTACTGCAACACGTCGGCCATCAGGAGTAATGTCATCATGGCCGGCTTTAACCGAAGGAGGAGACACTTCAATTGGCCGGCCACGGCGTTTTTCATTCGTCACTGAAGTTCGATTGTTTTTTAACTGTCCTACGTATTTATCGAAAATTTCCGTCGTTCATACGGCTTCGACCATACTGAAAAATCGTTAGAGAAAACATTTTGGCCGTTTTCCACCTTCTGAAAGGGAAAACGCATCGCTGAACGTTGCTCAATTAATGTGGAAACTTCAACCGGACACGTCATTGTTAATTGCAACATTAAGGTTATAAATAAAACAGTTATTTTTTTCGCAGCCGCTCTCAGCTCATTTCAGTCGTGCCAACCTAAAGTCATGAAACTACAAAAATTCTTCCTACAAACTATTCGACTTCATCACTTTGCCTTTGTAGGGGAAAGTCAGGAAGGACTATGCACTTAGTATTTCATCGGTCATTTCTAGTTGATGAGAAAGTTAAAATAAACAAATAGCAAACCATTGCTCATTTATTTAGGAACAACATTTATCAGAGTAACTTTTAACCCAAACCTTAAATGTCATTATACACTCCTGGAAATTGAAATAAGAACACCGTGAATTCATTGTCCCAGGAAGGGGAAACTTTATTGACACATTCCTGGGGTCAGATACATCACATGATCACACTGACAGAACCACAGGCACATAGACACACGCAACAGAGCATGCACAATGTCGGCACTAGTACAGTGTATATCCACCTTTCGCAGCAATGCAGGCTGCTATTCTCCCATGGAGACGATCGTAGAGATGCTGGATGTAGTCCTGTGGAACGGCTTGCCATGCCATTTCCACCTGGCGCCTCAGTTGGATCAGCGTTCGTGCTGGACGTGCAGACCGCGTGAGACGACACTTCATCCAATCCCAAACATGCTCAATGGGGGACATATCCGGAGATCTTGCTGGCCAGGGTAGTTGACTTACACTTTCTAGAGCACGTTGGGTGGCACGGGATACATGCGGACTTGCATTGTCCTGTTGGAACAGCAGGTTCCCTTGCCGGTCTAGGAATGGTAGAACGATGGGTTCGATGACGGTTTGGATGTACCGTGCACTATTCAGTGTCCCCTCGACGATCACCAGTGGTGTACGGCCAGTGTAGGAGATCGCTCCCCACACCATGATGCCGGGTGTTGGTCCTGTGTGCCTCGGTCGTATGCAGTCCTGATTGTGGCGCTCACCTGCACGGCGCCAAACACGCATACGACCATCATTGGCACCAAGGCAGAAGCGACTCTCATCGCTGAAGACGACACGTCTCCATTCGTCCCTCCATTCACGCCTGTCGCGACACCACTGGAGGCGGGCTGCACGATGTTGGGGCGTGAGCGGAAGACGGCCTAACGGTGTGCGGGACCGTAGCCCAGCATCATGGAGACGGTTGCGAATGGTCCTCGCCGATACCCCAGGAGCAACAGTGTCCCTAATTTGCTGGGAAGTGGCGGTGCGGTCCCCTACGGCACTGCGTAGGATCCTACGGTCTTGGCGTGCATCCGTGCGTCGCTGCGGTCCGGTCCCAGGTCGACGGGCACGTGCACCTTCCGCAGACCACTGGCGACAACATCGATGTACTGTGGAGACCTCACGCCCCACGTGTTGAGCAATTCGGCGGTACGTCCACCCGGCCTCCCGCATGCCCACTATACGCCCTCGCTCAAAGTCCGTCAACTGCACGTACGGTTCACGTCCACGCTGTCGCGGCATGCTACCAGTGTTAAAGACTGCGATGGAGCTCCGTATGCCACGGCAAACTGGCTGACACTGACGGCGGCGGTGCACAAATGCTGCGCAGCTAGCGCCATTCGACGGCCAACACCGCGGGTCCTGGTGTGTCCGCTGTGCCGTGCGTGTGATCATTGCTTGTACAGCCCTCTCGCAGTGTCCGGAGCAAGAATGGTGGGTCTGACACACCGGTGTCAATGTGTTCTTTTTTCCATTTCCAGGAGTGTATATATATGACACTGCTCGTTCGTACTCGTAGCCGCATAATCTGGTAAGAGTACGCACTAACACCAATAACAAGAAAATGCACCATGACCTTCATAAACTGTGCATTCTTCATGCCACTGTTAGGAGCAATTATCACAGTTAATACAGTCTTCCGTGACAGACTCCTTTTAGTCTTCATCACACCTTGTTGTTGTAGTCTTCAGTCCCGAGACTGGTTTGATGCAGCTCTCCATTCTAATCTATCGTGTGCAAGCTCCTTTATCTCCCAGTACCTTCTACAACCTACATCCTTCTGAATCTGCTTAGTGCATTAATCTCTTGGTCTCCCTCTACGATTTTTACCCTCCACGCTGCCCTCCAATAATAAATTGGTGATCCCTTGATGCCTCAGGACATGTCCTACCAATCGATCCCTTCTTCTAATCAAGTTGTGCCACAAACTTCTCTTCTCTGCAATCCTATTCAATACCTCCTCATTAGTTACATGATCTACCCATCTAATCTTCAACATTCTTCTGTAGCACCACATTTCGAAAGCTTCTATTCTCTTCTTGTCCAAACTATTTATTGTCCATGTTTCACTTCCATACATGACTACACTCCATAGAAATACTTTCAGAAACGACTTCATGATACCTAAATCTATACTCGATGTTAACAAATTTCTCTTCTTCAGAAACGATTTCCTTGCCATTGCCAGTCTACATTTTATATCCTCTCTGCTTCGTCCATCATCAGTTATTCTGCTCTCCAAATAGTGTCTCATTTCCTAATCCAATTCCCTCAGCATCACCCGATTTAATTTGACCACATTCCATTATCCTCGTTTTGCTTTTGTTGATGTTCATCTTATATCCTCCTCAAGACACTGTCCATTCTGGTCAACTGCTCTTCCAAGTCCTTTGCTGTCTCTGACAGAATTACAATGTCGTCGGCAAACCACAAAGCTTTTATTTCTTCTCCATGGATTTTAATACCTACTCCGAACTTTTCTTTTGTTTCCTTTACTGCTTGCTCAATATACAGATTGAATAACATCGGGGAGAGGCTACAACCCTGTCTCATTCCCTTCCCAACCACTGCAACCCTTTCGTGTCCTATAACTGCCATCTGGTTTCTGTACAAATTGTAAATAGCCTTTCGCTCCCTGTATTTTACCCCTGCCACCTTCAGAATTTGAAAGAGAGTATTCCAGTTAACATTGTCAAAAGCATTCTCTAAGTCTACACATGCTAGAAACGTAGGTTTGCCTTTCCTTAATCTTTCTTCTAAGCTAAGTCGTAAGATCAGTATTGCCTCACGTGTTATCAACATTTCTACGGAATCCAAACTGATCTTCCCCGAGGTCGGCTTCTACCAGTTCTCTCACTCGTCTGTAAAGAATTCGCGTTAGTATTTTGCAGCTGTGACTTATTAAACTGATAGTTCGGTAATTTTCACATCTGTCAACACCTACTTTCTTTGGGATTGGAATTATTATATTCTTGTTGAAGATGTGGGTATTTCGCCTTTCTCGTACATCTTGCTCACCAGATGGTAGAGTTTTGTCAGGACTGGCTCTCCCAAGGCCGCCAGTAGTTCTGATGGAATGTTGTCTACTCCCGGGGCCTTGTTTCGACTTAGGTCTTTCAGTCCTCTGTCAAACTCTTCACGCAGTATCATATCTCCCATTTCATCTTCATCTACATCCTCTTCCATTTCCATTATATTGTCCTCAAGTACATTGCCCTTGTATAGATTATATGCTCCTTCCACCTTTCTGCTTTCCCTTCTTTGCTTAGAACTTGGTTTCCATCTGAGTTCTTGATATGCATGCAAGTGGTTCTCTTCTCTCCAAAGGTCTCTTTAATTTTCCTGTAGGCAGTATCTATCTTACCCCTAGTGAGACAAGCCTCTACATCCTTACATTTGTCCTCTAGCCATCCCTGCTTAGCCATTTTGCACTTCCTGTCGATCTCATTTTTGAGACGTTTGTATTCCTTTTTGCCTGCTTCATTTACTGCATTTTTATATTTTCTCCTTTCATCAATTCAATTCAATATTTCTTCTGTTACCCAAGGATTTCTATTAGCCCTCGTCTTTTTACCTACTTGATCGTCTGCTGCCTTCACTACTTCATCCCTCAGAGCTACCCATTCTTTTTCTACTGTATTTCTTTCCTCCATTCCTGTCAATTGTTCCCTTATGCTCTCCCTGAAACTCTCTACAACCTCTGGTTCTTTCAGTTTATCCAGGTCCCATCTCCTTAAATTCCCACCTTTTTGCAGTTTCTTCAGTTTCAATCTGCAGTTCATAACCAATAGATTGTGGTCAGAATCCACATCTGCCCCTGGAAATGTCTTACAATTTAAAACCTGGTTCCTAAATCTCTGTCTTACCATTATATAATCTATCTGATACCTTTTAGTATCTCCAGGATTCTTCCTGGTATATAACCTTCTTTTATTATTCTTGAACCAAGTGTTAGCTATGATTAAGTTATGCTCTGTGCAAAATTCTACAAGGCGGCATCCTCTTTCATTTCTTCCCCCCCCAATCCATATTCACCTACTATGTTTCCTTCTCTCCCTTTTCCTACTGACGAATTCCAGTCACCCATGACTATTAAATTTTCGTCTCCCTTCACTACCTTAAAAATTTCTTTTATTTCATCATACATTTCTTCAATTTCTTCGTCATCTGCAGAGCTAGTTGGCATATAAACTTGTACTAATGTAGTAGGCATGGGCTTCGTGTCTATCTTGGCCACTATAATACGTTCACTATGCTGTTTGTAGTAGCTTACACCCACTCATATTTTTTTATTCATTATTAAACCTACTCCTGCATTACCCCTATTTGATTTTGTATTTATAACCGTGTATTCACCTTACCAGAAGTCTTGTTCCTCCCGCCATCGAACTTCACTAATTCCCACTATATCTAACTTTAACCTACCCATTTCCCTTTTTAAATTTTCTAACCTACCTGCCCGATTAAGGGATTTGACATTCCATGCTCCGATCCGTAGAATGGCAGTTTTCTTTCTCCTGATAACAACGTCCTCTTGAGTAGTCCCCACCCGGAGATCCGAATGGGGGACTATTTTACGTCAGGAATATTTTACCCAAGAGGACGCCGGACGCCATCATCATTTAACCAAACAGTAAAGCTGCATGCCCTCGGGAAAAATTACGGCTGTAGTTTCCACTTGCTTTCAGCCGTTCGCAGTACCAGAACAGCAAGGCCATTTTGGTTAGTGTTACAAGGCCAGATCAGTCAATCCTCCAGACTGTTGCCCCTGCAACTACTGAAAAGGCTGCTGCCCCTTTTCAGGAACCACACGTTTGTCTGGCCTCTCAACAGATACCCCTCCATTGTGGTTGCACCTTCGGTACGGCTATCTGTATTGTTGAGGTACGCAAACCTCCCCACCAACGTCAAGGTTTGTGGTCCATGGTTCATGGGGGCATCACACCTTGGGCAGTTCAAAACATGAAGTCGGAATAATAGACGATTGTGAAGGTGATTCGATAAACCCTATGCCAGGCACTTAGATGTGATTCGCAGAATATCCATGTGGGTGTAGATCCCTCCTTAGATTGTGCCCTGGTTGTTGCTGAAGATGATGGCGCAGTTTAATCCAGATTAGCCGTAGAGATTCTACGTTGTTCGTTACTGATATTTTGTTGCTTCATGGTTTAGTTTGTTTTTCTAACAATGCATTTTTGTACGTAGACTCAAACAGAATTTCAGATGTTTTTGCAGCTGGCTTTAGATGTTCGAAAACCTAAAATTGTGCAGTTCACAAAACGAAAGAACATAGTATCCTATGACTACAACATCAATAACTCTCATTTTCAATCGATCAAGTCACACAAATACTTCAGTGTAACACATTGTAAGGATACGAAATGGAAGCAGGACTGAATAAAACTCAAGACGCGTTCATAGGATTTGTAGACCTGGAAAAACGTTCGACAATGTAAAATGGTGCAAGATCGAAGTTAAGAAGAAAATAGCTCTAGGGAGAGACGGGTAATATATTCGCACAAGACCCAAGAGGAAATAAGAGTGGAAGACCAAGAACGAAGTGCAAGGATTAAAAAGGGAGTAAGACTTTGATATAGTCATTCGCCTCTACTGTTCAGTGAGTGCATCAAAGAAGCAATGAAGAAAATAAGAGAGAGGTTCAAGATTCAGACTGAAATACGGGGTGAAAGGATATCAGTGACACGGTTTGCTGATAATATTATCGTCCTCAGTGAAAGTGAATTACTACAGGATCTGATGAATGGAATATACAATATAATGAGTGTAGAATTTGGGGTGAGAGTAAATCGAAGACAAAAGTGATGAGATGAAGCATAAACGGGAGCAGCGAGAATCTTAACATTGGTGATAACGAAGTAGATGGTTCAAAATGGTTCAAATGGCTCTGAGAACTATGGGACTTGACATCATAGGTCATCAATTTCCTAGAATTTAGAACTACTTAAACCTATGGACACCACACACATCCATGCCCGAGGCAGGATTCGAACCTGCGACCGTAGCAGTCACGCGGTTCCGGACTGAAGCGCCTAGAACCGCTCGCCCACCGTGGCCGTCGAAGTAGATGAAGTTCAGAAATTTTTCTACCGAGAAAGTTAAATAAACCATGACGGACAGAGAAAGGAGGACGTAAAAAGCAGGCCAGCATGGCATTCTTGACCTAATCTGCAAGCATCAAACATAGGCCTTGATTTGAAGAAGAAATTTCCGAGAATATATGCTTGGAGCACGGCATTGTATGGTAGTGAAACATGGACTGCAGGAAAACCAGATCAAAAGAGAATCGAAGCATTTGTGATGTGGCGGTAGGGATGAATGTTGAAAGTTACGTGGACTGATGGGGTGAAGGAATATTTGGAAAACACTGACAAGGAGAAGGGACAGGATGATAGAACATCACTGAGTAACTTCCACGGTATTAGAGGGATCTGTAGATGGCAAAAACTGTAAAGGAAGACAGACATTGGAATACACACAGAAAACAATTTACGACGTAGGTGCCAAATGATACTCGGAGATGAAGAGGTTGGCGCAGAACCTCACCTGCGCCAACTTCTTCATCAGAGTAGCACTTGGCATCTACGTCCTTCATGGTGGGTCGTATCAGACCAGTCAGAAGACTGATGACTCAAAAACAAGTAAGAAATGGAACCATCACGTTGTCTCAGTCAAAGGTAAAGATGGTGGCGGATTGTAATTCATTGTTAGAATTAAAGGGAAATGTAATCAGTGCACAAACATGATCTTTTTCGAACGATTGGGGTGACCCATACTCTAATATTGCTCCAGTGTGTGGGACCTGTCCCATATTCGACTAGCAGGGGATATTGAACTGTTCATAAGAGAGTCAGCACGAATGGTTACAGGTTTGTTTGGCCCACAGGAGAATGTAACAGAGAAGCTGAAGAAATTGGCAGATGCCTGAAGATACACGTAAGCTATCCCGAGCAAGCCTACTTGCAAAATTTCTAGAACATACCCTAACTTTTGAATATGCAAGGTGAGTTCAAAAAAATTTCGGAACATTCGTAATTTCGCGCCAATGGCGTGTTGGGGCGAAATGCAGTTGACATCCCTGCACACGCGTGTGCTTAATGTGTAACTGCGGGAAGTTTCATTGTTGTATGTCTGTTAGCTTATTGTTCAATGCTGTATTGAGTAGAACGTTGTGTCGCACAGTTGGCGAACTTCGATAGGGGATGGTTAGAGGAGCAATGCGCCTGCAATAAGTTTTGCGTGAAACTCAAGCAAACCGCCGTTCGGGGTAGCCGCGCAGTCTGAGGGGCCTTGCCACGGTTCGTGCGGCTGCCCCCCGTCCGAGGCTAGAGTCCTCCATCGGGCATGGGTGTGTGTGAGTGGTGCAAGCCTAGGGACTGATGACCTCAACAGTTTGGCCCCATAGGAACTTAAAAGCTAAACTCAAGAACACCTTTACAGACACATACCAAATGATGCAGGAAGCCTATGGTGATGAGTGCTTAAGCCGTACTCGCTGTTACGGATGGTTCACACGGTTTAGAAATGGCCGGGCGGAAGTTAAAGACGACCCTTGTTCAGGACGTCCTTCGACTTCTGCCAACAGCGCTTGTGTCAGGAACGTCAACGAAACTGTGACTGACTGTCAGAGAGATCGTAGAAGAATGTAACATTGCAGTTGCATCTTGAAATCCTAATACAGCATCTTGGAATGTATCGTGTTGCCCCCAAGTTCGTGTCACGGCTCATGAGTCAAGAGCAGAAAGACCTCCGCCTCGCAAATCTGAGAAGAGCTTTAGGATCACCCAAATGAGAACGAGATGTTCCTTAAGAAAATTACAACTGGTGATGAGACGTGGGTCTGCAGTTATGACGTTGAGAACAAGGTCCAGTCTTCACAATGAGTAGGCAAATGTTCTCAACGATGAAAAAATAAAAAGCTTGTCAGGTCAGCTTGGCCCTTGCAGACATTTTTTTATTTCCAAAGTTGAAAACCAAGTTGAGAGGACGAAGATTTGTAACGATAGACGAGCGGTCCAGCGAAAGGCGAACCAAGTCTGCTCCCGGCAGTGGAAACGGTGTTGGAAGCGGTGTATCAGTCCTGGGGGAGATCATATACAAATAAGTGAAGGTAAGCATAGAAAAATTTTGTGGACAAAGGTCCGGAATTTTTTGAACAGATCTCGTAGACGAAAGGTAGTGAATACTGGCAAGTGGTCTGCAAATGTTCGTACGGTTGCGTTCGCTTCCATTCGCTGCTGTGGAAACTGAGCTTAATAATAATATTTCCGGTGTGAGATGTAGCTGGCAACTCTGTAAACGCTAGCTGTGCGCCGCTTACAGCCCAGGCAAAATTATTCTCGGAGGGACACATCATTATCTCCTTCGTGCCTGTAGTTGCTTCGGCCAAACTCCAACTCAATTGCCAGGCCGATAGCTCGTTATCCTACTCCTCTGCAAGTAACACTTCATCTGAAACCATCTGTATCGTTATGTAGGTTAAGACACTGCAGCCACTCATAATGGTGGGTCCACGTTTGCGAATAACTGCCGAGAAAAGAAATTCTGAATTTTGTGTGACACTCGGTAGCATTAAGAAAGCAGAGTGACATTAGTTGGTTGTGAGGTGTAATGGAAAGGATAACAGCTTCACATGTTGTGTTCGGATACCAAGATTTAAAAGCCTGAAGTCTTTAATTTCAGAAGTAAGGAGCGCAACAATCAAGTGATTTGTGAACAGTAATTGCACACATTTTTGCTTGGTTGATTTTAATTGAGGTTGCAATGTGCAGGTCAAGCAAGTGCCGTACTGTAGAGAGGTTGAACAAGAGGAGCGTTTTTTAACAAGTGCTTATCCTTATTTTGGATAGTTAGCTTTCTTATCTGAAAGTAGTTGTGGGTAACACTTGAAATGCATCACGACTAACTAAATACCGTCCACCTCTCATTATTTTAAAAATAAAAGTGTTCCCAGAAATGTTGTTCACTCTACAGTTTATTTATGCGCCAAAGTTAGCGACAATGTGGTGGAGGGGGACGGCGTGGGGGAGAGGGATGGGGATGGGGATGGGGATGGGGAGGGGGAGGGCGAGGGCAAGGGCAAGGGCGAGGGGGAGGGGGAGGGCGAGGGGGAGGCGCTACTGGCAAATGTCTGATTGCGCTCAGGAGCAATGGTCTAAGAAAGGCTGGGAACCACTGTTCAAGTGCCTGTGAATGTGTACTGAACATAAATGTGGAATACTGCAACAACTCACTTTTTGAATTTTTTTAATTCGAGATAACTAGTTTTGGAGCCGTTTCAGGATCATCTTCTAATGTGGCTCACAGAATTCGCGTCTTTATTTCTTTAGAGTGAATCTGGGTACTGGCTCTCTGACAAGAAGACAGAGAACTCTTTAATGTATCGCCACGAGCGGCAGTTACACGGCGACATGTATCGGGAAAACAAACCTCCTACTTACCGTGGCACCGTGGGCAGTATTGCAGTTAATATCCATCTGGCAACTTGCGTTTTAGTTGTCTGTTGCCCACTGGTCAATCTCTCTTCATTGTAAATATAAATACGAATTGTCACCATAAATCAACAGCATAATGTTTACTACAGATGTACATTACAAAGATCTTCACTTAAAAATACAGCATACTTTGCTCGGAAACAATTTTTTTATTTTTGTGCGTATAACACGACTGCTGTCTGATTTCTGGCAGAACTCTAGATAACATGCCGCGCACTGTATTTTATCCCTGGTTGCATCTTAAATTCAAACTGTATATTCTGGTCGAAACTGTCAAAAGTTATTTTCTACATCTATTGATTTTACAAATATAGGTTGAATTTCTTCAACTGATCTCTAGCGGCTAGTGTGATCTCTCAAAATTGATTTTCCTCTAGCTCGTCTTCTCTAATGTGTTCCACTCCTCTGTAGATATTTTGGATCAGTATTTTCAGCCAGGACGTATGAAAGTGATGGTTCGGTAGTATTCGCACTTATTACCATTTGCCTTATTTGGTATTGGTGTTATTTTTTTCGTTTAGTCTGAAGATTTAGCAGTCACGTCAGCTAGCATAGATGTTGAGGAGTGAAGCAGCAAACGCCGACAGAGTGAGTCCTCGCCGGTGCTGATAGAGCCCTCTGGTAGCGAAGCCCTGCACTATAGACAACTGAGTCTATGAGGGACTAGTAGCGACACCTAGCAGCGAAGTGATAACTGACTGTGTGAGGGGCTAGTAGCGACACCTAGCAGCGAAGTGATAACTGACTGTGTGAGGGACTAGTAGCGACACCTAGCAGCAAAGTGATGAACCGCAAAATGACCGCGAAAATTGAGTGACTTAAATGTCTAGTTGCTGTTTACTTCTTCCTTTACACTATTATTACAAAACAGACTATGGCATCACTGCCCGGTTTGTTTGTTACCGTATCATTGTGTATTTCACACGCTACAAAATAATTCTGTTCTCGTAACATAAAATGCAAACTACATCTCCAGCGACATTAATGTACGCAGCATGTTACATTCATCACTCCCTCCTTGTAATTTAGTATTACTAAAAGTTTTGTCCACACTTCTAAGCATTAAAAATGGACATGTGGCTCAGAATTTAATAGCAAAAGAAACAGCCATACTAGCAGACAGTCTCTCTCTCTCTCATTACCAAAAATATGAAATTTAGGTTCAATTTCCTCTGCGCAATGAGGTGTCGGGGCTACTGTTACATTATATGGTACCAAAATAATCGCACAGTATTGTGGGTTAAAGAATTTTGAACAGCAAGGGGAACTGTAAGTAAGTTTCTTGCAATGCAACGTTTTTGATATAATAGTACAACAATAATAGACGTTTGTCATCCCTTTTTCTCATTTTACAGTTTCACTCATTACTGATGGCAAACGCCTTGCATAGAATGTAACATTCTACATCTTCGGCTACGGCCTTTACAATCTCTTTCATTCAACTAGACTTAACCTGTAGAGGTAGTAATATAATTTCTTTTCTGATCCACAAGATACTTTTACAAAACGTAGAGGCAGAGAGGTTGTCATATAACTATTAATCGAAATATTATATGAAATATATGGTCGTGTTAGTAAAATCGCCAAGAAATTCCTCTTATTATTGTTAAGTGTTATCTGTTTGATTCAGCATTCAGCTCACATAAAACCACGAGAAATATTGTTTTTCATACAAAAAAAAAGAGTTTATCTCATTAGTGACCTGTGTCATATCAAACATCTCATTTTGACGCTAGAATAAATTGAGAAAAAAGAAGGCCTGTGTTCGTTTTTGAAAATGCAGGTAGTGAAAACAATGTATTTTTAAAAGATAGTGTCAACTGTTACGAAACAATTTCTTATACAGAATTTATTTACCACATAGTCAATCATGATACTAAAAAGAACACATTGTTGGCTTGTGTGTTGCTATTGATATAATATTTTGCGTTTTCTTATGACTTTGAAATAATTACTGTTGTTTCAGCACTGATAATGTGTGAAATACAGTATGTAATATATGAATCAGTATGATAAACTTTTTTTTCGAATATTGACTGTTAACTACAAGAAAATGGCAGATGTTTGGGTATTTACCACAGCAGTATTCAGTACACGATGGAAAACAAAATCTTTTATTTATTTTTTTTTGTAAGGTTTTTATTTCATAGTTGTAATTCTACAAATATTAATGAAACCATGCAGTTACTTTTGATAGTGAGATATATTAAGTACCTTAAAATATATGTAGATGAAGTGTGGTGAAGAAAGTGTGTGAATTAAAATGTTTGCAGCAGCATAATCAGGTTTAGTTTGTAGTGTGGGAGTGAGCTACACGTGGGATCCGAAGCACGGACCCCACGGGGGTACCCGGCATGCGCCACATGCCAGGGCAGAGGTGGAGGCTAGTGTTCGGAAATCTGAAAATTCCAGCGCCGGCCGGGGATAGAACCCCGGCCCGGCTGGGGCGAATAGCCCCAGCCGAGGCGCTGGAACGTTCCAGACACCTTACCACTAGACCACCGAGGACCCCGGCTGTTTCCTGCTCTGGAGTCCAGCTAGTGGACGTAGAGCACTTCCTGCTGTCCTCTGTGTTTACAACGAGGCAGCAGTGGCATGGTATAACAGGAAGTGTTTACCTGCGTCCGCTGGATATCCACTTAGTGTACGACTTATTTACCTTTTCCATTCTACAACATTAATTCCTGTCTTATTTGACGAACTTTTCGTAGGAATGTCGTAAATTTTAAACGTCTTAAATCCACCGAGTCATTACGTGTTCTTAATATATCTTTTAACTCTTTTTCAACACATAAGTATCTTTTACCTCTTGCACTGAAGAGGCTGACCAACGGATTTTTTTAAATTTCAGGTATTGATTTTATTGCATTCTCCTTTAGCGAATTGATCAGAAATTGTAGGTTCAGATACCTTCGCCTTATTGAGTATCGTTTGCTATGCCAAACTTCGACAGCATTCATGGTCGTGTGCATTGAATTGATGACGATAGATAGCTGACCGAAATCACTTCGAAATAAATTCTCTGAACGCAGATAACTTTGATACAGTTGTGTTAGGTATCGAGGTATTACCTAACGCATCTGAAGCCAAGTTAAGAGTGAATTTATTTCGAAATAATTTCGGTCGACTGCCTGTCTTCACCAATTCCACATTTCAGATGGTGTACTAAGATTTTCCATCTATTGACTGACTATATAGTCTACGAACTCATGATATTTTCGTCATTGGGCATTTGCTACGCTGTTACCAACCATGGATCATCAAGGCAGTCCGGTGGAAGATGTGCTCTACAGCATACATGCGGCAAGAGAATCGAACTACTTCTTCATCCCTGTATCTCTCCACTAATCCCTGTTCTTTTATGTCTTCCAAAGGCATTGCTTGAAATGAAAATTACAACTGGAAATAGATGTCTCGGAGAACACTGTTTCCATAGCTTAATTTGCAGCCATTTCCAAGTCTAGCACTGCAGTTTTAAATGACAACCCAGGGGGGTAGGGCAGGGGGTAATGGCAAATGTCTGATTGCACTCAGGAGCAATGGTCTAAGAAAGGCTGGGAACCACTGTTCAAGTGCCTGTGAATGTGTACTGAACATAAATGTGGAATACTGCAACAACTCACTTTTTGAATTTTTTTAATTCGAGGTAACTAGTTTTGGAGCCGTTTCAGGATCATCTTCAAATGTGGCTCACAGAATTCGCGTCTTTATTTCTTTAGAGTGAATCTGGGTACTGGCTCTCTGACAAGAAGACAGAGAACTCTTTAATGTATCGCCACGAGCGGCAGTTACACGGCGACATGTATCGGGAAAACAAACCTCCTACTTACCGTGGCCCCGTGGGCAGTATTGCAGTTAATATCCATCTGGCAACTTGCGTTTTAGTTGTCTGTTGCCCACTGGTCAATCTCTCTTCATTGTAAATATAAATACGAATTGTCACGATAAATCAACAGCATAACGTTTACTGCAGATGTACATTACGAAGATCTTCACTTAAAAATACAGCATACTTTGTTCGGAAACAATTTTTTTTTATTTTTGTGCGTATAACACGACGGCGTGCTGAGAAGATAATGACTCGGTCTGTTTTATTTGATGAAGTCAGTAACATTCTACATCTTTACTACGGATATCTGCAGCCCTCTGCTCCTAGAGGCCTCCGATGTTGCGTAAGGAGCGTTTTGTAACAAGTGTTTATCCTTATTTTGGATAGTTACCTCTCTTATCTGAGTGACTATGTTGGTTGGTGAGAAAGCGCTCACAAAACTAAAAGCACGAATTCGAAGATTTCGTACGCATGTGGAGCACACTCTCCTTAAGCACGGCAGTGCCAAACTACACACGAGCGCTGCGGCATCTGCAGCAATCCGACGTCCTTGGTTCACTGCCGTCGATCATCCTACACACAGTCTCGATTTTCGTCTTTGTGCAAAACTAAGAAAACCTTCGAGCACTTCAATTGTTTGAAGCGGTGAAGGCAGAGGTAAGGTTGTGGCTCTGTTAACATAGTCAAACATTATACTCTGACGGTATCAACAAAATAGTATCTAGTTGGGGAAATGGTGCTGGTTCCCAGGGTGAGTGTGTTGAGAAATAAATTTATAGACCTGAAGAATACAGATACAGAATGTTAATGAAGTTTGTTTTATTTAAAAAGCGTTGCGAGTTTTCACATAAAACATCTGTCGTCATTACTTTTCAGTACGTCCTCGTACAGTGGAAATCTGAGAAAATACGAACATTGATCAAAATAAGTGTTGACATGAATGCTGTTAATAGCACTAGGTTAAAAATTTTTTAACTGTATGGCAGTTGCAGATTAATTTTATTTGTAGCTAGCGCGATTATACGAGTGGAGGAGTATTAGATTTAATGGTGAGCATTAATGTAATTTTTAAGCATTGTCTGTATTGTCATTCTTCCTCTCTAAGTGCCTCGTCCTCCAATAACACCGCTGATCGGTAGCATGATCTGTTGTCCGTCCATGGTTTTTCAGAACATTGATTCAGTGCTGAACCCAAACTGCTGGTTTGAGTTATGTAGCCAGGATAATCCTGTGCGTCGTGGGTCACGTATGCCATTAATCTTTCAAAAAAGTAGTTCAAATGGCTCTGAGCACTAGGGGACTTAACATCTGAGGTCATCAGTCCCCTACAACTTAGAACTAAAACCTAACTAACCTAAGGTCATCACACACACCCATGCCCGAGGCAGGAGTCGAACCTGCGACCGTATCGGTCGCTCGGTTCCACACTGAAGCGCCTAGAACCGCTCGTCCACACTGGCCGGCCATTGTTTCCTTGAATTATTAATTTCAACAGGTTTTATTTATTGTTGCGGAATTGCGCTACCAAAACAATCGAGTTTTGCTCTCTGGGTGCTGTTGAGAATTTCTGCGTCTTCCTACCGCCATATTTTTGACTATATCTGTCGATGGTATCCTTAATATTTTTCGATACGATCGCATTTCAAATGCCTAATACAGTCCATGACTCAGGTCCATAGAGTAGGACACCGAACGTGTAACATCGAAGTAGTAGAGTGCGAATCCTAATGACTGGCCTGAAGGTTCTCAGCAGTCGCCGCGGACTAAATGACTGCCGGGGACTTGGTGCATTGGCTATAACTTTTCTAGTAATTCTGGAGATTTTCCTTTGGACTAAGTACGAGGTCGTTCTTCGTTGCTTAGATCGTGCAGGTTTCAGACCGTTTGTGTTTCTATTGCTACACTACTAAATGTGTGTCCACCACCATATCAGTAGATATAACGAAACGGCGGCCCTCTTTCGTTATGTCTTACAAGGAGATTTCTCCAGCGGTAGGATCGACTTTTTGAAACCATCTATACGGTTATTTAGGTTAAGCACCCAAGTATCACACTCTGCAGCCATTCATGATGGTGAGTCGACGTTTACGAGGAACTGACGAGAAAAGAAATTCGTAATTTTGTGTGAGACTCGATAGCATGAAGAAAGCCGAATGACATAAGTTGGTTGTGAGGGTAATGGAACGGATATTAGCTTCACATGCATGAGGTTGTGGGTTCGAATCTCACCAGAGAAAGAAATCTATTTTAGGTGTTTATCGAAGTGACATTGATAATCATTTTCATTCAATTGATGTAAATATATTTTTTTTATTTCCACTCCTCGGTCACGTGATTCAATAGTGATATGAACCTCTTAATTTGGTCTAATTTTTCTTCTTATCATCCCTTCTCCACTGGAAATATTTGTTCGTGAGGTTTTAATCATCTTCATGTATCAATTCCGATTTAATTTCTCCTATTTTTATGACCCTGTATTTTCGTCTACGTTATTGTGTTGTTTGTATCGACTTCTCCCTTTGCTTGAATTTTACTTTACTTATAAAACCTTCTCTCATTGAAATCTTCATCCACACTATTATTTCCATAGTTACGTTTTAAATATTTGTATGTCGATTACCATGCAGAAAAAGGCACGTCTTGTAATGAAAAATACATTTTTCACACTAATGCACAGTCAATATAAATAGATTATTTCGTATTTTGTTTTTTAATTAATATATCGGAGTTTTGAAATAATTGAATAGTCAAACAGATACGTATAATAAAATACACATTCACAAAAATTCCGATTGGAAGAAGAATGATATAAAGAAAAATTGAACAAATGGAAAAGTTCATACGGCGATTAAAATGTGACAAAGGAATAGAAGGAAAGAAATTACATTTAAACCAATAAATTGAGTAAAAATAGGCATCAAAGTCATTTCGATAAAGCTTTTATTTTTAAATAAGTTACTGCACCTGACGAGGCATGGTTAAGCTTCTATCCTAACCAGACTATGGAATACGACTTCCTTAACGCTATGTAGCATCACGCAAAATTCGGAAATCTTTTTGCGTCAGTTACTTGCAAACGGAGGCCCACCTGGATGCAGGGTCTGATACGGGGAATCTTGAGTTACACTACCGCTTATTCGGTTTCAAAAAGTCGATCCCACCGCTGGGGAGCTCTCCTTGTTAGTTTTAAGAGTAACAAACGGCACATTTTGAAAGAACAGTAATGTCGCAGTCGAATAGAAACAACTAGCGGTGGCCCCTGCAAACTTGAAAGACGACTCTAGCAAAGGCAAAGAAAAGTTAACTATAGCAAGTAACTTGGCAACGCTACACACACGTTTAGACAACTGAACAACACGAAATAATAATAAGTTCACAGGAGAACTGTAAAGTTTGGAAGGTGGGAGACAGGGTACTGGCAAAGCTGTGAGGACGGGGCGTGAGTCGTGCTTTGGTAGCTCAGACGGTAGAGCACTTGCCCGCGAAAGGGAAAGGTCCCGAGTTCGAGTCTCGGTCCGGCACCTAGTTTTAATCTGCCAGGAAGTTTCAATAATAATAATAGGACCAGTCATATTAATGTGACGCACTCCTGTTTTCATGTAAATACTCATAGACGCCAGGTGATAGCATTAGTAGGTGGTGAAAGGGGGGGAGGGGAGGTGGGAGGCTGGAAACAGTGAAGTCGTTGTCATAATGCGAAAAAGGGCCGATTTATGTGCCGTCCAACAGGGCATAATCGTTGGCTTTCTTCCCAAGGGTGGAAGCATTTACGAATCGGCAGAATCTGTAATCTTTTCAAATGCCACTGTATCTAAAGTAAACCGTGCGTGGCAAAATCTCGGTATTCTAGTCCGGCTCCGAGGCAAGTGTGTTGCACTGCGGGCAGTAGGCGACTCAGGTGAGCGATAGCTGCAGATGTGTGTGCTGGAGAATAGACGTGCAACTTCTGTGCAGCTGACTGCCCAGGCGAACCAAGGGCTGCCACCAATGTTTCCTCAACAACGTATGAGCTTCCGCAGTAGGCACCTGGTCCCTGCACCCATGCTGACTGCTGTTCATTGGCGTTGAAAGCTTGCATTTGCATGCCGGTACCACAACTGAAGGTCCACTGAGTGCTACAGGTGGCCTCTCCATATTAATCACATTTTATGCTCCATCGGACAGATTTCCATTGGCGTGTTACGCCTGAAAGCAAACGCCCTGCAACCCTGAGGGAGCGTTATGGTGTGGGCAATGTTTTCGCGGCACTCCCTGGGTGATCTCGTTATTCTGAAAGGCACAATGGATCAACCCTAGTACGCACCTATCCTTGGGGACCATATCCACCCTTAGATGCACGTGTGACATAGCTCGCAGTGTTTGTGCGTGGTTCTGAAAGCTCTAGGATGAATGATACAAGACTACTGACAAATTTTTATGAGTAAAATTAAACGGGTATGGTAATATACATAGGGTGGATGAAAAGTACTGGCAGTTCGGTTATAATTCGTGCGAGACTTCACTGACTAAAATTCACTTTATTACATTTTCGTCTCGCGTCTCGATCACCTTCCACACCCACATGAAAGATGTCATACACTGTCAGTGCATCCATCTGTGATTATGTCTCGCTAGGACCGCCATAGAGTGTCTTACCATTTGCTGTAACGCGTGCCACGAAGTACTTCGTTCATTTGGGCGATCAGGTCGTAATTGGGGGGACTCTACCGGATGAATACGGTGGAAGTTCCAGTATGTCCCGCTGCCACATACGCGGAGCTCCTGCACAGGGCTCGCGTTTGGCGTCGTGCATTGTCGTGAAAGTTGGTGGAATGCAGCGCCGGAAGGAAAGATTGTTGCGCGCTCCGACCACGTGCCATTTCATTCTTGACCCGAGCACGTTTTTCGTGTTTCCCAAACATACTATTAAGGCACTTGAGCTAGCCTCTCCAACTTTGAGATAGTACACACCGCAACTGACTCAAACACGACCTATGCCGCTGACTTTACTACTTCAGCCCACCATCTATCAGCAACAGAAAGAGTGCGTACCAAACGACTCACATCCTTCATGTTACGGCATTGTGCTACTACTTTTTATCCAACACATGCAAAGACGCATGCGTGAGTACTTGTTATCTCCCATCTTGGTAGTGGCCTAATTATTGGGAGGTTTTGAAGTGTGTTATCTATACCGGATGTATCAAAAACAATCATCCGATCTGGGCCGTCTATATTTCTGGAACTAAGAAACATATACAATGAATTTAGTTTTTTGATGAACGGAAACTGAAAAAGTTTTCATTCGTTTCATTGGTGTTCAATATGCATCCTTGAGATGCACAGAATGTGTCAATGCGGTGTTCAAATTGTAACAACACTGCAGCAAGCATGTCTTGAGTTACAGTTTCCACAGGTGCTGTTATGCGATGTCTCAGTTCATTTATTGCTGATGGTAACGTAGGTACATAAAGAGTCTGTTACAAAACCATACATATATAATCACATATAGTCGGGTACCGTGACCTTGGAGTCCAGTAATCTAAGGCTGAGTCATGTAGTCCAGTGTGACCGATCCATCGTTCAGTAATCGTTTGATTTAGAAATTCCCGCACTTCCAAATGCCACTGTCGCGGTGCCCCATCCCATTGGTAAATGAAGTCGTTCGAATCAAACTGTGGGAAAAGAAAGTTTTCAAGCATATCGAGATATATGCTTCCTATAACAGTGTTTCCGGCAAAGAAAAATGAATCTTACACCTGTTCCCGTTAAACTGCAAAAAACACATTACATTTAGGAGAGTCTATTTTATGTTGTACAGCTTCATGCGGTTGTCGCGTACCTCATATTGTCACATTATGACAGTTCACCTTTCCGTAAAAATGGAATGTTGCCTCGTCACTAAACACTGACTGTGGGAGAAAACAGCCATCCTCCATCTTGCCGAGAGTGAAATTACGGAACTTCACACGATGTTATCACCCTCACGAAGAGCTCGCAGTAGCTGAATTTAATATTATTTGATGCATAAACGTCGACGCATAGACACCAGACGGACATCGGGGGCGTGCTGAGCTGTCGAGCTGCACGGCGAACGGATATCTGCGGACCCCTCGTGAAACTGTGGCGGATGCGTTCGACGTCTGTGTCAGGCACTCGGGGACGGCCAGGCGATTTGCCTTTCCGCAAACATTGTTTCTCTTAATCGTTGATGCCATCGTCTAATCCTCTGTGCTGTAGGAGGATCCTCACCGTACCCTTTACGAAAGGCACGCCGAACACTTGTAACTACCCACACTGCGCAAAATGCAGAACACAAAACGCTTTCTGTCGTCGCGACACCAGTTTTACTAGGACTGAAATGGGCGGACAGTGCTGCTGCCAAGCGGTAACCATGTAAAGCCCGAGGGTTTGCTCTTTCCAGCAGTACGCTATTCACGCACATATGTCGAATAACATAATAGTTACTTTTTTTTTTTAAATCGGTTGATTCTTTTTGATACACCCTGTATATTTACACTCTAATCCGTACCACCAAGAAATTACCCCAGTGTGAAGGAAATCGGTAGATGTGATGTACGTGTAGAGGCAAACAAATGATAACAATTGCAGGAAAATTGGGTGATTCATTCAGGAGAAAGTCATAACGCGTTGGTCCACCTCTGGCCCTTAAGCAACCAGCTATTCGGCTTGATCTTGATTGATAAAGTTGGTGGATGTCGTACCATATTCAGTTCAATTGATTCTTTACATCGTCAAAAACCCGACGTGGTTGGAAGGGGCTGCCCATATTGCTCCAAAATTGGGGAGAGAGGCGGCGAACTTGCTCGCCAGTGTATTGTCTGGTACGTACACACAGATGAAACTCTCACCATGTGTGGTGCGTAAAATATCGTCGACACTGAAAGCGTTCCCAGCAGACTTTAGGCCCTCGTAAAGACAAAAGGTGGTCATACCGCATATTGAAGTCCACTACTAGGTGTCTGGATACTTTTGATTGGACAGTGTATTTCAGAAAGTTAGCAGTGGCCAGAAGTTGGGACATTTAGCTTTCCGCTTAAGGCTGGTGCGGGGCGGGTCAAGATACCTCTAAAAGTAGAGACATCTGGCAGCATTAGAGGAAATTGTCCATCAAAGTAGCTGTGTTGTGCTCTCTACCTACAGTTGTTCTCGTGGGCGTCAGAGCCGCCGTAGCCAAGACGCCCCCTGGGTTTTATACTGCGGACACCGTAGTCGCGCCTGATGAGCTCTCAGAAATTATGAAATGTATTCGCAAATTTCAATTATGGTGGGCCAACAACTGTACAATATACCGTAAACATGCAGGATGTTCCTAAACCCCCGTTAAAGACTTCTAGTGTAGAGGGGGACTGAGTACATAATACTCGTATTCTGAATTGGAACCCATCTCCTGTAACGCACTGTTTCCTCGCTACAGCCATTTGAAAACATGTTGGTAACGCGACCACTTGTAGACGTAAGTTATTAGGTGTGACCCAGTACATCAATAGTTCCACAATTCCACTCATTAAAAGGAAACTTGATAAGTTTTCAGAAACACTGTTCTTTACAATACGGCCTTCTCCAAGTCAGGTGCGCTGCGTCTCTTTGAAGCACTACAGTCACCCCTGCTGACGGTGAACGCACCATTTTCTCAAAGTCGGTGCGCAGTTGCGGAGAAAAGCGTATGCCATGAAGTCGGACGCTGCGGAGAACGAGCTTGATAAAGGCGACGAGCTTCGCCATACAGAAGGATCATGTCGGTGTATTCGGCAAAAGTGCACTCCGCAATGTTGCTCTAATACTGACAGACACGTGAGTGACGCACGAGCCATGTCAGAGTGGTGGACAGACGGTAAATGACATTCGACGTAAGCACCTCCACGCACCCCCTCCAACTTTCAGTGACGGCAGTATAGACCAAAACAAGAAAAAATGTGCAGTAAACATGGACTCTAAACTGCATGCTTCTGGAGCTATAAGCACTTGTTCAATAGTGGAGATGGGTTTCACACTAGCGAAGATGAACAAGTTCTCATGGTTCATGATGTATGCATTTTAGAGCCTATGTGTACTGTACATTGTTTTCTTCTTTCGTTCCATACCACCGCCTCTGAAAGTTTCCTGTCCTACATCTTAGCCACAACGATAACGGTACATACTGTCAGAGGTAACAGAAAGGGTTTCTGTTATAGTTTTCCGGTACAAGGACATAATCACAAATTTATACATTTATACATCTGCATCATCTTAGAAAGTGTAACATCTTCGTAGGATCCCTCTATTTTTGTAGGCGCCGGTGCCTATAACTTTGACGCTCTGTAGCGTCGCTAGATGACGTTTTCAGAAGTAGATTCCTATGTAAAACTTTACCAGTTAAGTCCCCTGTACAGCCCCGAGTAGTGTGAAGCATGACTTGTGAAACACCCTGTATATAGAATGAATAACATCAGGGAATGGACTACAACGCTGTCTCACTCACTTCTAACGTATTTCCTTTCTTTCATGTCCTTCAACTCGTACAGCTGCTGTCTCATTTCTGGTGGAGTTCTAAGTAATGCTTCGTTCGCTGTATTTTTTTCCTGGTAGCATCTTAAATTCAAACTGCATATTCTGGTCAAAATTGTCAAAAGCTTTTTCAGTATATAAAGATGTTATAAATATGGGTTCTGTTCCCTCCACATTGATTTTCCTCTAGATCTACTTCTGTAAGGTGCTCCATCCCTCTGTAAATAGTTTGTATCAGTATTTTCAGCTAGGAGTTATCATAGTGGTGGTTTGGCAGTATTCGCACTGACCACGATTTGCCTTATTTGGTTTTGGTGCTATTACGTCTCTCGTTTAGTGTGAGGATTTAGCGGTTATTTCAGCTGGCGTAGACCTTCAGGAGTGAAGCAGCAAATCCCGGCAGAGTGAGTCGCCGCGAGTTCCGGTACAGCCCTCTGGTAGCGAAGCCCAGCGCTATAGACGACTGACTATGTGAGGGACTAGTAGCGACACCTAGCAGCGATGTGATGAATAGGAAAATAGTATTGCTAAAAGTTTTATCCACGCCTTTTAGCATTTAGAATGGAGATATGGCACGGAATTTAATAGCAAAAGGAAGCAGTCATAGTAGCAGTCTCTCTCTCTTGCAATTCAACGTCAATGATACAATAGTACGACAATAATAGACCAACTGAATCTGTAGAGGTAGTAATATAATTTCTTTTCTGACCTGCAAGAAACTTTCATATAAAGCTGAGCCTGAGTGGTTGTCATGTAACTACCAACAGAAATATTATATGAAACATGTAGACCTGTCAGTAAATTCATTTTTTAAATGTTACATGTCATCGGTTTAATTTAGCATTCAGCTCACATAAAACCAGGAGAATTATCCTCTTTCATGCAAAGAAAGAGTTTATCTCATTAGTGACCTGTATCCTATCATAATCTCACTTTGACACTTGAATAATTTGAAAAAAAAGTCTGTGTTTGTTTTGAAAATACAATTAGTGACAATATACATTTATAAAAGGCATTAAGCGTGAACTGTTACGAAACGATTTCTGTTACAGAATTTATTTATTATCATATAATCAATCAGGATACTACAAAGAAAAGGCAGACTGAGACACCTGAATATATTTTTTTTTTTCGCTGTTCGATTGTGCGATGGTCTTGATATAATGTTTTGCATTTCTTTTGACATAGAAATAATTGATCCTGTTTCAGCACTGAGAATGCGCTAAGTAAATATGTAATATATGTATCAGTATTGCAGTCAAACTTATTTTTCTAATTACTGATTGTTAACTACAAGAAAAACAGAAGCTGTTTTGGTATTTATCTTAGCAGCATTTAGCACAAAAACGAAAATAAAACGTGTTAGTTTTTTTTAGTAAGGATTTTACTTCATTGTTGGAATCCTACAAATGTTCATGATACTATGCAGTTTCTTTTGACAGTGAGATATATATGTAGATCTGGTTTGGTGAAGAAAGTGTGCGTATTAAAATTTAAAAAAAGTGTTTTCAGCAGCATAATCAGGTTTAGTTTGTAGTGTGGGAGTGAGCTCCACGTGGGATCCGAAGCACGGACCCCACGGGGGTGCCCGGCATGCGCCACATGCCAGGGCAGAGGTGGAGGCTAGTGTTCGGAAGTCTGAAAATTCCAGCGCCGGCCGGGGCGAATAGCCCCAGCCGAGGCGCTGGAACGTTCCAGACCCCCTTACCACTAGACCACCGAGGACCCCGGCCGTTCGCTGCTCTGAACTCGATCTGGTTGTCGTGTCACACTTCCTTGTCGTCTGTGTTTACATCGGACGCTGTGTGGCGGACTCTAGCCGGCAACATTAGAATGCTGTGAGGGGGAAGTGTTTACCTCCGACTGCTAGCTGTCCCCCTTACCCAGCTGAAGTTTTATTGCGTGGCTGTAGTTGCTTTACAGTTATCAAAGACATTTGAAATCAGCCTCTGCGACTGTATGCCGTCGACACTTGTTAATCGTTTGTTTCAACCTGTTCCCAAATGCCTCGAGAAAACCGAAGAAACTTCTTCAATAATCGAGGCGACTGTCATAGCAGAACGACCCGCAGACATTCTATAATTACAAGTCAACGCCTAGATTACACCGGATAATTCTATTTGTGTCATCAGTTGTTCAGGTAATTATACCGTCATTGAGCACCTTGAGATAGGCATCTGTTTTCAACAATGCACGAAATACCACAGCATATTAATCAGTTGCAAATAAATGCCTGTGTGTGCAGTTCAGGTCTGCGCCGTAGATTTTTCGTGAAAACGTCGGGATAAAATCGTAACATGTGTTTCATATTAATATGTAATTTAATTATCAATATCTTTAATACAGTGGTCACACGGTTACTCACAATTTTGGACCTTCAGTGGCCGGTGTACGATATAGCCTTTGACTACGTTATCGCGTCGCGCCGTTTCCTCCTTTTTTTTTCCGACTCTGCGGGAGCTGTCGCATTCGCTCAGCGCTGCACTTATTAGGCTTCTGGGAGGGCTTTTCTCGCGTTTTCTGTAATTTAGAGCATATTTACAAGTCCCGTGAGACGAACTCCTCCTTTGTGTCATAGGTTTAAACTCAATATAGATTTTCGCTTATATTCCGGCGAATATTTTTATTTTCTATTCCGGCGCTCCCGAAGCTGTTCATCGCAATGACACCCAAATCAGTATCCTAGCTTACAGCTACACCAGTTTATAACTTTATACAAAGATGATTTGTAACAATGACGCGCATATGCCTACACTGGTAGGATGACAACACAGGCAATAAGCGACAACCACGTACAGACGGCGTGGACTTAACCTTTGTTTGCGCACTGTCGGTCTCGTAGTTATTAGTGATTCAAATCTGACGCCACTTTGTCACACAAGAAACTTCGACCAAGGAGAAAGTAGACGTTTTCACGTCAGAATAACTTCCAGGAAGTTTTCTACTTTCGTATAACAGAAACGAGTTTCGACGCTGTGGAATGCAACGAGAAGTAGCAGGTAACGAATTGTTTCGGGATTCCACCATCCATGCTGCAAACTATTATCGAGCGGAAAAATAATGTTGCTGATAAGTATTAAAAGGCGGGAGCAAGCAGACCGGGCGAGGCGAGTTCCCGCCTCTTGTTGAAAGCTTATGGAATTGCTTTACTCAATACAGGGTACAAAGGGTATTTGTCGGAGATTATAGATTAACGGAACGCTAAATCATTAACGGTTAGTCTGGGAACCGAAGTCTCAGATACAAATAAGGAGTGACACGCCAACTCCAAAGACATAAGGTCGTTTATGAGAAATTTTGTTCACTAAATGCATCCATTCGTAACAGTTTGTTCAGCATTGAAAAATGAATGAAGGTGAATTTATGTATTTTCGAACATTTGTGTGTGCCTTCCGTTTCAAATACTAAAGCAAATAACATGTAAGAAAACTGGTAATGCAATAGTAAAAAAAAATCAAAATTTTATTTCGATTTTTGCTGATTTCATCTAGAATAAAGTCGAGTTAAATAGAATTAATCATTCGAACTTTTTCTTAGATCCTTTGAACTTCGAATTGTGCAGACTCGATTGTAACGGTCCCTTGAGCTTCGAATCTTCTAGAGTGTGCAGTAATATCTAAAAAGTAGAAACAAATCTTCTCGTGCTACTATCCACGTTGCAGTGGATGCTGATTTGGTTATCCTTTTTAGTATATCAGTATGATTATAGAGTCCTAATCAACGTAAGCAACGCTGTTACGGTATAAACGTACGTTTATTTTTACCAAAGTTGCGTAAGAATGCGCTTCTGCCATGCATCCCCACTCCCTAAATCCGCCACCAGTCAAAAGAGAGTGAATACTCTTTCCTTTGTTTTTCACCCTTCATCGATGACAAGTGGTAATGACTTGGCAGCAGAGACCTGTTTCGCTTGAGTGAGTGCTCTCTGGCCGGCCTCCAACAACTGAATGCGATGTTCATTTTCATTATCTAGTAACTCGTATGTTTGAGCGATGATGTTTCGAATTCTGTCGGCAAACTGCTAGACAGATTCGTCTCGTCGCATTCGGAAACTGTGAAGCTGCTCTCTATAAAATCTTATCGCGTTTTTTACGTTTAAATCTCTGAACAACAACCGTTCTAAACTCATTGTAATCTTCTGTTTTCTCGCAAGTACGCTCCGCGCTAAATAAATCTTGTGCTGCTCCTCGAATTCTTAATTTGACAACCACTAGCTTATCGGAATCTGACCACGATCCTAACAGGGCGGCACCTTCAAGTTTACGAAGAAATACCTTCACATAATTTTCGGGTTCCCCACTAAACACTGGTACTAACGGCAATAATGAAAAATTCTTTACTGTAGTTGTACCTGTACTGCACGAACTATCATTTGACAAGTCTTTCGCAATGTTACACTCGCTTCTTTCTGCTTTTAACTGCCGAATATCTTCTTGCAGTTCATTAATAACAGGTTGTAGATCGACAACGTTACTCTGACTGGATTGCGACATTTCGTGTAATTTAACGCCAGTGAGTCAATCAAATGTAAAATAAAAATCCGTCACTGCCTTTGGTATTCTAGCCAAACTGGAATAGAGCAACCTGAATTCCAGCGTTGGGTGTCCCCGCGTAGTCGGAAAATGTTCGTGCTGCTGCTCTAAGTTCACGTTGTGCTGCACCTCTTCAGGACTGTGGATTTTTCCATAATTATCCCACTTCTGACTCCACTTCTATAAGGGTGTTGTTGCCCCGGATAATAATTGGACGAAATATTTGTAAGCTGTGGGTCCTCGAGGTACGGCAAATACGCGAACACGAGAAGTAAGTTTAAACAAAGGCTGATTATAAAACACGCTCGCTACGCGCACCCATTATCACTGTGTCTGACATCCTAATTATGGTCGTATGGAAAGGCTCCACTGTGATCTAAGGAAAGAGACACATTCGCGCCCGAGCTGGCGCTAGTTAGTTCGGCGCGCTGCGGCCAGAGGCTGACTTCCTGCGTCGCACTGCAGCTGGACACACGTGTAGTGACCGAGCAGACTGTCAGCTGGCGAGCGCGTGTTAAGTACCGCACAGCAGCGAGCAACCCGTACACACTTACAATGTCGTGTTTGCAAAGATGGGCGTCGGGAGTGAAGTGGCGCATCGTGCAACCTATTGCGCACAATTTGAGTCGTAACACGACGTCCTGAGGCTGCATGAAAAGCATTATTGAACACGGTGGCTTTGCTGTCAGAGTATTGACCGTCTAGAAACGGTTGAACTACAGACAACTCTAGCCGTGTACCTCCTTCCTGGTGAAATGACTGGAACTGATCGGCTGTCGGACCCCATCCTTCTACTAGACGCTGCTCATGCGTGGCTGTTTACATCTTTGGGCGGGTTTAGTGACATCTCTGAACAATCAGAGAGACTGTGTCTCTGATACAATATCCGCAGTCGACGTCTATCTTCAGGAGTTCTGATACATGAGGTGATGCAAAACTTTTTTTGATGTGTGTATGAACTTTAGCAGAAACGCGACCTACGGCGCCCCAAATCGTCACTGAACCCCTGCATGTTTCACTCTTAGGACGTAAAGTAGGCCGGAGGTTGGGAACAGTGTAAACGAGATTCATTCGACCCGAGGACTTTTTCCCCCCGTTACTTCATAGTTCAGCTTTTATGATCTATGTGCTTAGCCTGTCGGAGTGTCCCATCGGTTCTAGGCGCTACAGTCTGGAACCGCGCGACCGCTACGGTCGCAGGTTCGAATCCTGCCTCGGGCATGGATGTGTGTGATGTCCTTAGGTTATTTAGGTTTAAGTAGTTCTAGGGGACTGATGACCTCATAAGTTAAGTCCCATAGCGCTCAGAGCCATTTGAACCTATGTGCCACGATTTCCTTTTGCGCTTCATGGGTAAGTGGTTTTGGAATTACATCCCGCCCTGTTATTCGTTGTTTCTGGCCCGCCCTTCGTGTTGTTTTGATGCTGATGGTGTTCGCAAGTGCGACATTCAGTTCTGCAGTGGCTTTCGTGGCTATAGTCCTCTTATTTATAGTCATTATGCGAGATGCTTACAATAGTTCCCATAATGAAACTTCGTCTCGAAATCTCTCAGAAAAGCCAAAGAGATTCTCCTCGTATGTAAAGTATGCTAGCTGTAAGACAGAATCAGTGCCTTCTCTGCGCACTATCAATGAAAATACTATCGATGACAGTGCTGTTAAAATAGGGTTACTAAACACAGCCTTCCCAAATTCGTTCACCAAAGAAGACGAAGTAAATACTCCAGTATTCGAATCGAGAACAGCTGCCTATGTAAGTAACTTAACATCAGATATCATCGGTTTAGCGAAGCAAATGGTGTTCCACCCACGTTCCTTTCAGAGTATGCTAATATAATAGTTCCATACTTACCAATCACATACAACCACTCTCTCGATGTAATGTCTGTACTCAAAGACTGGAAAGTTGCACAGGTCAGATCAATACTAAAGAAAGGCAGTACGAGTAATGCACTATATTACAGGTCCTTGTATTAACGTCGATATGCAGCATGATTTTGGAATGTGTATTGTGTTCGAACAACATGAATTACCTCCCAGAAAAGGGTCTATTGGCACATTGTCAACACGGATTTAGACAACATTTTTCTTACGAAACACAACCAGCTCTTCAACCACACCAAGTGCTGAGCACTATTGTAAGGGATTTCAAACTGGGCTTTTGACGCTGTACGTCACAAGCGGCTTGTAGTGAAATTGCATGTTTATGGAATATCGTTTGTTATGCAACTGGATTCGTGATTTACTGTCAGAGACGTCACAGCTCACAGTAACTGACGGAAAATCATGGATCAAACAGAAGTGATTTCTGGCGTTCCCCAAGGTAAGTGTTATAGGCCCTCGGTTGTACCTTTTCCACATAAACGATTTAGAAGACAATCTGAGCAGCCGTCTTAGCTTGTTTGCACTGATGCTGTCGTTTATTACCCAGCAAAATCTTCAGAAATACAAAAAAATTGGAGAACGATTTAGAAAAGTTATGTGTGGTGCGAAAATTGGCAAGTAATGAAAAGTGCGAGGTCATGCACACGAGTGCTAAAAGGAATCCGTTAAACTTCGATTACGCGATAAATCAATCAAATCTAAAGGCCTAAAATTCAACAAAATACCTAGGAATTACAATTACGAACTAATTAAATTGAAAAGAACACACAGAAAATGTTGTGGGGAAGGCAAACCAAAGACTGCGTTTTATTGGCACAAAACTTAGAAGATGCAACAGGTGTAGTAGAGAGACTGCCTACAGTATGCTTGTCCGCCCTCTTTTGGAATACTGCTGCGCTGTTTGGAATCCTTACCGGACAGGATTAATGGAGTACGGGACTTAGGGCGGACGTCATTACAATAATGGCGTTCCTGGTTGCGGCGGGATGTTCTCACGAAATTTCATTCACCAACTTTCTTCTCCGAATGCGAAAATATTTTGTTGACGCCGACCTACGCAGGGAGAAACGATCAACATAATAGAATGAGGGAAATCAGAGCTCGCACGGATAGATACGGGTGTTCGTTCCTTCCGCGCGCTGTTTAGGACTGGAATTATAGAGAATTATTGTGAAGGTAATTAGATGAACCCTCTGCCAGACATTTCCGCTGGCACGGTTACAGAAGCACGCACCAACAGTTTGCCATCGTTCGAATTCAGTCAGCTACGTCATAATGCACTGTTGTGACCACGGCTCACACTTGCAACGAATTGGGGACATCGACCACGTACGGCACCTGTGCAAATACAACAGCGCAATCGGCATGCTTGGCTGGCATCCTTATTTATGTCCGAGCATGCATTTCTCATTGTCATATATAATTATAAACGAAAAAATAATTAACAATATTAGGTTCGCAGACGGCGCTTGTCGTCGCAAATGATCTACCTCCGCATCAACACATAATAGAAAATTCTTGGGGGTGATTTTGTTCCGACATTGGAACTACATAAATGCGTGATTTTTTTCACCCGACGCGTTTCGCTTTATTGAGGTAAAGCATCAACAATGGTGGCGATTTTCGCTTACATCGGAAAATGCCGTCTACTATCACATCGTCGTTATTCTAAGTAAGATACTGATAATTTTGGTCTAATGTTTAATTGTTCTGCAGCACTATGCATTTCTTATGTTTTCACAACAAAATTTTATGCATACCACTGTATTCTGTTTTTTGTACTTTGAAGTACGCGTCTGAAAGAAAATCACACATTTTTGTAGTTGCAACGCCAGATGAAAATTACCCTCAAGAATTGTAAAGCAACTGCGGACACTATGGCTATACAAATGAAGTACGTAATAGACAATGTCCACTGCAGGGACCAGTTTAACAACACTTTCAAGATTAAAGTTGTACCGTATTTTACCGCCTGTACGACCCTACAGACTATAAGACACACCTTAATATTTAAGCAATTTTAAGAAAACAACATTTTTACAATTTTTATTGTTAGATTGCAAATCTGGACTAAAAAAAGGTTTGGTTTATAAAACCGAACTGACCTTTAAAATCTCTGAAAATAGTCATCTGAACTTACTTCTTCATCTTCACCGTCGTCGTTGTCGTCCTGACCATATATGAAATGGTCTTCAACTGCCATCGAGAGCATAACTTA
Organism: Schistocerca nitens; assembly: GCF_023898315.1. Lineage (NCBI taxonomy): Eukaryota > Metazoa > Arthropoda > Insecta > Orthoptera > Acrididae > Schistocerca > Schistocerca nitens. The sequence continues at coordinate 61,374,111 of NC_064625.1, forward strand.
GGCCGCACTTCTAAAAGATTTAACAGTGATGCCTCCTGTCACTCTAGACCACGACTGTTTTATGCACCGACACACTTGATTTAATGTAGGCCGTTTTAAAGCTACCTTCGGCCTGAATTCATGTTAGGTTTCATCCATCATCCATTTGTTCTATCCTTCTCTCCTACCCACTTTTAATGGTTTAGTTATCGAGACATCAAGAGATTGCAGTTGTGAAGTAAGTCCTCCCGCAAGAACAGCAAACACTGTGTTTCCGTGTCTCAAAGTTTTTCAAATGACTTCTAAACTGATCTCGCACAAGAAGGCCACTCTTCTCTCACACACTCAGTCAGTCCACAATTTCATACCAACCTCGTCCATCCAACCATTGTCATGTATGTGAACAGCATCAACACCTGGCAGTATTTCAGAAGGTTTTGGCATTGTTTTGGGCTTGAAAATGGTCATTGGATTAAGTTTAGTACCGCAGGGACAGCAGTGTAGTTCATTTTTTTCATGTCCACTTGTTTTAATACCTTTCGTGGCAAATTTGCTGTTACTCGACACATCAAATGTCAAAGGAGTTTTGTCTAATGTTGCCGGGTTTCCCGCGTCATCGAATATGTGGCAATTTTTAAGACTGGTGGGAATTTTAAATCAAACACTGGACATTTTTATATTCATTTCGAGTATAAGACGCACCTGAACTTTGGACGCAGTTTTTCGAATAAAAAGATGCGTCTTATAGTCCGTAAAATACGGTAGTCCTCTCTCAGAGAAGAATACAGGCGATCTCGTCAACAAATGTAAATTAGTTGTTCGGTGTTTCCTCCTAGAAGAATTTGGGCACTATGATGTATGAGCAATGTGACTGTAAGAAAGGGATCAGATCTAGAATAGAGCAAGATAGATTGTTCGTTAGTATGAAAAAACTATTCGTAAGGTCGGATCTTGGTTAACAACTGAGAATGAGAACGATTCGCTGCCACGTGTTCTCCACATCTCTCTATGGATGCGAAACTTGGACCCTTGGCCAATGTCTAGAGAAAAAATGTAATGCTTTTGAAATGTATCTGCATCACTGCCCCTTACCTTGGCTGTTGAAAACTTGAGTCGAAGCAGTCTTCCATTGGATGAAAGAGCAAAAAGAACTATTGGTCACTATAAAGCAAAGGAAGATTTAATATCTAGGGCACATTACAAGTAGGCGAGAGATAGTAGTTATTACAACTCATCAATGAAGGGAAAATACAAAGGAAAAAGTTCTGTGGAAGACGAAGTAAATGGTGATTGAAGGACATTCGGAGATGGTCCAAGGGGCGTTCAATAATTAATGTAACACACTTCTTTCCTCAGCCAGTATCGTAGAAAAAAAAATGCGAAGTTGTTGTGGAATATTCCCGCTTCAGACGTTATAGTTTCATGAAGTTCCGATAGGTGGCGGCACTGCAGGTAGCCTTAAAAATGGCATCTGTAATGGCGGTGCGTTGCAAGCAGAGAGCTGTCACTGAGATTCTTTTGGCGCAAAACCAGAGCATCGCAGATATTCGTAGGCGCTTGGAGGATGTCTACGGACACCTGGCAGTGAACAAAAGCACGTTGAGTCGTTGGGCGAGGCGTTCGTTATCATTGCAACAAGGTCGCGCAAACCTATCCGACCTCTCGCACTCGGCTGTGATTCCTGCAATGTTGGAACATGCGGACACTCTCATTCGAGGTGACTGACGGATCACAACGAACCACCTCACTGCTCGATTGGACGTCTCTGTTGGTAGTTCTGACCCATTCGTCCTCCAGATAGGGTGCTCAACGGTGTGTGCCCTCTGCGTTTCTCACCGCCGAACAAACGACCATAAAGAGCAACGGAGGACCATCTGTGCGGAATTGCTTGCGCGATATGAGGCTGATCGTGACAATTTTTTCTCGAAAAACATCGCAGGTAATAAACACACTTCCGAAAAAATGGTTCTAAGCACTATAGGACCTAACATCTGAGGTCACCAGTCCCCTAGACTTAGGTTGGTTAGAACTACTTAAACCTAAGGACATCACACACATCCATGCCTGAGGCAGGATACGAACCTGCGACCGTAGCAGCAGCGCGGTTCTGGACTGAAGCGCCTAGAACCGCTCGGCCACAGCGGCCGGCTTATCAATTCCTACCGGAAACAAAATGGCAATCCATGGAGAGGTGTCGCACCACCTTTCCTCCGAAGTAAACGTTCCAGGCTGCAATCTCAGCCGGTAAAGTGCTGGCGACTGTCTTCTGGGACTCCGAGGGGGTTGCTCTGTTTGATGTCCTCCATCGTGGCACGATGATCAACTCTGAAGTGTATTGTACTACTCTCAGGAAACGACTTCAGCGTGTTCGTCGCTACAGAAATGCAAACGAACTTCTCTGTCTCCATGATAACGCAGGGCCTCACAGAAGTCTGTGCATCCAAGAGGGGCCCACAAAACTTCATTGGACTGTTTATCCTGATCCACCCTATAGCCTGCATCTCGCACCTTCCAACTTCCATCTCTTTGTCCCAATGAAGAATTTGCTTCGCTGGAAGCAGTACGTGGATGATGGGGAAGTTATTGATGCAGCGAGACGTTGGCTCCGGCGTCGACCAGTAGGGTGCTGCCATTCGGGCATTCAAGCCGTCGCTTCGAACGGAGATACTGTTGAAAAATAGATTTTGTTGGCCAAAATAGTGGGGAATAATCTGGTATATTGGAGTCCTGAATAAAAACAACCTTTCAGAAAAAAATGTGTTGCGTTACGTTACGTATTGAACGACCGTTGCACAAATTCACGTCAGATCCATGTGTGGAGCCGGCAACGGTGGCCGAGCGGTTCTAGGCGCTTCAGTCCGGATCCGCGTGACTGCTACGGTCGCAGGTTCAAATCCGGCCTCAGGCATGGATGTGTGTGATGTCCTTAGGTTAGTTAGAACTACTTACACCCAAGTTCTAGGGGACTGATGACCTCAGAGCCGTTTGACTATGCAGCCCATGCCGCGGCTAGTGCACGGGCAGTGTCACGAGAATTGTCCATCCCCTGCTCAACTGTACGGGAAGTTTTGCGATCTGTTTTACACTGGAACGCGTACAAGATCCAGATGGTGCAGCAACATGGTCCACGGCATTCTGAATTTGCGCTTCAGTTTCTGGCACTGATAGAAATTGACGACGTGTGGCTGGGCAATATACTATGATGTGACGAAGCACATCTTATGCTATAGACAGCAGGGAATCCACACAACTACCCAATTTGGGGTACTGTTAAGCCGCGTGTTGTGCATGAAGAGTCACTGCACTCGTGTGTGATTGTGGGTTCACAAGCACGTGTACTCTGGATCCATTCTTCTTTGAAGAGAAAAACCCAGAGGGCTTGTTATGTGTGAACGCTATCGAGACCTCGTTGTAGAGAAGGTGATTCCTGCATCGGAAGAGTGAAACTGTGTGGAAACCACAGTTTTCATGTAAGATGGGCCAACAGCACATGTCGTTCTCACAGTGAAAGTTCGGCTTAATGCAACCTTCCACGGACGTGTTATCTCCAGAAGGATGGCCTGCAAGATCACCTCATCGGAATCTGTGACTTACGGCTATGGAGATGTCTAAAGGATGAGTTTTCCAAGGGCATACTCGATCTCTACCTGATATGAAGCCTAGTATACAGAAACACGTTGCTCAGATTCCATGCGATCTGCTGCGAGCAACTGTTGATCACGTCGTTCGACGTATGCAGCATCTCGCCGACGTCTCCGTTGCTCATACCGAACAATTCGTGTAAGCGGTTGTTAATAATAATAAAACCATTATGCTTTCCTCATTTGCTCGCCCCCCTCTGTCGTTTGACGTTATCTGTCTACATGCCGTTCCAATTTCATTAAATATGAAAACACCGCTATATGTCTTTCTTGCATTCACAGCGCCTCATTTTCACCCGGTGGTCAAAATTGGAACTAGTTATTTTTCTATCATTCATCGGTTTCGCAGTAGGGCCTTACAATATCTACGAATTTAGGTGCTATACGATAATCACAGCCCACATTGGACCTCTGCGAACAGCGTTTCACCCGGCATTTACGTACCAAACAGTGACAGCCGAAGACCAAAGTAAAAAAAAAGAATATCCAATTCACAGAGTGCTGTAACTGTAGTGCCGACATGAGGTGTAATGGGACGTTGTAACAGCTGCTGTCATTATTGACACATCATCTTTGCTCAATAACATGCCTGACGTTCTGTCTCTAAACATTCGCAATTTCCACTTGAAACACCATCCATTAACGAGATTGACTCTGCTCTGTTTTATGGTCAAATCAGTGCCAGTGCCAACAAATTTCGTCACCTACAGTATTGTGCGTCATAATATTTTCGCAACTAGCTTTGTTTTTAGTGCACGGCGGCGACGTTAAATTTTAATCTGTTTCATCAAATTTACGTACCTTAAATCCACACTCTTCTGTGTGTTATACGCTGTTACCTCGTCAAAGCGCTTGTTGAAAACAAAGTTTTTTACGTTTTTATTTGACATTTGAATGGAGAAACAAACAATCCAGCCAACACTCACTGAAATGGGATGAATAGAAACGAAACTTCCAAAAAAAAAAAAAAGTTCTGTGTTATCTTGTCGAAAGACATATGGGAATATTATTCAAAGATTCATTTGTCTAGATTGGTCGTGAACCAGTGGAGGGAAATTATGTATTTGAGAGTTGGCGACACTGTGAGTTAAGGTTTTTGTTCACTCTATGACAAACATCGGATGTGCTTACTACAAACATAATTTGTAGTACCACTTTAATTGTGTTGTTTTCATTTAAGTACATGGTAAGCGAATTTGCACGCCATTTCATGAATATTTTTTTTTTTGTGGTCTTCAATCCGAAGACTCGTCTGATGCAGCTCTCCGTGCTAATGTATCCAGTGCAAGCCTCCGCATCCCCGAATAACTCGCACCCATCTCAATCTCCGTCTACGATTTGGATCCCCAACACTTCTCACCAGTACTAAATTAGTGATCCTTTCTTCTAGTCAGGCTGTGGCACAACATTATTTTGCCCGCAGTACTTCCTCATTAGTTACGTGACCTAACCATCTAATCTTCAGCACTCTTGTGTAGCAGCACGAAACAAAAGCTTCTATTCTCTTCTTGTCTACTGTTCATCGTCTATGTTTCACATCCATATATGGCAATACTCCATACAAATACTTTCAGAATAGGCTTACTGACACTTAAATCTACACTCGATGTTAACAAATTTCTCTTCTTCAGAAACGCTTTCCTTGCCATTTTATATCCTCTCTACTTCAAACATCGTCACTTACTTCGCTGCCCAAATAGCAAAACTCATCTAATACTGTGTCTCATTTCCAAATCTAATTCTCTCGGTGGCACTTGATTCAATTCGTCTACATTCCATTACCCTCATTTTGCTTTTGTTGATGTTCGTCTTATATCCTCCTTTCAAGACACTGTCCGTTCCGTTCATCTGCTCTTCGAAGTACTTTGCTGTGTCCGACAGAATTAATGTCATCAGAAATCATGGAAGAGTTTCTTTGGCTTCCTCAGTGTTCAGATTGAATAACATCGGGGTCAGACTACAACCCTATCTCAATCACTGGTTCCCTTTAGGGCCTTCGACTCTTATAGCTGCCGACTGGTTTCTGTACTATTTGTTAATAGCCTTTCGCTCCTGGCGTTTTACCCCTGCCGCCATCAGAATTTAAGAAAGAGAGTTCCAGTCTCTCCATATGTACAAAATATTTTCGAATTCGGAACAGAAAATTGTCTTTGGAATTTTGTGAAAATGTCTCACCACAAAGAAAAACCGCCCTTGTTTTAATGATTGCCACACCATAGCACGTATCATATCCGTGACACACTCTTTTTTCAGGATAATACAAAACTAAATGCCCTTCTTTCAACTTTTCAATATCCTTCGCAAACCCTATGTGGTACCATAACGATTCCATACCGCCTGGCAATACTAGGGTTGTTCGGTAAGTCTGGCGAATTTCTATGAAGGAATGCAACATTTTCGTTGCACTTTCATCGTTGGTAAGGTTAATTACTCCAAGGATCAATAATTGCTTTCAACATTGTTCAATGCACAGTTCATCGTTGACAGTCGTCTCAAATAGTCAGTGTGTCGACTGCGATTGAAAATGGAGAACACCGAGTTTCGTACTGTTGTTAAACATTTTCATTTGAAGGATTGAAGTGCTGCACAAATCAAAACATAATTGGATGTAATTCACACCGACTCTGCACTATCTGCGAATATCATGCACTTTTGTATTAATGAACCCATTTCCAAAACCTGTGGTATGGTAATGCAAGACGTCGAATAAAAATTCGTTTGACTACTGAGGCTGTAGGCATCCCAAACGAGCGAGTGCATAATATCCTGCACGGAGAATTGGCTATGAAAAATCAATGTGACAGATGGATATGGCGATTGCTCACAGTCGACCAAAAGCGTATCCGGCACAATATTTCAGCACAATGACTGGTTGGTTAATCGCAGTCCGCAAGATATTTTTCATCGACTTGTCACTGTCGATGAAACCTGGATCCATTATTACACATCAAAGTACAAACAACAAGTGAAACCACAGCGTACTACATATTATTAACCAGTCATCCTGCCCACCTCAAATTCCTTAAAGAACTGAACTCACACATATAAAACAGGTTCAGACGTCTGATTACTTTACAAATGAGTTAATGTGTCGTATATTTGCCTTTAGGCAATGGACAAACGCTAGTGAAATTGGGATTACTAAATAATGGGATGCAAGCAGTCCCGCTTTGACCAATGACGTCAGAAGTTACCACAGATGATGTATTGAACAGATTTAACAGCAAAGGCCATTGTTGAGAAACAAAGGAGTGCGGGATGGAGAAAACATATCACGTACATCCATATTTCGAACATAATATAAAGTACTGTATATTGCTTCTTTGAATCCTAGTTTCCTATTCTTCACTAGACCTATATAGGTCGACTGATGTAGGGGCTACAAATTTTTCGAATGTCGTCCTTTCTGCCTTCTATAGTACTAGTATCGGCTAAAAAATATCGTAATGATACTAGTGAAGGCGGAAAAAAGCGACAGCAGTATAATTTGCATTCCGTAATGCAGACCTGCTTCTAGTCTTCCATGTTCACAGGAATAGATGAATCCATACCTCCAAACGAATATCAAAAAGTAAAAACTCTCCAGAGTGAAAAAAAAAAATTCTTCCAAAATATATCACACTCCCTAAGAATAAAAGTAGCTACCGAATGAATAGGAACGAACAAATGATTTTCATTAATACAAACGACAAAAATCATCCACAATGTGTAGCCCTGTCTTTTAAAAACCTTTTATTTATTCCAGTTTACAATGATGACGCCTCGCCACAGAAGATAAACGATTGTTATCATTGGCTCGAAAATAAAGACATTAATACTTGCAAGTAAACTATGACGTCACTGATTAAAGCCGACGGGCTATATCGGGTGCACTGGAGAAGGCGAAGACTATTTTGTCGTCTGAGAAGGTGATGACAACTGTTCTTTTGGGACTCGCAAGGAATGATCCTCGTAGATTACCTGGAAAAGGGGAAAGGTACGCTATTATGCTTCATTGTTGATCGTGTGAAACTTTCGTTGGCTGGAAAAAGACCAGGGCCGACACGCAAAAAAGTGCTCTTTACCAGGATAATGCATCATACCACATATCAGCGATAACAGTGGCGGAGGTGCATGAATTGATTCCTCATCAACCGCTTTCACCAGATTTAGCCTCAAGCGACTTTCTCCTGTTCCCGAACTTGAAATTTTGTGTTTCTGGGAAGAAATTTTCATCAAATGAAGATGTGATGGTTGCAGTCAACGGGTATTTTGCAGAGTTCGACAGAACCTATTTTTCCGATGGCACGAAAAAGCTGGAGGACCGCTGAATGAAGTGTATATACCTCAAAAGAGACTTCGTTGAGAAGTAAGGCGAACTGTTTGTTTCGTCTACATTTTTTTTTTCTTGCTTTGTTACCAGAATTGTCAAACCACCCTCGCACACCCTAAAAGCGTAGTACAGGCAGTCTCTTTAGCCTTGCCTAGAACGTTGAGCCAGTTGGTAGAGGAAACGAAGTGAACCAGAGGAGAAGTTAAGGCGGTGATGATTATAATTCCGCCCGCGCGTTCTCCCCTCCGCGCACCGTGCTTGTAGGCGGTTTCTGGAAACACGTCAAGCTAGCGGTCCAGGCACAAAGATTCGGAGGGGGGTAATATTTACGGAAAATTAAAACCGGCAGCCGTAATATTTACAAGAATCGGCACGCCGCTGTGCGAGAGGCAGGGACCTCAGTAAACATTCGGCCCGGCTGCAAACAGAGAAATCTATTTGAGAGCTGTTTGTTAATAACAGAGAAAGCAGAGACTTATTTAAGCTCGGGGGTTAGCGGCACAAGCTAGTCTGTGGAACCGTCACGGCACGAGAGAAAATTCCGCTACAGCCATCTGGCCTTACACCTCTGCTTTACGCTCGAGGCTATGAAGTCCTAGGACACACGTTTTCGGCGCAGTCGTGTAATACTCTTCCGCATTTCGCCCTCATTCCTCTCTTTCACTGAGGGATGATATGCTTAAAACTTCTGAAACATATTTTCAGTGAAGAAAATGAAGTCTGTCACACATGGACTTAAAAGGGGAGGGGTCTGCCATGTGGTCGCCAATATTGAAGGACGTTGTTCTGCATTGAAAAACAGAGAAACAGGTGTTTCGTCCTTTTTGCTAGACGCTCTCAAGTTTTTGAAACAAAATCTAGGTCATAGTTAACGACGGAAAAATCGTATTTTCCACGCTTTATACACTCCTGGAAATGGAAAAAAGAACACATTGACACCGGTGTGTCAGACCCACCATACTTGCTCCGGACACTGCGAGAGGGCTGTACAAGCAATGATCACACGCACGGCACAGCGGACACACCAGGAACCGCGGTGTTGGCCGTCGAATGGCGCTAGCTGCGCAGCATTTGTGCACCGCCGCCGTCAGTGTCAACCAGTTTGCCGTGGCATACGGAGCTCCATCGCAGTCTTTAACACTGGTAGCATGCCGCGAGAGCGTGGACGTGATCCGTATGTGCAGTTGACGGACTTTGAGCGAGGGCGTATAGTGGCGTATAGTGGCCGGGTGGACGTACCGCCGAATTGCTCAACACGTGGGGCGTGAGGTCTCCACAGTACATCGATGTTGTCGCCAGTGGTCGGCGGAAGGTGCACGTGCCCGTCGACCTGGGACCGGACCGCAGCGACGCACGGATGCACGCCAAGACCGTAGGATCCTACGCAGTGCCGTAGGGGACCGCACCGCCACTTCCCAGCAAATTAGGGACACTGTTGCTCCTGGGGTATCGGCGAGGACCATTCGCAACCGTCTCCATGAAGCTGGGCTACGGTCCCGCACACCGTTAGGCCGTCTTCCGCTCACGCCCCAACATCGTGCAGCCCGCCTCCAGTGGTGTCGCGACAGGCGTAAATGGAGGGACGAATGGAGACGTGTCGTCTTCAGCGATGGGAGTCGCTTCTGCCTTGGTGCCAATGATGGTCGTATGCGTGTTTGGCGCCGTGCAGGTGAGCGCCACAATCAGGACTGCATACGACCGAGGCACACAGGGCCAACACCCGGCATCATGGTGTGGGGAGCGATCTCCTACACTGGCCGTACACCACTGGTGATCGTCGAGGGGACACTGAATAGTGCACGGTACATCCAAACCGTCATCGAACCCATCGTTCTACCATTCCTAGACCGGCAAGGGAACTTGCTGTTCCAACAGGACAATGCACGTCCGCATGTATCCCGTGCCACCCAACGTGCTCTAGAAGGTGTAAGTCAACTACCCTGGCCAGCAAGATCTCCGGATCTGTCCCCCATTGAGCATGTTTGGGACTGGATGAAGCGTCGTCTCACGCGGTCTGCACGTCCAGCACGAACGCTGGTCCAACTGAGGCGCCAGGTGGAAATGGCATGGCAAGCCGTTCCACAGGACTACATCCAGCATCTCTACGATCGTCTCCATGGGAGAATAGCAGCCTGCATTGCTGCGAAAGGTGGATATACACTGTACTAGTGCCGACATTGTGCATGCTCTGTTGCCTGTGTCTATGTGCCTGTGGTTCTGTCAGTGTGATCATGTGATGTATCTGACCCCCAGGAATGTGTCAATAAAGTTTCCCCTTCCTGGGACAATGAATTCACGGTGTTCTTATTTCAATTTCCAGGAGTGTATTACAACAACTATGGCCATTAATAAAATGATTGGCATGTCATCGTGAAGCTGGCATATGAAGCTATAAAACGAACAAAATTTTTCTTCGAATTGTTTCTGTAAAATCGTTTGAGAGAAATTTTAGGACGTGCGCCTCAATGCTGTAATCGAAGACCGGCGGACACGGTCGGCCTGCTCTTCTGAACGAACGAACGAACTCGTCCAGAGCTTTGGACGAAAACTGGTCAGCGCGCACCGGCAACCGTATCCTGTGAGCCTCGGACTTTAGCAACAGGCGTCGTGTCGTAGACTATCGACTGCGTATGGATGCTTAGAAAATGCAAACTCTGAGATGAGACAACCCTCCATGAATCAGGAATGATGTGGAATACTTTGTGCAGCAATTCTCAGAAATGTCAGTGCATGATTATATTCAAATATTTATTTATAATAGTAAATATTCGAATATTTCAGTAGAATCAACACCAAATAAAGCATTAATATTTTCATAATTTAAATAAAAGTAAAAACTTTTTCAACTGTTTACATACCATTTCAGACCTACTTTCCGGAACGCAAATCATAGGGGTTTGACCTTAGAGCATATCTACGTTGCTGTCTAGGCGGTTGTATTACCTTCTTCCTTGCTTTTTTGGGTGGAACTACTGGCGTAATAGGCCGAGCTTCTCCGGTCGGAATTCCGTGCTGAACCAAATCCGTAGCCGGTAGAAACTGCCTCTCTTCAAACAACCACGAAAATTCCTCTAATACTTGCTGCAACATCCTTCTCTCCTCACTGTTTAAATGACCCAACTTCTCTGCTAACTGACTCCTTATCGTCGACGCGACATATCGCACTTCTCTAACTGAACATTTCTTTCCTTTCCTTCCTTTCTTATCTTTATTTCGCTGCTTCTCAGCTCCTCTTATTTCCTCAAAAATTTCCTGACCACTGGCAACAATAGTACCCTTCGGTATCACAACATCTTCTACACCAAAATTATCTATACTTACTGGTATCGCAATACCCTTCTGTCTCCTCTCCGGTCGGCAGATACTTCTCTTTATATGTACTGACTGACGATCTAAAACATAATTCTGGGTGAGCGGGTCAACCAGAATGTCTGTCTTAGGCTGTTCTTGATTTTTGACATCTATCCAGAGAATCTTTCCACTTCCGCCTTTTATCCTTACAGGGTCAATGGTTTTTATCGCCCACATCTGCGGTTTTATGGGAGACTGTGAACGGCGCCTTTCGCAGCTCCCTCGCGTCTGACGGGGGTGCGCACTGCCAAATCGGTGAATTGCTTCGCCGAACTGCACAGTTCGCGTTCGATAATCCACTATCCCCTGATAACGGTGCAGGAAGTCATTCCCTAGTATGATGTCAAATTCACCCTTCTTTAGCCTTACGACCTCCATCCTCTGTCTGGCTCATCCTTTACAATACACTAAAATGAGCTTTGAAAAACAAATTAATAATTGGCCACCTTTTGCCTCAATAGCTGCTAAGAAATTTCATCTAGTCAATAGCTGCTAAGAAATTTCACAGTTGAAGGTGACGTCGTTACATCCCTTAGAGGACTCTGTAGTTTGCTGAGAATGATGTGGAATAACTGTGCCTTGTGATTTTCTTTGCAGGGTGGAGTTCCAGAGTAAGTTATATGCCGGTGCAGGATATTCATTCCAGCCATTCTCATTCGAGGCAATCCTGGATTCTGCATCTCAAGCACCGGAGGTTAGAAACAGCAATGCAACCTCTGTCGTCCTGGCTGTGCACTACTTCTAAGTGATGAGGTTGACAGTCTCTTCTCATTTTGCAGTACTTCTAGATTATTGTAAATGGATTACCTGTAATATTTAGCACATCTCATTATAAACTTTGCAAAGGATGAGACTTTTCCGTCAGGACCATTTTTTGTGTAAAGATAAATACCAAAACTTTGGTTGCAATTTGAGAAACTGATGGTGATTATGAATAGTGTCTGTGTTAAATTAATTGTACTGGGCAATAACTACAAACTGATGTGTTAACATTTCACAGTATTTTCCCGGAGTCGGCGTTTTTCCCGGAGTCGGCGTTTTTCCCGGAGTCGGCGTTTTTCCCGGACTACAAAAAATTATTGATATCGATATATTTCGAGATATCGACATATTTCGAGATGTCGATATATTACGAGATATCGACATATTTCGAGATATCGACATATTTCGAGATATCGATACATTTCGGGGTATCGATATATTTCGAGATATCTATATATTTCCAGATATCGATATGTTTCGAGATATCGATTTATTTCGAGATATCGAATTATTCGCAGATATCGAATTATTCCGAGACATGGAATTATTTCGAGGTATCGATATATTTCGAGGTATCGATATATTTCGAGATATCGATATATTTCGAGATATTGATATATTCCGAGATATCGATTTACTTCGCGACGTCGATTTATATCGCGATATCGCTTTATTTCGAGATACCGATCTCTTTCGAGATATCGATGTATTTCGAGATACCGATATATTTCGATATACCGATATATCTCGAGATACCGAGATATTTCGAGATATCGAGATATTTCGAGATATCGTTATATTTCGAGATATCGATTTATTCGAGATATCGATTTATTTCGGTGTATCGATTTGTTTCGATGTATCGATATTATGAGATATCGATTTATTTCGAGATGTCGATTTATTTCGAGATATCGATATATTTCGGGGTTCGATTTATTTCGAGATGATTTATAAATTCTAATCTTTGCTCTAATGACAAGTTGGGAGGAAAACAATGAGAGAATTGATGGAGCCACGCTTGTGCGTGAATGTCGTTGCCAGAATTCTTAAATGTTTTAAATTTACGTGTAGTAATGAACCGCTTATAGTCAAAATCATCATGTCGGCGGGTCTCATATCGGTCATTGTTACGTCGTTTCGGCGGTTCCATTCCAAAATTCGGTGCACCTCCCAGTTTATGTCATAATTTTACGAAATGTGCTGTGTTATTATTTTGTGGTTGTTCCGTATTTCTATGTCCCTCTTCCCATACTGTAGCGCGAGTGTCCTCTGAAATATGTAATTCTTGTATTACTTCTGCCAACTGATCTTGTACTTTCCGGATTTCTCTTTTGTACTGTGTATTGATTTGATTTTGATTTTGTTTGAATTTCTTAATTTGTTCATACTCTTCTGTGTCAATGATGGCTACAGGTCTTGTCCATTTGTGTTGAAATCGTATCTACTGTGTCCTTTAAGTTTTCCTGAGTTTTTGCAAGTTGCGTAACCGAATCGGTAGTTGCAACTGAGTCAATTTTAGCTTGCAAGGTGTCGTGATTTGCAGTTCTTTTATGGCTGCTTCGTGATTCTGTAATGCATTTTCATGCCGCGAAATAATAGGTTGGAAATGCTCACAAATTTGTGTTTTTACGTCATCACAGACTTTTTGACATTTCGATTCAATGTTATGTAACTCAGTACTTAAATATTTGTTCAAGTGTGGTGTCTAACTTCGGAAGATTTTGTTCCATTGTGTCTAACTGTTGCTGTGTTTGTCTCTGGTGTCGTTCCATTGTGTCTAACTTTTGAAGCTTTTGCTGTGTTTGTCCCATTTGTTGTATTAATTGTAATAACAATGCACTGGTATCTGAAACATGTTCCTCAGTGCTTTTCGGCAGTGAATTTGCACCGGCAACATTCACATTTTGACAAGCAGAAAATGTGTCTTGACTTATTTGAGAAAACGGTGAGGACCCAAAACCTGAATTTTCGAGATTGTGTCCTGTCATTTTGGATTCCTGAGGCGAGCTATTTCCGACCGATCTATCGATAATGCTTCCCTGTTCACTAATTGTTTCACTGTCTATGCCATTATTTGCCGCCCGCTCCATTTCCCTATGCACAATTACCAAATTACTACTTTGAACATTAGTTAATTCATTACACGGTGGCGCTAACACACTGCTTTCGTCTTCACTGTCATTTCTCAGTTTACTTTGGAGCCTAGTATTACGTTTTTCACACGCCATTATTGTCACAATAATTCACACGATAACACAGAAAAGCACAATTTGAAGAGCAGAAATAAGAGAACACATTAACATAGCACTGAAAATATCTAGTTAATTGCAAGCGCAGCTGCGAAATACTTAGTGCAAATCTACATGCATGCCACTACAACAATGAAAGACTGCAACTACAAAGGAGATTCTCTCTACAATTACGCGCTAGCAATAAACAATAGCTACACTAATTACCAAAAAAAAAAAAAAAAATCTGAAGATTCCAGTGAGGTATCCTGGCAGGCGCGCCATATGAAACGTCCCCTTAGAAACATTATACATGACTGTCCTTAAACTGACACACACTATTTTTTTTAGCGCAACGCAATCTGACTTTCAAGAATCCGTACAAAAGAATGGCCCAGACTAACATTAACCTATACGTTTCACAAATCACTTACCTCACAAAAATCTTCGTTACTCGAACTACTGCAATACAGCGAGCGCCACTACTGCCAGCTAAATAAAAGATTCAAACTACGGAAAGCACTAACTACTGATAGGCATAGTTAGCAAATGAAAGATTTTAATAGAGAACAAACAATGTATTTACCTTAATACTCATAATACATATAGCAGTTCATGACATCCAGTCTTACAGATTTCAAAACTCCGCTATTTCTCTCCCCACATCCACCACTGCTGGCGGCTCACCTCCAACTGCGCCACGCTACGCGCTGTTAACATCCAGCTGCCCAACACTACAATGGCAGACAACAATGCAAACTAGCCACAGACTGCACACAGCACAGCCAGTGATTTTCATACAGAGCGCTACGTGGCGTTGCCAATAAGAAAACATAAACAGCCTACTTACAGTACCATGCTGCAGAAATTTCGCTGGGAAGAGCGCTTACAGATCCTGCATACGGTCGCAATCTCCCACGTGCGACGTCCATATTTTTAGAGCGGAAAGACATTCGTTGCCGTCAATTTGTTTCGGACGAGGAGGCGCACGCTTGAGTATCGTAATGGTTCTGTAGGCACCGCAAACATTTTTTCCATGAAGGCATATACCGTCTTGTCGCATACTTGTATAAACGTAATAACAATTATGGTGATTATTTTTGAAATAATAATAATAATTTCCTTACTTATTCCCAACTGTCTCGCTTTCGTTTCAATGCGCCTTAATGTGTTTCTATTTTTGTTTTCATCTCCCACTGAATTATTTCTTTCAGACGGCTGTTTTCTACTAAAATGTTGAATTACGTCAGTCAGTAAGTTTCATATCGGCAAACAAAACTAAAACTTACAGATTTAATCTTGGTATCTTGTCTGGAAAGGGGCATTTGCGTCAGTCAGTGGGGCTTGCTTGCAGTTGATCACGTCTCAGATTATAAATCTATAAATAAACAAGAAGCGTCATGTTCCTTCAGGGATTACATACAAATATCGCATGACTTTTAGCTCGGATAAACGGCCCTGGAGCGTTAAAAATATAGCTGGATGCAGATTACGTTTCGAGTGCGACTTTGTAATCTCCACATTAATCCGTGGAAGATGATCTGGTAGCTTGCAGATACGACAATAGGGACAATAGTTGACCACGCACGTTCCAGCCCGCTGTAAGCTATGTACAGTGTTTTCGAGGGTGAACGGTCAGTAACAAAGATGTAACAAAAGTCAAATCATAATTTTAATACGCGAACAAGAAAATTGAAGTACAGATTTTGTATATTAATCGTACAACGAGGACAATGATCCTTATGTGATTAGAAAGATACTTTGCCATAGATGTGCGCTAAGAAAAAATAATCTCTGTATTTAGCCATTAAGAGTCGTAAAAGGAAATAGAAGCTTTCACATTCGTAACACTAATCTTTCATTCTGTATCATGCATTAAAATCTCCAGTGCCTGAAAATTGCAAATTGTAGAGCTGCCAACCTGTGCCTAGCGCACAGATCAAGTGCTACAGTAGAAATGACACATGAAAGTGACAACATTTCGTGAGATCGTATTTTAGGGGCTTTCGTGCTTACATGGATTTGCAGTACAACATGCATATCTGGCATGTAAAATGCGGCAACTGCTAAGTCAATGATGATGTCTGTAAATAGCTTTGTATATTGGCGTCGTTATTTCGCTTAGTTTTGTGTACAAGTAATTACGTGATCGTTTGCTGCCATTATCAGAAACTTTGAAGTAAGTTCCGAATTTGTAATTTCTTCACTTTGAATATGTAAGACTTCCGATTTCCCTTAGTATGTGGAAACCATATTTGTTTTAGTGTATGCCTAGAAGGAGAATGCTAACGGGTCAGAGTGAAAGACGCAGAGCTAGGCAGACACAGTTTTTGCGTCGAGAAAGTAATAGCAATGTGAACATTCATAATGATAACGCATCTGTTTATCGAAAACTGAAGTACTGATTCTTAAAATTAATTATAAAATATGACAAATCAAACTTGCATAACGGGTAAGGAACTTCGCCGTAGATGTGAACAAAAGGAACCCATCATGTGTGTCCATAACCATTAGGATAGGTAAATAGAAGCGCACACATGTGAAAACTTTTCCTTTGTCTCTGACACTGCTACCAACTTCCAGGACCGAAGCTGCTATGTCGTTGAAGTTGTCAACAGTGGAAAACGAAACGTAGTAACGAAGTCGTCGGGGACAGCAAACGTTCTTTATTAACGTAGTTTTCTCACTTACTTTGGTCAAAGAGAAAACGGAACTAACTCTGTGTTCATTTTCCGCCGCCACCACCAAATGTAGTGTGTTCCTAACTTTCAGTATCTGCATTTTGAGTAGCTACGACGTCCAGTATTGTAACGAAACTGTACTTGTTTTAGGCTATGCCTCGAAAAAGAACATTAACGGGTCGGGCTGAAAGACGAAGAGCTAGAGACACACAATTTTTGCGTAGAGAAAGTAATAGGAATAATGCAGATGTCAGTAACGATAATTCTATTGTTCTAAAAGATACAATTAAATGTGCACGGAACATAATTACAAATAATTTTGAGAACTGTAATTGCGCTTTGATGAATTTACAACGCAGATATTGTAATGCAAATAATTGCGCGTCTGAGATGACCTTATGCGATACAATGGCATTCACATTGTGTTGTCATAAGGGTAACGTTAATTTGCCACCATTAAAATAAAATTAATTTGTCAACGTAGTGTATCAAAGACTCCCTTTAAATGCTTGTATAATTAAAGAAAAATTAAAGAACTGTTTCGTAAACACACGTAGCAACATTTGGCAGGGATCAGTACTGCGGCTAAAATTTCACTTTAAGATACATGACATTATCCATTGCATATGAGATTCATTGACGCAATTGGTCGAATTTTGACCACAGGCGATACTACTATTAATACGCTTACGTCTGTAGTAAAGCTGATCAGATAGCATAAAATGCCACACAGCAGGTGAAGACTGACTTTATTGGTTGCAAAGTATGATTGGTTGATTTGGGAAGAGAGGGCCAAACAGCGAGGTCATCGGATCAAATGCAAAGTATGCATGACGCGTTTTGGAGTTACTTCCATCTTCAGAAATCTAAGTGCAAAGGAGGCACAAGGACAAGAGCGTTACTGGTCGTGTACATAACAGAAAGTCCCAAGCGGACTCACATGCTGTACAGAGAGGTCTCGATAACGTGCTGACGTCACGGTACACCTGAGAGGTCTTTATGGTGAATTGTCTTCAAAGAAGAACGGATGGAGAATAAAGATGCTTGTGAATCCACATCACACCATCAAATAGGGTCAGTGCAACGGCTCTTCATGCACAACACGCGATTTAACAGTACCCCAAATTCGGCAGATCTGTCTATTCACTGCACCCTGTAGTATAAAATCAGCCTCTTCACTGTACAGAATATTACCCAGCTATAAGTCACCAACTTCTATCCGCACCAGAAAATGAAGAGCGAATTCATAATGTTGTTGCGCATAGTGAGGTTTCAGTTGCTGCACTGTTTGTATGTTGTACGGGTATCAGAGTAAAGTAAATCGCAGAATATCTGTGGTGTTGACCACGGGATGGATGATTATCGTCTCACTGCACATGCTGCGTAGTCAGTGCAGCAACGGCGACCTCGTCACTAACTTCCACCGGGGTAGGACGACTTCCTCTTCCGGGTGTAGGTCTTGTAGAACCCCAAATGACCGCGGAATCATGAGTACCATGCTAACTAGTTCCTGTGGAATACAGACCCTGACTTCACCATGGCTGTCTCCCCCTTTACACAAGAGGCCCCCACGAAGGCAATAGCCAGTAACGACCTCGCCATCCGCCAACTGCTGCCGAATCGGTCCCCACCTAGGGTCCTCATCCTGTTTGTCAGCTAAGTCGCAGAAGAAACAGGGTGTCTCGGAGAGACGGAAATTCACCCCAAGATCCGTCTCCACGTGGCCCTTGCCTTCCCCAGACTCTCCCGCGAACATACGGCTGAGAGCGTCGGCCACTTCATTGTCACTGCCCCTAATATGCCGAACCTGGAGATAAAGTCATCTTAACTTCGGAATGATTTTTAGCGAACTTATTAATCAAAGATTAAGTTCTGACACTGGCCAAATAACTCGCGGAGGCTCATTTGTTTCAGTTCAGTTGTATTGCTCACCTGTTCTCCAGATAAAGTTGTGTGGTTTATATCTCAGAATAGACATTTGTACTATTTAAGTAAAGCTAACTAAGTATATTTGCCTAGTCATATCAAAATTTCAAGTTTTACGGGTCTTGTTCCATGTAAAGAAATTTATTTATTATTTTTTCAACTGATCTGGCCTTATAAGGCAGTCTCCTGTATTATTGTGATTGTGATTTTATAATGCTTTCGATTGTAATAAAATATGTAGCAACTACAACAGATTACTATTGTGATTTTGGTGTGTCACTACCATAGAGGATGAAATGTTTCATGAAATATTTAATTATGAAAGCATTTTTAAAGCTAAATATATTGAAACCTGAATTTGGCTTCTCGGTTGAAGTAAAAAAAATAAAAACATGTCTCTCTGTTTTTGATACATTCAACCCATAAAAGGGGTGGAATATAGAATGAATTGTTTTATGAAAATAATTCAGTGTGAAAGAATTTTTAAAGCTAAATCTATGAAAATTGTGTTATTGAAAAATACGTGTTTCACTGTTTTTGAAACAACAACCTCCCATGAGGTGCAATAAGGGCGCACATATTCACTGACTCATCGCCTTCCAGCCCAACCTGCAAAGTATACGAACTTGAAATTTGATGGATTGTTGGATGTAAAAAAAAAGTGTTTCGTTGTTTTTGGAAATTTAACTCACCAATAGAGTGAAATAGGGGACGAAAAGTTTTATGAAATATTTCACTATGAAAGCATTTTTAGAACTAAATCGATGAAGATTTGAATTTGGCTCCTCAGTTCTAAATAGAAGAATACGTGTTTCATTGTTTTTGAAAATTCAACCCCTAGAAGGTGTGAGATGTTTCTGAAAATGTTTCATTGTGAAAGCATTACTAAATATATCTCAGAATTCGTATTTGGCTCCTCTGTTAGAATTTTTCAATGTTGCACTGGTTTTGGAACTTCAATCCTAAGGGGATGAAAAATTTTAATGAAATATTTATTGCGTTATATTAAAATATTTTAAGTCTGCATCTATGAAAACCGGTATTTCACTTCTCAATTAAATATAAAGAAATATGCGTTAGGGAATGAAAGATTCTACGGAGATATCACCACAAGAAAACAAACGGCTTGATTAACAAACACCTTGGACTCCAGCTATCGGCATTGCTTTTTGGTCATAAGAACATTCAGTAAAAGACCATGCTTCAATGGCGTTAATTAGCGTGAAAAGTTAAGAAAGTGTTGCAATTTAGAAAGACATAAAAAACGATTAAAGAAAAAAAATTCTTTGCAGACCATACGGTCTACACAAGTAAAGAAGCGGATGATAAGCTAGCTCTTTATGCAAATGAGTTGGTCAGTTTAAGTTCCGAGACATGTCATGCAGCAGGAACCAAATCCTACAGTTGCTACGATTGGCTAAAGGGAAAGTTTTGCAGAATCAAGGGAAATCACTTCTACAAGTGGCTGAGAATCGCGTAATGAATAAAAATTATGTATTGAAGGTTCCAAGGTGGGAGACGCAAGATTCCTCCCCCCCCCCCCCCGCCCCCCTCCTCCCATTGCTATCTTCCTTTTCCTATAGCAAAAAAAAAAAGAGAGAAATTTCCGCTGTGAAACAATTTGCAAACAAGAGAACGGCCCTTTAAATTTAACGCTTCAAAGTTTTAAGCCCTGCTCTTTCCGTATGTTGATTAGAAACTGTTAACCCACATGTGAAACCTGAGTACATAATCCCTGTGACATTTGATCAACGGTGTTCCTTAAGGACAGGTTCTGATTGAAAACGTTCGAAAATTCAATTTCTTTGTATTTGCATTTTTTTAAGGGTGTACTTGTCTAGACTCTTGGAACGGAAAGGTTTTTTTAATCCTTGCGTTACAAAAGTTTCTACAGCCCATTGTTTGAAGCAGTGTCACGGCTGCCATGAGCCGCCCGGGGTAGCTGCGCTGTCTCAAACGCCTTTTCACAGTTCACGTGGCTCCCCCCGTTGGAGGTTTGAGTCCTCCTTCAGGCATGGTTGTGTGTGTGTGTGTGTGTGTGTGTGTGTGTGTGTGTGTGTGTGTGTGTCCTTAGCATACGTTACTGTAAGTAGTGTGTAAGCATGGGGACTTATAAGGTATCAGGCAAATCCAACACCTTCTATGAAAACCCTGACATGATAAGCAAATCCAGTAGTATGTCACATAGCTCCGAATAAATCGTGACATTAAATTAACCAAAGTAATAAGAGGAACGAGTGAGCAAATGGAATATCACAGACTAACACAAGAATGCCTAAATGCATGTCATACCTTCCCACCATGAGACAGACGCAGTTCCGAGGGGAGAAACGAGAACAGAAGCCGAGAGCAGAACCGTGTTAAGCTGGAAGGCCCTACGATAAGGGACGGACGGACATCCACGTCGCCAGCTAACTGCTAGGATCACACCACCCGCAAGTTTTAGCTTGAGACTTTTTCGCGTCTCTGTTACGTTAGGACCAACCCCCAGCCCATGTTAAAAGATAGAGCCCTCCAGAAGAACAGTAAAGATCTTACGATAACGCTAAAAGGACCACACCAGCTGCAAGTTTTAGCGTGAGACTTTCTCGCGTCAGTTACGTTGCAAACTTTAAAAACATTGCCCCACCACGAAAAGTATAATGTTTGTCATTGGATAGACAGAATTTTTGTAGGCGGAGCTTAAGGTTAACAATGGTTCAAATGGCTCTGAGCACTATGGGACTTAACTTCTGAGGTCATCAGTCCCCTAGAACTTAGAACTACTTAAACCTAACTAACCTAAGGACATCACACACATCCATACCCGAGGCAGCATTCGAACCTGCGACCGTAGCGGTCACACGGTTCCAGAATGAAGCGCCTAGAACCGCACGGCCACACCGGCCGTCTAGGGACTGATGACCTCAGCAGTTTGGTCTCATAAGAGCTTACCATAGACAGGCGGTTGCCATGGGACACTCCTGTGTCGGAAACGCTTGCTCAGGTAGAAGGCCTACACTACGCTTGTCTGTCCGCTTTTAGAATACTGCTGCGCGGTGTGGGATCCTTACCAGGTAGGATTGTCGGAGTTCAAAGAAGGGCAGCACGTTGTATCGCGAAATATGGGAGACAGTGTCACTGAAATAATACAGGATTTGGGATGGACATCATTAAAACAAAGGCGTTTTTCGTTGCGACGAAATTCCAATCACCAATTTATCCTCCGAATGCGAAAATATTTTGTTGACACCGACCTACGTAGGGAGAAACGATCACCTCGATAAAATAAGGGAAATCAGAGCTCGCACGGAATGATATAGGTGTTTGTACTTTCCGCGCGCTATACGAGAATGGAATAATAGAGAATTGTGAAGGTATATGAAGATAGTAACTGTTCTCGAAAGAACAGGTACCACTGATGACCGTGCAGCTTCTCTAGAATAAATGATAATTAATTGAAACGCTCAGCTGCCGACAGGTGTTGATGTACCTCGGGGTACACATTTTCAGCTGTCCCCATCGAGGTATATCAACACCTGTCGGCAGCTGAGGGTTTCAATTAATTATCATTTATTCTAGAGAAGCTGCACGGTAATCAGTGGTACCTGCTCCTTCGAGAACAGTTACTATCTTCATATATGTAGTTAAAGGCTACCCAGCCATTGACCTTCGTCTGTGCGAATGCGCAATGATTGCCCGAACTCTTACGGGAATCGTCACCTTAGTGTGCCCGAGTAATGAGTGGATGGGCAAATACCTATTACGTACATTGCGTATGTTGATTGTGGACCTCACGGGAAGCGTGCAAGGGTTAAGTCCCTGCAGTCGCGCTATTCATCTGCGTCCTCGGTGGCTCAGATGGATAGAGCGTCTGCCATGTAAGCAGGAGATCCCGGATTCGAGTCCCGGTCGGGGCACACATTTTCAGCTGTCCCCATCGAGGTTGTATCAACAACACCTATCGACATCTGAGGGTTTCAATTAATTATCAATTCTGAAGGTAATTCGATGAACCTTCTGCCAGGCACTTTGATTTGCAGAGTATCCATGTAGATGTAGATGAAAACTCGTCCCGTGTCGCACGTGCTCAAAACGATTCATACTGCAGAATGCATGCAAACATACTCGCCGAAAATACTGACGAATAACGAGTGCTGCATATCCAAGTTACACAGATCGGCCTTTCCTGCCAAGAAGAACAGGGAATTGCTATGTAGGAACAATTCGAGCTAGAGAAAGGGTTGATAAGTACTCCTTGAATTCCAGACTAAACGTAAATAACGAAAATGCATTTTTGGTAAAAATTGGTCAAAACATAATCCTGTGCCCTCCGTATTGGACTAGCCGTTTTGAATATTGAAAATCTGACTTCAGCTTCCTGTTCAGCGACATTGAAAATATATATCTAACACTCAGTTCATGCAAATCGAAATAACAATATAACTAAAAGTTTTCCCTAAACTTTGAACACTTTTTTTTTCGAGAAACGTTTTTTTCTCAGAACGGCATGCAGCATAAACTAAAAGTGATTCAACCTCTTAACTTCTACCTCGGACCCCGAAAAGTAAACATTTTTCTTAGGAGCTTATAGCTATAATATGACATTTGTTAATATTAACTAATTTTTGTGTGTGCATAAGGAGTGAAACAAACCCCAAAAAATCGAACTCAAAGTTCGAATTAGCACTGTATCGTTAAATTTAAGGTTGTTTCATTGCGGTTAGGTATGCGCTCACATAAATTTTATGTAATATCGACTGATGTTATCCATTTTTAATTTCAGAGAAATAATGTAGTATCAACCGATGTTATCCATTTTTGATTTCAGGTAACATCTGAGGGGCCACACTGCACGCCCTCTGCGTACTTCAGACTTGCAGGCCCTTGATCAATCTCATAATTACGGGCGCCATTTTTTTTACTGAAAATCTAAAATAAAGCTCATAGTATGATCACTCGTAATTCCCAAACAGATCCTTCGAATGTATTTTCATTGTCTCAAAAAATTTTCCAAATGTACCATTTTTTGCTCATTTGAATGAGAACCTGGCCGTAATGGCGGAATATAGTAACGAGTTTTTTTTTTTTTCGGAGACGTTGTACGTTCGCGAGAAGAATTTCGTTCCACGCGTGTCGATGGACATTCCACAGATATTACTGTGTGTGTGTGTGCTACTCAGTCGTGCCATTTGAGTGTACATCTTTGCATAGTTTTCCTTTCACGATGTAAACAGTGCTCGACTCAGTTGCTAACTGGCCATTGAGTGGTTCAGAAGGTGTCGGATGTGCGGTGCGTTCGGTCTGCTAAGACAACAACAGATTGGCGTGGTGCTATGGCAGAAGCAGACACTGAGGGAGCTAGCTGCTGGGACGCCAGCGAACAAGTTATGCCAAGTAAGACGAAGAGGACTATTCTAAAATTATGAGTCGTCTCAAAAGTGTTTACCATTAGTAAATCTACAATAACTGACAGTTTTTCCCAAGAGAGAGATACAGGAAATCCGCCCCCCCCCCTCCCCCCGCCACAAAGAAATTTTGGTTGTGATGACAGGCCGATTGGTAGTGTAGCCCGAGATCTAAGGTTGAAGGGGGTAATTTGATTGACAGTTGTTTAGGCCAACGATTATGAATGCCGAGTAAACGTTGTGCGAGCAGATTGCACTGTAGCGTAGCCTAGTGTTTCCGTCCGCACCATATTTAACACACTTTCTCTAGCTGTTTACAAAAGTCGCACAACAGTTCTCCAAACAGGAGACGGCTAGAAACTTTCGAAATGTGGTGGTGTAGAAGAATGCTAAAAAAGTTTATATCGAATAGCTGATGGGGAGATACGAAAACAGATTAGGGAGCAGAGAAATTAATGGCACAACGTGACAGAAAGTAGCGATCGTGGGCAAAGGGCGTATTTCGATTCCACCCGTCCACTTTGACCCATGACGTTTAGCATGACGGTCATTAGTTAGCGTTTCGAAGGATACCAGTCGCCTTATTAAATGTTAACTGTGATTGCCTTCGTTTCTAGAGCAATTTATAATGATCATTAACTATGATTTTTTCGTAATATATCGTGATGAACGATGGGAGGAACCCGCGAGCACAGCTTAAATTGTCGTTAAAGAAACGAGTAGCGATTGTATTTTTATCTTTCTTATCCGACACATACGGGAACCTGGGGTAGAATGGGATACAAAATTGAAAACTTTGATTAAATGTTCAAAAGTGATAAATAAGAGAGTTACCAATTTTTATATGAACACCTTATGATGTATTAATCACAAAAATACAAGAACATTACCATAAAATAAAATAACAATATTTTTCACTCAAAAACAGAAATGTATGTCATTTGCCTCATTCTGCCCTGTGCACGCGGCAGAATGGGGTGGTAAGTACAAGTGATTACAAAACCGTATAAAATTATCGGAAATGCAGAAAATATTGGCTTGCTCGGTATTTATTTAGTTTAAAGTGAATATTAATGTCAAACTACAGTTTTCATGTATTGTATCCTTTTCTTAAGGCTGTTTACAAAATTCACACACAAGGAAAGACTTATCATCTTCGCTATCTATTCCTGCACGAGAATCGTGTGTCCATTTTTTGCACGTGGAACAAGCGACCCAACCTTCAACTGATTTTGAATAAAACCCACCACAATATAAACATTCACAGTCGGAAATCTTCTCATAATCACTCACCTTAGTACTGTATTCTGTCCTTCTTTCCATTTATCTTCAGGCCCTTTCTTTCTTTTTTTCTTAATTAAATTCTCTTTCGCAAATAGTTTTTTCTTTGCACTTTCTTCTTTGGCAAAGTTCTTTTTCTATTTTTCCTTAATAATGGCTTCTAACTCTTTTTTTGTACGGCGAATCAGTTAAAACAACAGTCTTCCCCCTCTTCCGTTTCGCTCTTTTCTTGCTGTCGTTAACTTTTGGCCAGAGCATCAGAATTTGTAGTGAAATATGAAATGAGGAGGTGTTGTCAGTTGTCATCCAAGAGCATCAAGGATTAGAACAATTAGCCTCAATAACTTTGTCATTCTTAGGCGGCAGTTCATTGTTAGAATTCGCTGAAACCTCGTTCGCTTGATTATCCAGCCCGTTGGCGTCGTCTTTTTTAGCTGGTGTGCTAGGTGGAGGCAATTCCAATTGTTCAGATATGATAACCTCTTTATCTGACGACCTATTTTGTCCGATGTCAAATGTATCTGCCGGAAGGAAGTGTGCATCGGTGAATATGGATGGGTCCGTGGGCCGTATTCCATTAGCTTCGAAACATTTAATAGCGGTTTTCATTGTTGCATTTTAGACGAAAGCTGAACTAAAAAGCGTTGAAATTTGAAAGATAGTTACGACTTTCCCTGCGTGGCTTCGTAGCCATTTTCGAAGCTCATCACTATAACGAAGGCTTAAAGGCTTCATAAAAGAAACATAAAGCGGCGGAAGTCTGTGAGAGCAATGTGGTGGTAAAGATAGCAACGAAACGCAACTCTCCCTCGCGTAGTTCATAACGTCAATATATGTCGTATGTACTGAGTGGCCATCTAATATAAGGAGAAGTCCTTTTATGCCTTAGAAAATTCCACAAATTTTCGAAACCGTACAAAGAATGATTCTGTGGCCATCCATGCGGTGCTGTGGACCTCAGCGCAACCTCCTTCTGCCAGTCCTAACTAAATTTTTTTCTGCTTCTTCTTTCGTGGAAAAATAAGTTTGAGGCATGTAAGCTCCGCTTGCTGACGTAATAATGACGCTGGTTACTGTTTCGCCCCTTTCTGCAGATGTTAACGATCCTACTTGACGTTTCCCCTTGCAAGCTGCGATCTTCGATTGGTTTTTAGGATTAACCGAAACGCCTATTCCATCACAATTAGATATTTGAGAAGTCATTAGTATGTGTTTGCCAGTTACATTTGTTAGCAATGAAAAGAAAAACTATCGACAGCTACTTTATTAAAAAATGGTTCAAATGGCTCTGAGCACTATGGGACTTAACGTCTATGGTCATCAGTCCCGTAGAACTTAGAACTACTTAAACCTAACTAACCTAAGGACAGCACACAACACCCAGCCATCACGAGGCAGAGAAAATCCCTGACCCCGCCGGGAATCGAACCCGGGAACCCGGGCGTGGGAAGCGAGAACGCTACCGCACGACCACGAGATGCGGGCGCTACTTTATTAAAACCCATGACTCTTGCACCAGATGTTGCTTCGGGTTTGCGAACAAACCCGCATTTGCTTCTTCATTGTTTCATGATGTAATAAACATTTCGATTTGTTTTGCTCGACATTTTCGAAAAAGTATCTGGGAAACGTGCAAAAATTGAAAGGCAAAACTGTGCACCTGCCGAAATACGAGTGCGTATACTCATTTGAAACAATTTTCCTAAACCGCTTCTGATACGCTAGAAGTTACCGCACAGTTAACAGCAATTGTAGTTGACCGTTTGCCTGTATCGTATAAAGTACAGCCAGTAAAATATTTTTGTAGGGATGACACAGCATCTCATCTTGAATGGAGGTTCATCTGTACGTGTAAAAGTAGCCACGTGTGCCACAGGGAAGTGTGTTGGGAGCCTTACCTTTCACGTTGTATATTAACATTACAGATAATATAAGTAAGCTTACATATTTCGAAAATGGTGCAGATATCGACATTGAGGTAACAAAGTTAGTGGGAAGTGATATGCACATACAGGGGATAGGAAAAATAATGTGAACACCTGTACTTACATCTACATGGATACTCTGCAAATCACATTTAAGTGCCTGGCAGATGGTTCATCGAACCACCTTCACAAGTATCTATTATTCCAATCTCGTATAGCACCCGGAAAGAATGAGCACCTGTATCTTTCCGTAAGCTCTGATTTCCCTTATTTTATCGTGGTGATCGTTCCACCCTACGTAGATCGGTGTGAACAAAATATTTTCGCATTCGGAGGAAAAAGTTGGTGATTGGAATTTCGTGAGAAGATTCCGTCGCAACGAAAAACGCTTTTCTTTTAATGATGTCCAGCCCAAATCCTGTATCATTTCTGTGACACTCTCTCCCATATTTCGCGATAATAGAAAACGTGGTGGCTTTCTTTGAACTTTTTCGATGTACTCCGTCAGTCCTATCTTGTAAGGATCCCACATCTCCCAGCACTATTCTAAAAGAGGACGGACAAGCGTAGTTTAGGCAGTCTCCTTTGTAGGTCTGTTACGTTTTCTAAGTGTCTTGCCAACTAGACGCAGTCTTTGGTTAGCCTTCTCCACAACATTTTCGATGTGTTCCTTCCAGTTTAACTTGTTCGTGATTGTAATACCTAGGTATTTAGTTGAATTTACGGCTTTTAGATTAGACTGCAACTTCTCTGGTTGTGATTCGTCTATTCTGCTTCATTAGGGATCTTTCGGGGTCAGTAACGACCTGATATGCGGATATTGAGGGCGTACATTAACTGTCTTCTGTCTTCATTGATTAGTGGCCGCCTTTGAAACGGTTGTACCACTCCTTTAGCCGTGTATTACCCATTACTTCGTCCTCAATCACATGATGGTTTCAACTTGAGAATCGCCGAGCTTGAAGCCAAATGTCATGCAATGACATTTTGCTGACATTACTAAATCCGACGTGTACCACTTGCAAGTGTTCCGAAGTAGTGGAGAAAATCAGGTATGTGTGCTATGTATGCCTGAAAACATGAGCGCACGCACGCCCTGATACCATTGTTGATTTCAACAATTACTAGAGATCGGATATTTTTTGAGCAGCTCTCGTATATAGGCCGTCGCCAGTGATGTCGAAAGAGCAAGATACCCGTAGATACGCCAGTTGTATAGGTAGTTCGAATGGAGCGGTCTATTGTCCGACGAATCTCCATAACGGCTCCGAACCGAATACCCCAGAGTTCGTCCTTCACGTTAGGAATCAAGCTGAGATCGCGAGAGCATGAGTCCGGGGTGTGTGGTGAGTGGTGCGGCTCTTTCCAGCCCCACATAGCGAACAAATCAATCACGACTTGCACCAAGCGTGCCGATTATTGTCCTGCAAAATGATGGGTGCGTCCTGCAGAAAGTGACGCCGCTTCTTTCTCTCAGTTGTTTTTCTTCGCTGTAACACAGTCTGTTTCGTTTTCGAGACTAAACCGCTTAACAGATATTGTTCAAATTTGGCATGGAGACAGTTTGAACCCTGAGAAAGAACATAGCCCACTTTAGAAAGCAAGAAATGTTTTTTTTTTACATCAGTGAACGTAAACTACATTAAAACTTACTTATTTTGATGTGTAACCTAACATTTGTGTAATATATAAGTACTTCAGTAGTCGACGCGCGGGATAGTCTCTCAAACGAAATTGCTCCCACGTCCGAGGCCTTTCAATATCACGTCTCCCATTCCGCTTGTAGTTCAGAATATTTTGGGGATGTCTGGGAATTAGCATTCTCACCAGTCTTCACGATATGTTTGAATTTTTTAGTTTCTGTTGAAAATACTTAATTTTTCTCTAGTATCTTCATTCCTAATCATTTCTTGTTCTGCAGCCCTTCGAATTTCTTAGGAACCTCATCACTGCCGTCTGAATTTTTTTTCTAATAACCATGTTTTCGCTTTATAGCATAACACAGGAACCGCGACCACTTTATAGAATTTCGGGACTATCTCTTTTTGTACTTTATTGCCCAATGTTCGGATAATGGTGCCCCAGACAGCTTAGAATTTGTGTAATTTATTTTCAGTATCAGAGTAAAAATAAGATCTTACAGCGTAGCCTAAATGAAAGGTTAAGAGACCTGTTCTAAAGCAGGTTTTAATTTGACTGAATATTTTCCTCGAAGTGCACTTATTTTCGTTTTATTACTAGAAATTTTAAAGTTGCATTCGTTGCATATTTCGTTCAGGTAGTATGCAGATCTTTGGAGGTCATTTCATTCACTTGAATCATGTGCACAATCAGGTATTTCTCATTCGTTATCCCAATTCCTTTGTCTGCTCGTAGTTCATGCTTTCATTTATGAAGAATGAAGTCAATGTAAATACTAAAAATGCTGACATAATTTACTCATTTAAAAGTATACCGAGCGAGCTGGCGCAGTGGTTAGTACACTGTATGATGATGGGTTTGTTGGGCGCTCAACTGCGCGGTTATCAGCGCCTGTTCAAAGCCCTAATCTTTACACAGTCCGATCTCGTCACCTTCACGAATGACGACGAAATGATAAGGACAACACACACCTAGTCCCCGGGCGGAGAAAGTCCTCAACCCGGTCCGGTTTAAATCCGCGTCCGGCCACCCTGATTTATGCTTTCCGTAATTTTCCTAAATCACTCCAAGTACATGTCGGGATGATTCCTTTAAAAGGGCACGGCGGACTTCTTTTACCCTTCCTTGACGCAGTGCCATTTCCTGCTGCGTCTCTGATGGCCTCAACATTGATGGCACATTAAATACAATCCTCCTTCCGTCCCTCATTTAAAGGCATAGGTTTAACACAATAAGTCGGGCGTTAAAAGTTAGAAACTGCGTACTCGTCTAAGGCAGCATAGTTACATGGCGCGAAAATTATCCAGATTATATTCACCGTGCATTTGTGAATGGCAGCACTTGGCGACTTCCAACAAACTTCACACAATTTGGAAAATTTCCGAAACTTTTTTTTCCAGCTGATATCCCTGACAGAATGATGAAAGAAAAAAAGACTTTTATCGCTCCTACATTTTAGCTGTTCATGCAGTAAGGCGTCAGCATTAGGCATGAATTTTGAATTTATTACTTCTTTACAACTCACTCTATTCGCAACACATTTGTCTAACAGTATCCACACATATCGCTGAATGTACCTGAAATATTATAGCATTGTACAACACCTAGCTCATAAACATTCAGATGTTTTCGAAAAACTAGCTTCTCTTAAAACAGCGTCTTCAACTGCAAAGGGCTATGCTTCTTCAGGTCAAGTATTTAACACATTAACTGATACGGAAAATGAACGAACTTCTGAAGGTGGTTTACATATGGGACTTGCAGTCTTCAGATAGCAAATTGGAGGGGAGAAGGGGGCGGTGGTTACGCGGTCTATTTGGAACTTCAGACTTTCCGCAAATGATGCAGTCGTCTGCAATGAAGTACTGTCTGAAGGAAGCCACGCCCTCATAAGATTTCACTGTAGTGCAAAGCATGACAACTTGGTTCAAATGTTCCCGAAATGAAAAATTGTTCGGTTCACAAAACGAAATAACCTTATCCTACGGGTATAGTGTCAGCGAGTCAAATTCTCAATCGCTCAACTCACACGAATACCTGGGTGTAAAAATTTCTAGAGATTTGAAATGGAACCGTCACATAGACGCAGTCTTAGGGAAAGATGGTGGCAGGCTGCCATTCGTTGGTGGAATTCTAGGAAAACACAATATGTGTACAAAAGAAATTGCTTAGAAATCACTCGCGTGACCCATCCCCCAATATTGCTAGAGATTCTTGGATCATAATGAGATACGTCTGTAAAATATCCAGAGAAAGTCTACTTGGAATATTTCCGGAGGAATCCTTAAATGTTGAATATAGGCGAATGGTAGTCAATAGAGGGAATGACTGCGAATGCACGTTCGATCTGCGCTCGCTTCCCGTAGCTGCGGTTCAAACTGAGCCTAATAATATTCCCGGTGCGAGATGTAGTTGGCAGCTCTGTAAATGCTGACCGGTGAGTCGCTTAAAGCCCAGGCAAAATTAATCTCGGAGGGACACATCACGCACTCAACAATTCAAATGGTATCACAACCGATTAAGCATATCCACTGAGGATCTAGAGCCTGTGACTAGTGTATTGAATATAAATACGGAAAACTGCAACAACTCACTTTTTGAAATATTTTTAATTCCATTAACTAGTTTTGTAGCCTTTACAGACTCACCTTCAAATGCGGCACACAGAAATTGCGTCTTTATTTCGTTAGAGTGATGCCGGGTACTGGCTCTCTGACGTGGGGACAGAGAACTCTTTAATGTATCACCATGAGCGACTGTTACATGGCGACATGTGTTGGTAAACAAATTCTTCCACTTACCGTGGCAATGTGGGCGTTATTGCAGTTAATATCCACCTGGCTACTGCCATTTTAATTGTGTATTGGCCACAGATAAATCGTTTTTCAATGTAAATATAAATCCGAAATTTCACCATCACCATAAGGTTTACTACTGATGTACGTTATAAAGATGTTCCATTAAATGGATAGCATACTTTGCTCGGAAACAGTTTCTTGGTTTTGTGCATATAACACGAGGGCATGCTGAGAAGTAATTACTTGAAATGTTTTTTTTTTTAACTCGATAGTTCGAAGCCGTGCAAGCAGAGGCGAGGTTGAGGCTCTGTTAGCATAGTCAAATATTCTACTGTGACGGTATCAACAAAATCAACATTTCACAAAATGAGACTACGTAGTCCGATGACTACAGCTTCAGTGCGCTGCAGCTGCAATTTGTTAACTCATGTAAATACTTGAGTGTATTACTTTGTAGGGGTATGAAATGGAACGATCACATAAGCACATTTGTAGGTAAAGCGCGTGCGGTTCATTGATGCAATACTGGGAATTGCAATCAGTACCAGATAGGATGAACAGGGGATATTGAACTTCTACAGAGAAGGGCAGCAAAAAATGCTCACAGGTTTGTTTGACCCATAGGAGAATGTCAGGAAGGTGTTCAAAGAACTGAACTAACGGACAGTTGATGGTAGACACGGACTATACCGTGGAAGAGCAAAGTATCGCGAGGAGGCCTACTTAGAAAGTTTCTAGAACCCACGTTACATGATGAATGTAGGAATATACTGAAACCGCCTACGTATCGTAAGTGTAGGAAGCGTGAAGACCAGATTAGACTAAGCAGAGGCTTTTAAACAGTCACAATTCGCACGATCCATACGTCAGTGGAGTGGGAATAAGTCCTAATAACTGGTATAGTGGCAAGTTCCATCTGCCACGCACTTCACGGTCGTTTTTAGAGTACGGATTATATGCTGCCTATTTTTTATTTAAATTTCGATTACAAGAAAATGGGCGTCTTAGAAAATGTCCTAAATAAGTCTCCTCTTCATCGTCATCGTCGTCACCACCACCACCAACCACCACCACCACCACCACCACCACCACCACCATCGCCGCCATCATGAGTGTTATGCCCTAGGGCAGGTCTTCACATGTACCTCTCCATGCAGTCCCATCATTTGTTACCCTCTTGTTTTCTCACAACTATTTTCTGTCCTTACGCTGTCCTCCACCTGGTATGTTCTGCGTCGTCGTCTTCTTCTTCTTTTCCTTCTTCTTCTTTCATTCACTATTTCCTCCATACCATCAATAAACAATCTCTTTTCATTTAGTGTCCACGCCAATTGTGTTTCCTCATCCTGCTACCTTTAAAATTTCTCTCTGTTCTCCCACTCAACACCACCTAATTTCTCACTGTGCCTGCCTATTTTATCCCCTATCAACGCACCCACATAAAAGCCTCCTGTTATGAAACGTCTCGTTGGCAATTGCTATACGTGTTTTCACCTCCTTATTACTTCCAATGTCGTCCATAATAGCGCGTCGCAGTTATCTAAAAACACTAAATTGTTCTGTATTTTCCTGCCTAACATTATAGTTGTTCTTACTTTTCTTGCACTTATCACCGGACATTTTGCCTTTTTCTTATTATTTCTCATTCCAATTTACTCACGTGTCTTGTTTAATTCTTTTAACATTTCAGTCATACTTCTTTCGCTCTCTGCCAATAACACCACATGATCCGCGAGTCTAATACATTATGATCTCCTAGCAACAACCCGCTCCCCTCTATTTCGTTTCAAACGTTTTTGAATGACATGCACCAAATATATTTACACACTAAGGAAATTAAACGTATCCCGGAGGAATTACCCCAGTGCGTTGGAAGTAGATACATGTGATGTACGTGTAGGGGCAAATGAATGATTAGATTTGCAGAAAAACTGGATGATTAATTCAAGAGAAAGAGCTTGACAAATTGATAAGTCGATAACGTGTTGGTCCACCTCTGGCCTTTACGCGGGCAGTTATTCGGCCTGACATCGATAAAGTTAGTGGATAACCTCCTGACGGATATCGTACCAAATTCAGTTCAGTTGGTTCGTTACATCGTCAAAATCGCGACCTGCTTTAAAGAACCCCCCCATTGTGCTCCAAACGTTCAAAATTTGTGAGAGACATGGCAATATTGCTGAGCAATGTATTGCCTGGCATGTACAAAGACACACACGTAGATACTATTTCCGTGTGTGGCGCGTAAATTGTCGGCAGGCACCTCACTTAGTGTCCCGCGCAGAGTTCAAGCCGCCATAGAGACAAAGGGTGGACACACTGCATATTAATGTCCACTAATTGGTGCCTGTACACTTACTGATAGGATAGTGTATTTCGAAATGTTAGCATTTGGCTTTCCGCTTACAGCTTACGTGCGGCGAGTCGTGGTATCTCTAAAAAGAGACACCTCTGGCAACACTAGTTGAAAATGTCCTTCAAACTAGCCGTGCTGCGCTCTCTACCTCCGGTTATTCTCGTGGGCGTCATAGCTGCCGTAGCCAAGACGCCCCCTGGGTAAACGCTGCGGACGTCTGCAGTCGCGCCTGACGATCTGTCACGAATTATGAAATGCATTCGCAGATATCAGTTATAATACGACAACGGCTACACAATTTACTGGAAACGTACAGGATGTTTGGGGAGTTTCGTGGCCAGCGGAAGTGTTTAACCTCGGAAGAGTGTTCCTGCAGCCACTCTGTAGCAATTGTGGTTTTGTGGGGTGTCGCATTGTCCTGCTGGAATTACCCACATCCGTCAGAATGCACAATGGACATGAATGGATGCAGGTGATCAGACAGGATGCTTACACACGTGTCACCAGTCAGAGCTGTATCTAGACATATCAGGGGTCCCACATCACTCCAAATGCACACGCCATACAACGTCACAGAGCCCCGACCAGCTTCAACAGTCCCTAGCTGACATGAAGGGTCCATGGAGTCATGATGTTGTCTTCATACCCGTACACGTCCATACTCTATATACATTTTGAAGTGAGACTCGCCCAACTAGGCAATATGTTTCCAGTCATCAACAGTCCAATGTTCGTACCGATGGGCCCAAATGAGGCGTAAAGCTTTGTGCTGTGCTGTCAGCAAGGGCACACGAGTGGGCCTTCGGCTCTGAAAGCCCATATAGATGATGTTTCGTTGAATGGTTCGCATGCTGCCACTTGTTGATGGTCAAGCATTGAGATTTTCTGTAATTTGCGGAAGGGTTGCACTTTCGCCACGCTGAACGATTCTCTTCAGTTCCCATTCTTGCAGGATCTTTTTCCGGCCGCAGCGATCTCGGAGATTTGTTGTTTTACTGGATTGCTGATATTCGCGGAGCCCTCGTGAAATGGTCGTACAGGAAAATCCCCACTTCATCGCTACCTCGGGGATCCTGTGTCCCATCGCTCTTGCGCCGAGTATAATACTACGTTCAAAATCTAACAACCGCGGCAGACACATGTCTTACACAGGCGTTGCCGGCTGCAGCACCATATTAAGCCTGTTTAAATGTCTCTGTGTTTGAATACGCATTATTATACTAGTTTAATTGGCATTTCAGTGTAGATGTGACCCATTACATCTATTGTTCTACAGTTTCACTCGTTACTAACCAAAGAAACAAAAAAATCGGTCTTCAGAGACACTGTTAAACATGAGGGCCTTTTCCAGTTCGAAATTAGAATGGTATTAATACCTTCAGCTGACGACGGGCGTTGATATATATCAACGAAGACAGGTGAAAATGTGTGCTCCGACCGGAACTCGAACCAGGGATCTCCTGCTTACATGGCAGTCGCTCTATCCATCTGAGCCATCGAGGGCACAGAGGATAGTGCGACTGCAGGGACTATCTCGCGCACGCCCCCCGCGAGACCCACATTCTCACCTTGTATATCCACACACTACATTCGTAGTGTCCTTTCGGACATGTCCGAAAGAACAGACACCATATCCATATAAATATATTTTCCAATTCGTGTGCGCTGCGTCTCCACGGGGCACCACAGTCGCACCTGCTGACGGTGAAGGCACCCTTTCTCGAAGACGTTGCGCAATGGTAACGAAAAGCGTGTGGGAAGGAGTCAGACGTTGTGGACAACGATCTTGATAAAGGAGACCAGCAGCTCTTCCAGCACTGTGAGCTTGGCCACACAGAATACTCGTGTCGGTGTATTCGGCAAAAGTGTACTCAGCAATGTTGCTCTATCACTCACAGACACATGAACGAGACTCGAACCAGTTCAGAGAGGTAGGACAGCCGTCAAATGACATCATACGATCCGACGTAAGTAACCCCCCTCCAGTGATGATTACCCTGTTGCATACCTCAATAGCGAAGATGTATTTATACGGCTGTAGCACGGATAAACGTTTCCATACATGGGTTCCAGTTCAAAATATCGTCACTCAGTTCCCTAGAAGTTTTTAACGGGAATTTTGGAACATCCTGTATCTCTCCAGTAACTATACAGCTATTTCCAGAATTAGTTCACTCTGCAGCTGAGTGTGCGCTGATACGAAACTTCTTGGCAGATTAAAACTGTGTGTGCGACCGAGACTCGAAATCGAGACCTTTGCCTTTCGCGGGCGAGCGGTCTACCATCTGAGCTACCCAAGCACGACTCACGCCTCGTCCACACAGCTTTTCTTCTGCCAGTACCTCGTCTCCTACCTACAGCTGTTGTACCGCATTCGAAATATACGGACGTGTTTCAGGATTTCGGCGTTATGCAACTTCGCAGAAAAATGGCTGAATTTTCCTGTATATTGTTATTAAAACGAAGCACCGTTTCTGTCTTCATATCAAAAAGGATTAGGTACTATTTTCATCATTTCAAGCACTATTAAAGTTGCTAGGTGTAGGAAAAAATACTAATATCATACTGAAAATATCGGAGAGAAGCGATAGAATTCCTACAAACAACTTGAAGAAAATCATTTTGGTTTCTAGGCCATGTCATTATAAAACAGTGAAACAACTAAAATAACGACATTTCGACCATCGTTTGAACGATCCTCTTCAGAGCGAATAAATGCCACGAAATTTCAGATCAGCAGCAGCAAAATGAAAGTTCGATTGGGAAACAACTTCTATTTCTTCTTTATCTTCGATTAATTTCCCGAATTTCTCGTCCGTTTCGTATGTTGCTTTCTTTATACATTTCTAGAGCTGGCAATTTTACATAGTAACTCATGCCTGCAAACGTCATCTAACGAGGCTACGGAGCACCAAAATACAGGCGCCAGCTCCGGCAAATGTTTTAAACAGAGTGTGATACCGTGATTATGTATCTATTTGAGGTAAGGGCCCCAGTACCGGAAACGAATGAGTCGAAAGTTAAAAGAGAAAATCGTTATCTTACCTCTGACGGTGGAATACAAGTACTGGTACTGTTGTAGCTAACTTTGAAAGGTGGTAGTTTGAATCAAAGTAAGAAAAAATGTCCCTTAAAGATGGGCTACAAAATGCATACCTGAGGAGCTATGAGCACTTGTTCAATAGTGGAGACATGTTTTATCCTAGCAAAGATGAACAAGTCCTTAAAGCTCTCAAGGTATGCGTTTTACAGCCCATGTGTACTGCACATTGTCTTCTTCCTTCGGTCCATACTACCACTTCTGAAAGTTTCCTGCCCTACATTTTAGCTACAACACTACCGGTACATATTGTCAAACATAACAGGGATGTCTTCTCTTCTAATTTTCCGTTATAGGGACATAACCTCAAATTGATACATTTATCCATCTCCATCACCATAGAAAATTGGTAACATCTTCATTGGATCTCCCTGTATACACATATTTTACAGGCTGCAGCGCCTGTAACTTATATACTCCGTAGCGTCGCTGGATGACGTTTCCAGACATCGATTCCTACGTAAAACTTCATCAGCTAGGTCCCTCTACAGACTCGATAAGTGTGTAGCATGACGTGTGAAACATTCTGTATGCAAAGTGAATAACATGGGAGCTAGGGCTAGAACCCCCCCCCCTCTCTCTCTCTCTCTCTCTCTCTCTCTCTCTCTCTCTCTCTCTCTCTCTCTCTCTCTCTCTCCCTCTCTCTCCCCTCAACTATCAACTACCAGCTTTCTTTTAAGTCTTACAACTGCTGTCTGATTTCTGGCCGAGTTCTAGATAACATGCCGCTCACTGTATTTTATCCCTGGTTGCATCTTAAATTCAGACTGTATATTCTGGTCAAAACTGGCAACAGTTATTTTCTACATCTATAGATGTTATAAATACGGGTTGAATTTCTTCAACCGATCTCTAGCGGCTAATGTGTTCCCTCAAAATCGATTTTCCTCTAGCTCGTCTTCTCTAGTGTGTTCCATTCCCCTGTAAATATTATGGATCAGTATTTTCAGCCAGGACGTATGAAAGTGATGGTTCGGTAGTATTCGCACTTATCACTATTTGCCCTGTTTGGTATTTGTGTTATTTTTTCGTTTAGTCTGAAGATTTAGTAGTCACGTCAGCTAGCATAGATGTTGAGGTGTGAAGCAGCAAACGCCGACAGAGTGAGTCCTCGCCGGTGCTGATAGAGCCCTCTGGTAGCGAAGCCCTGCACTATAGACAACTGAGGCTATGAGGGACTAGTAGCGACACCTAGCAGCAAAGCGATAACTGACTGTGTGAGGGACTAGTAGCGACACCTAGCAGCGAAGTGATAACTGACTGTGTGAGGGACTAGTAGCGACACCTAGCAGGGAAGTGATAACTGACTGTGTGAGGGACTGGTAGTGACACCTAGCAGCAAAGTGATGAACCGCAAAACGGTCGCGAAAATTGAGTGACTTAAATGTCTAGTTGCTGTTTACTTGTTCCTTTACACTGTTATTACAAAACAGACTATGGCATCACTGCTCGGTTTGTCTGGTACCGTATCATTGTGTATTTCACGCGTTAGAAAATAGTTCTGTTCTCGTAACATAAAATCCAAACTACATCTCCAGTGACATTTATGTATGCAGCATGTTACATTCATCATTCCCTCCTTGTAATTTAGTATTACTAAAAGTTTTGTCCACACTTCTAAGCATTAAAAATGGATATGTGGCTCGGAATTTAATAGCAAAAGAAACAGCCATACTAGCAGACAGTCTCTCTCTCTCTCTCTCTCTCTCTCTCATTACCAAAAATATGAAATTTAGGTTCTATTTCCTCTGTGCAATGAGGTGTCGGGGCTACTGTTACATTATATGGTACCAAAATAATCGCACGGTATTGTGGGTTAAAGAATTTTGAACAGCAAGGGGAACTGTAAGTAAGTTTCTTGCAATGCAACGTTAGTGATATAATAGTACAACAATAATAGACGTTTGTCATCCCTTTTTCTCATTTTACAGTTTCGCTCATTACTGATGGCAAACGCCTTGCAGAGAATGTAACATTCTACATCTTCGGCTACGGCCTTTACAATCTCTTTCATTCAACTAGACTTAACCTGTAGAGGTAGTAATAAAATTTCTTTTCTGATCCACAAGATACGTTTACAAAACGTAGAGGCAGAGAGGTTGTCATAACTATTAATCGAAATATTATATGAAATATATGGACGTGTTAGTAAAATCGCCAAGAAATTCCTCTTATTAATGTTAAGTGTTATCTCTTTGATTCAGCATTCAGCTCACATAAAACAACGAAAAATATCGTTTTTCATGAAAAAAAGAGTTTGTCTCATTAGTGACCTGTGTCATATCAGATATCTCATTTTGACACTAGAATAAAAAAAAAACCGCCTTTGTTCGTTTTGAAAATGCAATTTTAGTGAAAACAATGTATTTTTAAAAGGTATTGTCAACTGTTACGAAACGATTTCTTATACAGAATTTATTTATCACATAGTCAATCATGATACTAAAAAGAACACATTGTTGGCTTGTGTTTTGCTATTGATATAATATTTTGAAATAATTACTGTTTTTTCAGCTCTGAGAATGTGTGAAATACAGTATGTAATATATGAATCAGTATGATAATTTCTTTTTTCGAATATTGACTGTTAACTACAAGAAAATGGCAGATGTTTGGGTATTTACCTCAGCAGTATTCAGTACACGATGGAAAACAAAATCTTTTATTCTTTTTTTTTTGTAAGGTTTTTATTTCATAGTTGTAATCCTACAAATATTAATGATACCATGCAGTTTCTTTTGATAGTGAGATATATTAAGTACCTTAAAATATATGTAGATGAAGTCTGGTGAAGAAAGTGTGTGAATTGAAATTTAAAATGTTTGCAACAGCATAATCAGGTTTAGTTTGTAGTGTGGGAGTGAGCTACACGTGGGATCCGAAGCACGGACCCCACGGGGGTACCCGGCATGCGCCACATGCCAGGGCAGAGGTGGAGGCTAGTGTTCGGAAATCTGAAAATTCCAGCGCCGGCCGGGGATTGAACCCCGGCCCGGCTGGGGCGAATAGCCCCAGCCGAGGCGCTGAAACGTTCCAGACACCTTACCACTAGACCACCGAGGACCCCAGCTGTTTCCTGCTCTAGAGTCCAGCTAGTGGTCGTAGGGCACTTCCTGCTGTCCTCCATGTTTACACCTAGGCAGCAGAGGCATGGTATAACAGGAAGTGTTTACCTGCGTCCGCTGGATGTCCACTTAGTGTACGACTTATTTACGCGGCTGACGTTCGTGTCGCTATAATGTCCTTAGTTGCGTTACAATTATTTGCAGGGACCGAAAATCTGCCTATGCATTTACACGCAGTCGAGTCTCACTATTTGAACCTTTGTAATTCGATCGTGTTGTCAAGACCCATGTAAGAACTTCTATTTATCGAAGAAACCTCATGTGTTCGGTACATTCCATAAACCGAAGCGACTGTCATAACAGACAGCCCCGTAAACATTTTCTAATGAAATGCTAGCTGGTATGTAATACTCGATATCTAGAATTGTTTTATCGGTTATTAAGATAATCGTTTCACCCCTATACACTTCGAAAAATTCCCGTGTTTTCTCAATAAAGCATAAGCACAGTACATAAATCCGTCGCGAAAATGACATCGAAGAAGTACAAGTGTTCGAGTACCACAGAAAAGAAGTGGGTCCTTGAAGGTGTGGAACGGAGAGCAGAACAAAAATAAGATGTAACGTTTCGGGATTCCCTCATACTCGCTGTAGACACTCCAGAAGCAGGAAGATCAGTTTGATGACGTGTCATGAGGAGCGAGGAATAAATTCACTCTCAAATAACTACTGTACGAGATGCCTCGCCGCCTCTTGAAGGGTGTCATGGGATTTTGCTGCCGTGGACTTAAGGACCCGTGAGTCAACGCGGTGTTTCTAACCACATACATTTTAGTTGCGGGTCCTCCGACTTTCGAAGGAAGCCGCGACAATGGGGAGGCTCTGCTTGTCGTTTTGTAATAAGAACGCCCCTCCACATTTTATCTAGGCTTAAAACTGTCTATGCACATAGTACATAGCCGTGTTTTAAAAAATATTTTTTTTTTTACCTTTTCCATTCTACAACATTACTTCCTGTCTTATTTTACGAACTTTTCGTAGGAATGTCGTAAATTTTAAACGTCTTAAATCCACCGTGTTCTTAAAATATCTTTTAACTCTTTCACTGAAGAGGCTGATCAACGGATATTTTTTTTAATTTCAGGTATTGATTTTATTGCATTCTCCTTTAGCGTATTGATCAGAAATTGTAGGTTCAGATACCTTTGCCATATTGAGTATCGTTTGCTATGCCAAACTTCGACAGCATCCATGGTCCTGTGCATGGAATTGATGACGGTAGAAAGCTGACCAAAATTACTTCGAAATAAATTCTCTGAACGCAGATATCTTTGATACAGTTGTGTTACGTATCGAGGTATTACCTAACGCATCTGAAGCCAAGTTAAGAGTGAATTTATTTCGAAATAATTTCGGTCGACTGCCTGTCTTCACCAATTCCACATTTCAGATGGTGTACTAGGATTTTCCATCTATTGACTGACTATATATTCTACGAATTCATGATCTTTGCGCCACTGGGCATTTGCTACGCTGTTACCAACCATGCATCATCAAGGCAGTCCGGTGGAAGATGTGCTCTACAGCATACATGCGGCAAGAAATCGAACTACTTCTTCATCCCTGTATCTCTCCACTAATCCCAGTTCTTGGATGACTTCCAGAGGCATTGCTTGAAATGAAAATTACAACTGATGTCTCGGAGAACACTGTTTCCATAGCTTAATTTGCAGCCATTTCCAAGTCTAGCATTGCAGTTTTAAATGACAACCCAGTTATGACACTTCTCGGTTCAGAAAAAAGTATTTCACAATTATTTTGACTTTCCTCTGGTAAAAAAGCTAGTCTTCCGTGCTTCAGATATCAACATGCAATGGTGTACAGTTGCTTCAGTTGTTTCGAACAAGTCTGAAACGTCCCTCCATAAGAAGAGATTTATTTTCACATATTTTCTCCCCTTCTTCGTAACTGATCACCCGGATTCATTTGTCGGGAACAGATTTATCGTCAATTTTCAAAAAAAACTTCAGCACTTTCAAAATCTCTTCGCGTAGCTGAATCCCTGAACTAGTGCCACGGTTATGGGACATCCCAGTAGCTTCCCTTACACTGTGCAGTCTTTCTCATAATTCGGCATATTTGCGACGTAATCTAAATCTTTATCTCGCAGATCTTGAAATTGCTCTTTAAACCTTCGGAAAACAGGTCTCCTCTCCGCAGACTCTTTTTCCAGCAGTTATGCATTCGTTTCTCAATCTCCACATGTTTCGTCAGGTTGGGCGCGAAACTTACTGTTCAGCCATGATTCTACCATTTACAATTTTTAAACCGCCGCTGCTCCTATTTCGCTCGGAGTTCATGCACAGGCAATTGGTATACATTTTCGGTGCTCCTGGTACCGATTAGCGTCCTTTCCTTTTTGCAACTACACGGTCCAGTCACATTAACGTGATCACCGCCTGTGTCCGACGTCAATGTGCAGTAACCACTCACAGACAGCGGGTGGCAGCACTAGCAGTGTAGGGTATGCGTAATGCGGAAACTCAACCACTTATGTGACATCCAAAAGCACGTGATCATTGCCTTTCGGGCCACGGGTGGACGCATTTTCGAAACGGAAAAGTTCGTAAAATGTTGGCGTGTTGCCATATTTAAAGCACTCCGTGCATGGCGCTGTCCAGAACCGACGTTGAGGCTGTTGTGGTTCTCCACGGGCCACATATGACAGGAGTTAAAGAAGGCTGCAGGTGAATATCGTGCAACTGTTGAGCAACTGACCACGCACGTGAACCGAGGGGCTACCGACAGTGTCTCCTCAAAGACCACTAGGCGAAAAATGCTGCGTATGGGTCTCCACAGCAGACGCCTGGTCCACACACCTATGCTGACTGCTGTTTATCGGGGACGAAGGCTGGAATTTCCACGCCAGTTCTGCGACTGGGCGTCCACTGCACGGTGACAAGCGGGCTTTTCAAGTGACAGATAGACGTTGGCGTGTAGGGCGTGATTCACCTGAAATTGAATACCCTGCAACAGTCGACGGCAGGGTTAAGACCGGAGGAAGGATCGTTTTGGTCTCAGAAACGTTATCGTGACACTCCCGCCGTGACCTCGTCGTTCTGGAGGGGCACAGTGCATGAGCAGAAATATCCGTCGGAACCATTGCCACACCTACATCGAGTTTGTTTTCCCTCGGAACCTACCAGCAGAACAACTCAATCTCTGACACAGCTTGCAGTGTACGTGCGTGGTCTGAAAAGCACCACGGTGAGTTTGCTGTACTCCACCGACCACCAGGCTTCCCGGGCTTAACGGAATCGCGAATATGTGGGACCACCTCGATGAGGCTCTTCGTGTCCTGGGTCCTCAACCGACAAACATAGCGCAGCTGACTAAGGCACCGGCGTCGGCATGGCTCAGTACCTCACTGACTCCTGCCCCTTTCTCAGTTGTCCGCGCTTCGCGTTAATTGTATCCTCCTACAGTGACTCAATGACGACACTCTCCCGTACACGACAGCATCATCAACAGCCGCAGATTGCTGTTCACTTTGCCTGTCACATCATTTATGTCTATAGAGAATAACAGCTGTCTGTTACACTCCTGACGATACCCTTGTCTCTGATCAACGCTCGCCGTCGAGAACGTACTGGTATCTGTCTTTGAGCCACTCACATATCTGGGAACTTACTCCGTATGCTCATACGAGGCCCTTCGTTAACAGTGTGCAGTGGAGCACCGTGTCAAAGGCTTTTCTCAAATCTAGGAGAGTGCAATCTGCCTGGCACCCTTCATCCGTGG
Organism: Schistocerca nitens; assembly: GCF_023898315.1. Lineage (NCBI taxonomy): Eukaryota > Metazoa > Arthropoda > Insecta > Orthoptera > Acrididae > Schistocerca > Schistocerca nitens. Next base: position 61,418,347 of record NC_064625.1, read on the forward strand.
TTCGCAGTATATAATGTGCGAAAAGGTCAAGCTGGGTTTCACACGAGCTTTCTAAAACCGTGCTGATTTATGGACATAGGCTTTTCGGTGTCTAGGAAATTTATTGAATCAGATTCAGAATACGTTCTAAAATTCTGCAGAAAATCGATGTCAAGGACACTGGTCTGCAATTTTGCACATCCTTTCTTTTACTCTTCTTGTACACGAGTGTCACCTGCGATTTTTTAAACTGCCTTAGGTTGGACCCATTACAGGTGTAATATTCAGAAGGCAAATGTATATTGATCTCGTTATATACGGGTGCCACTTGCGCTTTTCCCAGTCGTTTGCGAAATACTGCTGGGCAAGAGATAGGCGATAAATACGAATGAAGTAAGTAAAACCGAAATTGTTTTAACCTACTCGCTGTCGCTGAATCCTTTCCACGCGATGCGTTCTTGAGCGGATCAAACAGGTAGCAATAAATGCTCTACAAATGTGGTTGACTTTTGAAGTGTTTCTTATGAGTTAATTACGCTGCAGACAGCTTCCATTCTGCATAATATCAGCAATATGAAAATGAAAATTCACGGAAGTCAAATCTGTAGGGACGATGACGTAGAGTCTCCCAGCCCATTATGGTTTCTTTTTCCTTCCAGTGGTTTCTTGGATCAGCTGCGCTGTGTGTGGGCGAGCATTGTTGTGTAATATTATCACGTCTTTTCTTTGACATTGGCGACCCTTTCCTCTCATCGCTGGCTTTACTTTGCTCATCAGTAGGTGTGAGTCGTCAGCGCTCCATCCTGTACGCTGATCTTCCAAATAATCACCAAAATACAACTGTGGCATCCAGATGATGGCCAGCATCACTTTCCTCGCTGATGCTCCAGTTCTGAATTTCTTTCGGACAGGTGAACTGGTGTGCTTCCATTTCACGCCTTGTCTTTTCGAGTCGGGTTCACCATTTTGAACGAAATTGTCATCACACGTTAAAATCTCGTTCAGAAAAGGTTCACCTTCACATTCATAGCACTCTTTGTTTCCTGGTGGTGTTGTGTGAATTTTTTCGGGACCCACGTTGGACTTGTTTTGCTGTACTTGAGCATGTCACTGACAACGTTACGAACTGTGCCACTACCTATTGCAGCTATTTTGCTATTCAGTTCTACTGCAACACGTCGGCCATCAGGAGTAATGTCATCATGGCCGGCTTTAACCGAAGGAGGAGACACTTCAATTGGCCGGCCACGGCGTTTTTCATTCGTCACTGAAGTTCGATTGTTTTTTAACTGTCCTACGTATTTATCGAAAATTTCCGTCGTTCGTACGGCTTCGACCATACTGAAAAATCGTTAGAGAAAATATTTTGGCCGTTTTCCACCTTCTGAAAGGGAAAACGCATCGCTGAACGTTGCTCAATTAATGTGGAAACTTCAACCGGACACGTCATTGTTAATTGCAACATTAAGGTTATAAATAAAACAGTTATTTTTTTCGCAGCCGCTCTCAGCTCATCTCAGTCGTGCCAACCTAAAGTCATGAAACTACAAAAATTCTTCCTACAAACTATTCGACTTTATCACTTTGCCTTTGTAGGGGAAAGTCAGGAAGGACTATGCACTTAGTATTTCATCGGTCATTTCTAGTTGATGAGAAAGTTAAAATAAACAAATAGCAAACCATTGCTCATTTATTTAGGAACAACATTTATCAGAGTAACTTTTAACCCAAACCTTAAATGTCATTATATATATATGACACTGCTCGTTCGTACTCGTAGCCGCATAATCTGGTAAGAGTACGCACTAACACCAATAACAAGAAAATGCACCATGACCTTCATAAACTGTGCATTCTTCATGCCACTGCTGGGAGCAATTACCACAGTTAATACAGTCTTCCGTGACAGACTCCTTTTAGTCTTCATCACACCTTGTTGTTGTAGTCTTCAGTCCCGAGACTGGTTTGATGCAGCTCTCCATGCTAATCTATCGTGTGCAAGCTCCTTTATCTCCCAGTACCTTCTACAACCTACATCCTTCTGAATCTGCTTAGTGCATTAATCTCTTGGTCTCCCTCTACGATTTTTACCCTCCACGCTGCCCTCCAATAATAAATTGGTGATCCCTTGATGCCTCAGGACATGTCCTACCAATCGATCCCTTCTTCTAATCAAGTTATGCCACAAACTTCTCTTCTCCGCAATCCTATTCAATACCTCCTCATTAGTTACATGATCTACCCATCTAATCTTCAACATTCTTCTGTAGCACCACATTTCGAAAGCTTCTATTCTCTTCTTGTCCAAACTATTTATTGTCCATGTTTCACTTCCATACATGACTACACTCCATACAAATACTTTCAGAAACGACTTCATGATACCTAAATCTATACTCGATGTTAACAAATTTCTCTTCTTCAGAAACGATTTCCTTGCCATTGCCAGTCTACATTTTATATCCTCTCTGCTTCGTCCATCATCAGTTATTCTGCTCCTCAGATAGTGTCTCATTTCCTAATCTAATTCCCTCAGCATCACCCGACTTAATTCCACTACATTCCATTATCCTCGTTTTGCTTTTGTTGATGTTCATCTTATATCCTCCTCTCAAGACACTGTCCATTCTGGTCAGCTGCTCTTCCAAGTCCTTTGCTGTCTCTGACAGAATTACAATGTCGTCGGCAAACCACAAAGCTTTTATTTCTTCTCCATGGATTTTAATACCTACTCCGAACTTTTCTTTTGTTTCCTTTACTGCTTTCTCAATATACAGATTGAATAACATCGGGGAGAGGCTACAGCCCTGTCTCATTCCCTTCCCAACCACTGCATCCCTTTCGTGTCCTATAACTGCCATCTGGTTTCTGTACAAATTGTAAATAGCCTTTCGCTCCCTGTATTTTACCCCTGCCACCTTTAGAATTTGAAAGAGAGTATTCCAGTCAACATTGTCAAAAGCTTTCTCTGAGTCTACAAATGCTAGAAACGTAGGTTTGCCTTTCCTTAATCTTTCTTCTAAGCTAAGTCGTAACGTCAGTATTGCCTCACGTGTTATCAACATTTCTACGGAATCCAAACTGATCTTCCCCGTGGTCGGCTTCTACCAGTTCTTTCACTCGTCTGTAAAGAATTCGCGTTAGTATTTTGCAGCTGTGACTTATTAAACTGATAGTTCGGTAATTTTCACATCTGTCAACACCTACTTTCTTTGGGATTGGAATTATTATATTCTTCTTGAAGATGTGGGTATTTCGCCTTTCTCGTACATCTTGCTCACCAGATGGTAGAGTTTTGTCAGGACTGGCTCTCCCAAGGCCGCCAGTAGTTCTGATGGAATGTTGTCTACTCCCGGGGCCTTGTTTCGACTTAGGTCTTTCAGTCCTCTGTCAAACTCTTCACGCAGTATCATATCTCCCATTTCATCTTCATCTACATCCTCTTCCATTTCCATTATATTGTCCTCAAGTACATTGCCCTTGTATAGATTATATGCTCCTTCCACCTTTCTGCTTTCCCTTCTTTGCTTAGAACTTGGTTTCCATCTGAGTTCTTGATATGCATGCAAGTGGTTCTCTTCTCTCCAAAGGTCTCTTTAATTTTCCTGTAGGCAGTATCTATCTTACCCCTAGTGAGACAAGCCTCTACATCCTTACATTTGTCCTCTAGCCATCCCTGCTTAGCCATTTTGCACTTCCTGTCGATCTCATTTTTGAGACGTTTGTATTCCTTTTTGCCTGCTTCATTTACTGCATTTTTATATTTTCTCCTTTCATCAATTCAATTCAATATTTCTTCTGTTACCCAAGGATTTCTATTAGCCCTCGTCTTTTTACCTACTTGATCGTCTGCTGCCTTCACTACTTCATCCCTCAGAGCAACCCATTCTTTTTCTACTGTATTTCTTTCCTCCATTCCTGTCAATTGTTCCCTTATGCTCTCCCTGAAACTCTCTACAACCTCTGGTTCTTTGAGTGTATCCAGGTCCCATCTCCTTAAATTCCCACCTTTTTGCAGTTTCTTCAGTTTCAATCTGCAGTTCATAACCAATAGATTGTGGTCAGAATCCACATCTGCCCCTGGAAATGTCTTACAGTTTAAAACCTGGTTCCTAAATCTCTGTCTTACCATTATATAATCTATCTGATACCTTTTAGTATCTCCAGGATTCTTCCAGGTATATAACCTTCTTTTATGATTCTTGAACCAAGTGTTAGCTATGATTAAGTTATGCTCTGTGCAAAATTCTACAAGGTGGCTTCCTCTTTCATTTCTTCCCCCCAATCCATATTCACCTACTATGTTTCCTTCTCTCCCTTTTCCTACTGACGAATTCCAGTCACCCATGACTATTAAATTTTCGTCTCCCTTCACTACCTTAAAAATTTCTTTTATCTCATCATACATTTCTTCAATTTCTTCGTCATCTGCAGAGCTAGTTGGCATATAAACTTGTACTAATGTAGTAGGCATGGGCTTCGTGTCTATCTTGGCCACTATAATACGTTCACTATGCTGTTTGTAGTAGCTTACACCCACTCATATTTTTTTATTCATTATTAAACCTACTCCTGCATTACCCCTATTTGATTTTGTATCTATAACCGTGTATTCACCTGACCAGAAGTCTTGTTCCTCCCGCCATCGAACTTCACTAATTCCCACTATATCTAACTTTAACCTACCCATTTCCCTTTTTAAATTTTCTAACCTACCTGCCCGATTAAGGGATTTGACATTCCATGCTCCGATCCGTAGAATGGCAGTTTTCTTCCTCCTGATAACAACGTCCTCTTGAGTAGTCCCCACCCGGAGATCCGAATGGGGGACTATTTTACGTCCGGAATATTTTACCCAAGAGGACGCCGGACGCCATCATCATTTAACCAAACAGTAAAGCTGCATGCCCTCGGGAAAAATTACGGCTGTAGTTTCCACTTGCTTTCAGCCGTTCGCAGTACCAGAACAGCAAGGCCATTTTGGTTAGTGTTACAAGGCCAGATCAGTCAATCCTCCAGACTGTTGCCCCTGCAACTACTGAAAAGGCTGCTGCCCCTTTTCAGGAACCACACGTTTGTCTGGCCTCTCAACAGATACCCCTCCATTGTGGTTGCACCTTCGGTACGGCTATCTGTATTGTTGAGGTACGCAAACCTCCCCACCAACGTCAAGGTTTGTGGTCCATGGTTCATGGGGGCATCACACCTTGGGCAGTTCAAAACATGAAGTCGGAATAATAGACGATTGTGAAGGTGATTCGATAAACCCTATGCCAGGCACTTAGATGTGATTCGCAGAATATCCATGTGGGTGTAGATCCCTCCTTGGATTGTGCCCTGGTTGTTGCTGAAGATGATGGCGCAGTTTAATCCAGATTAGCCGTAGAGATTCTACGTTGTTCGTTACTGATATTTTGTTCCTTCATGGTTTAGTTTGTTTTTCTAACAATGCATTTTTGTACGTAGACTCAAACAGAATTTCAGATGTTTTTGCAGCTGGCTTTAGATGTTCGAAAACCTAAAATTGTGCAGTTCACAAAACGAAAGAACATAGTATCCTATGACTACAACATCAATAACTCTCATTTTCAATCGGTCAACTCTCACAAATATCTCGGTGTAACCCATTGTAGGCAGGCCGCGGTGGCCGTGCGGTTCTAGGCGCTGCAGTCCGGATCCGCGGGACTGCTACGGTCGCAGGTTCGAATCCTGCCTCGGGCATGGATGTCCTTAGTTTAGTTAGGTTTAAGTAGTTCTAAGTTCTAGGGGACTGATGACCTAAGATGTTAAGTCCCATAGTGCTCAGAGCCCTTTGAACCATTTAACCCATTGTAAGGATACGGAATGGAAGCAGGACTGAATAAAACTCAAGACGCGTTCATAGGATTTGTAGACCTGGAAAAGCGTTCGACAACGTAAAATGGTGCAAGATCGAAGTTCTGAAGAAAATAGCTCTAGGGAGAGATGGGTAATATATTCGCACAAGACCCAAGAGGAAATAAGAGTGGAAGACCAAGAACGAAGTGCAAGGATTAAAAAGGGAGTAAGACTTTGATATAGTCATTCTCCTCTACTGTTCAATCTACGCATCAAAGAAGAAACGAAGAAAATAAAAGAGAGGTTCAAGTTTCAGACTGAAATATGGGGTGAAAGGATATCAGTGACAAGATTTGCTGATAATATTATCGTCCTCAGTGAAAGTGAATTACTACAGGATCTGGTGAATGGAATATACAATATAATGAGTGTAGAATTTGGGGTGAGAGTAAATCATAGACACAAGTGATGAGATGAAGCATAAACGGGAGCAGCGAGAATCTTTTGGTGATAACGAAGTAGATGGTTCAAAATGGTTCAAATGGCTCTGAGAACTAAGGGACTTGACATCTTAGGTCATCAATTCCCTAGAATTTAAAACTACTTAAACCTAACTATGGACACCACACACATCCATGCCCGAGGCAGGATTCGAACCTGCGACCGTAGCAGTCACGCGGTTCCGGACTGAAGCGCCTAGAACCGCTCGCCCACCGTGGCCGGCGAAGTAGATGAAGTTCAGAAACTTTTCTACCGAGAAAGTTAAATAAACCATGACGGACAGAGAAAGGAGGACGTAAAAAGCAGGCCAGCATGGCATTCTTGACCTAATCTGCAAGCATCAAGCATAGGCCTTGATTTGAAGAAGAAATTTCCGAGAATATATGCTTGGAGCACGGCATTGTATGGTAGTGAAACATGGACTGCAGGAAAACCAGATCAAAAGAGAATCGAAGCATTTGTGATGTGGCGGTAGGGATGAATGTTGAAAGTTACGTGGACTGATGGGGTGAAGGAATATTTGGAAAACACTGACAAGGAGAAGGAACAGGATGATAGAACATCACTGAGTAACTTCCACGGTGTTAGAGGGATCTGTAGATGGCAAAAACTGTTAAGGAAGACAGACATTGGAATACACACAGAAAACAATTTACGACGTAGGTGCCAAATGATACTCGGAGATGAAGAGGTTGGCGCAGAACCTCACCTGCGCCAACTTCTTCATCAGAGTAGCACTTGGCATCTACGTCCTTCATGGTGGGTCGTATGAGACCAGTCAGAAGACTGATGACTCAAAAACAAGTAAGAAATGGAATCATCACATTGTCTCAGTCAAAGGTAAAGATGGTGACGGACTGTAATTCATTGTTAGAATTAAAGGGAAATATAATCAGTGTACAAAGATGATCTTTTTCGAACTATTGGTGTGACCCATACTCTAATATTGCTCCAGTGTGTGGGACCTGTCTCATATACGACTAGCAGGGGATGTTGAACTGTTCATAAGAAAGTCAGCCCACAGGAGAATGTAACAGAGAAGCTGAAGAAATTGGCAGATGCCTGAAGATACACGTAAGCTATCCCGAGCAAGCCTACCTGCAAAATATCTAGAACATACCCTAACTTTTGAATATGCAAGGTGAGTTCAAAAAAATTTCGGAACATTCGTAATTTCGCGCCAATGGCGTGTTGGGGCGAAATGCAGTTGACATCCCTGCACACGCGTGTGCTTAATGTGTAACTGCGGGAAGTTTCATTGTTGTATGTCTGTTAGCTTATTGTTCAGTGCTGTATTGAGTAGAACGTTGTGTCGCGCAGTTGGCGAACTTCGATAGGGGATGGTTAGAGGAGCAATGCGCCTGCAATAAATTTTGCGTGAAACTCAAGCAAACCGCCGTTCGGGGTAGCCGCGCAGTCTGAGGGGCCTTGCCACGGTTCGTGCGGCTGCCCCCGTCCGAGGCTAGAGTCCTCCATCGGGCATGGGTGTGTGTAAGTGGTGCAAGCCTAGGGACTAATGACCTCAGCAGTTTGGTCCCATAGGAACTTAAAAGCTAAACTCAAGAACACCTTTACAGACACACACCATATGATGCAGGAAGCCTATGGTGATGAGTGCTTAAGCCGTACTCGGTGTTACGGATGGTTCACACGGTTTAAAAAAGGCCGGACGGAAGATAAGACGACCCTTGTTCAGGACGTCCTTCGACTTCTGCCAACAGCGCTTGTGTCAGGAACGTCAACGAAACTGTGACTGACTGTCAGAGAGATCGCAGAAGAATGTAACATTGCAGTTGCATCGTGAAATCCTAATACAGCATCTTGGAATGTATCGTGTTGCCCCCAAGTTCGTGTCACGGCTCATGAGTCAAGAGCAGAAAGACCTCCGCCTCGCAAATCTGAGAAGAGCTTTAGGATCACCCAAATGAGAACGAGATGTTCCTTAAGAAAATTACAACTGGTGATGAGACGTGGGTCTGCAGTTATGACGTTGAGAACAAGGTCCAGTCTTCACAATGAGTAGGCAAATGTTCTCAACGATGAAAAAATAAAAAGCTTGTCAAGTCAGCTTGGCCCTTGCAGACATTTTTTTTTATTTCCAAAGTTGAAAACCAAGTTGAGAGGACGAAGATTTGTAACGATAGACGAGCGGTCCAGCGAAAGGCGAACCAAGTCTGCTCCCGGAAGTGGAAACAGTGTTGGGAGCGGTGTATCAGTCCTGGGGGAGATCATATACAAATAAGTGAAGGGAAGCATAGAAAAATTTTGTGGACAAAGGTCCGGAATTTTTTGAACAGACCTCGTAGACGAAAGGTAGTGAATACTGGCAAGTGATCTGCAAATGTTTGTACGGTTGCGTTCGCTTCCATTCGCTGCTGTGGAAACTGAGCTTAATAATAATATTTCCGGTGTGAGATGTAGCTGGCAACTTTGTAAACGCTGAGCTGTGCGCTGCTTGCAGCCCAGGCAAAATTATTCTCGGAGGGACACATCATTATCTCCTTCGTGCCTGTAGTTGCTTCGGCCAAACTCCAACTCAATTGCCAGGCCGATAGCTCGTTATCCTACTCCTCTGCAAGTAACACTTCGTCTGAAACCATCTGTATGGTTATGTAGGTTAAGACACTGCAGCCACTCACAATGGTGGGTCCACGTTTGCGAGTAACTGCCGAGAAAAGAAATTCTGAATTTTGTGTGACACTCGGTAGCATTAAGAAAGCTGAGTGACATTAGTTGGTTGTGAGGTGTAATGGAAAGGATAACAGCTTCACATGTTGTGATCGGATACCAAGATTTAAAAGCCTGAAGTCTATTTCAGAAGTAAGGAGCGCAACAATCAAGTGATTTGTGAACAGTAAGTGCACACATTTTTGCTCGGTTGATTTTAATTGAGGTTGCAATGTGCAGGTCAAGCAAGTGCCGTACTGTAGAGAGGTTGAACAAGAGGAGCGTTTTTTAACAAGTGTTTATCCTTATTTTGGATAGTTAGCTTTCTTATCTGAAAGTAGTTGTGGGTAGCACTTGAAATGCATCACGACTAACTAAATACCGTCCACCTCTCATGATTTTAAAAATAAAAGTGTTCCCAGAAAAGTTGTTCACTCTACAGTTTATTTATGCGCCAAAGTCAGCGACAATGTGGGGGAGGGGGACAGCGAGGGGGAGGGGCAGGGGGAGGGGGAGGGGGAGGGCGAGGGGGAGGGCGAGGGGGAGGGCGAGTGGGAGGGCGAGGGCGAGGGCGAGGGCGAGGCGCTACTGGGAAATGTCTGATTGCGCTCAGGAGCAATGGTCTAAGAAAGGCTGGGAACCACTGTTCAAGTGCCTGTGAATGTGTACTGAACATAAATGTGGAATACTGCAACAACTCACTTTTTGAATTTTTTAAATTCGAGATAACTAGTTTTGGAGCCGTTTCAGGATCATCTTCTAATGTGGCTCACAGAATTCGCGTCTTTATTTCTTTAGAGTGAATCTGGGTACTGGCTCTCTGACAAGAAGACAGAGAACTCTTTAATGTATCGCCACGAGCGGCAGTTACACGGCGACATGTATCGGGAAACCAAACCTCCTACTTACCGTGGCACCGTGGGCAGTATTGCAGTTAATATCCATCTGGCAACTTGCGTTTTAGTAGTCTGTTGCCCACTGGTCAATCTCTCTTCATTGTAAATATAAATACGAATTGTCACCATAAATCAACAGCATAATGTTTACTACAGATGTACATTACAAAGTTCTTCACTTAAAAATACAGCATACTTTGCTCGGAAACAATTTTTTTTATTTTTGTGCGTATAACACGACGGCGTGCTGAGAAGATAATGAATCGGTCTGTTTTATTTGATAAAGTCAGTAACATTCTACATCTTTACTATGGATATCTGCTGCCCTCTGCTGCTAGAGGGCTCCGATTTTGCGTAACATAGCGGTGTTTGACGCGACTATGCTGGTGGGTGAGAAAGAGCTCACAAAACTAAAAGCACGAATTCGTAGACTTCGTCCGCATGTGGAGCACACTCTCCTTAAGCACGGCAGTGCCAAACTACACACGAGCGCTGCGGCATCTGCAGCAATCCGACGTCCTTGGTTCACTGCCGTCGATCATCCTACACACAGTCTCGATTTTCGTCTTTGTGCAAAACTAAGAAACCTTCGATCACTTCAATTGTTTGAAGCGGTGCAAGCAGAGGTAAGGTTGTGGCTCTGTTAACATAGTCAAACATTATACTCTGACGGTATCAACAAAATAGTATCTAGTTGAGGAAATTGTGCTGGTTTCCAGGGTGAGTGTGTTGAGAAATAAATTTATAGACCTGAAGAATACAGATGCAGAATGTTAATGAAGTTTGTTTTATTTAAAAAGCGTTGCGAGTTTTCACATAAAACATCTGTCGTCATTACTTTTCAGTACGTCCTCGTACAGTGGAAGTCTGAGAAAATACGTACATTGATCAAAATAAGTGTTGACATGAATGCTGTTAACAGCACTAGGTTCAAAAAATTTTAACTGTATGGCAATTGCAGATTAATTTTATTTGCAGCTAGCGCGATTATATGAGTGGAGGAGTATTAGATTTAATGGTGAGCATTAATGTAATTTTTAAGCATTGTCTGTATTGTCATTCTTCCTCTCCAAGTGCCTCGTCCTCCAATAACACTGCCGATAGGTAGCATGATCTGTTGTCCGTCCATGGTTTTTCAGAACATTGATTGAGTGCTGAACCCAAACTGCTGGTTTGAGTTATTTAGCCAGGATAATCCTGTGCGTCGTTGGTCACGTATGCCATTAATCTTTCAAAAAAGAAGTTCAAATGGCTCTGAGCACTAGGGGACTTAACATCTGAGGTCATCAGTCCCCTACAACTTAGTACTAAAACCTAACTAACCTAAGAGCATCACACACACCCATGCCCGAGGCAGGATTGGAACCTGCGACCGTAGCGGTCGCGCGGTTCCACACTGAAGCGCCTAGAACCGCTCGTCCACACTGGCCGGCCATTAATGTTTCCTTGAATTATTAATTTCAACAGGTTTTATTTATTGTTGCGGAATTGCGCTACCAAAACAATCGAGTTTTGCTCTCTGGGTGCTGTTGAGAATTTCTGCGTCTTCCTACCGCCATATTTTTGACTATATCTGTCGATGGTATCCTTAATATTTTTCGATACGACCGCATTTCAAATGCCTAATACAGTCCATGACTCAGGTCCATAGAGTAGGACACCGAGCGTGTAAAATCGAAGTAGTCGAGTGCGAATCCTAATGACTGGCCTGAAGGTTCTCAGCAGTCGCCGCGGACTAAATGACTGCCGGGGACTTGGTGCATTGGCTATAACTTTTCTAGTAATTCTGGAGATTTTCCTTTGGACTAAGTACGAGGTCGTTCTTCGTTGCTTAGATCGTGCAGGTTTCAGACCGTTTGTGTTTCTATTGCTACACTACTAAATGTGTGTCCACCACCATATCAGTAGATATAACGAAACGGCGGCCCTCTTTCATTATGTCTTACAAGGAGATTTCTCCAGCGGTAGGATCGACTTTTTGAAACCATCTATACGGTTATGTAGGTTAAGCACCCAAGTATCACACACTGCAGCCTTTCAACCTGGTGGGTCGACGTTTGCAAGGAACTGACGAGAAAAGAAATTCAGAATTTTGTGTGAGACTCGATAGCATGAAGAAAGCCGAATGACATAAGTTGGTTGTGAGGGTAATGGAAAGGATACTAGCTTCACATGCATGAGGTTGTGGGTTCGAATCTCACCAGAGAAAGAAATCTATTTTAGGTTTTTATCGAAGTGACATTGATAATCATTTTCATTCAATTGATGTAAATATAATTTTTTTATTTCCACTCCTCGGACACGTGATTCAATAGTGATATGGACCTCTTAATTTGGTATAATTTTTCTTCTTATCATAAAATACACATTCACAAAAATTCCGATTGGAAGAAGAATGATATAAAGAAAAATTAAACAAATGGAAAAGTTCATACGGCGATTAAAATTATGTGACAAAGGAATAGAACGAAAGAAATTACATTTAAACCAATAAATTGAGTAAAAATAGGCATCAAAGTCATTTCGATAAAGATTTAAAAATAAAAAAAGTTACTACACATGACGAGGCATGGTTAAGCTTCTATCCTAACCATTATGTCACGTAACCAGACTATGGAATACGACTTCCTTAACGCTATGTAGCATGACGCACAATTCGGAAATCTTTTCCGTCAGTTACTTGCAAACGGAGGCCCACCTGGATGCAGGGTCTGATACGGGGAATCTTGAGTTACACTACCGCTTATATGGTTTCAAAAAGTCGATCCCACCGCTGGGGAGCTCTCCTTGTTAGTTTTAAGAGTAGCAAACGGCACATTGTGAAAGAACAGTAATGTCGCAGTCCAATAGCGCCAAATAGCGGTGGCCCCTGCAAACTTGAAAGACGACTCAAGCAAAGGCAAAGAAAAGTTAACTGTAGCAAGTAACCTGGCAATGCTACACACACAAAAGACAACTGAACAACAACGAAATATTAATAAGTTCACAGGAGAGCTTCTGTAAAGTTTGGAAGGTAGGAGACAAGGTACTGGCAAAGCTGTGAGGACGGGGCGTGAGTCGTGCTTGGGTAGCTCAGACGGTAGAGCACTTGCCCGCGAAAGGGAAAGGTCCCGAGTTCGCGTCTCGGTCCGGCACCTAGTTTTAATCTACCAGGAAGTTTCAATAATAATAGTAGGCCCAGTCATATTAATGTGACCAACTCTTGTTTTCGTGTAAATACTCATAGACACCAGGTGATAGCATTAGTAGGTGATGAATGAGGGTGTGGGGGGGGGGGGGGGGAGGTGGGAGGCTGGAAACAGTGAAGTCGTTGTCATAATGCGTAAAAGGGGCGATTTGTGTGCCGTCCAACAGGGTATAATCGTTGGCTTTCTTCCCAAGGGTGGAAGCATTTCCGAAACGGCAACATCTGTAATCTTTTCAAATGCCACTGTATGTAACGTAAACCGTGCGTGGCAAAATCTCGGTATTCTAATCCGGCTCCGAGGCAAGTGTGTTGGACTACGGGCAGTAGGCGACACAGGTGAGCGATAGCTACAGATAAGTGTGCTGGCGAATAGACGTGCAACTTTTGTGCAGCTGACTGCCCAGGCGAACCAAGGGCTGCCACCAATGTTTCCTCAACAATGTATGGGCTTCCGCAGTAGGCACCTGGTCCCTGCACCCATGCTGACTGCTGTTCATTGGCGTTGAAAGCTTGCATTTGCACGCCGGTACCACAACTGAAAGTCCACTGAGTGCTACAGGTGGCCTCTCCATATTAATCACATTTTATGCTCCATCGGACAGATTTCCATTGGCGTGTAACGTCTGAAAGCAAAAGCCCTGCAACCCTGAGGGAGCGTTATGGTGTGGGCAATGTTTTCGCGGCACTCCCTGGGTGATCTCGTTATTCTGAAAGGCACAATGGATCAACCCTAGTACGCACCTATCCTTGGGGAACATATCCACCCTTAGATGCACGTGTAACATAGCTCGCAGTGTATGTGCGTGGTTCTGAAAGCTCTAGGATGAATTTACCGTACTGCCCTGACCGCCAAATTTCCCGGCTTTCAACCGAATCGAGAATCTGAGGGGCCTCCTCGATCGAGTAGCTTGTGCCACGGATCCTCAATCGATAAAATTCTATCGCAACTGGGCAAGTACTGGAGTCGGAATGGCTTCTTATCACTGTCATTACCTCATTGACTCTATTCCTGTACGTCTCATGCTGCAAAAGGCTTTCATTCGGGGTTTTAACACGTGTTCAGATTACTGCGTTTGGACAGTGTAATAATACTAATAAATTTCGCGTATTTCAGTGCCCTCGTTTAAGTCTTTCAATCGGACGGCACTTAGGTGACTTGCTTATCATTAACGTACACCAGTTGTCCAACCGGGGAAAGGGAATCGGCAGTTTAACGTGGAATCCGCACAACATGTTGTTTCTACCGACTCCTGATATCATTGAGAGGTGAAGGCTGGATTAAACGCAGACTGAAAAATTTATTGGGTCAACTGCGATTCGATCCCGCGATTCTCGATTTGCAGCCACGCGCTGTGACGGCAGACCACCAGGTCCAACAGTTACGAGATGGTAATCGAACTGTATTGGCGGAGTATTTCGTCGTATTTTACGTCAAGTAAATGTGCTGTGGTGCAAGCCGAAGTAAATATATTTCGAGATATCGATATATTTCGAGATCATGCTATATTTCCAGATATCGATATCTTTCACGTTACCGATATATTTCGAGATGACGATCTATTTCGAGATATCGATTTTTTTCGTGATATCGACCTGTTTCGGGATATCTATTTATTTCGGAATACCGATTCATTTCGAGATATCGATTTATTTCGATGTGTCGATTTAACAAGAGAACAGCCCTTGAAATCTAACGCCTCAAAGTTTTAAGCCCTGCTCATTCCAGATGATTAGAAACTGTTAACCTACATGTGAAACCTGAGTACATAATCCCTGTGACATTTGATAAACGGTGTTCCTTAAGGACAGGTTCTCATTCAAAACGTTCGAAAATTCATTTTTTAAAGGTGTACTTGTCTAGACTCATGGAACGGAAAGGTTTTTTTTTACACCGTGCTTTACAAAAGGTTCTACAGCCCATTGTTTGAAGCAGTGTCACGACTGCCATGAGCCGCGTGGTTGTATCCGCGCTGTCTCAAACGCCTTGTCCGGTTCGCGCGGCTCCCCCTGTCGCTACGATTGGCTACGAGGTTCGAGCCCTTCCTCGGGCATGGGTGTGTGTGTGTTGTCCTTAGATTAGGTTACTCTAAGTAGTGTGTAAGCATAGGGACTGATGACCTCAGCAGTTTGGTTCCATAGGAGCTTACCATAGACAGACAGTTGCCATGGGACACACTTGGGTCGGAAACGCTCTGCTCAAGTACGCTTGTCCGTCCGCTTTTAGAATACTGCTGCGCGGTGTGGGATCTTTACCAGATAGGGTTGTCGGAGTACATCGAAAAAGTTCAAAGAAGCGCAGCACGTTATATCGCGAAAATGGGAGAGATTGTCACTGAAATGATACAGGATTTGGGCTGGACATCATTAAAACAAAGGCGTTTTTCGTTGCGACAAAATTCCTATCACCAACTTTCTCCTCCGAATGCGAAAATATTTTGTTGACACCGACCTACATAAGGAGAAACGATCACCTGGATAAAATAAGGGAAATCAGAGCTCGTACGGAAAGATATAGGTGTTCGTTCTTTCCGCGCTCTAAACGAGATTGGAATAATAGAGAATTGTGAAGATATATGAAGATAGTAACTGTTATCGAAAGAACGGATACCATTTATAACTGTGCAGCTTCTCTAGAATAAATGATAATTAATTGAAACCCTCAGCAGCCGACTGTTGTTGTTGACATACCTCGGGTCACACATTTTCAGCTGTCCCCCTCGAGGTATATCAACACCTGTCGGCAGCTGAGAGTTTCAATTATTAATTATGAAGGTAATTCGATTAACCCTCTGCCAGGCACTTAAATGTGATTTGCAGGGTATCCATATAGATGTAGATGAAAACTCGTCCCGTGACGCACGTGCACAAAATGATTCGTACTGCTGAGTGCATGCAAACATACTCGCCGAAAATATATTGAATATCGAAAATCGAACTTCAGATTCGTGTTCAGCGACATTAAAAATATATGTGTAACACTTAGTTCATGCAAATCGAAGTAATAATATAACTAAAAGTTTTCCCTAAACTTTGAAATTTTTTTTTTTTTTTCGAGAAACGATTTTCTCAGAACGGCATGCATCATTAACTAAAAATGGTTCTATCTCTTAACTTCTACATCTGACCCAGAAAAGTAAACACTTTTCTTAGGAGCTTATACCTATAATATATGACATTGATTAATATTAACTAATTTTTGTGAAGGCATACGAAGTGAAACAAACCCCCAAAAAATCGAACTCAAAGTTCGAATTTGCTTCGTATCGATAAATTTAAGGTTGTTTCATTGCGGTTCGATATGCGCTCCCATTAATTTTATGTAATATCGACTGATGTTATCCATTTTTAATTTCAGAGAAATAATGTAGTATCAACCGATGTTATCCATTTTTGATTTCAGGTAACATCTGAGGGGCCACACTGGACGCAGTCTGCGTACTTCAGACTCGCAGGCCCTTGATCAAATCATAATTACGGGCGCCATTTTGTTCTTTTTTTTTTGTACTGAAAATCTAAAATAAAGCTCATAGTATGATCACTCGTAATACCCAAACAGATCCTTCGAATGTATTTTCATTGTCTCAAAAAAATTTCCAAATGTACCATTTTTTGCTCATTTGAATGAGAACCTGGCCCTAACGCCGGAATATAGTCACGAGATTTTTTTCGGAGACGCTGTAAGTTCGCGAGAAGAATTTCGTTCTGCGCGTGTCGATGGACATTCCACAGATATTACTGTGTGTGTGTGTGTGTGTGTGTGTGTGTGTGTGTGTGTGTGTGTGTGTGTGTGTGTGTGCGCGCGCGCGCGCGCGCTTATCAGTCGTGCCATTTGAGTACATCTTTGCATAGTTTTCCTTTCACGATGTAAACAGTGATCGGCTCAGTTGCTAACTGGCCAGTGAGTGGTTCCGAAGGTGTCGGATGTGCGGTGCGTTAGGTCTGCTAGGACAACAACAGATTGGCGTGGTGCTGCTGGGACGCCAGTGAACAATTTATGCCAAGTAAGACGAATAGGACTTCTAAAATTATGAGCCGTCTCAAAAGTGTTTATCATTAGAAAATCATGTAGTTGAGACTGACAATCAATCTACAATAACTAACAGTTTTGCCAAGAGAGAGAGATACAGGAAATCCCCCCCCCCCCCACGTCAATGAAATTTTGGTTGTGATGACAGGCCGATGGGTAGTGTAACCCGAGATATAAGTTAGGTTGGAAGGGGGTAATTCGATTGAGAGTTGTTTATGCCAACGATTATGAATGCCGAGTAAACGATGTGCTCGCAGATTGCTCTGTA
This sequence comes from Schistocerca nitens, assembly GCF_023898315.1. Classification (NCBI taxonomy): domain Eukaryota; kingdom Metazoa; phylum Arthropoda; class Insecta; order Orthoptera; family Acrididae; genus Schistocerca; species Schistocerca nitens. The sequence goes on from NC_064625.1 coordinate 61,435,689, forward strand.
GCGTAGCCTAGTGTTTCCGTCCGCGCCATATTTAAAACACTTTCTCTAGCTGTGTACAAAAGTTGCACAACAGCCACGAAAACTACGTGTCTGCGGGGGGGGAGGGAGGGAGGGAGGAGAGTCTACTATGTAACTTTCACTACAAATTTTAGTAACCGCCGAAACTAGGCGAAATAGAAGCGTAATTTTATTTCCGTTTGTGGGAAAATAGTGGTTCTCCTCTTTCGGCAGCAACTGTAATATGTAGGCGACTTATTAATTTTTTTGTAACTCGGAATCAAGATCTCAATAGACGCAGAGCTTTTTTTTTTTGCGTTACTTGATTCGTGGTCTATAGTAAATTCTTGAAGTGTGACATGTGTTACATAGACAGCGACTGCAATGTTCGTAAGGCCAAGTTTGTATATATTCGATGTGTGTTGTTTTGGCCATATACTGTATAATTAAGACGAGGAGGATAATGTTCAAGGAGCACTGCATTAGCAATTTGTGGGGAAATTGAGAACGTGGATCTGACGGACGGCATGTTCGGGCAGTTCGTGCAGTTATGTTGACCACTGCGTAATTCGGACTCAGTGATCATTGCCTCTCCCTAGTAACCAGGGGACTCGGGTGCTAATCCTGGTCTGGCACCAATTTTCATCAGTGCCCATTGTCAGATAATTTTATTAATTGTTTCGGTCTTAAATTGTATTTTGTTCACGAAACGTCGTTTAGCTCTTTCATGGATAACAGCTTTGGAAAGCGTACAGGCTGTACAGGTTATATTGATATTCGCTCGTTGTTACTCCAAGGCAACTATAGCGATTTATAAACACAGTTGTAGTGCGTATTAAACCTACATACGTATTTGTGTCCTGTGTTTCTTTACCAAGAACTTCTTCGTAGGTAATTTCCCTGTAGTGGTATTTTGTTTAAGTATTTATAGCATGCAGGCTTGGATGAAATATATGTCCGAAGTTTCTGCTGATGCTACAGATACTGTTTTATCCGTACTACGGGCACAAACTCTTCATCTAATACAGGACACAATTTGTCTCGAGAGTAAGCAATTTTTCGTAATATAGGCCTAGCTTCGATATATTTTTCTCTAATTATTGTTTGGATTTAATCTTAAAACACACTAACTCTTCCACCAATTATTCGATATGTGGTTTCAACCCTTTCGTAGCCTGGAATTCCTAAACGGTCGATAATATTAATAATTTCCTTTCTCACTCTTATTTTCTGTAGAATCTCCTGTTTATGGTTATTGCTAACATGTTTCATGTTCTCACTTTTATTATTTTTATTTTTCTAGTTTTGTGACTGGTAGCCAAGTTTTCTTTCAATTCGGTTTTTAATTCTGAAATACTAGCAGTTAAAAGGTCAGGTGAAGATTGCGAACTATTTGAGGAGAGTAGTTGGGAGATTTTTCATATTAGACGTACACAGGTTATGGAGATCCTTATCTATATAAAATTACTTCGAGTGTGATGTAGCCCATTCTCTTGTCATGATCTCGGCTCTATCGTAGCGCATTGTCTCGGTTAGGTTGGAGATTTTGGTTGAGAGTTGCCGAAGTCAACGAAAGTGATTACGAAGTAAAGACTGTGCTAACAGAACGATCTGTAGCGTAGTCCAAAACGTTCTTTCGGTCCTTTTAAAATCTCTTTTAATTAAAAATAACTAAAGCTGCAAGATACAATCACAAAAACTGTGTTACGTAATAGAGAAATCCCACACTATTGTCGTGTATGTTGTGTACGTACACAAATTTTTTGTCACTGAATATATACTTTTTACTCATTTGCTGAATTTCAGTTTTCCGCGTTTTCCGGCGAAAAACCTTTTCCTGTATGGGCCCATTAGCTTGTCGGTTATATTCGTGACTTTGTCGACGGTCAGTAATTTCATGATAGGCTGTCCACCGGTGTCATTGTTAACATGTAATATAGTTTTAAGTATTAGGAAGGCTAATATTAAGGTAATTCACGAGTAGGTCTAATGATGAATAAAAAAAATAGGAATGCCGGTAAGCTACTACAAACAGCATAGTGATCGCATTATTGTGGCCAAAGCAGACACGAAGCCCACGCCTACCACAGTAGTAAAAGCAGTCCGCAGATGAAGTTGATGAAATGTGTGATGAGATAAAAGAAATTATTTAGATAGTGAAGGGAGATGAAAATTTAATAGTCACAGGTGACTGGAATTCGATAGTAGAAAAAGGAAGGAAAGGAAACGTAGTAGGTAAATATGGAACGGGGGTAAGAAATGAAAGAGGAAGCCGCCTGGTAGGTTTTTGCACAGAGCATAACTTAATCATAGCTAACACTTGAATCATGAAAGAAGGTTGTATATGTGGAAGAGACCTGGAGATATACTGCAACATTTCAGATAGATTGTATAATGGTAAGACAGAGATTTAGGAACCAGGTTTTAAATTGTATGACATTTCCAGGGGCAGATGTGGACTCTGACCACAATCTATTGGTTGTGAACCTTAGATTAAAACTGAAGAAACTGGAAAAAGGCGGGAATTTAAGGAGATGGTACCTGGATGAATTGACAGAATCAGAAGTTGTAGAGTGTTTCAGGAAGAGCATTAGGAAACGATTGACAGGAAAGGGGGAAAGTAATACAGTAGAAGAAGAATAGGTAGATCTGAGGGATGAAGTAGTGAAGGCAGCAGACGATCAAGTAGGTAAAAAGACGAGGGCTAATAGAAATCCTTGGGTAACAGAAGAAATACTGAATTTCATTGACGAAAGGAGAAAATACAAAAATGCAGTAAATGAAGCAGGCAAAAAGGAATACAAACGTCTCAAAAATGAGATCGACAGGAAGTGCAAAATGGCTAAGCAGGGATGGCTAGAGGACAAATGTAAGGATGAAGAGGCTTGTCTCACTAGGGGTAAGATAGATACTGCCTACAGGAAAATTAAAGAGACCTTTGGAGAGAAGAGAACGACTTGTATGAATATCAAGAACTCAGATGGCAACCCAGTTCTAAGCAAAGAAGGGAAGGCAGAAAGGTGGAAGGAGTATATAGAGGGTTTATACAAGGGCGATGTGCTTGAGGACAATATTATGGAAATGGAAGAGGATGTAGATGAAGACGAAATGGGAGATAAGATACTGCGTGAAGAGTTTGACAGAGCAAAGACCTGAGTCGAAACAAGGCCCCAGGAGTAGACAACATTCCATTAGAACTACTGATGGCCTTGGGAGAGCCAGTCATGACAAAACTCTCCCATCTGGTTAGCAAAATGTATGAGACAGGTGAAATACCCTCAGACTTCAAGAAGAATATAATAATTCCAATCCCAAAGAAAGCAGGTGTTGACAGATGTGAAAATTACCGAACTATTTGTTTAATAAGTCACAGGTGCAAAATACTAACGCGAATTCTTTACAGACGAATGGAAAAACTGGTAGAAGCCGACCTCGGGGAAGACCAGTTTGGATTCTGCAGAAATACTAAAACACGTGAGGCAATACTGACCCTACGACTTATCTTAGAAAATAGATTAAGGAAAGCAAACCTACGTTTCTTGCATTTATAGAATTAGAGAAAGCTTTTGACAATGTTGACTATGGAATACTCTCTTTCAAATTCTGAAGGTGGCAAGGGTAAAATACAGGGAGCGAAAGGTTATTTACAATTTGTACAGAAACCAGATGGGAGTTACAAAAGTCGAGTGGCATGAAAGGGAAGCAGTGGTTGGGAAGGGAGTGAGACAGGGTTGTAGTGTATCCCCAATGTTATTCAATCTGTTTATTGAGCAAGCAGTAAAGGAAACAAAACAAAAATTCGGAGTAGGAGTTAAAATCCATGGAGAAGAAATTAAAACCTTGAGGTTCGCCGATGACGACGTAATTCTGTCAGAGACAGCGAAGGTCCTGGAAGAGCAGCTGAACGGAATGGAGTGTCCTGAAAGGATGATATAAGATGAGCATCAATAAAATCAAAACGAGGATAATGGAATGTAGTCGAATTAAGTCGGGTGATGCTGATTGAGTTAGATTAGGAAATGAGACACTTAAAGTATTAAAGGAGTTTTGTTATTTGGGGAGAAAAATAACTGATGATGACGGTCGAAGTAGAGAGGATATAAAATGTAGACTGGCAATGGCAAGGAAAGTGTTTCTGAAGAAGAAAAATTTGTTAACTTCGTGTATTAATTTAGGTATCAGGAAGCCTTTTCTCAGAGTGTTTGTATGGAGTGTAGCCATGTATGGAAGTGAATCATGGACAATGAAGAGTTCGGACAGGAAGAGAATAGAAGCTTTAGAAATGTGGTGCTACAGAAGAATGCTGAAGATCAGATGGGTAGATCACATAACTAATGACGAGGTATTGAATAGAATTCGGGAGAAGAGAAATTTGTGGCACAACTTGACTAGAAGAAGGGATCGTTTGGTAGGACATGTTCTGAGGCATCAAGGGATCACCAATTTAGTATTGGAGGGCAACGTGGAGGGTAAAAATCGAAGAGGGAGACCAAGAGATGAATACACTAAGCAGATTAAGTAGAATGTAGGTTGCAGTGGGTATTGGGAGATGAACCTTGCACATGACACAGTAGCATGTAGAGCTGCATCAAACCAGTCTCTGGACTGAAGACCAACAACAACAATATGAAGGTATTTGTCTGATGTGTAACCTTCAACAGAAGTGGGACAGGCAAGAGGGTTAGATTGGGTTATATGTACTTTCCGTTGCAATTGATCCATAATGAGGAGATACTCAATGGGAAAATAATATGCTAATTTACCTTCCACAGATCGCAAGTGGACTGATCATGAACGTGGAATGAGGAATGAAAATTTAGACATACTTCTCTCTCTCTCTCTCTCTCTCTCTCTCTCTCTCTCTCTCTCTCTCTCTCTCTCTGTCAATCTCAATCGCGCGCGCTAGTTCTACTAAAAAATTCCATTCATTAATGGTGTCGGAGTAGATGGTTAGCAAGAAATCCTTTAGGCTCCTCTTAAACTGAAATTTGTCAGTAGTAAAGCTTTTTATGACTGCTAGCAAGTTATTGAAAACATCGTTTTCCTGAATGATTGAGACTTTCTTGCAACAAAGTAATTAACTTCCCAATTTTTGTGGAGATTATTCACATTTCTAGTGATGACTTCATGATATCAGCTGGTGATTTGAAAGTATTCATTTGTATTTAAAGACAAATTTCACGGGGAGAATGTATCTTCTATCTCCACCATGTTAAATTGATCTATTTCCATGTCCCTTATCTCAAGCTGTGTTATATTAACGGTAAAACACAAAACAATTCCTACATGCGTTTCCACTATCTTCCAACAAGCTGACTATTTTTCATGATTAATATATTAATAGTGTAAATTTGGAGAAATTTAGAAAGACACGTTTTGCGGGCAAATTTCAAAAATAAAAAGACCACAGTGTTCTTTATAATACAACTAGGAAGCATTACAAAATATTACTACATGCCCTCGAGTAAGACAACTGACCGTTAGAGTTCCATGGTTCTGGGATAAATGGTTAGTTAGAAAAGTTACGGAAAATTTAAAGTTGTATTGCCCTTAACGACGTACTTGCACTCATTTAAATTCATAGTTTCTTTCATTGCATGTGTCATAGATTTCTCTGCCGTTTATTTGCAACCAGCGCACTCTAAAGTTTTTTTTTTATTTTTTAGATGGCTCGTAAAGTTTTTCGTTCCTTTCCAATAGTACGCATGCCGTACAAAAACATAACATTTGTTTAATGATATTTACTCTTTTATTTCTTGCAAGTCTTCCAGAACTTCTCTCGAACACTTTGTGGGTAGATCTTGGCATTTGTTTTGTTCAGAAACGAGAAACACCCATGATACGTTATTACTGTAGCAAACAACTGACTACGAGACAAGAAAAAATGCATTCAATAGGTGAAAGCTCAAAGCAACGGTAAAAAATGTCCCTAGGCTTATCTCTAAGAAGAGCTGTCACAGAAAAACAAGTGGGCATGTCTTACATAGCAAGCTGCCATTTAAACCGACATTTAGCACCTTCAAATAAGGATTTGGACTAAAATGCTTTTATATTCGCACTAAGTGTAAATCAAACTGGTACAATCACCAATAAAAAAATTATTTTCATTGTTTTCGAGGTACCTTCTGCCCTTCGGAATAAATATATTGCGAATCAGTAGTTAATATGCCTGGTTCCCCAAACAGGAGACGACTAGAAACTTCCGAAATGTGGTGGTGTAGAAGGATGCTAAAAAAGTTTTGATCGAATAGCTGATGGGGAGATACGAAATCAGATTAGGGAGCAGAGAAATTAATGGCACAAATTGACAGGAAGAAGCGATTGTGGGCAAAGGGCGTATTTCGATTCCAGCCGTCCGCTTTGACCCATGACGTTTAGCATGACGGTCATTAGTTAGCCTTTCGAAGGATACCAGTGGCCTTATTAAATGTTAACTGTGATTACCTTCGTTTCTAGAGCAATTTATAATGATCGTTAACTATGATTTTTTTCGTAATATATCGTGATGAACGATGGGAGGAACCCGAGAGCACAGCTTAAATTGTCGTTAAAGAAACGAGTAGCGATTGTATTTTTATCTTTCTTATCCGACACATACGGGAACCTGGGGTAGAATGGGGTACAAAGTTGAAAACTTTGATTAAATGTACAAAATTGATAAATAAGAGAGTTACCAATTTTTATATGAACACCTTATGATGTATTAATCACAAAAATACAAGAACATTGCCATAAAATAAAACAACAATATTTTTTCACTCAAAAACAGAAATTTATATCATTTGCCCCATTCTGCCCCGTGCACGCGGCAGAATGGGGTGGTAAGTACAAGTGATTACAAAACCGTATAAAATTATCGGAAATGCAGAAAATATTGGCTTGCTCGGTATTTATTTAGTTTAAAGTGAATATTAATGTCAAACTACGGTTTTCATGTATTGTATCCTTTTCTTAAGGCTGTTTACAAAATTCACACACGAGGAAAGACTCATCATCTTCGCTATCTATTCCTGCACGAGAATCGTGTGTCCATTTTTTGCACGTGGAACAAGCGACCAAAGCTTCAACAGATTTTTTGCACGTGGAACAAGCGACCAAAGCTTCAACTGATTTTGCATAAAACCCACCTCAATATAAACATTCAGAGTCAGAACTTTCCTCATAATCACTCTCGTTAGTATTGTATTCTCTCTCCTTTTTTCCATTTATCTTCAGGCCCTTTCTTTCTTTTTTGAATTCTTAATTTTATTCTCTTTCGCAAATAGTTTTTTCTTTGCTCTTTCTTCTTTGGCAAAGTTCTTTTTCTATTTTTCCTAATAATGGCTTTTAACTCTTTTTTTGTACGGCGAAATAGTTAAACACCGATCTTCCCCCTCTTCAGTTTCGCTCTTTTCTTGCTTTTGTTAACTTTTGGCAAGGGCATCAGAATTTCAGGTGAAATATGAAATGAGGTGTTGTCAGTTGTCATCCAAGAGCACCAAGGATGAGAACAATTAGCCCCAATAACTTTGTCATTCTTAGGCGGCAGTTCATTGTTACAATTCGCTGAAACCTCGTTCGCTTGATTATCCAGCCCGTTGGCGTCGTCTTTTTTAGCTGGTGTGCTAGGTGGAGGCAATTCCAATTGTTCAGATATGATAACCTCTTTATCTGACGACCTATTTTGTCCGATGTCAAATGTGTCTGCCGGAAGGAAGTCTGCATCGGTGAATATGGATGGGTCCGTGGGCCGTATTCCATTAGCTTCGAAACATATAATAGCGGTTTTCATTGTTGCACTTTAGATGAAAGCTGAACCAAAAAGCGTTGAAATTTGAAAGGTAGTTACGACTTTCCCTGCGTGGCTTCGTAGCCATTTTCGAAGCTCATCACAATAACGAGATCTTAAATGCTTCATAAAACAAACATCAATCGGCTGAAGTCTGTGAGAGCTATGTGGTGGTAAAGATAGCAACGAAACGCCACTCTCCCTCGCGTAGTCCATAACGTCAGTGTTCGTGGTATGTACTGAGTGGCCATCTAAGGAGAACTGGGAAGTGCTTTGATGCCTTAGAAAATTCCACAAATTTTCGAAACCATACAAAGAACGACTCTGTGGCCATCCATGCGGTGCTGTGGACCTCAGCGCAACCTCCTGCTGCCAGTCCTAACTCAAATTCTTTCTGCTTCTTCTTTCGTGGAAATATGAGCGTAGGAGGCATGTTAGCTCCGCTTGCTGACGTACTAATGAGGCAGGTTGCAGTTTCGCCACTTATGTTAACGATCCTACTTGACGTTTCCCTTTGCAAGCTGTGATCTTCGATTGGTTTTTAGGATTAACCGAAACGCCTGTTTCATCACAAATAGTTATTTGAGATGTCATTAGTTTGTGTTTGTCAGTTACATTTGTTAGCAACGGAAAAAACGTATCGACAGCTACTTTATTAAAACCCATGACTCTTGCTCCAGATGTTGCTTCGGGTTTGCGAACAAACCCGCATTTGCTTCTTCATTGTTTCATGATGTAATAAACATTTCGATTTGTTTTGCTCGAAATTTTCGAAAAAGTATCTGGGAAACGTTCAAAAATTGAAAGGCAAAACTGTGCACCTGCCGAAATACGAGTGCGTATACTCATTTCAAACACTTTTCCTAATCCGCTTCTGATACGCTGGAGGTTACCGCACAGTTAACAGCAATTGTAGTTGACCGTTTGCCTGTACCGTATAAAGTGCGGCCAGTAAAATATTTTTGTAGGTAGGACACAGCATCTCATCTTGAATGGAGAGTTCATATATACGTGCAAAACTAACCACTTGGGCCACAGGGAAGTGTGTTGGGAGCCTTACTGTTCACGTTGTATATTAACATTACAGATAATATAAGAAAGCTCACATTTTTCGAAAATGGTGCAGATATAGACATTGAGGTAACAAAGTTCGTGGGAAGTGATATGCACATACAGGGGATAGGAAAAATAATGTGAACACCTATACTTACATCTACGTGGATACTCTGCAAATCACATTTACGTGCCTGGCAGAGGGTTCATCGAACCACCTTCACAAGTCTCTTTTATTCCAATCTCGTATAGCACCCGGAAAGAATGATGACCTGTATCTTACCGTAAGCTCTGATTTCCCTTATTTTATCTTGGTGATCGTTCCTCCCTACGTAGGTCGGTGTCAACAAAATATTTTCTCATTCGGAGGAAAAAGTTGGTGATTGGAATTTCGTGAGATGATTCCGTCGCAACGAAAAACGCTTTTCTTTTAATGATGCCCGGCCCAAATCCTGTATCATTTGTGTGACACTCTCTCCCATATTTCGCGATAATAGAAAACGTCCTGCCTTTCTTTGAACATTTTCGATCTACTCCGTCAGTCCTATCTTGTAAGGATCCCACATCTCCAAGCAGTTTTCTAAAAGAAGACGGACAAGCTTAGTGTAGGCAGTTTCCTTTGTAAGTCTGTTACGTTTTCTAAGTGTCTTGCCAATAAAACGCAGTCTTTGGTTAGCCTTTCCCACAACATTTTCAATGTGTTCCTTTCAATTTAAGTTGTTAGTTATTGTAATACCTAGTTATTTAGTTGAATTTACGGCTTTTAGATTAGACTGCAACTTCTCTGATTGTGATTCGTCTATTCTGCTTCACCAGGGAGCTTTCGGGGTCAGTAACGACCTGATTTGCGGATATTGAGGGCGCACCTTAACTGTCTTCTGTCTTCATTGATTAGCGGCTACCTTTGAAATGGTTGTACCACTCCTTTAGCCGTGTAGTACCCATTACTTAGCCCACAAACACATGATGGTTTCAACTTAAGAATCGCCAAGCCTGAAGCCAAATGTGATGCAACGATGTCATTTTGCTCACATTACTAAATCCAACGTGTACCACTTACAAGTGTTCCGAAGTAGTGAAGAAAATCAGGTATGTGTGCTATGTATGCCTGAAAACATGAGCGCACGCACGCCCTGATACCATTGTCGATTTCAACAATTAAAAGAGTCAGATATTTTTTGAACAGCACTCGTATATAGGCCGTCGCCAGTGATGTCGAAAGAGCAAGATACCCCTAGCTACGCCAGTTGTATAGGTAGTTCGAATGGAGCGGTCTATTGTCCGACGAATTCCATAACAGCTCCGAACCAAATACCTAAAGTTCGTCCTTCACGTTAGGAACCAAGCTGAGCTCACGAGGGCGTAAGTCAGGGGAGCGTGGTGAGTGGTGCGGCGCTTCCCATCCTCATATAACGATCATATCAGTCAGGACTTGAACCAAGCGTGCCCGAACATTGTCCTGCAAAATGATGGGCGCGTCCTGCAGAAAGTGACGCCGCTTCTTTCTCTCAGTTGTTTTTCTACTTTGTAACACAATCTGTTTCGTTTTCGAGTCTAAACCGCTTAACAGATATTGTTCAAATTTGGCATGGAGACAGTTTGAATCCTGAGAAAGAACATACCCCACTTTAGAAAGCAAGAAATTTTTTTTTCTTTACATCAGTGAACGTAAACTACATGAAAACTTAATTATTTTGGTGTATAACTTAAGAATTCTTTAATATATAAGTACTTCAGTAGTCGCCACGCGGGATAGTGTCTCAAACGAAATTACTCCCACGTCCGAGGTCTTTCAATATCACTTCTCCCATTCCGCTTGTAGTTCAGAATCTCTTGGGTAAGTCTGGGACTTAGGATTCACACTAGTCTTAACGATATTTTTGAATTTTTTACTTTCCGTTGAAAATACTAAATTTTTCCCTAGAATCTTCATTCCTGATCATTTCTTGTCCTGCAGCCCTTCGAATTTCTTAGGAACCTCATCTCTGCCGAGTGAATTTTTTTTGTTTTAATCATGTTTTCGCTTTCATAGCATAACACAGGAACCGCGACCACTTTATAGAATTTCGGGACAATCTGTTTTTGTCGGTACTTTAATGCCCAATGTTCGGATTATGGTGCCACAGACAGCTTAGAATTTGTGTAATTTATTTTCAGTATCAGAGTAACAATCAGATCTTACAGCGTACCCTAAATGAAGGTTTAAGAGACCTGTTCTAAAGCAGGATTATCCAAAACTAGTTTTAATCTGACTGAATATTTTCCTCGAAGTGCACTTATTTTCGTTTTATTACTAGAAATTTTAAAGTTGTATTCGTTGCGTATTTCGTTCAGGTGGTATATAGATCTTTGGAGGTAATTTCATTCACTTGAATCACGTCATCTACAAACAGAAGCACAATGAGGTATTTCTCATTCGTTATCCCAATTCCTTTGTCTTCTCGTAGTTCATGCTTTCATTTATGAAGAATGAAGTCAATGTAAATACTAAAAATGCTGACATAATCTACTCGTTTACATGTATACCGAGCGAGCTGTCGCAGTGGTTAGTACACTGGATGATGATGATGATGATGATGATGATGATGATGATGATGAATATGATGATGATGATGTTTGGTTTGTGAGGCGCTCAACTGCACGGTTATCAGCGCCTGTACAAAGCCCCAACCTTTACACAGTCCAGTTTCGCCACCTTCACAAATGATGATGAAATGAAAAGGACAACACAGACACCTAGTTCCCGGCTGGAGGACGCAACCCAGCCGTGAATCGAACCCGGAATCCCAGGATCCAGAGCAGCAACGCTAGCTTCTAGACGACGAGCTGTCAACTAGTACACTAGACTCGCATTCGGGAGGACGACGGTTTAAATCCGCGTCCGGCCATCCTGATATGTTTTCCGTAATTTTCCTGAATCGCTCCAAGCAAATGCTGGGATTGTTCCTTTGAAAGGGCACGGCGGACTTCTTTTACCCTTCCTTGACGCAGTGCCAGCTCCTGCTCCGTCTCTAATGACCTCGACATCGATGGCACATTAAATACAATCCTCCTTCCGTCCTTCATTTAAAGGCATAGGTTTAGCGCAATTAGTCGGGCGTTAAAAGTTAAAAACTGCGTACTCGTCTAAGGCAGCATAATTTCATGGCGCGCAAATTATCGAGACTATACTCACCGAGCATTTGTGAATGGCAGCACCTGGCGACTTACAACAAACTTCCCACTTAATTTTGAAACTTGGCGAAACTTTTTTTCCCTCAGTCATCCCTGACAGAATGATGAAAGGATAAAAAGACTTTTATCACTACTACATGTTCGCTCTTCATGCAGTAAGGTGTCAGCATCAGGCTTGATGTTTCACTTTATTACTTCTTCACTACTCACTCTATTCGCAACACATTTGTCAGACAGTATCCACATACATCGCCGAATGTACCTGAAAATTATAGCATTGTACAACACCTAGTTCAGTACATAAACACTGAGATGTTTTCGAAAAACTACCTTCTCTTAAAACAGAGCGTTTTCAACTGCAAAGGGTTATGCTTCTTCAGGTCAAGTATTTAACACATTAACTGATACAGAAAGTAAACGAACTTCTGAAAGTGGTTTACATATGGGACTTCCAGTCTTCAGATAGCAAATTGGAGGGGAGAAGGGGGTGGTGGCTACGCGGTCTATTTGCAACTTCAGTCTTTCCGCAAATGATGCAGTCGTCTGTAATGAAGTACAGTCTGAAAGAAGCCACGCCCTCATGAGATTTCAGTGTAGTGCAAAGCATGACAACTTGGTTCAAATGTTCCCGAAATAACCTTATCCTACGAGTATAGTGTCAGCGAGTCAAATTCGCAATCGCTCAACTCACACAAATACCTGGGTGTAAAAATTTCTAGAGATTTGAAATGGAACCGTCACACAGTCGCAGTCTTAGGGAAAGACGGTGGCAGGCTGCCATTCGTTGGTAGAATTCTAGGAAAATACTATCTGTGTACAAAAGAAATTGCTTAGAAATCACTCGTGTGACCCATCCCCCAATATTGCTCGAGATTCTTGGATCATAATCAGATACGACTGCCAGGCGATACTGAATGTATATAGAGAAGAGCAGCACGAATGGTCGCAGGTTTGTTTGACCCGTTGGACAGTGTCACAGAGTTTCTGATGAAATTGAACTAGCAGACGCCTGGAAATTGACGTAAAATATCCCGAGAAAGTCTACTTGGAATATTTCCGGAGGAATCCTTAAATATTGAATATAGGCGAGTGGTAGTCAATAGAGGGAATGACTGCGAATGCTTGTTCGATTTGCTATGCAAACTAAGCCTAATAATATTCCCGGTGTGAGATGTAGTTGGCAGCTCTGTAAATGCTGACCGGTGAGTCGCTTAAAGCCCAGGGAAAGTTAATCTCGGAGGGACACATCACGCTCTCAACCGATTAAGCATATCCCCTAAGGATCTTCTAGAGCCTGTGACTAGTGCATTGAATATAAATACGGAAAATTGCAAAAACTCACATTTTGAAATATTTTTAATTCCATTAACTAGTTTTGTAACCTTTTCAGACTCATCTTCAAATGTGGCACACAGCATTTCCGTCTTTATTTCGGTAGAGTGATGCCGGGTACTGGCTCTCTGACGTGGGGACAGAGAACTCTTCAATGTATCGCCATGAGCGACTGTTACATGGCGACATGTGTCGGAAAACCAATTCTTCCACTTACCGTGGCAATTTGGGTGGTATTGCAGTTAATATCCACATGGCATCTGCTGTTGCCATTGTGTACTGGCCACAGATTAATCGCCTTTCAATGTAAATATAAATACGAAATTTCACCATCACCATAAGGTTTACTACTGATGTACATTACAAAGATGTTCAATTAAAACTATAACATACTTTGCTCGGAAACAGTCTTTTGATTTTTGTGCATATAACACGAGGGCGTGCTGAGAAGTAGTGACTCCAAATGTTTTATTTGAAAACTCTAAGCTTTCCAGTTAAAAAACGTTGGTAACATTCCATATATCTGCAGTCCTCTGCTGCTAGAGGGCTCCGATTTGTACCGTGTAACATAGCGGTGTGTGATGTAACTGTGTCGGTGCGTGAGAAACAGCTCAGGAAACTGAAAGCACGAATTGGAAGAGTTTGTCCGCACGTGGAACACCCTCCTCTTCAGCATTACAACGCCGAACTACAGCCGAGCGCTCCGATGCCGTTCGTTCACTGCCGTCGATTGACCTCCAGACAGCCCCGACTTGGTCCCATCCGATTTTCATCTGTCTCCAAAACTTGCGGAACACATCCGAGGACTTTTATAGTTCGAAGCCGTGCAAGCAGAGGCGGGGTTGAGGCTCTGTTATCATAGTCAAATATTCTACTGTGACGGTATCAACAAAATCAACATTTCAAAAATGAGACTACGTAGTCCGATGACTACAGCTTCAGTGCGCTGCAGCTGCAATTTGTTAACTCGTGTAAATACTAGAGTGTATAAATTTGTAGGGGTGTGGAATGGAACGATCATATAAGCATATTTGTAGGTAAAGCGCGTGCGGTTCATTGGTACAATACTGGGGAATTGCAATCAGTACCAGATAGGACGAACAGAGGATATTGAACTTATACAGAGAAGGGCCCCCCATGAACCATGGACCTTGCCGTTGGTGGGGAGGCTTGCGTGCCTCAGCGATACAGATGGCCGTACCGTAGGTGCAACCACAACGGAGGGGTATCTGTTGAGAGGCCAGACAAACCTGTGGTTCCTGAAGAGGGGCAGCAGCCTTTTCAGTAGTTGCAGGGGCAACAGTCTGGATGATTGACTGATCTGGCCTTGTAACATCAACCAAAACGGCCTTGCTGTGCTGGTACTGCGAACGGTTGAAAGCAAGGGGAAACTACAGCCGTAATTTTTCCCGAGGACATGCAGCTTTACTGTATGATTAAATGATGATGGCGTCCTCTTGGGTAAAATATTCCGGAGGTAAAATAGTCCCCCATTCGGATCTCCGGGCGGGGACTACTCAAGAGGACGTCGTTATCAGGAGAAATAAAACTGGCGTTCTACGGATCGGAGCGTGGACTGTCAGATCCCTTAATCGGGCAGGTAGGTTAGAAAACTTAAAAGGGGAAATGGATAGGTTAAAGTTAGATATAGTGGGAATTAGTGAAGTTCGGTGGCAGGAGGAACAAGACTTTTGTTCAGGTGATTACAGGGTAATAAATACAAAATCAAATAGGGGTAATGCAGGAGTAGGTTTAATAATGAATAAAAAATAGGAGTGCGTGTAAGCTACTACAAACAGCATAGTGAACGCATTATTGTGGCCAAGATAGACACAAAGCCCATGCCTACAACAGTAGTACAAGTTTATATGCCAACTAACTCTGCAGATGATGAAGAAATTGATGAAATGTATGACGAGATAAAAGAAATTATTCAGGTAGTGAAGGGAGACGAAAATTTAATAGTCATGGGTGACTGGAATTCGTCAGTAGGAAAAGGGAGAGAAGGAAACATAGTAGGTGAATATGGATTGGGGGGAAGAAATGGAAGAGGAAGCCACCTTGTAGAATTTTGCACAGAGCATAACTTAATCATAGCTAACACTTGGTTCAAGAATCATAAGAGAAGGTTGTATACCTGGAAGAATCCTGGAGATACTAAAAGGTATCATATAGATTATATAATGGTAAGACAGAGATTTAGGAACCAGGTTTTAAATTGTAAGACATTTCCAGGGGCAGATGTGGATTCTGACCACAATCTATTCGTTATGAACTGCAGATTGAAACTGAAGAAACTGCAAAAAGGTGGGAATTTAAGGAGATGGGACCTGGATAAACTGAAAGAACCAGAGGTTGTAGAGAGTTTGAGGGAGAGCATAAGGGAACAATTGACAGGAATTTGGGAAAGAAATACAGTAGAAGAAGGGATGAAGTAGTGAAGGCAGCAGACGATCAAGTAGGTAAAAAGACGAGGGCTAATAGAAATCCTTGGGTAACAGAAGAAATATTGAATTTAATTGATGAAAGGAGAAAATATAAAAATGCAGTAAATGAAGCAGGCAAACAGGAATACAAACGTCTCAAAAATGAGATCGACAGGAAGTGCAAAATGGCTAAGCAGGGATGGCTAGAGGACAAATGTAAGGATGTAGAGGCTTGTCTCACTAGGGGTAAGATAGATACTGCCTACAGGAAAATTAAAGAGACCTTTGGAGAGAAGAGAACGACTTGTATGAATATCAAGAACTCAGATGGCAACCCAGTTCTAAGCAAAGAAGGGAAGGCAGAAAGGTGGAAGGAGTATATAGAGGGTTTATACAAGGGCGATGTGCTTGAGGACAATATTATGGAAATGGAAGAGGATGTAGATGAAGACGAAATGGGAGATAAGATACTGCGTGAAGAGTTTGACAGAGCACTGAAAGACCTGAGTCGAAACAAGGTCCCGGGAGTAGACAACATTCCATTAGAACTACTGATGGCCTTGGGAGAGCCAGTCCTGACAAAACACTACCATCTGGTTAGCAAAATGTATGAGACAGGCGAAATATCCTCAGACTTCAAGAAGAATATAATAATTCCAATCCCAAAGAAAGCAGGTGTTGACAGATGTGAAAATTACCGAACTATTTGTTTAGTAAGTCACAGGTGCAAAATACTAACGCGAATTCTTTACAGACGAATAGAAAAACTGGTAGAAGCGGACGTCGGGGAAGATCAGTTTGGATTCCGTAGAAATGTTGGAACACGTGAGGCAATACTAAGCTTACGACTTATCTTAGAAGAAAGATTAAGAAAAGGCAAACCTACGTTTCTAGCATTTGTAGACTTAGAGAAAGCTTTTGACAATGTTAACTGGAATACTCTCTTTCAAATTCTGAAGGTGGCAGGGGTAAAATACAGGGAGCGAAAGGCTATTTACAATTTGTACAGAAACCAGATAGCAGTTATAAGAGTCGAGTGGCATGAAAGGGAAGCAGTGGTTGGGAAGGGAGTGAGACAGGGTTGTAGCCTGTCCCCGATGTTATTCAATCTGTATATTGAGCAAGCAGTAAAGGAAACATAAGAAAAATTCGGAGTAGGTATTAAAATTCATGGAGAAGAAGTAAAAACTTTGAGGTTCGCCGATGACATTGTAATTCTGACAGAGACAGCAAAGGACTTGGAAGAGCAGTTGAACGGAATGAACAGTGTCTTGAAAGGAGGATATAAGATGAACATCAACAAAAGCAAAACAAGGATAATGGAATGTAGTCAAATTAAATCGGGTGATGCTGAGGGAATTAGATTAGGAAATGAGACACTTAAAGTAGTAAAGGAGTTTTGCTATTTAGGGAGTAAAATAACTGATGATGGTCGAAGTAGAGAGGATATAAAATGTAGACTGGCAATGGCAAGGAAATCGTTTCTGAAGAAGAGAAATTTGTTAACATCGAGTATAGATTTAAGTATCAGGAAGTCGTTTCTGAAAGTATTTGTATGGAGTGTAGCCATGTATGGAAGTGAAACATGGACGATAACTAGTTTGGACAAGAAGAGAATAGAAGCTTTCGAAATGTGGTGCTACAGAAGAATGCTGAAGATAAGGTGGGTAGATCACATAACTAATGAGGAGGTATTGAATAGGATTGGGGAGAAGAGAAGATTGTGGCATAACTTGACTAGAAGAAGGGATCGGTTGGTAGGACATGTTTTGAGGCATCAAGGGATCACAAATTTAGCATTGGAGGGCAGCGTGGAGGGTAAAAATCGTAGAGGGAGACCAAGAGATGAATACACTAAGCAGATTCAGAAGGATGTAGGTTGCAGTAGGTACTGGGAGATGTAGAAGCTTGCACAGGATGGAGTAGCATGGAGAGCTGCATCAAACCAGTCTCAGGACTGAAGACCACAACAACAACAACAACAACAACAACAACAATAGGTGTCTGTACACTTACTGATAGGATAGTGTATTTCGAAATGTTAGCAGAGGCCAGAAGTTGGAGCATTTGGCTTTCCGCTTAAAGCTTACGTGGGGTGAGTCGTAGTATCTCTAAAAAGAGACACCTCTGGCAACACTAGTTGAAAGTGGCCTTCAATCTAGCCGTGCTGCGCTCTCTACCTCCGGTTATTCTCGTGGGCGTCGGAGCTACCGTAGCGAAGACGCCCATTGGGTAAACGCTGCGGACGTCTGCAGTCGCGCCTGACGATCTGTCACGAATTATGAAATGTATTCGCAGATACCAATTGTAATACGACAACGGCTATACAATTTACTGGAAACGTGTGCTACAACCATTTCAAACATGTTGGTAACGCTGTCACTTTGACTAGTAATTTGTTACACTGAAGAGCCAAAGAAATACCGTGTAGGGCCCCCGCGAACACGCAGAAGTGCCTCAACACGCCGTGCCATGGAATCGACTAATGGCTGAAGTCGCGCAGGAGGGAACTGGCATCATGACTCCTGCAGAGCTGCCCATAAATCCGTAAGAGTACGAGGGAGCAGAGATCTCTGATCATCACGTTGCAAGGCATCCCAGATATGCTCGATAATGCTATACAATTTACTGGAAACGTACATGATGTTTGGGGAGTTTGGTGGCCAGCGGAAGTGTTTAACCTCGGAAGAGTGTTCCTGCAGCCACTCTGTAGCAATTGTGGTTGTCTGGGATGTCGCATTGTCCTGTTGGAATTACCCACATCCGTCAGAATGCACAATGGACATGAGTGGATGCAGGTGATCAGACAGGATGCTTACGCACGTGTCACCAGTCAGAGCTGTATCTAGCCGTATCTGGGGTCCCACATCACTCCAAATGCACACGCCATACAACGTCACAGAGCCTCCACCAGCTTCAACAGTCCCCAGCTGACATGCAGGGTCCATGGAGTCATGATGTTGTCTTCATACCCGTACACGTCCATACTCTATATACATTTTGAAGTGAGACTCGTCCAACCAGGCAATATGTTTCCAGTCATCAACAGTCCAATGTTCGTACCGATGGGCCCAAATGAGGCGTAAAGCCTTGTGCTGTGCAGTGAGCAAGGGTACACGAGTGGGCCTTCGGCTCTGAAAGCCCATGTAGATGATGTTTCGTTGAATGGTTCGCATGCTGCCACTTGTTGATGGTCAAGCATTGGGATTTTCTGTAATTTGCGGAAGGGTTGCACTTTCGCCACGCTGAACGATTATCTTCAGTTCCCATTCTTGCAGGATCTTTTTCCGGCCGCAGCGATGTCGGAGATTTGTTGTTTTACTGGATTGCTGATACTCGCGGAGCCCTCGTGAAATGGTCGTACAGGAAAATCCCCACTTCATAGCTACCTCGGGGATCCTGTGTCCCATCGCTCTTGCGCCGAGTATAATACTACGTTCAAAATCTAACAACTGCGGCAGACACATGTCTTACACAGGTGTTGCCGGCGGCAGCACCATATTAAGCCTGTTTACATATCTCTGTGTTTGAATACGCATTATTATACTAGTTTATTTGGCATTTCAGTGTAGATGTGACTCAGTACATCTATTGTTCTACAGTTTCACTCGTTAATAACCAAAGAAACAAAAAAAATCGGTCTTCAGAGACACTGTTTATACAGGAGGGCCTTTTCCAGTTCGAAATTAGAATGGTATTAATACCTTCAGCTGACGACGGGCGTTGATATACAGGGTGATTCAAAAAGAATACCACAATTTTAAAAATGTGTATTTAATGTAAGAAACATAATATAACCTTCTGTTGTACATCATTACAAAGAGTATTTAAAAGGGTTTTTTTTTCACTCAAAAACAAGTTCGGAGATGTTCAATATGGCCCCCTCCAGACACTCGAGCAATATCAACCCGATACTCCAACTCGTTCCACACTCTCTGTAGCATATCGGGCGTAACAGTTTGGATAGGTGCTGTTATTTCTCGTTTCAAATCATCAATGGTGGCTGGGAGAGGTGGCCGAAACACCATATCCTTAACATACCCCCATAAGAAAAAATCGCAGGGGGTAAGATCAGGGCTTCTTGGAGGCCAGTGATGAAGTGCTCTGTCACGGGCTGCCTGGCGGCCGATCCATCGCCTCGGGTAGTTGACGTTCAGGTTTCATAACTAACCTTTTTCGTAGGACTCTCCATACAGTTGATTGTGGAATTTTCAGCTCTCTGCTAGCTCTGCGAGTCGATTTTCCTGGGCTGCGAACAAATGCTTGCTGGATGCGTGCTACATTTTCATCACTCGTTCTCGGCCGTCCAGAACTTTTCCCTTTGCACAAACACCCATTCTCTGTAAACTGTTTATACCAACGTTTAATACACTACCTATCAGGAGTTTAACACCATAGTTCGTTCGATATGCACGCTGAACAACTGTCGTCGATTCACTTCTGCCGTACTCAATAACACAAAAAGCTTTCGGTTGAGCGGTCGCCATCTTAGCATCAACTGACGCTTACGCCTTGTCAACAGCGCCTCAAGCAAACAAATGTACAACTAAATGAAACTTTATAGCTCCCTTAATTCGCCGACAGATAGTGCTTAGCTCTGCCTTTTGTCGTTGCAGAGTTTTAAATTCCTAAAGTTGTATTCTTTTTGAATCACCCTGTATATCAACGAAGACAGGTGAAAATGTGTGCCCCGACCGGAACACGAACCAGGGATCTACTGCTTACATGGTAGTCGCTTTATCCATCTGAGCCACCGAGGGCACAGACGATAGTGCGACTATCTCGCGCACGCCTCCCGCGAGACCCACATTCTCACCTTGTATATCCACACAATACATTCGTAGTGTCCTTTCGGACATGTCCGAAAGAACAGACACCATATCCATATAAATTATTTTCCAATTCGCGTGCTCTGCGTCTCCACGGGGCACCTGCTGACGGTGAAGGCACCATTTCTCGAAGAGGTTGCGCAATGGTAACGAAAAGCGTGTGGGAAGGAGTCAGACGTTGTGGACAACGATCTTGATAAAGGCGACCAGCAGCTCTTCCAGCACTGTGAGCTTGGCCACACAGAATACTCGTGTCGGTGTATTCGGCAAAAGTGTACTCAGCAATGTTGCTCTATCACTCACAGACACATGAACGAGACTCGAACCAGTTCAGAGAGGTAGGACAGCCTTCAAATGACATCATACGATCAGACGTAAGTAACCCCCTTCCAGTGATGATTACCCTGTGGCATACCACATTAGCGAAGATGTATTTATACGGCTGTAGCACGGATATACGTTTCCATACATGGGTTCCAGTTCAAAATATCGTCACTCAGTTCCCTAGAAGTTTTTAACGGGAATTTTGGAACATCCTGTATCTCTCCAGTAACTATACAGCTATTTCCAGAATTAGTTCACTCTGCAGCTGAGTGTGCGCTGATATGAAACTTCTTGGCAGATTAAAACTGTGTGCGCGACCGAGACTCGAAATCGAGACTTTTGCCTTTCGCGGGCGAGTGGTCTACCATCTGAGCTACCCAAGCACGACTCACGCCTCGCCCACACAGTTTTTCTTCTGCCAGTACCTCGTCTCCTACCTACAGCTGTTGTGCCGCATTCGAAATATACGGATGTGTTTCAGGATTTCGGCGTTATGCAACTTCGCAGAAACATGGCTGAATTTTCCTGTATATTGTTATCATTAAAACGAAGCACCGTTTCTGTCTTCATATCAAAAAGTATTAGGTACTATTTTCATCATTTTAAGCACTAGTAACGTTGTTAGGTGTAGGAAAAAATACTAGTATCATGCTGAAAATATCGGAGAGAAGCGATAGAATTCCTACAAACATCTACATCTACATGATTACTCTGCAATTCACATTTAAGCGCTTGGCAGAGGGTTCATCGAACCACAATCACACTATCTCCCTACCATTCCACTCCCGAACAGCGCGCGGGAAAAACGAACACCTAAACCTTTCTGTTCGAGCTCTGATTTCTCTTATTTTATTTTGATGATCATTCCTACCTATGCAGGTTGGGCTCAATAAAATATTTTCGCATTCGGAAGAGAAAGTTGGTGACTGAAATTTCGTAAGTAGATCTCACCGCGAAACGTCTTTGCTTTAATGACTTCCATCCCAACTCGCGTATCATATCTGCCACACTCTCTCCCCTATTACGTGATAATACAAAACGAGCTGCCCTTTTTTGCACCCTTTCGATGTCCTCCGTCAATCCCACCTGGTAAGGATCCTACACCGCGCAGCAATATTCTAACAGAGGACGAACGAGTGTAGTGTAAGCTGTCTCTTCAGTGGACTTGTTGCCTCTTCGAAGTGTCCTGCCAATGAAACGCAACCTTTGGCTCGCCTTCCCCACAATATTATCTATGTGGTCTTTCTAACTGAAGTTGTTCGTAATTTTAACACCCAGGTACTTAGTTGAATTGACAGCCTCGAGTATTGTAGTATTTATCGAGTAATCGAATTCCAACGGATTTCTTTTGGAACTCATGTGTATCACCTCACACTTTTCGTTACTTAGCGTCAACTGCCACCTGCCGCACCATACAGCAATCTTTTCTAAATCGCTTTGCAACTGATACTGGTCTTCGGATGACCTTACTAGACGGTAAATTACAGCATCATCTACGAACAACCTAAGAGAACTGCTCAGATTGTCACCCAGGTCATTTATATAGATCAGGAACAGCAGAGGTCCCAGGACGCTTCCCTAGGGAACACCTGATACCACTTCAGTTTTACTCGATGATTTCTACATCTACATCTACATCCATACTCCGCAAGCCACCAGACGGTGTGTGGCGGAGGGTACCTTCAGTACCTCTATCGGTTCTCCCTTCTATTCCAGTCTCGTATTGTTCGTGGAAAGAAGGATTGTCGGTAAGCCTCTGTGTGGGCTCTAATCTCTCTGATTTTATCCTCATGGTCTCTTCGCGAGATATACGTAGGAGGGAGCAATATACTGCTTGACTCTTCGGTGAAGGTATGTTCTCGAAACTTTGACAAAAGCCCGTACCGAGCTACTGAGCGTCTCTCCTGCAGAGTCTTCCACTGGAGTTTATCTATCATCTCCGTAACGCTTTCGCGATTACTAAATGATCCTGTAACGAAGCGCGCTGCTCTCCGTTGGATCTTCTCTATGTCTTGTATCAACCCTATCTGGTACGGATCCCACACTGCTGAGCAGTATTCAAGCAGTGGGCGAACAAGCGTACTGTAACCTACTTCCTTTGTTTTCGGATTGCATTTCCTTAGGATTCTTCCAATGAATCTCAGTCTGGCATCTGCTTTACCGACGATCAACATTATATGATCATTCCATTTTAAATCACTCCTAATGCGTACTCCCAGAGAATTTATGGTATTAACTGCTTCCAGTTGCTGACCTGCTATTTTGTAGCTAAATGATAAAGGATCTATCTTTCTGTGTATTCGCAGCACATTACACTTGTCCACATTGAGATTCAATTGCCATTCCCTGCACCATGCGTCAATTCGCTGCAGATCCTCCTGCATTTCAGTACAATTTTCCATTGTTACAACCTCTCGATACACGACAGCATCATCTGCAAAAAGCCTCAGTGAACTTCCGATGTCATCCACCAGGTCATTTATGTATATTGTGAATAGCAACGGGCCTATGACACTCCCCTGCGGCACACCTGAAATCACTCTTACTTCAGAAGACTTCTCTCCATTGAGAATAACATGCTGCGTCCTGTTATCTAGGAACTCCTCAATCCAATCACACAATTGGTCTGATAGTCCATATGCTCTTACTTTGTTCATTAAACGACTGTGGGGAACTGTATCGAACGCCTTGCGGAAGTCAAGAAACACGGCATCTACCTGTGAACCCGTGTCTATGGCCCTCTGAGTCTCGTGGACGAATAGCGCGAGCTGGGTTTCACATGATCGTCTTTTTCGAAACCCATGCTGATTCCTACAGAGTAGATTTCTAGTCTCCAGAAAAGTCATTATACTCGAACATAATACGTGTTCCAAAATTCTACAACTGATCGACGTTAGAGATATAGGTCTATAGTTCTGCACATCTGTTCGACGTCCCTCCTTGAAAACGGGGATGACCTGTGCCCTTTTCCAATCCTTTGGAACGCTACGCTCTTCTAGAGACCTACGGTACACCGCTGCAAGAAGGGGGGCAAGTTCCTTCGCGTACTCTGTGTAAAATTGAACTGGTATCCCATCAGGTCCAGAGGCCTTTCCTCTTTTGAGCGATTGTAATTGTTTCTCTATCCCTCTGTCGTCTATTTCGATATCTACCATTTTGTCATCTGTGCGACAATCTAGAGAAGGAACTACAGTGCAATCTTCCTCTGTGAAACAACTTTGGAAAAAGACATTTAGTATTTCGGCCTTTAGTCTGTCATCCTCTGTTTCAGTACCATTTTGGTCACAGTGTGTCTGGACATTTTGTTTTGATCCACCTACCGCTTTGACATAAGACCAAAATTTCTTAGGATTTTCTGCCAAGTCAGTACATAGAACTTTACTTTCGAATTCATTGAACGCCTCTCGCATAGCCCTCCTCACACTACATTTCGCTTCGCTTAATTTTTGTTTGTCTGCAAGGCTTTGGCTATGTTTATGTTTGCTGTGAAGTTCCCTTTGCTTCCGCAGCAGTTTTCTAACTCGGTTGTTATACCACGGTGGCTCTTTTCCATCTCTTACGATCTTGCTTGGCACATACTCATCTAACGCATAATGTACGACGGTTTTGAACTTTGTCCACTGATCCTCAACACTATCTGTACTTGAGACAAAACTTTTGTGTTGAGCCAACAGGTACTCTGAAATCTGCTTTTTGTCACTTTTTCTAAACAGAAAAATCTTCCTACCCTTTTTAATATTCCTATTTACGGCTGAAATCATCGATGCCGTAACCGCTTTATGATCGCTGATTCCCTGTTCTGCGTTAACTTTTTCAAATAGTTCGGGTCTGTTTGTCACCAGAAGGTCTAATATGTTATCGCCACGAGTCGGTTCTCTGTTTAACTGCTCAAGGTAGTTTTCAGATAAAGCACTTAAAAAAATTTCACTGGATTCTTTGTCCCTGCCACCCGTTATGAACGTTTGAGTCTCCCAGTCTATATCCGGCAAATTAAAATCTCCACCCAGAACTATAACGTGGTGGGGAAATCTACTCGAAATATTTTCCAGATTATCCTTCAGGTGCTCAGCCACAACAGCTGCTGAGCCAGGGGGCCTATAGAGACATCCAATTACCATGTCTGAGCCTGCTTTAACCGTGACCTTCACCCAAATCATTTCACATTTCGGATCTCCGTCAATTTCCTTCGATACTATTGCACTTCTTATCGCTATAAACACGCCTCCCCCTTCACTGTTCAGCCTGTCTCTGCGGTATACATTCCAATCCGAGTTTAGGATTTCATTACTGTTTACGTCTGGTTTCAGCCAACTTTCTGTCCCTAGTACTATATGGGCGTTGTGACCGTTTATTAATGAGAGTAGTTCTGGGACCTTTCTATAGACGCTCCTGCAGTTTACTATTAGCAAATTAATATTGTTATTCCCTGTTGCATTTTGCCTACTCCTACCTTGTCGCGTCTCAGGAGGCGTCTTGTCGGGCCTAGGGAGGGGATTCTCTAACCTAAAAAACCCCCATGTGCACTCCACACGTACTCCGCTACCCTTGTAGCCGCTTCCGGCGTGTAGTGCACGCCTGACCTATTCAGGGGGACCCTACATTTCTCCACCCGATAGCGGAGGTCGAGAAATTTGCACCCCAGATCTCCGCAGAATCGTCTGAGCCTCTGGTTTAAGCCTTCCACTCGGCTCCAAACCAGAGGACCGTGATCGATTCTGGGAACAATACTACAAATTGTTAGCTCTGATTCCACCCCGCGAGCGAGGCTTTCCGCCTTCACCAATTCCGCCAACCGCCTGTACGAACTGAGGATGACCTCTGAACCCAGACGGCAGGAGTCATTGGTGCCGACATGAGCAACAATTTGCAGTCGGGTGCACCCAGTGCTCTCTATCGCCGCCGGTAGGGCCTCCTCCACATCTCGGATGAGACCCCCCGGCAAGCAGACAGAGTGAACACTGGCCTTCTTTCCCGACCTTCCCGCTATTTCCCTAAGGGGCTCCATCACCCGCCTAACGTTGGAGCTCCCAATAACTAATAAACCCCTCCCCCCGTGTGCCTGCTCGGACCTTGCTGAAGGAGCAGCCACATGTCCACTCACAGGCAGAGCGGGCGATGCCACACGGCCAGCCTCCACATTGACCCTCCGCCTCGTGCGCCGCGAACGCCGCTGAACCCGCCACTCCCCTTGGGGAGAGGGTGGCCCAACCGCGCCCGGTACCCGCGAAGATGTCTCGACAGCAGGGACAGTGGGTGAAGCATGTAACACCTGGGGTGTACCTTGCGACGCACCAGACTCCCCACTGCCGCTACACTCCGAGGCAGCAGCCTGAAGACGGCTGACCGCGGCCATCAACACGCTCAGCTGTTCGCGAACAGTGGCCAGCTCCTCCTGCGTCCGTACACAGCAGTCACACATCCTATCCATTCTATGGAATCAATTTGCCGTCTATTACTACGAACTGCGGCCTTCCTGACATGAAATCACGAATCCAGTCGCACAACTGATACCCCATAGGCCCGCAGCTTGATTAGAAGTCGCTTGTGAGGAACGGTGTCAAAAACTTTCCGGAAATCTAGAAATACGGAATCAACTTGAGATCCCCTGTCGATAGCGGCCATTACTTCGTGCGAATAAAGAGCTAGCTGCGTTGCACAAGAACGATGTTTTCTGAAACCATGCTGATTACGTATCAATATATCGTTCCCTTCGAGGTGATTCATAATGTTTGAATACAGTATATGCTCCAAACCCTACTGCAAACCGACGTCAATTATATAGGTCTGTAGTTCGATGGATTACTCCTACTACCCTTCTTAAGCACTGGTGCGACCTGCGCAATTTTCCAATCTGTAGGTACAGATCTATCGGTGAGTGAGCGGCTGTATATGATTGCTAAGTAGGGAGCTATTGTATCAGCGTAATCTGAAAGGAACCTAATCGGTATACAATCTGGACCTGCCCGTATCAAGCGATTTGAGTTGCTTCGCAACCCCTAAGGTATCTACTTCTAAGAAACTCATACTAGCAGCTGTTCGTGTTTCAAATTCTGGAATCTTCCATTCGTCTTCCCTGGTGAAGGAATTTCGGAAAACTGCGTTCAATAATTCCGCTTTAGCGGCACAGTCGTCTGTAACACTACCATCGGCACTGCGCAGCGAAGGTATTGACTGCGTCTTGCCGCTTGTGTACTTTACATACGACCAGAATTTCTTCGGATTTTCAACCATATTTCGAGACAATGTTTCGTTGTGGAACCTATTAAAGGCATCTCGCATTGAAGTCCGTGCAAAATTTCGCGCGTCTGTAAATTTTAGCCAATCTTCGGGATTTCGCGTTCTTCTGAATTTCGCATGCTTTTTCCGTTGCCTCTGCAACAGTGTTCGGACATGTTTTGTGTACCATGGGGGATCAGCTCCATCACTTACCAATTTATGAGGTATGAATCTCACAATTGCTGTTGCTGCTATATCTTTCAATTTGAGCATCTCGTCTACATTTGCATAGTCAGTTCGGAAGGAATGGAAATTCTCTCTTAGGAAGGCTTTTAGAGACACTTTATCCGCCTTTTTAAATAAAATTATTTTGTCTTTGTTTCTGGTGGATTTGGAAGAAACGGTATTGAGCCTAGCTACAACGACCTTGTGGTCACTAATCCCTGTTTGTCATGATGATGCTCTCTATTAGCTCTGGATTGTTTGTAGTTAAGAGGTCAAGTGTGTTTTCGAAACCATTTACAATTCGCGTGGGTTCGTGGACTAACTGCTCGAAATAATTTTCGGAGAAAGCATTTAGGACAATCTCGGAAGATGGTTTCTGCCTACCACCGGTTTTGAACAAGTATTTTTGCCAAGATATCGAGGGATGGTTGAAGTCTCCACCAACTATAACCGTATGAGTGGGGTATTTATTTGTTACGAGACTCAAATTTTCTCTGAACTGTTCAGCAACTATATCATCGGAGTCTGGTGGTCGGTAGAAGGAGCCAATTTTTAACTTAGTTCGGCTGTTAAGTATAACCTCCACCCATACCAATTCGCACGGAGCATCTACAAGATAAACTACTACTGACAGACACAAACACTCCATCACCAATTCTGCCTAATCTGCCTTTCCTGAACAGTGTCTGAAACTTCGTAAAAATTTCTGCAGAACTTATTTCAGGCTTTATCCAGCTTTCTGTACCTATAACGATTTCAGCTTCTGTGCTTTCTATTAGCGCTTGAAGAAAATCATTTTGGGTACTAGTGAAACAACTAAAATAACGACATTTCGACCATCGTTTGAACGATCCCCTTCAGAGCGAATAAATGCCACGAAATTTCAAATCACCAGCAGCAAAATGAAAGTTCGATTTGGAAACAATTTCTATTTCTTATCTTCGATTAATTTCCCGAATTTCTCGTTCGTTTCGTATGTTGCTTTCTTTATACAAGGTGTTTCACATTTCTACAGCTTGCAATTTTATCTAGTAACTCATGCCTGCAAACGTCATCTAACGAGGCTACGGAGCATCAAAATACAGGCGCCAGCTCCGGCAAATGTATGTAAGTAGAGTGTGATGCCGTGATCATGTATCAATTTGAGGTAAGGGCCCCAGTTCCGGAAACAAATGAGTCGAAAGTTACAAGGGAAAATCGTTATCATACCTCTGACGGTGGAATACACGGTGGAATACAAGTACTGGTACTGTTGTTGCTAACTTTCAAAGGTGGTAGTATGAATCAAAGTAAGAAAAAATGTCCCTTAAAGATGGGCTACAAAATGCATACCTGAGGAGCTATGAGCACTTGTTCAATAGTGGAGATATGTTTTATGCTAGCGAAGATGAACAAGTCCTCACAGCTCTTAAGGTATGCATTTTACAGCCCATGTGTACTGGACATTGTTTTCTTCTTTCGGTCCATACTACCACCTCTGAAAGTTTCCTGCCCTACATCTTAGCAACAGCACTACCGGTACATACTGTCACACGTAACAGGAATGTCTTCTCTTCTAATTTTCCGTTATAGGGACATAACCTCAAATTGATACATTTATCCATCTCCATCATCATAGAAAATTGGTAACGTCTTCATTAGATCTCCTTGTATACACATATTTTACAGGCTGCAGCGCCTGTAACTTATATACTCTGTAGCGTCGCTGGATGACGTTTCCAGACATCGGTTCCTATGTAAAACTTCATCAGCTGGGTCCCGTCTACAGACTCGATAAGTGTGTAGCATGACGTGTGAAACATTCTGTATGCAAAGTGAATAACATGGGAGAATTGGCTAGCGCCCCCCCTCCCCCAATCACTCCTCTCTCTCTCTCTCTCTCTCTCTCTCTCTCTCTCTCTCCCTCCCTCCCTCCCTCCCTCCCTCCCTCCCTCCCTCCCTCCCTCCCTCCCTCCCTCCCACACATTCACTCACTCACTCTTCTCAACTATCAACTACCAGCTTTCCTTTATGTCTTTTAAGCCTTACAACTGCTGTCTGATTTCTGGCAGAACTCTAGATAACATGCCGCGCACTGTATTTTATCCCTGGTTGCATCTTAAATTCAAACTGTATATTCTGGTCAAAACTGTCAAAAGTTATTTTCTACATCTATTGATTTTATAAATATAGGTTGAATTTCTTCAACTGATCTCTAGCGGCTAGTGTGATCTCTCAAAATTGATTTTCCTCTAGCTCGTCTTCTCTAATATGTTCCATTCCTCTGTAGATATTTTGGAACAGTATTTTCAGCCAGGACGTATGAAAGTGATGGTTCGGTAGTATTCGCACTTATTACCATTTGCCTTATTTGGTATTGGTGTTATTTTTTTCGTTTAGTCTGGAGATTTAGCAGTCACGTTAGCTAGCATAGATGTTGAGGAGTGAAGCAGCAAACGCCGACAGAGTGAGTCCTCGCCGGTGCTGATAGAGCCCTCTGGTAGCGAAGCCCTGCACTATAGACAACTGAGTCTATGAGGGACTAGTAGCGACACCTAGCAGCGAAGTGATAACTGACTGTGTGACTAGTAGCGACACCTAGCAGCGAAGTGATGACTGTGTGAGGGACTAGTAGCGACACCTAGCAGCAAAGTGATGAACCGCAAAATGACCGCGAAAATTGAGTGACTTAAATGTCTAGTTGCTGTTTACTTCTTCCTTTACACTATTATTACAAAACAGACTATGGCATCACTGCCCGGTTTGTTTGTTACCGTATCATTGTGTATTTCTTACGCTACAAAATAATTCTGTTCTCGTAACATAAAATGCAAACTACATCTACAGCGACATTAATGTACGCAGCATGTTACATTCATCATTCCCTCCTTGTAATTTAGTATTACTAAAAGTTTTGTCCACACTTCTAAGCATTAAAAATGGATATGTGGCTCAGAATTTAATAGCAAAAGAAACAGCCATACTAGCAGACAGTCTCTCTCTCTCTCATTACCAAAAATATGAAATTTAGGTTCAATTTCCTCTGCGCAATGAGGTGTCGGGGCTACTGTTACATTATATGGTACCAAAATAATCGCACAGTATTGTGGGTTAAAGAATTTTGAACAGCAAGGGGAACTGTAAGTAAGTTTCTTGCAATGCAACGTTAGTGATATAATAGTACAACAATAATAGACGTTTGTCATCCCTTTTTCTCATTTTACAGTTTCGCTCATTACTGATGGCAAACGCCTTGCAGAGAATGTAACATTCTACATCTTCGGCTACGGCCTTTACAATCTCTTTCATTCAACTAGACTTAACCTGCAGAGGTAGTAATATAATTTCTTTTCTGATCCACAAGATACTTTTACAAAACGTAGAGGCAGAGAGGTTGTCATATAACTATTAATCGAAATATTATATGAAATATATGGTCGTGTTAGTAAAATCGCCAAGAAATTCCTCTTATTATTGTTAAGTGTTATCTGTTTGATTCAGCATTCAGCTCACATAAAACCACGAGAAATATTGTTTTTCATACAAAAAAAAAGAGTTTATCTCATTAGTGACCTGTGTCATATCAAACATCTCATTTTGACGCTAGAATAAATTGAGAAAAAAGAAGGCCTGTGTTCGTTTTTGAAAATGCAGGTAGTGAAAACAATGTATTTTTAAAAGATAGTGTCAACTGTTACGAAACAATTTCTAATACAGAATTTATTTATCACATAGTCAATCATGATACTAAAAAGAACACATTGTTGGCTTGTGTGTTGCTATTGAAATAATATTTTGCGTTTTCTTATGACTTTGAAATAATTACTGCTGTTTCAGCACTGATAATGTGTGAAATACAGTATGTAATATATGAATCAGTATGATAAACTGTTTTTCGAATATTGACTGTTAACTACAAGAAAATGGCAGATGTTTGGGTATTTACCACAGCAGTATTCAGTACACGATGGAAAACAAAATCTTTTATTTTTTTTGTAAGGTTTTTATTTCATAGTTGTAATTCTACAAATATTAATGAAACCATGCAGTTACTTTTGATAGTGAGATATATTAAGTACCTTAAAATATATGTAGATGAAGTGTGGTGAAGAAAGTGTGTGAATTAAAATGTTTGCAGCAGCATAATCAGGTTTAGTTTGTAGTGTGGGAGTGAGCTACACGTGGGATCCGAAGCACGGTTCCCACGGGGGTACCCGGCATGCGCCACATGCCAGGGCAGAGGTGGAGGCTAGTGTTCGGAAATCTGAAAATTCCAGCGCCGGCCGGGGATAGAACCCCGGCCCGGCTGGGGCGAATAGCCCCAGCCGAGGCGCTGGAACGTTCCAGACACCTTACCACTAGACCACCGAGGACCCCGGCTGTTTCCTGCTCTGGAGTCCAGCTAGTGGACGTAGAGCACTTCCTGCTGTCCTCTGTGTTTACAACGAGGCAGCAGTGGCATGGTATAACAGGAAGTGTTTACCTGCGTCCGCTGGATGTCCACTTAGTGTACGACTTATTTACCTTTTCCATTCTACAACATTAATTCCTGTCTTATTTGACGAACTTTTCGTAGGAATGTCGTAAATTTTAAACGTCTTAAATCCACCGAGTCATTACGTGTTCTTAATATATCTTCTAACTCTTTTTCAACACATAAGTATCTTTTACCTCTTGCACTGAAGAGGTTGACCAACGGATTTTTTTAAATTTCAGGTATTGATTTTATTGCATTCTCCTTTAGCGTATTGATCAGAAATTGTAGGTTCAGATACCTTCGCCTTATTGAGTATCGTTTGCTATGCCAAACTTCGACAGCATTCATGGTCCTGTGCATTGAATTGATGACGATAGATAGCTGACCGAAATCACTTCGAAATAAATTCTCTGAACGCAGATAACTTTGATACAGTTGTGTTAGGTATCGAGGTATTACCTAACGCATCTGAAGCCAAGTTAAGAGTGAATTTATTTCGAAATAATTTCGGTCGACTGCCTGTCTTCACCAATTCCACATTTCAGATGGTGTACTAAGATTTTCCATCTATTGACTGACTATATAGTCTACGAACTCATGATATTTTCGTCATTGGGCATTTGCTACGCTGTTACCATCCATGGATCATCAAGGCAGTCCGGTGGAAGATGTGCTCTACAGCATACATGCGGCAAGAGAATCGAACTACTTCTTCATCCCTGTATCTCTCCACTAATCCCTGTTCTTTTATGTCTTCCAAAGGCATTGCTTGAAATGAAAATTACAACTGGAAATAGATGTCTCGGAGAACACTGTTTCCATCGCTTAATTTGCAGCCATTTCCAAGTCTAGCACTGCAGTTTTAAATGACAACCCAGGAGGGTAGGGCAGGGGGTACTGGCAAATGTCTGATTGCACTCAGGAGCAATGGTCTAAGAAAGGCTGGGAACCACTGTTCAAGTGCCTGTGAATGTGTACTGAACATAAATGTGGAATACTGCAACAACTCACTTTTTGAATTTTTTTAATTCGAGGTAACTAGTTTTGGAGCCGTTTCAGGATCATCTTCAAATGTGGCTCACAGAATTCGCGTCTTTATTTCTTTAGAGTGAATCTGGGTACTGGCTCTCTGACAAGAAGACAGAGAACTCTTTAATGTATCGCCACGAGCGGCAGTTACACGGCGACATGTATCGGGAAACCAAACCTCCTACTTACCGTGGCACCGTGGGCAGTATTGCAGTTAATATCCATCTGCCAACTTGCGTTTTAGTTGTCTGTTGCCCACTGGTCAATCTCTCTTCATTGTAAATATAAATACGAATTGTCACGATAAATCAACAGCATAACGTTTACTGCAGATGTACATTACAAAGATCTTCACTTAAAAATACAGCATACTTTGCTCGGAAACAATTTTTTTTTTATTTTTGTGCGTATAACACGACGGCGTGCTGAGAAGATACTGACTCGGTCTATTTTATTTGATGAAGTCAGTAACATTCTACATCTTTACTACGGATATCTGCAGCCCTCTGCTCCTAGAGGCCTCCGATGTTGCGTAAGGAGCGTTTTGTAACAAGTGTTTATCTTTATTTTGGATAGTTACCTCTCTTATCTGAGTGACTATGTTGGTTGGTGAGAAAGAGCTCACAAAACTAAAAGCACGAATTGCAAGATTTCGTACGCATGTGGAGCACACTCTCCTTAAGCACGGCAGTGCCAAACTACACACGAGCGCTGCGGCATCTGCAGCAATTCGACGTCCTTGGTTCACTGCCGTCGATCATCCTACACACAGTCTCGATTTTCGTCTTTGTGCAAAACTAAGAAAACCTTCGAGCACTTCAATTGTTTCAAGCGGTGCAAGCAGAGGTAAGGTTGTGGCTCTGTTAACATAGTCAAACATTATACTCTGACGGTATCAACAAAATAGTATCTAGTTGGGGAAATTGTGCTGGTTCCCAGGGTGAGTGTGTTGAGAAATAAATTTATAGACCTGAAGAATACAGATGCAGAATGTTAATGAAGTTTGTTTTATTTAAAAAGCGTTGCGAGTTTTCACATAAAACATCTGTCGTCATTACTTTTCAGTACGTCCTCGCGTTTTCTGTAATTTAGAGCATATTTACAAGTCCCGTGAGACGAACTCCTCCTTTGTGTCATAGGTTTAAACTCAATATAGATTTTCGCTTATATTCCGGCGAATATTTTTATTTTCTATTCCGGCGCTCCCGAAGCTGTTCATCGCAATGACACCCAAATCAGTATCCTAGCTTACAGCTACACCAGTTTATAACTTTATACAAAGATGATTTGTAACAATGACGCGCATATGCCTACACTGGTAGGATGACAACACAGGCAATAAGCGACAACCACGTACAGACGGCGTGGACTTAACCTTTGTTTGCGCACTGTCGGTCTCGTAGTTATTAGTGATTCAAATCTGACGTCACTTTGTCACACAAGAAACTTCGACCAAGGAGAAAGTAGACGTTTTCACGTCAGAATAACTTCCAGGAAGTTTTCTACTTTCGTATAACAGAAACGAGTTTCGACGCTGTGGAATGCAACGAGAAGTAGCAGGTAACGAATTGTTTCGGGATTCCACCATCCATGCTGCAAACTATTATCGAGCGGAAAAATAATGTTTCTGATAAGTATTAAAAGGCGGGAGCAAGCAGACCGGGCGAGGCGAGTTCCCGCCTCTTGTTGAAAGCTTATGGAATTGCTTTACTCAATACAGGGTAGAAAGGGTATTTGTCGGAGATTATAGATTAACGGAACGCTAAATCATTAACGGTTAGTCTGGGAACCGAAGTCTCAGATACAAATAAGGAGTGACACGCCAACTCCAAAGACATAAGGTCGTTTATGAGAAATTTTGTTCACTAAATGCATCCATTCGTAACAGTTTGTTCAGCATTGAAAAATGAATGAAGGTGAATTTATGTATTTTCGAACATTTGTGTGTGCCTTCCGTTTCAAATACTAAAGCAAATAACATGTAAGAAAACTGGTAATGCAATAGTAAAAAAAAATCAAAATTTTATTTCGATTTTTGCTGATTCCATCTAGAATAAAGTCGAGTTAAATAGAATTAATCATTCGAACTTTTTCTTAGATCCTTTGAACTTCGAATTGTGCAGACTCGATTGTAACGGTCCCTTGAGCTAAAAAGTAGAAACAAATCTTCTCGTGCTACTATCCACGTTGCAGTGGATGCTGATTTGGTTGTCCTTTTTAGTATATCAGTATGATTATAGAGTCCTAATCAACGTAAGCAACGCTGTTACGGTATAAACGTACGTTTATTTTTACCAAAGTTGCGTAAGAATGCGCTTCTGCCATGCATCCCCACTCCCTAAATCCGCCACCAGTCAAAAGAGAGTGAATACTCTTTCCTTTGTTTTTCACCCTTCATCGATGACAAGTGGTAATGACTTGGCAGCAGAGACCTGTTTCGCTTCAGTGAGTGCTCTCTGGCCGGCCTCCAACAACTGAATGCGATGTTCATTTTCATTATCTAGTAACTCGTATGTTTGAGCGATGATGTTTCGAATTCTGTCGGCAAACTGCTAGACAGATTCGTCTCGTCGCATTCGGAAACTGTGAAGCTGCTCTCTATAAAATCTTATCGCGTTTTTTACGTTTAAATCTCTGAACAACAACCGTTCTAAACTCATTGTAATCTTCTGTTTTCTCGCAAGTACCCTCCGCGCTAAATAAATCTTGTGCTGCTCCTCGAATTCCTGCGTCGCACTGCAGCTGGACACACGTGTAGTGACCGAGCAAACTGTCAGCTGGCGAGCGCGTGTTAAGTACCGCACAGCAGCGTGCAACCCGTACACACAATGTCGTGTTTGCAAAGATGGGCGTCGGGAGTGAAGTGGCGCATCGTGCAGCCTATTGCGCACAATTTGAGTCGTAACACGACGTCCTGAGGCTGCATGAAAAGCATTATTGAACACGGTGGCTTTGCTGTCAGAGTATTGACCGTCTAGAAACGGTTGAACTACAGACAACTCTAGCCGTGTACCTCCTTCCTGGTGAAATGAATGGAACTGATCGGCTGTCGGACCCCATCCTTCTACTAGACGCTGCTCATGCGTGGCTGTTTACATCTTTGGGCGGGTTTAGTGACATCTCTGAACAATCAGAGAGACTGTGTCTCTGATACAATATCCGCAGTCGACGTCTATCTTCAGGAGTTCTGATACATGAGGTGATGCAAAACTTTTTTTGATGTGTGTATGAACTTTAGCAGAAACGCGACCTACGGCGCCCCAAATCGTCACTGAACCCCTCCATGTTTCACTCTTAGGACGTAAAGTAGGCCGGAGGTTGGGAACAGTGTAAACGAGATTCATTCGACCCGAGGACTTTTTCCCCGTTAATTCATAGTTCAGCTTTTATGATCTATGTGCCTAGCCGGTCGGAGTATCCCATCGGTTCTAGGCGCTACAGTCTGGAACCGCGCGACCGCTACGGTCGCAGGTTCGAATCCTGCCTCGGGCATGGATGTGTGTGATGTCCTTAGGTTAGTTAGGTTTAAGTAGTTCTAGGGGACTGATGACCTCATAAGTTAAGTCCCATAGCGCTCAGAGCCATTTGAACCTATGTGCCACGATTTCCTTTTGCGCTTCATGGGTAAGTGGTTTTGGAATTCCATCCCGCCGTGTTATTCATTGTTTCTGGACCGCCCTTCGTGTTGTTTAGATGTATTGTTCGCAAGTGCGACATTCAGTTCTGCAGTGGCTATAGTCCTCTTATTTATCGTCATTATGCGAGATGCTTACAATAGTTCCCATAATGAAACTTCGTCTCGAAATCTCTCAGAAAAGCCAAAGAGATTGTCCTCGTATGTAAAGTATGCTAGCTGTAAGACAGAATCAGTGCCTTCTCTGCGCACTATCAATGAAAATACTATCGATGACAGTGCTGTTAAAGTAGGGTTACTAAACACAGCCTTCCCAAATTCGTTCACCAAAGAAGACGAAGTAAATACTCCAGTATTCGAATCGAGAACAGCTGCCTATGTAAGTAACTTAACATCAGATATCCTCGGTTTAGCGAAGCAAATGGTGTTCCACCCACGTTCCTTTCAGAGTATGCTAATATAATAGTTCCATACTTACCAATCACATACAACCACTCTCTCGATGTAATGTCTGTACTCAAAGACTGGAAAGTTGCACAGGTCAGATCAATACTAAAGAAAGGCAGTACGAGTAATGCACTAAATTACAGGTCCTTGTATTAACACCGATATGCAGCATGATTTTGGAATGTGTATTGTGTTCGAACAACATGAATTACCTCCCAGAAAAGGGTCTATTGGCACATTGTCAACACGGATTTAGACAACATTTTTCTTACGAAACACAACCAGCTCTTCAACCACACTAAGTGCCGAGCACTATTGTAAGGGATTTCAAACTGGGCTTTTGACGCTGTACGTCACAAGCGGCTTGTAGTGAAATTGCATGTTTATGGAATATCGTTTGTTATGCAACTGGATTCGTGATTTACTGTCAGAGACGTCACAGCTCATAGTAACTGACGGAAAATCATCGAGCAAACAGAAGTGATTTCTGGCGTTCCCCAAGGTAAGTGTTATAGGCCCTCGGTTGTACCTTTTCCACATAAACGATTTAGAAGACAATCTGAGCAGCCGTCTTAGCTTGTTTGCACTGATGCTGTCGTTTATTACCTAGCAAAATCTTCAGAAATACAGAAAAATTGGAGAACGATTTAGAAAAGTTATGTGTGGTGCGAAAATTGGCAAGTAATGAAAAGTGCGAGGTCATGCACACGAGTGCTAAAAGGAATCCGTTAAACTTCGATTACGCGATAAATCAATCAAATCTAAAGGCCTAAAATTCAACAAAATACCTAGGAATTACAATTACGAACTAATTAAATTGAAAAGAACACACAGAAAATGTTGTGGGGAAGGCAAACCAAAGACTGCGTTTTATTGGCACAAAACTTAGAAGATGCAACAGGTGTAGTAGAGAGACTGCCTACAGTATGCTTGTCCGCCCTCTTTTGGAATACTGCTGCGCTGTTTGGAATCCTTACCGGACAGGATTAATGGAGTACGGGACTTAGGGCGGACGTCATTACAATAATGGCGTTCCTGGTTGCGGCGGGATGTTCTCACGAAATTTCATTCACCAACTTTCTTCTCCGAATGCGAAAATATTTTGTTGACGCCGACCTACGCAGGGAGAAACGATCAACATAATAGAATGAGGGAAATCAGAGCTCGCACGGATAGATACGGGTGTTCGTTCCTTCCGCGCGCTGTTTAGGACTGGAATTATAGAGAATTATTGTGAAGGTAATTCGATGAACCCTCTGCCAGACATTTCCGCTGGCACGGTTACAGAAGCACGCACCAACAGTTTGCCATCGTTCGAATTCAGTCAGCTACGTCATAATGCACTGTTGTGACCACGGCTCACACTTGCAACGAATTGGGGACATCGACCACGTACGGCACCTGTGCAAATACAACAGCGCAATCGGCATGCTTGGCTGGCATCCTTATTTATGTCCGAGCATGCATTTCTCATTGTCATATATAATTATAAACGAAAAAATAATTAACAATATTAGGTTCGCAGACGGCGCTTGTCGTCGCAAATGATCTACCTCCGCATCAACACATAATAGAAAATTCTTGGGGGTGATTTTGTTCCGACATTGGAACTACATAAATGCGTGATTTTTTTCACCCGACGCGTTTCGCTTTATTGAGGTAAAGCATCAACAATGGTGGCGATTTTCGCTTACATCGGAAAATGCCGTCTACTATCACATCGTCGTTATTCTAAGTAAGATACTGATAATTTTGGTCTAATGTTTAATTGTTCTGCAGCACTATGCATTTCTTATGTTTTCACAACAAAATTTTATGCATACCACTGTATTCTGTTTTTTGTACTTTGAAGTACGCGTCTGAAAGAAAATCACACATTTTTGTAGTTGCAACGCCAGATGAAAATTACCCTCAAGAATTGTAAAGCAACTGCGGACACTATGGCTATACAAATGAAGTACGTAATAGACAATGTCCACTGCAGGGACCAGTTTAACAACACTTTCAAGATTAAAGTTGTACCGTATTTTACCGCCTGTACGACCCTACAGACTATAAGACACACCTTAATATTTAAGCAATTTTAAGAAAACAACATTTTTACAATTTTTATTGTTAGATTGCAAATCTGGACTAAAAAAAGGTTTGGTTTATAAAACCGAACTGACCTTTAAAATCTCTGAAAATAGTCATCTGAACTTACTTCTTCATCTTCACCGTCGTCGTTGTCGTCCTGACCATATATGAAATGGTCTTCAACTGCCATCGAGAGCATAACTTAGGCCGCACTTCTAAAAGATTTAACAGTGATGCCTCCTGTCACTCTAGACCACGACTGTTTTATGCACCGACACACTTGATTTAATGTAGGCCGTTTTAAAGCTACCTTCGGCCTGAATTCATGTTAGGTTTCATCCATCATCCATTTGTTCTATCCTTCTCTCCTACCCACTTTTAATGGTTTAGTTATCGAGACATCAAGAGATTGCAGTTGTGAAGTAAGTCCTCCCGCAAGAACAGCAAACACTGTGTTTCCGTGTCTCAAAGTTTTTCAAATGACTTCTAAACTGATCTCGCACAAGAAGGCCACTCTTCTCTCACACACTGTCAGTCCACAATTTCATACCAACCTCGTCCATCCAACCATTGTCATGTATGTGAACAGCATCAACACCTGGCAGTATTTCAGAAGGTTTTGGCATTGTTTTGGGCTTGAAAATGGTCATTGGATTAAGTTTAGTACCGCAGGGACAGCAGTGTAGTTCATTTTTTTCATGTCCACTTGTTTTAATACCTTTCGTGGCAAATTTGCTGTTACTCGACACATCAAATGTCAAAGGAGTTTTGTCTAATGTTGCCGGGTTTCCCGCGTCATCGAATATGTGGCAATTTTTAAGACTGGTGGGAATTTTAAATCAAACACTGGACATTTTTATATTCATTTCGAGTATAAGACGCACCTGAACTTTGGAGGCAGTTTTTCGAATAAAAAGATGCGTCTTATAGTCCGTAAAATACGGTAGTCCTCTCTCAGAGAAGAATACAGGCGATCTCGTCAACAAATGTAAATTAGTTGTTCGGTGTTTCCTCCTAGAAGAATTTGGGCACTATGATGTATGAGCAATGTGACTGTAAGAAAGGGATCAGATCTAGAATAGAGCAAGATAGATTGTTCGTTAGTATGAAAAAACTATTCGTAAGGTCGGATCTTGGTTAACAACTGAGAATGAGAACGATTCGCTGCCACGTGTTCTCCACATCTCTCTATGGATGCGAAACTTGGACCCTTGGCCAATGTCTAGAGAAAAAATGTAATGCTTTTGAAATGTATCTGCATCACTGCCCCTTACCTTGGCTGTTGAAAACTTGAGTCGAAGCAGTCTTCCATTGGATGAAAGAGCAAAAAGAACTATTGGTCACTATAAAGCAAAGGAAGATTTAATATCTAGGGCACATTACAAGTAGGCGAGAGATAGTAGTTATTACAACTCATCAATGAAGGGAAAATACAAAGGAAAAAGTTCTGTGGAAGACGAAGTAAATGGTGATTGAAGGACATTCGGAGATGGTCCAAGGGGCGTTCAATAATTAATGTAACACACTTCTTTCGTCAGCCAGTATCGTAGAAAAAAAAATGCGAAGTTGTTGTGGAATATTCCCGCTTCAGACGTTATAGTTTCATGAAGTTCCGATAGGTGGCGGCACTGCAGGTAGCCTTAAAAATGGCATCTGTAATGGCGGTGCGTTGCAAGCAGAGAGCTGTCACTGAGATTCTTTTGGCGCAAAACCAGAGCATCGCAGATATTCGTAGGCGCTTGGAGGATGTCTACGGACACCTGGCAGTGAACAAAAGCACGTTGAGTCGTTGGGCGAGGCGTTCGTTATCATTGCAACAAGGTCGCGCAAACCTATCCGACCTCTCGCACTCGGCTGTGATTCCTGCAATGTTGGAACATGCGGACACTCTCATTCGAGGTGACCGACGGATCACAACGAACCACCTCACTGCTCGATTGGACGTCTCTGTTGGTAGTTCTGACCCATTCGTCCTCCAGATAGGGTGCTCAACGGTGTGTGCCCTCTGCGTTTCTCACCGCCGAACAAACGACCATAAAGAGCAACGGAGGACCATCTGTGCGGAATTGCTTGCGCGATATGAGGCTGATCGTGACAATTTTTTCTCGAAAAACATCGCAGGTAATAAACACACTTCCGAAAAAATGGTTCTAAGCACTATAGGACCTAACATCTGAGGTCACCAGTCCCCTAGACTTAGGTTGGTTAGAACTACTTAAACCTAAGGACATCACACACATCCATGCCTGAGGCAGGATACGAACCTGCGACCGTAGCAGCAGCGCGGTTCTGGACTGAAGCGCCTAGAACCGCTCGGCCACAGCGGCCGGCTTATCAATTCCTACCGGAAACAAAATGGCAATCCATGGAGAGGTGTCGCACCACCTTTCCTCCGAAGTAAACGTTCCAGGCTGCAATCTCAGCCGGTAAAGTGCTGGCGACTGTCTTCTGGGACTCCGAGGGGGTTGCCCTGTTTGATGTCCTCCATCGTGGCACGATGATCAACTCTGAAGTGTATTGTACTACTCTCAGGAAACGACTTCAGCGTGTTCGTCGCCACAGAAATGCAAACGAACTTCTCTGTCTCCATGATAACGCAGGGCCTCACAGAAGTCTGTGCATC
The DNA here is from genome assembly GCF_023898315.1 of Schistocerca nitens. NCBI lineage: Eukaryota > Metazoa > Arthropoda > Insecta > Orthoptera > Acrididae > Schistocerca > Schistocerca nitens. The sequence goes on from NC_064625.1 coordinate 61,477,298, forward strand.
CAAGAGGGGCCCACAAAACTTCATTGGACTGTTTATCCTGATCCACCCTATAGCCTGCATCTCGCACCTTCCAACTTCCATCTCTTTGTCCCAATGAAGAATTTGCTTCGCTGGAAGCAGTACGTGGATGATGGGGAAGTTATTGATGCAGCGAGACGTTGGCTCCGGCGTCGACCAGTAGGGTGCTGCCATTCGGGCATTCAAGCCGTCGCTTCGAACGGAGATACTGTTGAAAAATAGATTTTGTTGGCCAAAATAGTGGGGAATAATCTGGTATATTGGAGTCCTGAATAAAAACAACCTTTCAGAAAAAAATGTGTTGCGTTACGTTACGTATTGAACGACCGTTGCACAAATTCACGTCAGATCCATGTGTGGAGCCGGCAACGGTGGCCGAGCGGTTCTAGGCGCTTCAGTCCGGATCCGCGTGACTGCTACGGTCGCAGGTTCAAATCCGGCCTCAGGCATGGATGTGTGTGATGTCCTTAGGTTAGTTAGAACTACTTACACCCAAGTTCTAGGGGACTGATGACCTCAGAGCCGTTTGACTATGCAGCCCATGCCGCGGCTAGTGCACGGGCAGTGTCACGAGAATTGTCCATCCCCTGCTCAACTGTACGGGAAGTTTTGCGATCTGTTTTACACTGGAACGCGTACAAGATCCAGATGGTGCAGCAACATGGTCCACGGCATTCTGAATTTGCGCTTCAGTTTCTGGCACTGATAGAAATTGACGACGTGTGGCTGGGCAATATACTATGATGTGACGAAGCACATCTTATGCTATAGACAGCAGGGAATCCACACAACTACCCAATTTGGGGTACTGTTAATCCGCGTGTTGTGCATGAAGAGTCACTGCACTCGTGTGTGATTGTGGGTTCACAAGCACGTGTACTCTGGATCCATTCTTCTTTGAAGAGAAAAACCCAGAGGGCTTGTTATGTGTGAACGCTATCGAGACCTCGTTGTAGAGAAGGTGATTCCTGCATCGGAAGAGTGAAACTGTGTGGAAACCACAGTTTTCATGTAAGATGGGCCAACAGCACATGTCGTTCTCCCAGTGAAAGTTCGGCTTAATGCAACCTTCCACGGACGTGTTATCTCCAGAAGGATGGCCTGCAAGATCACCTCATCGGAATCTGTGACTTACGGCTATGGAGATGTCTAAAGGATGAGTTGTCCAAGGACATACTCGATCTCTACCTGATATGAAGCCTAGTATACAGAAACACGTTGCTCAGATTCCATGCGATCTGCTGCGAGCAACTGTTGATCACGTCGTTCGACGTATGCAGCATCTCGCCGACGTCTCCGTTGCTCATACCGAACAATTCGTGTAAGCGGTTGTTAATAATAATAAAACCATTATGCTTTCCTCATTTGCTCGCCCCCCTCTGTCGTTTGACGTTATCTGTCTACATGCCGTTCCAATTTCATTAAATATGAAAACACCGCTATATGTCTTTCTTGCATTCACAGCGCCTCATTTTCACCCGGTGGTCAAAATTGGAACTAGTTATTTTTCTATCATTCATCGGTTTCGCAGTAGGGCCTTACAATATCTACGAATTTAGGTGCTATACGATAATCACAGCCCACATTGGACCTCTGCGAACAGCGTTTCACCCGGCATTTACGTACCAAACAGTGACAGCCGAAGACCAAAGTAAAAAAAAAGAATATCCAATTCACAGAGTGCTGTAACTGTAGTGCCGACATGAGGTGTAATGGGACGTTGTAACAGCTGCTGTCATTATTGACACATCATCTTTGCTCAATAACATGCCTGACGTTCTGTCTCTAAACATTCGCAATTTCCACTTGAAACACCATCCATTAACGAGATTGACTCTGCTCTGTTTTATGGTCAAATCAGTGCCAGTGCCAACAAATTTCGTCACCTACAGTATTGTGCGTCATAATATTTTCGCAACTAGCTTTGTTTTTAGTGCACGGCGGCGACGTTAAATTTTAATCTGTTTCATCAAATTTACGTACCTTAAATCCACACTCTTCTGTGTGTTATACGCTGTTACCTCGTCAAAGCGCTTGTTGAAAACAAAGTTTTTTACGTTTTTATTTGACATTTGAATGGAGAAACAAACAATCCAGCCAACACTCACTGAAATGGGATGAATAGAAACGAAACTTCCAAAAAAAAAAAAGTTCTGTGTTATCTTGTCGAAAGACATATGGGAATATTATTCAAAGATTCATTTGTCTAGATTGGTCGTGAACCAGTGGAGGGAAATTATGTATTTGAGAGTTGGCGACACTGTGAGTTAAGGTTTTTGTTCACTCTATGACAAACATCGGATGTGCTTACTACAAACATAATTTGTAGTACCACTTTAATTGTGTTGTTTTCATTTAAGTACATGGTAAGCGAATTTGCACGCCATTTCATGAATATTTTTTTTTTTGTGGTCTTCAATCCGAAGACTCGTCTGATGCAGCTCTCCGTGCTAATGTATCCAGTGCAAGCCTCCGCATCCCCGAATAACTCGCACCCATCTCAATCTCCGTCTACGATTTGGATCCCCAACACTTCTCACCAGTACTAAATTAGTGATCCTTTCTTCTAGTCAGGCTGTGGCACAACATTATTTTGCCCGCAGTACTTCCTCATTAGTTACGTGACCTAACCATCTAATCTTCAGCACTCTTGTGTAGCAGCACGAAACAAAAGCTTCTATTCTCTTCTTGTCTACTGTTCATCGTCTATGTTTCACATCCATATATGGCAATACTCCAT